>NC_067293.1:10620357-11240714 GCF_020740795.1 Apus apus | reverse complement strand
GCTCTCCCTCAGCTGAGAGGGCAAGACTTGAGCGAATAGCCATGGACCCTGGGTACAAGAGTCTCCACCACGAGTACAGAGCCAGGGTGAATTCCCAAACAGGCAGTACCTATAAGTTAAAACTTGGCCAAAATAGGTGTAAACACCTGAACTGCTCTGCCTGGGCATGTATGGGCGTGGTGGGAGGAGGGAAGATAGGAGTCTTACAAGGGAACTGGGGAGTGGTGCACAGCATGAAGGCAATATAGTTTGCTTCCTGTGGGTCTGTAAGGAAAACTATCTGTGGAGAAGGATTTAAGAAACGGCACTGAGACCTTCACCTAGTTTTCACCTCAAAGCAGCGTTCAGCTTGGATCCCATCATGTCTTTCTGGGGAACCTGAGGCACTGTTGATGTTGGCAGGAGCAGCCAGAGCTGAGGCACTAAGCACAAGGGAGAAGCAGAAATGCCTGTGGCAGCGTGGGGGTGAATTCAGAGTACCAGTATCTGTTTGCAGCTGGCTAGATAGCAAAAGGCAGATCTAATTCCCTCAGTGCCAAACGTGCAGAGCTACTGTTGTCCCTCAGCCAGATAATTGGGAGAGAAAATTTCCAGACCCAGCCAGCTATCTTTTTTCCCCCTTTTCTGGCTGTCTTAAGTTTTGGCTGTGAGTTTTCACCCATCACTGCATGTGGGTTGATAAAGCAATCCTTGAAAACTCCAGTTCATTCTTTCCTGGGGCAGTATCACTAGATATACACACACCAAACAACCTCTAACAACAGTCTTCTGTGTCCAAAAAAGTACTTGTCCCAAGGTAAAAATGGAGCAGTGCTTACATATATTCCTGGCAAGGAAAGTTCAGACCTGAGCATGAATTCCTCCAGGGACTGAAATCGATCATTGCTTCTGGATTTAGAACGAATCCATGACTTTGCAGAAACACCCCAGTTTTACAGCTTCTTGTTTTTTCCATGTGTAGTAGTCATTGAACTGTAGCTCTGCTTAGCCTTGTGCTCTCATATGCTGCTTCTGGCTGTGTTGAAGTCTGCCCTTGCTTGGAGCAGTTTTGGAAGGTGTGTTCCATTTCTTAGCCCACAGCTTGGGGGTCTTTTTGGTTAATGTTTCGTGTTGTCAGTATTTGGCAGGAACAAGACCAACAGCAATGTAGGTTCCTCCAGAAAGCTGTTGTATCATTTTGCTGTTACTGGTGGGGGTGTCAGACTGGCTGCTCCTGTTAGTGCATTATCTGTAACAGAGTGTGCTGCCATTCTGACCAGTGGTGTAGAGGGAGAAAGCACCAGGGTCGGTGGATGTCCTGTGCCAAGGTCCTGGGTGTATGGAGGGGAGCTACAACCCCATGGTCTGCCTTCCAGATCTGTAGCCTCCTTGTTTTATGTATTTGTCAGAGAGTGGGTCTTTGATTTCAAATTAATCTTCAATTTGTTACAGTGCTTCTAAACCAATGGGTTAGACCTTGCATGGTGGGGGACAGGACTCTTGAGACTAACAGCGAAGGGCATGCAGAAACGCATGATAGAAAACAGAGACAAAAAATGGTGGTGTGGGGTTTTTGAACAGAGCTTTAATAAATCAGTAGCACAGTTAGCCAAGGATTAAATCTTTAAGCCAGGATTAGTTGTCTTTTTAAATGACAAGCTCTATGGAGCTAAAAGCGGTAAGATGTTGCTTGAATGGGCCTTCTCTGCCCTGTGTTCTTCAGGGTGGACAGGGTAGTGGTAGTGCAGCTTCCTAAAACAAAGATGGGTGTACAGAATGGCTACACTGGGCTTCAGGAAAAAAATAAATCAGAACAAACAAGCAAAACCACACATGAAACTCATTCTGCCCTTCTTCCCAAACAGCTGTAACTTATACTTTTGTTGTGGTTCCTTCATTTCTAGGTCCATCACCAGAGCCTACTACAGGAACTCGGTTGGTGGACTCCTCCTCTTTGACATTACAAACCGAAGGTCCTTCCAGAATGTCCACGAGTGGCTAGAGGAGACCAAGGTGCATGTCCAGCCATACCAGATTGTCTTTGTTTTGGTAGGTCACAAGTGCGACCTTGACACACAGCGGCAAGTCACCAGGCACGAAGCTGAGAAACTGGCTGCAGCTTATGGTATGAGGTACATTGAGACCTCAGCTCGGGATGCCATTAATGTGGAGAAGGCCTTCACTGATCTGACTCGAGATATATACGAGCTTGTTAAAAGGGGGGACATTTCAATCCAGGAGGGATGGGAAGGGGTAAAGAGCGGGTTTGTCCCAAACGTAGTGCACTCTTCAGAAGAGGTGGTGAAATCAGATAGGCGGTGCTTGTGCTGAGCTCTTCTAGGGAGGCAAGCGGTGATGAACTCTACTAACCAAATGTACTTTACTAAGTGAACTCAGTGTGACAGAAGGGAGAGCAACACTCCTGTTGTGAACAGCCTCCCACATTGTTTTGGACACCAGAACAGACCCTGGAAAGAAATGTTCGGTTCCAATTAACCTTTCAGAACTGGGGGCTACAAACCTAACGGTGAGTGAGGGAGGGTGCATGGTGTTGTAAGGAGACAGGAAGCAGAAATCAGGGGCTGCACGAGACAGGCAAGAGTATACAGAGAGCTGGATGGGCTGGCACATGCCAGGGTACTGTACATGTCCTCTTTTAAGTAAATCCATAGCTCCTTGCTGGGTATTGAAGCCACAGTGTGGATACTTTAGTAGTATGACAGGTGGGCAGACAGAGAGAAAGCAAGAAGACATATTCATTTGTGTCAGCAGTTTATTACCAGGAAGGTGTAAAGGCAGCACAGATACCATTTCTGCATAAGGAAACCTATCCACAGGAGGCGTTTACTGACATAGTTTGCACAGTTCTGAAATTCCTTTCTTATGTTCTTGAACCTAGTTCAATAGCAAAGAATATTCCGTGGGATTTAAAGAGGAAAACATGTTACTTGATTGGTAATTAAAATTTAAATTATTCCCCCTGCCAATAGTGCTTTTCTTGCTGTACTGAACTGGGATTCTAAGTGGCAACTCCTGCTCCAGTAGTAATTATTCAATGCCTTTTTACGCATTTACTACCTTGAAAGGACCCTGAGTTCAGGGCTTTCTAATAGAATTATGTGATCAAGAGCATGAAGAGTCCTCCTATCATGTATCTTAAGGCTGGAGTGTTGCAGCCAAGTGGGACACACCAGTATTTCTGTTTTGCTAACAGCACTGTGCTGACCCTTTGGTTGTCTTAACCAACCAGGTCAAAAGGCAGAATGGAAAGGAGGGGAAAAAAAAACCAAACCCGACCCCCCAACAAAATAAGGAAAAAAACTTGAAGAGCTTAACTCAGGTGCATCAGACATCCTAAAAGGTGAGATTTGCTTTTAAAGAAGTTAAATAGCATGGAAAGCAACAGCTTCCATCAGTATGCTCTGCTATTGAAGTGTCATTTTCTTTCTTGGCCTCTGTAGAAGAAGGGAACTAGCACTGGGAAGGAGGAGCTCAAACAGAAGTGTCTGAGCAGGTGGGAAGGAAAGCCACAAGACAAGCTCAAGATTAAGAGCTGTTTTCCTCCATGTTTTAATTTAACAAAAAGGAGCTGTCTCAGGTGGGCAGCACGACATGGGAGATGTGTTGCAAAAGCTGTGTGCAGGTGAAGGGTTTCTGGGAGTGCCATTGGCCACTTGAGCTTTCCTTCCACTGGTTTAGCTTAAGCTTTTGAAGTGCAGCAGGGTAACTGTGCTCCTGTAGCAAACTAGGGGAGTTCAGCCTATTAAATGCAAACAAAAACAACTATAGTGACTTTTTTACTCGAGTTTGCAAGCTTTATACACCAAACTGCTAATGGGCAGGAGGGAGGCATTAGGTAAAAAATACGGGAAGCATCTAGTGTTTGGTTTGGGGCCTCTAAGTAGAGAAGAAGGAAATACTTGTTATGGCTTTTTAAGCTACCCCCATCTATAAAAATGTGGGTTGTCTTGATTGCTGTTGAATTCGGACTGTTTCTCCCTTTGAAATTGTTCTTATGGTTTGCAGCACATGGGCAGGTCTGTAAAAGAAAAAAATCCTGTGGTTTCCATATTAAAGCCGTAAAAAAAACCAGTCCCACAACAACAACAAAAAAAAGCCCAAACCAACAACCAAAACCCTGAAAATCAATAACATTTTAATTTCAATGTTCTAGGAACAATTTCAGTTCCTGGGCTCTGCAGGGGAGCAGCTGTGCTGGGAGGGCAGTGGGAGCAAATTAGAAGAAGGGAAGGTGGCAACAGTCCAGCACCTTTCAGGAAGCTTGTTACTGGTAAGGACTCCCTGCTCACACTTGTATAGGCTACGAATGTAGCAAAAACCTGTGTGCTAAAGTTCAGTGAATTCCAGTGGTGGTCGAGTTGAGTGCCCTGATGATAAAAAAGTAAATAAAATACAAATAAAATTGTCCCTTTACAAAATCTCTTTCTAGGTAAGCAGAGCTGGAGAGGAGAGCTGCAGAGCATGCACGGGAGCTGGGCTGCACGGGCTCTCCAGGGCTGAGCCCGGGGGAGCACCAGGGTTGCTCGGACCAGGCCTGTTAGTCATATTTTCACAAAGGCAAGGACAGACAAGTAGGAAAGGGTGAGTTTCTTCATTCTTAGAATGGACAGTCCACCCAGCAACCTGTCTCCCAGGGGTACAGCTGGTCAGGAGGTGTGGCTGGGGTGGCTGAGTGGAGGCAGCAGCTCTCCTCAAGGGCAGAGCTGCACCAGGGGCCACAAGGAGTTGGGTCAAATGGTGTTTTAGCAATAGGGAAATGCTCCAGTTCTCTGTGCAGGAACCTGGCCAGCAAGGGAAAGATCATTTTTCATGAGACAACCAGTATTTTGTTTAATGGGTTTTGGATGTTCCCCGTTAACTGCTCCCAGAGAGAAATTCCAGAAAGCCTAAACAAGTAAGTGCATTCAGGCCTTCAGAGTAAATCTTTAATTTAAAAACACAAGTGTCACAATTCTAAAGAGGAACAGTACAGACGAAAATGTATGCAGTCTTAACTACTTAGAGGTAATAAATGGTTATTCTAAATGATAGAGAAATCATTATATACATCTTTTCTAATTCCTTGCATTTTCTAGACAGCTTATTATAATATAGGAAATGTAGATTCATCTGTACAAAATTTGGAATGTTTTTTCTAAGATAAAGAACTTATAGGATATGCTAAGAATTCTTTTCTAACTGGTTTTAATGCTTTGACTGCTAGTGCAAGATTCAGAGAAATGAGAAGGTCTTACCTTTCACAGGATCATGAGCAGGAGCTCTTTTACTCTGTGACAAAAAGAGAAAAACAACAAAAAAAAAAAAGGAAAAAGCTAACTTTCTGTGGTTCCTACCACATTAAAAAAAACAATCTGCATGTTAGATTGAAATTGCTCAGACCCTCCAGAATAAAGCATCCTATACACTCTCCTTGCTTTCTGTTATGCACTGTAACAAAATGTGAAGATAATGCTGTATTTAAATAGCTGTCTGTATGTGACTGAAAATATGCTTGTATTTAGCAAACCAGTTACCACGTGATACTGTGAAATTCAAAACTTGTAAAGAAACTTTGGTGGGGTTTTTGTTTTTAATTTCCCCCTCCCTGTTCTTCACCAGTGATTGCTTGACTACCTGTACGCCTTCTGTTCTGCAGCCAGACCCAGTCCAACAGGGACTGGCAAAACAATAAACAGGCACCCTGCAGTAGTGTCTGCTGTACATTTGTCTCTGAGCGCTACAGCTTCTATCGTACCAGCTGCCTTGCTGAGAAGACACAGTGCAGCTATAGAAACACTGGCCTTTCTAAAACAAACAAACAAATCTGAAGAACTCCCCCCTCAGCAGTGGCCAAAACCAGCCTTAGTGTCCCCAGGAGGCCACTGTCAGCAGCAGGCAGGACTAGTGTCACAGCTTCTGCAAACTGGCCTTCTGTTCGTACTCAAAGTAACAAACAATGCACAGCCAAGGACAGAGCAACACTGGACAAGGACCAGTCAGGGAAGCTTGTGTTCTTGACTGTGAGATTTTTAAATTTACTTAGTAGCTAAGACAAAAAAAACAAACAAACAAACAAAAAAAAACCAAACACACCCAAACCAAGAGTTAAGATGGCCACAGCCATCTCCCCTGCCCGGGCCCAATACCTTTTGAGCCTAGAGAGCAATTCCAGCTCTCATGCTGTCCTGTCCCACCCCCCAGCATTAGGTCACTGGCAGTTGCACACAGTGCTCATTTTGCTAGTGTAGAAATGCTTAACTTGTCATTTCATTGTTCACAACAAAGGCAATTGCTGCCTTAGGACCAGCCTGGGGTGAGTGCGGGTTAGCCTGCTGGGATCTCGTTAATCCAAATTGAAGAGGAAATTTTAAGAGAAATGAGGACGTGTTTGCAGCTGCCTTTCCTGTCACTGCTGCTGCTCTTAGGAAGGGAGGGAAGCAGCCTGGGCAGCCCCACATGCAGCCTGTGCAGGGACCTGTTATGAAATAAAACATCAGCTCTAGACCTGCTGCTGCTGCAGCAGAGACACTGGGACAAAGGGCACCGCCCTGCAGGGAAGGAATGGAGGAGCCAAGCCCAGACACTTACCTGGGAGCCAGGGTAAGGACTTACCTGCTCTGTGCCCATCCCTGCAGCTCTTTCCTTTTGTAGCAACAGAGTGGTTAGATCTATTGCTGGTGTCCACGAATTCAGAAGTGCTGACTCACACTCAAGCCAGTATTCACAGCTCTGCTTTTCATCTCTGCTGCTTCACTTGAATTCCCCCCCCCGTCCCAGTTAAGGGAGGGAAACATTATTTAAAAATTACACATCAGATTTCTGACTTTCTCCCACAAAGAAAGATGCACAAAAACAGGTGTTTGCCACAACTGTTTAGTTTTACTATTTTAATATCATGAAATAAAAGTACAAAAAATTTACAGGTATATTGTTTCTTACATGAAGATCAAACAGTTAACATTTGCATTTATTTTGCAGCGAAACCTGTATTCTCAGTCACAGAATGTGAATATTAGCCACTGATATCACCACTGAGCATTTCATTTTAGAAAGAAACTGCAGAGGTAAAAGGCAACAATCTTGCAAGGCTTCAAAAGAACCAAAAAAAAAATTCCACCTGTGAACACCAGAAGTCATGCTTCGGTAAACCATCCTTGTCTAATACAGGTTTCACCACGTGGGAGGCTGTGACACCTTGTCTAAGGGATCGTAAATAGGGGGTTTCCTCTTTACAGGCTACTTTGGGGTCCTTGTTCAATGGATTTGCAGAAAGCAGCAGTCTGTGCACATGTATGAAAAAGGGGTGAGACCACCTGCAGTCTTGAAATAGCTTGTGCTGTTTACTCCCTTTACCACTCTTCTCTGAAGACAAGTCACAAACTGTTGCATGTAAAGTGCTGAGAGTAACAGGCAGTTAACTAACCCGTAATTATTCAAAACACATTTATCCATAGTGGATATCCAGGAATGCTTGCAGGTTGATGCTGCCAATTAACTGACTGAAACAAAATCCAAGACTTCACTGTATTTTGTCTGTTCCTTAGAACATTACAGCTGCATGTCTTCCCAGCCCAAGTCGACTTTAACTTCATCAGCTGGACAGAGATGAAAAAGTAAACCCCAGCACTACCTGAACCTGCTGTCATGTCAGACTCCATTTCATATGTGCCCCTCAACTTTTCAGACAAGCTTTCAGGTAGAAATTTATATATGACAGACTAGCCTGATCAAAATACTATGTCCTTTGCTGGACCGTGTGGTGCCTTTTCAAATAATTCATTCCATGAAGCATGCATGAAACCAAATTTTGAATTTACAAATAAATAAAATGGTGCTCACCATTAGTTTTTTTATGTTTTACCATTTACTGAAATGCTTAAAGTAACTCAGTCCCTTAAGAGTGAATTTTGGGGGTGTTTAAATAAAAAATATTTGGAAATTGAAACCACATTTAAAATTGGCAAAACTATGCTTTGTTTTTGGAAGGGTCTTGCTTGTTTCTTCTCTTTACATCCCAATTATAAACTCTAGCCATATCTGAGGGTGTGGAATTAAGGAAGTAGCTCATGCATTCAGAAAAAAAAAAAAAAAAAAAGAAAAAAAAAGGGGGGAAAAGCAAGCTACAGAATTGGCCACATGCACTTCACTTACTTGAAACAGTCAATAGAGAAACCATTTAATGACAGAGCTGACTTGGTGCAACTCAGCACCTTAACACCCAAGAATACCAGTAGCTGTTAATAACTGTACTTGCCTATTTCAGGCATCCAAAACTTCCTGCAGCACTACACTATCTTAAGTATCAACTTAAAAAAGCAAGTAGTTGTGCTTTCCTTTACTAAATCTAATGCTTCTGCTGACAGCTCCCCTCATCATTAAAATAGTCTGTAAGTAGGAAGTATAAAAAAGACCAACCACCACACATCCCTGGAGGTGTTTCATGGCAGTATGAAGAAGTGCCAGAGTCAGGCAGTGCCTGGGCTAGCTCCAGGCTGGCTGCAGTGGGGCTGCGTTGGTTGGAGAGCTCAGCAGTGGCAGCTGAACTGTGTAGGGTGAGCAGGAACCCCAAGAACAACACTCCTGTGGTCTGGAGAGGAAAGGAGAGTGGCTTTGCTTTGAAATGACCTCCTGACCATCACACTGCAGCACCAATCCATGCTTCCAACTCGCTTCCCAGCTAGATTTGCAACCATCCCCATTTCCCTGCTTCACTAGTACCCAATCACAGACACAAGCTTTGCTGCATCTAACACAACATCCCATTCACTGATAGAAAAGGTTAAGTCCCTTGAGTCCTACAGAATTTTAAGGGCAGCCAGTCCAAGATAAAAACATGTACAACCTGGTAATTACCTGTTTGTTAGCTTTCACACACACATCTTCCCCTGCAAATAAAATGAAAGGATACTGACTTCTGTAGTGGTGAACTGATCTCTAAGGAAGTCCAGCTCCTCCTCTAGAAGATCAAGGTTTCTTGTGGCTGTTGACAAATTCTTCTCTAACAGAGCCTGAGCTTCATCAATATCGTATTCAAGCATCACATTGGCCTAAAAAAAGAAAGATTAATAAAAGCTGTTACTTCTGCATTGAAAGGAATAAGCCGTAACAGGCTTATTTCAGGCTTTTGCTTATCACATTAACAAATGGCTGTCCTGACAGACCAGGAGAACAAGATTCAGGGGAATAAGATTCAGGGATGAGCAATGCAAGAATCCACTTGAGGCCTCCACCACTTCAGTAACTGAGTAAATAAGTCCCTCTTATAACTTTTAAAAAGTTCTCTTAGTATTGCTAAGCAACAAGGGATTTCTCTCCCTGTGCTCAGCGTTTCAGGTGTCAGTATCTCATCTTCACCTTATCTGAAAAGTGAGAGACTTGACGTTTCTAAGCAGCACCTTCCAAGTGTCACACAATGCTGGAAACAACTTCTGTTACACTGAAGATTAAGCTTAGGATCTCCCTATGTGGAACACTGGCAAACAGCCTAATGAACAAGAAGTATTACAGGTATTTAAAGACACATGTATAAAAGCCCTATACTGTCCTGTGGTGGTTTTCAATCTACAAATCTTTATTTCAGTAAGAAGCTGCTGCATGAAGAGATAAAGGAGCAGTGTCAAGGGAAGATGGAGCAGTGACGTTTTGTCCCACTCAAGAACTCTGCACTGAGCAGAGGCAGATGCTGCTAATTAGACCTGATCCCAGGGAGTGCCACACAGAGCTGCAAGAGGGCAATAAGCCATTTTTCCTTTAAAATAACTGGCAGACATAATTTCCCCAATAAGAGTAATACCTGTAGCCCAACCTGCAGACTGTAAGCAACAAGGAGGATAAAGACAGAAGGCCAAGAACACCTGAATTTAGTAGACTGCTTTGGCATTTCATGATAGCTTTTCTGTATGAACTATCAACAGGATGAACTTTCTCTGACATTCTGTTACAAAATAAACCTGGGATGCTCCATGTAAGTCAACGTTTGTGAATTCTGAAGACAGTCTCCTAAAAGCAACAGGTATCAGACAAATAATCTTTAGGATAGAAAAAAAAGTGGGAGATTGGGAGTAACTGCCAAATCAGTCTGGATGCTGCATGTGACACCAATGTTTCTGTCCTAACCAAGGGGTTTTATTTAGCAGCCAACACAGGGAACATTTGAGATACAGAAGTCTAAACTAAAGTAGGTTATGTCCACATATAAGGAAGGCCCTGAATACAAAATATCCCAACCTGGTATCACTTAAGTACTTAGAAATCTCTGTCCTGAGCTCTGATCCCACCAGTCTTTAGTACAAATCCTACTCTAAATGCTGGCAGGTACCTGTGAGTAACAGAAATCCCATCTTTCCCTAAAATCATGCATGAAAAGGGAAAGCAAGATGCTCAATACCAATGACAGAAGATGGGAAGCTAGCTGCCAAACTAAGCTATTTTACTGGGCGCATGCCCATCCCAGGCAATGCTGGATGTAACCTGAACCACAAAGTAAAGAAGTGATCAGGAAAACATTCATGAATATGCTTTTTGGAAGGAACAATCCAGCAAAATTACAATTCTCTGAACTCTTCCTGTTCAGGTGCCAAACAGAATCAAACATGAAACCTCCACTAACACATTGGAACTGTCCTTGCTGACAGGACACAGCTCCACCATGCACAAGGGAACAGAATTATGCCCACAGCCACCAGCACTACAGATGAGGCAGCAACCAACACTGTCCTTCATAAGCCTTTTATAACTTACTTAAACAGTTTCAGAGAAAGTTCCATTTTACTTACCCCCAACCACAAACAAACTTTATCTGTAGGAGGAACTGAAGCTTTGCAGTAGAGATTATCTGCCAATAAAAATCTGGTTTCCATTGGATTTGTGGAATCCTTAAGACAAATAATAAAACTTAAAATTGCTATTTTTACCGGAAACTTAGGTCAAAGACATAAAACTTACAGGAAAGAGCACACTTTTCTGCTTTTTGCTATTGATACAGCATAAACTTCAACTCCACAAAATCTTACTTCAACATTCAAGGTAGAGCTTCAAATATAAAGAATTTTTAAAAGATATATTTAAAAATTACATAGAAATCCCTATAAAGAAGAGGGATGAAGTCAAAGCTTAGCTGCAATCTATACACTATTAAAAGTGAAGCTTGCATTATAAACATATATTTTTTAACTAGCTTTCAAAAAGTACTACATACCTTTAAAAACAATTCTGTTATTTATAAAGGCATATTAAGTGTGCTCTCCAAAACATTTCTTGCAATGTGTTCTGTTAGGGTGGAAAGGTAGTTAGCTTTTCTCATACTCATTAGATATTCAAAATAGTTTACCTTTTTCTTCTGCATGTGTTTTAAAATTTCTAATGTCTGTTTAATTTCAGGAATCTGACTTTTTAGCCTGTGAATCAACAACAGTCATAATTTATTATTTTACAGAGACACAAAGTTTCCTAAACAAGTGATCAGTTTTATTACACAATCCAACCTCCATTTTAAAGCCTGTAACTCGTAACATCTTTCCAGACTTACGAATGCAGATTTGCAAGATACAGCACATAAAGACATTTCAGCTCCAGCTTCACCTGCCTCTCACCATAGGGAGGCTCAGGGGTTTCCTGAAGCAGAGCAACACACACAGCTTTCTAACTGAACAGACACACATGAACAGTAACAGATACCTATTTGCTCCACTGGCATATTTTGGCATATTTCTGATCTCTTTGGAGGGAAACCTCAGCAGAAATACAGATAAAAAACACCATAGGCAAAACAAAGCAAGTGTGTTTCTTCTGAGGTGCACAAACTATTCTAATAGTTTAGAACTCCAAGACTGGGGGCCCTGTTAAAACAAAAGCTCTCTCCAGAGTTGGAGGTGTTCCCCTCTGCCTGCTCCACAGCTCTGAGCCACCAGGATCCCCACTGCCCTTCATGCTCACACAGGCCTTTGGGTGCCAGACAGAAGGGATATTTGTCCATCAAAGAAGATTAATCTAAATAAATTATTACTTGAAGCTTTGATTTTAGCTTTTGAAAATGCACTTCTTGCCTGGCTTCAGATGAAGACTGAAGCTACTGAAGGGAGATGAGATGACTAAGCCATAAGTTACAGGCTGATACAGTAGTCACTTGACCAAAACATTTTCTTATTTACATTAGGCTGACAAAATTAAGAGACTGTAGCAGTACTTTTTGGCCTTAAAGGCTAAAGACCATTTCAGCAATACTAGAAATTCTTTTGCATGTGATTCTGAAAAAGAGGAAAAAAAAATAAAAAGCTTGGCTTTCCTGAAAGTACTGTAAATACTACTTTTGAAATACTTATTTTAAAAAATACTTTTTTATATATATATATAACTGTGCTAAACATTTCCCAGTTCTGCAAAAGTTAAGACTTACCTCCTTTTCTTTTGAGCAAGATTAAGTTCCAAAAATTTATACTTCTGATACTGCTCATCCAACTTCTTAAGAACTACATCTGCTGTCTCATTTCCAGGCTGTTTCATAAAAGAATCTACATCTTCCTTTAAGGGGAGAAAGAAACCCTCAGTGTTAGAAGAGTTGTACAGAAATCCTAGATACAGTCATGCTATCATTGTACTACAGCTGAGTCTGGAGGGATTTTTGTATGTGACCAAACTTATTTTTTAATCGGGTGAAGTACAAAACAGTTTTGTTTCCTTTCTCAGTCACCTTTTCACTTCCCCCTCCCGCCCTTTTTGGTAGGGAACTACAGAACAGCTGCAAGGATTATTTTATACCCATATTTGCAAGTATCTCGTTAGAGATGCTTCTGGTCCTGGCCAGTGTCAAGTGACACCTGATAGGGATGGACATCCCCAGAGCACAGCTGAACTTTGGTTTCCTATCTGTAAAGCAGGGGTCACTGTGGCTAATCAGATCAGGAGCTATTCAGGGTAAGACTCGTGAAGGAAAAGAATCATGGCCTGATCAACCATGTTGTGTCAGAGCTAGAGGAAATGGGGGAAAACTGCGGTGTCACTCAGGCAGGCTTTATGGCAGTGACAAGCTTATCTTCAAAAGCTGTTCCCATAGTCAGCAGCAAGAAGCCAGGGAAACCTCAAGAGAACAATTCCAGCCAGTCCTACTGTCAACTGGAAAAGAAGCCAGAGAAGACAGGCCTGAGCAGGCGAGGATGCTGCCAACTGAGTGCCTCCTTCAGGAAGTGGTTCATCTGCCCGCAGGCGACCTTCTCACCTCATGAAAGGTACATCAGGCCTGAGAACAACCACGTGTTTCTGACCTTTGCAACATTTACTGATGTATAATTCAAGATGACCATACTTGTCCACCGAGGTAGTTCTGTCCCTGTTTATACAGCTCTGGAAGATCTGAGGAAGCCTACAAGAGGCCTCTTCAGGCTTCTCCTTTTTACTAGGTGTTTCCATTCCAGTAGTTCCACATCCGAAAAAGACTATAACACATTACTAAAGTAAGATCAGACATACAGCTGCTTCCCCTCATGTCTCCTAAGCTCTCTTGGCTAAAGAAACTTACTGTGAAATTACTGAACCTGGTAAGAAGTCAACCACCCTCCTTATCATTTGGGAAATCTGCAGGAGAAATACAAACTCCACAACAGACTACAGCAGGTGGAATGATCTAGGTGGTACAACAGCATTCAAGAGACCCCATTTCAGATCAGCTGCCCAAGGAACACATTAAGCTACCTCACCAACAGCAGAAAAAGAAGCATTCCTGCCTCCTGATGAAGCTTGTAGAGAAGCTGTAACCAAAAAACCCAAGGATTATATTCAGGCAAGTGTTGTACATGTGAGGCCTGAGTATGTTCTCAAATTAAACTAACTCTTGTGGAAGCTGTTCTGGTTGTGTAACTCACTCAAAGGGGAAAGAAAAAGCAGGTGGGCGGCAGCTGACCCCACATACTGCCCAGCAGCCCACCTCTGCCTCAGTACAGGGAGATGAGACAGAACCCAAGTCCTCCTGAAACAAAGATGCTGAGAAATGAGTCGAGTCCAGGCCCTCTCTACTGGTGATCTTCCACTACATAATGCCCCAGCCCAGGGCAAACTCAGATTTACCACCTGGGTTTTCCAACTGCAACTTCCAAGTCCTGCTGGTTGGGTTTTTGGCCCATCCAACCCAACTGCAAGGCTGAGGCATGGACACTTCCTTGAGCCTGAACAGAAGAGCTTTGCAGCAGAGCTGGGTGTCAATGCACTCAGGACACACCTGCTTCCTGATGCATCACACAGCATCTCAACTGCAGAATTACCTTACAGGTTCTCCAAGGACCTACCAAAACTCATCCCTATCTTTTAAGGAGGAAAATCCACTGGCAAAACACCACTGTTGTATACCTAAAGATAACACAGTCTTTGCAAACGTCAAGGCAAGCCACACTAATGCTGTAAAAGCCCAGAAACAGAGCAGGATGGCACATGCCCATGTTAATCTTTTGGCTGATGACCCAAATAAAGAGCTGCAGGCACTGTGCTTCTGCAGAGAGTTATCACCACCTACAGGCAGATACAGAGAAGATGACAAAAGAGACACATTTTCAGATTTGCATCCCCCGTCCTTCCCCTCACATATGCGCTAAGGAAAGCAGAATAAGAAGGGCATCTTATTTGGAAACATCTGGACAGCAGTTCAAAAGAAAACGGAGTTGAAAGTTCTATTTGGAGTGGTTCTGAAACTCCTGAGAAACCCTGAGTTAGTGCTGAATGTCACTGAAAATATGGAGGGACACACAAGTCCACAGATCAGTGCCTAAGAAAAGGTACCCACCATAAACTGTTTGGAGAGCCTCTACTGAGTGAAGACATCTAAAGAAAACATCTCTGAAGACAAGATTCACAGTAAAGTGCCCATGCAGCATGTGGTGGGGGGAGGTCAAGCAAGTGATCAGCAAGTTTTTGTCATCATGGTGGTATGCAATGTTTCTGAAATGGAAACTTATTTTCTGGGAAAAAAACAACAACCTGTACTAAAACACCCTCAAGATACTGGTATTTTCACTTTGTGGAGTAGAATAGAAACTTCTGGCATGTTTATTTTGAATAAAATAAAGTCTATCTTAACATCTGCATCCAAGTACTCATCACTGAGGATCTTGTCTGCAGAGACACCTCTGTTTGATCAGGGCACCTTTCAAAACGGAGAATTAGTTTTCAAAACTGAGAATGGTTTTTAGAGCCAAACAAAAGCTTCTGAAGAACTGAAGCGAAGCACAGAACTAAAGCCACAGCCCCCAGCACTCTCCCAGGTCCCAGGGTAGAGCACAGGAGACACTTCAGACACAAGTATCAAAAAGTAACAACATGGAACCAAACATGAGTAGCTAGCAGAATTCAGATGAGAGGTGTGACAGACACCCTCAGAGCTTTGCTGCAGCTGGTTATCTCCTGCTCCCTGCTAGGGTGGCCACCTCCACTGCAGAGCCAGCCCAAACCATGAGTTCTCTGTCACAATGACCGAGTCTCGTAGGCAGCTGAAGCCATGGCCCCTTCCCTTCACTTGTGTCCACGTTATTCTCCCATGAGGGGGTGGGAGGCAGTTGGCTGCAGGAAGCAGTGGTTTTACATCCCAGTAGGATTTGCCAGACACCACCACCAGTTAAAGAACCTTAAAGAAAGAGCAGGATCTGGATGCTCTGAAAGGCAGTGTACTGCACCTGCTGGCTCAGGACCTGTGCCCTAGCAGGACACAGGTAGACAAGCATGAAACTTAGGAACACCAAAATGCAAGTTAAGTAAACTTATTTCTATAAGAGCCATCATGCCCAACCAGTCCAAACACCTCTGGTAAAGAGATCCAAGACAGATCTGAGAAATAGGGACTTTCAAAGTCCAAGAAAATCTCAGTAATAAAGCAGCACCACAAACAAAGCATTCAGGGCAGACATCTGATGTCTCCAGATGACACCAAGGCAGGCAGGCACAGCCAGTCTGATCGATACTTATTGATCAAACAAAATAAAGCAGCTGTCAAGACAGCCCACCAAGAGCAAGCTTACAGCAAACAGTGAGCAACCGATAATTCTGACATTACATCACTGTATAAGTTGATGAATTCTTCTTTTCAACCACTCAACCATTACTAAATGCTTAGTACATCACTTTCTAAAGTCAGACAAACAAGTTCAGCCCGTTTTCCAAAAGACAGGTTTTTTTCTTTGGCGATGTCAGGAAACCCAGCTGGACACCACAATCCCTTCTGAAGAATGATTCTGCTCAGCACTCAGGAACTCTCTTATGCCAGGAGATGCAGGGAGAGCTGCTGGAGGGCAGTACGGCAGTGTCTGAGGGGGCAGCTGTGCTCCGGGCAGGACACACCGGCACAAGGAGCCGCGGCCCGAGATGCAGGACAGGAGGGTTCATCCCTGACGCGCTCCTCACAGGCCTGTGAGTTGGCCAGTGAAGAAACACAATAACGCTCAAAACCAGGGGTTTCAGTTTGCTGCAAAGCGTATTAATACTCGATAACGGCCCGGCAGAACCGAAATCAGCCCCGGGAAACCCTCAGGACTCAGTCCCCCCCGCCCGGGGCAGGTCGCAGCGCTGCGGGGCCGGCGCGGGGCGGGGCCCGCACCACGACCCTTGGCGACCAGGCGGGGAGGGCGCCGCGGCTCCCCCGCCTTGGCGGGGCCGGCAGCTCCCGCTCAGCCGCAGCCGCCGGGGCGGGCCGGGCCCGGCAGCCCCGCCGCCCGCAGGCACCGCCCGCCCGCCAGGCCGCGGCCCCGCCGCAGGTGCCGCCTCGCGGGGGACGGGCCGGGCTGCCGGAGCGCAGCGCCCCGCTTCCCCCCAGGCCCCCCCGCCGGGCGCGGAGCCGCCGCTCACCACGAAGACCGCCTCGGGGATGCCGAGGGGGCCGCGCTTCTCGCCCGCCGCGCCCCCGCCGCGCCCCGCCTCGCTGCCGCTGGCCGCCGCCATCTTGGGGAACCGACGGTGCGCGCGGCTGGCGCGGGCCCTGCGTGCTGCGTCAGCGCCGCGCGCCGCTCGCGGGGCGGGCGGGGCCAGGGGCGGGGCCGGGGCCGCGGGCGGGGCCGGGGCCGCGGGAGCGGAGGCGGCCAAAGGCGGCAGGAGCAGGAGCAGGAGCAGGAGCAGGAGCAGGAGCAGGAGCAGGAGCAGGAGCAGGAGCAGGAGCAGGAGCAGGAGCAGGAGCAGGAGCAGGAGCAGGAGCAGGAGCAGGAGCAGGAGCAGGAGCAGGAGCAGGAGCAGGAGCAGGAGCGACGCCCGGCCCGCCTCTAGGCACCGCCCTGCCCAGCCTCCGCTGCACCGGCCCCGCCGGCCGCCCCAGCTGCCGGCCGGACACCGAGCTCCTCAGCTAAACGAAACAAGCAAAAAAGCAGGTGTTGACATTTGTGGTCGTCAGGGTTTCCAGTTTAGAAAGCAGGCAGAGCAGCAGGCCAGACCCGACCCTGCTGGCAGGGCTGGGATGGAGCTGACGAGCGAAACCGGAGCCACAGCCCTGCCCCAGAGCAGCCCCGGGAGCCGCTCCCGGCAAGAAACACGTTTGCAAACCCTTTGTACGCGGCAAGAGGCAGAGCTATGAACACAGCCCTTACACTTCCTAAGCTACAGTCACTCTGCAAGCACAAAATGCTGAGAAAGCCAAATATTTGCGTTGGTTAAGGCCTGTTTAGACCGCTGAGGAGAGAACCCGACATCACCCGAGTGGTACCAGCACCTTTCTGTTTTCCCCTCCAACCAACTCCAAGCACCCTGCACGGCAAAAAAGTCACTGCTTCCCCAGGGAAAGCTGGATCAAAGAAAAACTTGTCAACTGATGAAGTCAGACTACACCGCTCATCTGAATAGGGCACAATAGCACCTTAGTGGCAAGGCGGGAGAGCACAACCTGCTGCAGCACCCTGCCACAGCTGTGGCTATTGGTGCACTGAAGAATGAACACACACACACCTTGCATGTGCCAAAGTTTATTTTTTTCCAAAACTTGTTTCATCAAATAATTGGATATGAGCAGTTTTTATAAAACAAACAGTTTGTGTATTAACAAATTGTGAAGTTCCACAATTAAAATATCAACACAGCCAGTCTTGTGCTTAGGCTTCTTTTAAAAAAATTATTAATTCATAGAACATAAACCCTCATTTTTTTCCAGTTTGTGGCTAGTATATTTTCCACAGATTCTGTATTCTTATAAAATGAAGGAATCCATGTAAAGGAACAGCTGTACAAGAATACATCTGAAAAAAAGCCTGAACAACCTAAATTATAGTAGCTCCTTTTAAATAAATATCCAATAAAAGGCACAAACCTGTTATGGGGAGAAACATACCATACAAAACAAGACCTATTAAATAAATAACGTAAAGTGTGGGTTGGGATGAAGGAAATCTGTTCCAGCACCTATTTCATAATTGCTCCAACATGATATTCCAGCCAAATATTTGGTAAAGGATTAAACTTAATCACAAGGACACACATCTGAGATATACTGAAAGACTCGATGTTACAATTCCTGCTGTAACTGTACCAGTTACTACAATCTCTTTAAATAAATGATCATGAGAATCTGCGTAGTGGTGCAGCCATGTATATATCAGTAAGTCAAATACATCTGCAGAGTAATAGCAACAGGTTTTCTATATTCCTACCTATCAGTAATGTATAAATGATAACATGTAGTTTCCATTGCTCAAAAATATAATCTTTTAAATGGAAATAAATGACTGATACACAGTGCCTTTAGATGTTGTCCTTACAATACAAACTACCCAAAACAAAGTTCTCCTTTTTATGTACAAATTCAGCACCGATCCACAGTGCATTCTATTCTAATTGTAACCCCACCCTCCCTGCCACACATCAAAAAACCCAAATGGAGATACACCCTGTATTCAATCTTGTAGTCAGGTTTTTTGCTATTGGATTTTTTGAGTGTGGGTTGTTTTTTTCTTTTTTTTAAACAAAAGTCCATTGGTTATTTTACCTATAAGTATTCCATCACTATGTGCACAGAACTGAGATTTCTCTAGTACACGTTTCCAAAATTAAAAAAAAAAATCAATTCAATAACTTCTTGGAGGCAAATTCAAACTATATCTAGAGAACAATAGAAAACCCCAGTTATTTAAAAAGAGGTACACTTTCCAGTCCATCAGACCTAACACAATCAACCTTTCCAAATTCCCCCAGAAGTTACCTTATGGTATATCCCAGGACAGAGAGCCTTCCTGCAGCAGCATGAAGTCCCAACAGTTAGGCTTCAATGACCCACTAAAGTACAACAATGCACAGCACACAGTACACTGTAAGTCTTCCTCCTTGTTCAGACAAACACAGAGTGACATCTTAGTCATCTGCTCTCTGAAGTATTCAGAACAGGATTCTGATCACACCAGTTGGAAGGAAACAAAAGGGAAAGTCACATTTATATACATCTCTCTTCAGTGTTTCACTATTCCTCGCAACACTTGAGGACTATTAGTTACCCTCAAGAACAACCTTTGTCTTCAAAGTGTTTTCTTGGAGAACAAGTTCTGAGTCATGAAAGCCTTGACAGCATCCTAAGTCCTTGGTTTTTTACTTCTGATGTATGAACTGTGTTATTTAAAACACTGTGCTCTGCAATTTTATGCGTTCCAGTATGTGCACAAGGCAGAGGTTGGCAAAAAGCAGTCCTGTGTGCTTTTGTGCAGAGAGAAGTGGGTAAAGCAATCTTTTCTTCATAAAGATAAATCTTGAAAGCCATGTCTTAATGTATCAAACATTCTGAACGACACCAAAAAGAAGGTAGCTTATAAAGTTTTTAAGATATACTTTGTGGCTGTTACTCCTTTAACACTGAATAAATCTGTATCAGACAGCTTTGCTACAAGAAAACCTACCCAAGAACCATTACAAAATCCAGAGCAAATCAGAAGTAGTGCAACTATACCTAGTACTAAATCAATTTCTGAGTGATGTACATTCCAGATATTCAGAATGCTCTGCAATAAAGTTAACCAATATATACTGTTTGCCAGGCATTTATTTGCATATTTTATTTAAATAATTATTACTTCTACAACTCAGTATGAGAAAGAGACCTAACAGCTTACAGTGCTAGGAACTGCCTGCTTGTAGCGCCCTCAGTGCTGTCGTTAATGCCCTGACATTTATTACTAATTTGAACTCAAGACTTTTCAACGCTGAATAAATCAATGGAATCCAGTATTTCTTAAATAAACAGTCCCTTCAACACAATGCCCCATTCTAAATGGCATCTATTCCCTCAACGTGTGGAGGGTAACCATAGGCACTGAAGAACTCATTGGCTTAAAACTGTACAATTGTTCAACCCAATAAAGGTGGATTAAAGCTTGCAGCCCTTTATAATTCAAACTTGAACATTAAATTGCTATATACCAGTCCAAATTATTTTTCAAATCAGTACACATTGAGAAGCTCTGAGATTTAAATTTCTGCAAGGATACATTTCCCAGGAAGTTTGTGGTTACAGATTCCAATGGTTAGGGAATGTTTTTTTAATTTGTTTCTTTTGAGTTGTTTCACTTGGCAAAAATATTTCTATAGAGTTAAGAAATACTACTTTTGCACTCTTTGGACAGAATAAAGCATTTAGAAAAAGAGAAAGCTTGTTCCCACTATAAGGAAAGTGCTGCACTTTACAAATTCTCTGCAGGACAGCTTGACAAGATTCTCAGGCCTATTTGCATTTACAGAGAGAGTCAGATATTTCTGCAATTACAGACTCCCCAACAGATACAAGACACACTACTCTGGAGGTCTATTTATGGTAACAATAGAAAACTTAGTTTTTTGAAAACCCAGCTTTAGTATTAATAATTAGCAGAAGTAATTTTACAGGAGAGCTTTTCATTGTATTTTGCAACAAAACTTCTGGAAGAAAGGTTGCTCCCAAATTTGTTTACTTTTTTTTAATGCTATCACTTCTTATCAGACTTTGAAAAATACAAGGTAAGGCCTTTTCATAGCCAATTGCAGTTTTGAAGAAAGATTGCTAAATACAAAAGATGTGCCAGAAGACCTTGCACATCTGACCCATCATGAATAGTATACTTCATAAATTACTTGATTTAAAAGATTTTTCACTAAAAAAAGTCTGGATTTCTTAACATAGAATTTTTACCTTGAAATTACTACAGAAGAAAAAGATTACTGCAGCACTAAAGACTACCTAAAAGTTGGCGCATATTTACACATTTAAAAATAATTACTTTTACATGGTTTACAACTAGGTTCTTACCTCAGAAAAGCAGCACAAGCTATTCTCTACAGCTGGAAAATTCCAAAGTAATTGCCAGTTCACAAGTGTCAGCACTATTGCAAGGTTTGCTTCTCATGACCTAATGAACTTTTTTAAAAAAAAATTGGATCTCTTGCCTCTTTTGCAGTCAGCAACAAGATTTTCAGATGGCTCCCGTTTGGTGACTGGGGATACCTACATTCCCTGGCTCCCAGAGCTATGAACAATGTTTTCTGCAGAGATGAGGCTTGATGGAAGGGCAGGCCCCTCACCTGCCAGAGGCTGCACATTGCTGTTCTGTCACACACTTGTTTTTCCTACTCCATCACAGACTTTCAGTCCACATCAGAGCCTGGCTGTTTCAACTAGCCACGTGACACTGACATACCAATGGAGCAATTTATTATTTATATATATATGCAATATGTATATATCTTGTTGATTCACAGCATTTCAAACTCACATTATAAAGTTTGCAAATTACTATAAGCTATTCTAATCCAAAAAAGCTGTCTGATTCCACACAATATTTGCCTTATGATAATACAAGCATTGCTCTATCAGGGTATTTATTAGAGCACATGATTTTTATTGCTCAACTTCATTTATATTGTGTCTTGGTTACAACAGCCACAGAATTTATGGAGAAAATAAATAGCTTTGACATCCTCAGTTAACTCCCTAAGGTAATCCACTGATGAAGAAGGTTGTAGAGCAATCATGTAGCCCCCTCTTCTCAGCTTTGCAGATGATAATCTAACTTGCACCCTCTGAGTAAACCTCAATGCAGATTTCTGCTGAGCCATTAAAAAAAAAGTGAACAAACATGACTTCATACTGCAGTGACTGTTATAAACAAGAATCTCTAAAGCATCGCAATTCAAAATAATATCTTATTATACAGGGAAGAAACAGTTGCCCTGTTCAGGAATACATCATGGAAAAACTGAAATTCAGTCTTTTCTTTTTTTACCAGTATTTGGTTGATCTCACATCTTGCTGCTTTGGCGGCTCTACATAAATTGTATCTGTGAAGTAGAGATTACATATTAATGCACTCACATAACACATGGTTTCTCAGTGTTTTAGAATCATCAATCTATTCTACTGCCTTGTTCCTTGCAAGCTATAGTCGGGCACTTTAAAATCCCCAAGGAACATTAAGACCAACATATTTGGAGGACAGGAGTACACAGTTTCTGCAACTTGGGTGATTTCTTGCCCATACCTTTTTCTCCCTCCCTACCACCTGAGTATTCACAAAGTTTTCACCACTGCTCCAGTCAGCAAGACTAAACCAAGCACCCAGCTACTGTCACAGCTAGCCTAAATTCTACGTATTTTCACCCCTCCAATTTTATTAATACTGACATAGCAGTAAGTTAGCCACTGAATCTCTGATTTTCTCCAATTTTTACTTTCTTCCTTGCTTCCTACATTTGCACTGTGTCACCATCTGAATTTACTTTCTCACCAGCAAAAGCTGTTGCCCTTGATGGAGCAACCTCTCCCTTTCAAATGCAGAAATACATTAGTAGCACTTCATGAAACATTTGCTTGCTTTTGTCAAAACTTTTCAATGCCATCTCAAGATGAAAGAAAACAGTCCACCTGAGTTTCAGAAACAGGTGCAAAAGGATTTGTTGGCCTTAGACCAGGCTGTGTATACATCATTGACTGGGGTGCCATCAAAGGAGCAGCTCCAATCTGAGGAGGTACCTGTTAGAAAAACAAAATCCCCATAAAACATTCAAACTAACTCCAGAAGATAAGTCTTTTTGCATGGTAAGTATAGTAGCAAATAAGTGTATAGACACACAGGTTGTAAAGTTAAAGCTTTTAAAAAACTTGCTGCATAAAATTTGGAGTAATCTTTTCCAATGCACAGAGTGAAAATGCTATCAGATTTTACACACTAGTTGCAGGACAATTTGAGCATGCCACGAAACCCACTGGAGGAGACAACTAGTTTTTTCAGGAATACAAGACAATCACATTTCTTACCATTCCATACACAGGCACTTGAGGTGGGGTCACTGGGTATGTGATAGGAGCAGGTACCTTAAATCAAGAAAATTTTAATGTAATTTAGATAAGCACATGCACACCAGTATTATATGTAAAACTGTGAAAAATATGTATTTTTCAATACTTAAAACTAACCAACATATTTACAAGAAATTGACTTACATATCCAGGATAGTGTACTCCATTCTGGCACAGCAAAAGGAGTAAGGACAGAAAATTATTTAAGAGGTATTTGAACTGGAAATTCTAGCCAAGGGATGGATTCAAGTCCAGTACCATAAATGTCTATAATTATGCTAAACTAATTTGTTTTAAAAATGGGAGTAAATAAAGCAGGAGGAGAATAACATCAATAACTATGCCTGCTAATTTGGATAAGCTCCCTGCCTAGAAAGCTATCACTAGAAAGATTTTCAGCAAAACCAGAAATTTTACTAAATCTAGCCAGATTTGAGTACATGGCTCACACCAACACTAGTGAGAGAAGCTTTTAGAGGGCACAGCATGCAGTACTGCTTCCTCCCATCATCAGTGAGGAGGACACAGAAAAACGAAGGAAGCCAGTGACCACTCAGATTAAGAAACAAATAGCAGCAGATGTTTTGTCAGGTAAGTATTGCTCATATACTAACTCTGACAAACCAAAAAAAGAACAGTGAAGAGCATCTAAAGTCAGTAATCAGGTTACGTTCACAGGCACAGCAATGCATGCACATCTGACTGCCATGCATTGTTAAGCAGTGCTAATTATAT
This sequence comes from Apus apus, assembly GCF_020740795.1. Classification (NCBI taxonomy): domain Eukaryota; kingdom Metazoa; phylum Chordata; class Aves; order Apodiformes; family Apodidae; genus Apus; species Apus apus. The sequence continues at coordinate 11,216,740 of NC_067293.1, read as the reverse complement.
TAAAAATGGAGTGGTAGGTAAAATACTTCACTGTTGAAGAGTATGCAGACTATACATGAATTGGAGGGTTAGTACTCTGAATGCCACAGACCAAGCAAGGACAGCTGGGCGTTTCCAGTACTGGGGCACTGATTTTCAAGATGTCCAAAGCTGAGCTAATTATTTGCATCATTAATTGCTGGAATCCCAAGCAAATGAGTCAGCAGATACCTGGCAAAAAGCACTCAAATGCCTAGACCAGAAAGCATTGAATGTGAGCACATGAAATAAAAACACACAACCCGAATGGACTGATCAATGTGTGGTCAGGTGCCCTGTCTTGCAAAAATAAGAATGCATCAGCACTCTTAACTGCATTCTAGAGCACCAGAGGGCATAAAGAGATGTTATGGTCTCAGAAGTCTCACATAAAAGTGCTGCACAGTGAGACATCCTTTCACCTGAATTTAAGTTTCATTTTTGAGTCCAGTACTAGATTTAATATTCTATGCCACTTTAATAATTTTGAATGAACATACTCATGTAAGATGTGGAAAACAGGCATGAGAAATTTTCTGGTTTGGGGTAATTTGTTTCAATTCAAGAAGAACCTATGAACTGAGGTATGTCCCAAGTGAAAGGCTTGTTATTTCAGTCCTTATCAGACAAGTTTTACAGTGGAAGGAAATGAAGCATACTCAAATCTCTGCTTAATTCAGTTTGAGAAGTGATCCTTTAAGCATTTCCCCCCTACTCCCCAGTCTCATCCAAAAAAGTTTTTGCTATTCTTTTAAAGTTAATTCAAGCAGGGAAGCAGCATTTCAGTAGTATTGAAATTACCATATGTGGGATAGTGGGTAAGGGAGTAGGGTTCCATGTGGTCGATGTGCTTGTTTTGGCTTGCCAGTTTGTTCCACCAGTAAGTTTTTTCTCTGTAGGCTGGGTCCACTGCATATCTGATCTAAAACAAAACTGTGGTGTTAGTTTTCACAAAGACAACAGCTAGAGGAACATCATAAAGGAAAACCAAAACATGCCTTAATACACGTCCACAGCTGGAATCTACGAGTGGAAGAAACTCAGGATTTCAATAACTACTTCTATATCTCTGCTCCAGTAGCAGGAAGTCTGAATATTCTGTTTTGTGTTAGAAGTAAACTATCATTACTGCACTGTACAGCATAACAATTAATTGGAGTTTAATGTAACTCCAAGATCTTTTATGGTGCTTCATAAAATACTTAGATAAAAATACAGCTATTGCAAAACTAAAGTGAAAGACTTCAAAAGTTAAGGTGGACCATGTTATGTTGACTGATCACAAACTCACCGTTTCAATGCTGTATTTGGTAGCAGATTACTTCCAAGAGTTGAGACTCTTGCCATGTTAGTGCAAGCAAACTGTGCCAGAGACTATTGAATAGTCATGCAAGAATATTATAGGTACATATATGCACTTACTTTTTGGATGGAGTTCCTCCAAAGCCGAGATCTGGGGTGAAAGAAAAACAGACAAAATCCCTAAGTATTTTCAATATTGTGGGGCTTGGTTTGTTTTCATTAACAAATGGAAAAGTTAAAGCTTCACACTTACTTCCCACTAGATTAGCAAGGGAAGAATCGAGGTCATTTGCCAAAATTTTTCCGCTTTGCTGGTTGGCTAAAGTGGCTCTTTGACTTTGTGGGGGTACTGTGGGTTGCAATACATCATCTAGAAAGTTAAAAGCTGAACAAAGAACATAAAAGCAACTGTTAACACAGCAGTTAATTTCTTTTAATAAAAGACATCCATACTCCAGAGAGGTATTTTCATTATAGAACATTAAGTAGTTTGAGTATTTGTATGTGGAGGTTCAACATGCTGGAAGAGTTTAAGGCTTATATAAAAATCAGCTGATCTATGCTTCTGTCTAGAATACTACATTTTAGCTACTAATCGAGTAGAATCTTTCATTTTACTTCAGCAGTAACTGATGGTATTTTAAAATTGATATTAATCTCCCCTAAAACTGAAGAAAGCACACTGTTCAAAATAGTTTCATATAGCAGTAATTTCATGACACCACCTAGTAACCTGAACGTACACAAGTTCCTTTGCTCTGTGCTTATAAGGACTTTGAATATATAGCAAAATAGAACCAAGAAAAAGGCCATAACTCAGAAGAGAAGGCTCCAGAGAGGCCTTATAGCACCTTCGTGTACTGGAAAGGGGCCTACAGGAAAGCTGGGGAGGGGCTTTTCATCAGAGAAGACAGTGATAGGACAAGGGGTAATGGTTTTAAACAGAGAGGGGAGATGTAGGCTACATATTAGGAATAAATTCTTCACTAGAAGGATGGTGAGGAACTGGAATGGGTTGCCCAAGGCGTTTGTTGATGCCCCATCCCTGGAGGTTTTTAAGGCCAGGTTGGACAAGGTTTTGTGCAGCCTGATCTAGTGACAGGGTTCCCTGCTCATGCCAGGGGGATTGGAACTTGATGATCTCTGAGGTCCCTTCCAACCTTAATAATTCTATGACTCTATGAAAAGAGATTAACAAATGCTTACCCATTAATATCCAGTGGGCCATGGTCAAAGTGCATTCCCCAAAAAGAGAGGAAACCATTATTACACAGTGTATTAGATTAATTTTAAATAACTACAAATTGTTATCTTATCAGACCTATAAGCAGCTTGCAAATGTATGAAGTTATTAAATTTTGAACTGCAATAGCAATTATGCTAAATTGTTAAGCAACTGTTGCCTGTAAGGCATAAATTAGTCATAAGCTGTTTTTTACCAGTTGTAGTCCTGTACTCTGTTGTTGTAGATTTCCCTCCGAAAACAGCATCAAAGTCTACATTAATTGCTGAAGAGGTGGTACTTGGAGGAGCTGAATGAAGAGGAAAACCTGGAAAATAAGTTTAGAGTAATCAATTACACCAATGGAGTAGTAACACTCACTACAGTGAAACCAGAATTTTTTTTAAAAAAGAAATGAAATTACCATCAACAGTCAGAGGATGATACACAGAAGCATATGCAGGTTTATGACCAGTAAAGTCATCTTCATAAAAAGAGACAAGAAAATAAGATCAGTTTAAAAGAGAAAAAGGAAGAGGGAACAAAAAAATTAAGTCTGTAGTTATAAATTAAGAATTTTTAGTAATAAAAAGGGATGGTTTTGTTTTTTTATTTAGCAATTTGAAAAGCTCAGGTAGCTCCTGCATTCCCCATTACAAAAGAGAAAGGAGGTTGCCATTTGAAAGAAATCAGCAAAAATTTCAGCAGCATTACAAATCTTTTGAAGCCTATGTTGGGCAAGCTCAACAAAATAATGAGCTATTTCAACTGTAGAATTAGAACTTTAAGGAAACAATTTACTACATCTGGAATTAATGCACCATTTTCACTTGTTAATAAAAGTGCAGATTGGTCCAAACCACAAAATGATTACATAGCCCAGTTTATTAGCATTATCATCTCCAATTGCAAAGAAAGTACATGGGTTTTGTTTGTTTTTTTTTTTTTACCACTAAACAGTTCCACTGTTTGTTTGGAGGGAAAAGTAGAATTGATGAAAGGGGTGGTAGATTTTACAGCTTCTTCAACTGGCTTCATGTCAAAGATGTCCAGATGAGGTGGAGAACCAACACAACCATTTGAGGACGAGAAAGGACCTTTCAGATGCAGAAGTGAAGGAAAGAATAGAATACAAATAATGGAAAAGAAAAACAGACTGAAATGACTGCATATGAGAATCTCCAGACATAGTCAAACTGTAAATCAGCACATTAAAGACAATTCTTGGTTTCTGATAAAAATCTTAACAGCTTGCTCTATTTAGGGAAAATAATTCTGGTATTGCCATTGGGTAGGAGGGGAAGATTGACAGAACGTTTAGAGACTACATTTTTAGCTTCAAAAATCTACCTTTTAATCAGCACACAAGGGTATCAAATCCACCTATTAAAATACCAACACTTAATTATAATGGTGCTACCACTGCATTACTTCAGGATTTAAGAAATTTCTCTGACATCTACCCTGATTATTCTTTGAACGGATAGGTGAGGATATAGAGAATGTTGTGCCCAAGAAACTGGGAATGACAGCTTTGTCATAAGGACTTGGAAGTCACCAACACCTTTTAAATGAAAAGTATATTACATATCATGTAATGATTTGAAATACTAGTCCAGCATCTTTTCAGTTACATCTGCTTAGTTTATATTTCCCAGCAGTTTTAAACTTTGATTTTAGTCACATTTCTTCTACCTGCCCCCTTGACTGAACAGCTTCTCCATTTCACCTACTGCACACTGACACTACTGCTATGTGTTAAAAAAACAGTAACTTTTCTGTAACAGTTAACCAGAGTTTTCAGATTACTTATTTTATATTCTGTCACAGATAAAAACGTCTGGATGCAAAATAATTACAGTTTAAGATGTAGATTCAATTAAGTATGAATCTGTATTTTGTCCTTGTATTCTAAGAATTATCATCATTTAGACAGTCAAATCATGGTATCAGCTCACCTCCCCAAGCACTGCTTGCTGTTGTTGATATAGCTGGAGTACTCTGCACTGTTGGAACAAATGCAGGCTGAAGATCAAAAAGATCACTAGAGAGGTTGGGCATGCTGAGTAAGAAAGAAAACATGAAGCTGTGTAATAGGCATTGTATTCTTGTGTTATATGAACACATATCAATATCACTTGCTCTAGTAATTAAGCACTACTTATTGACAAATACCAAAATTCCTGTGAATGTACCAGGAAAGCATCAGCAAAAGATTATTCTTCAAAAGTACTTGAGAAGTAAATTAGATTAGTACTTCACAGTGGGTTGTGGAGCTACAGGTCAATGCAATAATTTCTGCTTGCTTCAGAAAGCAGAGTATCTCTCACCTATTTGTTGTGGGAGCTGGTACTGCAAAGAGATCAACAGCCACAGTTGTATTCACACTTTTTCCTGATAAGGTGCTTGGGGATGCTGATGTGGAAGTAGAATTTGACACTACAGAAATCTCTCTTAATCGCTGCTCCTGAAAGATGAGATATAGTTTGCATTTTATTTTTATTAGTTTCTTAACCTATCCTGAAGGTCCTGAGGGCCTTTTCCAAGAAGAAATTTTAATTATTATTCTAATACATAAACAAGTTACTCTTCTGTAAAGTCTTGAAAACAGAAAGATGAAATAAGAAATAAGAGTATTTATTTTAACAAAGCCTTTAAATTCAAGGTGTGTCTTGAGGTTTCAAATAATTTTTTCAAGCTATCTATAACTGTCTAGCAGTAGAACATTTCTAGCTACACATTCTAGGCTCCCTTCATAGTCATGCAGAGGAAACAGGTCAATGGACCTTTGTTGAGGATGACCCATCTCCCTCTGCTGTTAGGGTAGAAGGGTGACCACATATTGGCAGCCATCACAACAGCATCCTACAGAATCATTCCTTGGCCTATCTAAAGATGAGTTGCCCCACTATATGCTATTTTAAGCCAATTCTGGTTTTCACCTGTAACCAGTTAGAAATATCTCAGAATACAAACTTGTAAAGAATATAGTACCTTAAGTGCCTGCAGTCTAGCTTGTTCCTCCTCCAATGCCTGCTGCTTTTCCTTCTCATCCATCCTGCTAAATGACATTCCTGTATTGGCAAGTGTGGAAACAGCACTGGACAGTGCACGATCTCTACAACCAATAATTAACAAAGGAATTTTTATTAAGATAAAACAGTCAGGTATACATCACTTATAGTTTAATCACCAAATATCTTATCTAGTTGTGTGTCATTCCCTCTCCACTGCAGTCTCTTCTTCCTTTCCTCTCTGGTACAGAAAAGCAGACACCACAATAATGAGGGGGTTTAGTGAAAAAGAAGCACGAGTGCACAGAATTACTCCCTCCTTTCAGCAGGTAGAAATGGGAAGTGCAGTCTTTTTCTTTAAGATCATACAGACTAGACTAGAATTCTATTCCATTCCAGGGGCAGAGGCACAGAAAGCTTGTTTGCACATATTGTACATGTAACAGCAAACAAAGGACAAGAGTTACTGCCGATATAGTATACTTGAGCAGAATACTGCAGCAGTGAATCCTCAGATACTTGCAAAAAAACCCCAAAACAACAAACAACAAAAAACCCCCCAAAAAACCCCAAAAAACCCAGACCAAACCATCTGAGGAGAAAGACAGCAATTCAGGAATGTAGCTTACAGTTTATCAATATTTACCAAATTGCTAGGGGAGAATGCCTATGTCAAAAGAGATCTCTTGCTCTCAGAAGTACTGTGCATACATATTGACACAGCACTTGACAAAAAGAGTAACACTTCCTGTCAGCACAAAGCATCCAAGCTAATTTGGCTGTTCTGAGAAGGGACTGAAGAACTTCTATAAGCAGGTTAAGATAAAATCATGGTCTGAGAGGTCAATAATTGACAATAAAGATAAATGCCATTCAGTCTTGGGTAAAATGAGCCTCAAAACCCTAATACCTTAGGAGTTTTATAAGCCAAGTTACTTCAAACAAGTAAAAGCTAAGAATAATAATATGCAAGGTCTCAGTTTGGTGGTTTACTACAGCATAGTAAGTCTGTCACACACTTTAAAATGTGACTAAGCCATCAGACTACTACTCTCTAGAGTAAACTTCATTTATATTTATACAGGAAAATATAACTGGAAGTGAATAAAATTCAAGAGCATCAAATGACTGAACACTGAGAATTCTTTGTATATGACAAATCCTAAGTGTAGGCACTGTTACAATTCAGTGGGTGCTCACCTGCTGGCAGTGGAGACTTCTTTTGTCTTCTTTCCCTCCACAGAAGCCAAATGTTGTTCCAGTGCTTCAAGCAAGCTGCTGGGTGCCTAAAGTTAAAAGAATGTATAAAGCACTGCTTCTAGACAACACATTGTTTAGTAAGCAGATTAATTTCCTCATTCACTAAAAACAAGCAAAACCCCACACATCAATAATTTTCCCTTTGGTTTTTGCTGCCATCCTGAATTCTATCTACACAGTTCTGGTTCTTCAAAAGAAGTAGCATCACACAGCCACGAAGTAAGGATTCCCCCAGAGTGGGTCTGCTTCTGTGTACACAAGTCGCATTCCTTTTTTTTTTTAGCAACAGTATTTGCTATGCTAAGATTAACCCAACAATCACAGCTGATTAAAGAGAATTCCATTAAACAATGCAGAAGTACCAAAATGAAGCCTTCGCACTTTTGCTTCCCTTTCCCCTCCTAAAAACAAAACATCAATCACTTTCCATTAATATATTTACTGACAAAGACTTGCACTAGAAACAAATGACAACAGGAGAACTTTACGTTTCATAAAAAGCAACAAAATTAAATTTGATCAGCTACATAGTAAATCAACTCCATTACTCCAAAGCCTTTGGTAACGTAAAACATTAAAAATTAGCAACAGTACTTCAAATAAAGTTTGGTTTTGGTGGATTCTACTCCCATCCCCTAGCCCCAGAAAAGCATTACCCATGAGACATTTTTAAACATTAAGCTGCTTTTTAAAGCAATGAAGATTCCAAAAAACAGACCTCTACTGTGAAGACTTACTAGTGAGAGGAGACCAATCCCCCCTCACTGCAACCTCCTTTTAGGTAGTTGTAGAGAGGGATAAGGTGTGCCCTCAACCTCCTCCTCTTCAGACTTAACTGCCCCAGTCTCTTAGCCATCCCTTATAAGGTTAGTTTTGCAGACCCTCCAGCAGCTTAGTTGCCCACATCTTGATTACACAGTCTTAGTATGGAGTAAGATATCTCCCAACCACCCCTATAAAAACAACCTCCAGCAAAAAAATTTATGAGGCTGGCTCATTTGTAAGAGCTCACTGCCTTGCTGCTCTAGCCATATTGCTCTCTTGGCTTTTAACTACATAGTCCATACTTCATTAAACAAGTGAAATAAATCCTACTGCAGATTCAGATGAAGGGAATAGACCTCTAAAGTTTTAAACTACTTGCCAGCTCAGTCCTCCTCATCTGGCAGGGTTCAGAGACACTAAGGCTCTCTTACCACTTGCCAGCTTTCCATAGAAAGAGATAGGACAGGCATTGTTTCAAAGAAAAACAACCTTGCCCTTGCTAGCCCTTCTGTACCAAAAGCTAGAGCAAAGTATTTCCTGGAAGATGGAAAAATATTAATCATAAAAGGGTTTGGCAAGCTCAACTCTGAAATATGGAGCACAACTCTAGCTTCCCATATTCAATGAAGGCCAATTCAAGCTACAAGAGATGCAAAGAAAAGCAATTAGAATAATCCTATAAAACTGCCTGGCCTAAACTTAAGGCCTGAGTTGATACTTCTTTCTATAAATAGAACTAGGTAAAGCTAAGACAGTGTAGTTACCTCAACAACTGGTCATGAATAAATCCAGTGTTCAAACTGGACAGCTAAACCGCAAGGGGGAATATTTTGAGATATCTTTACAGAAAGGTATCCAGGACAACAAAAAAACCAAACAAATCCCAAACCAAAACCCCATACTTTTATCTTTCAGGAGGAACAACAGTTTGCAAAAAGCATTGTATGACACAACTAGATAATCTTAACAGCAGGAGCATACACACTAATTCTGGAAAGTTTTCATTTTTTTTCAAGGCCACTATAAAACTTATCTGTATGGAAAAGCATATTCTGCTTACTTACTGCTTCTAAAACCTTCTGAATAACCCTCTCAACCACAAAATCTAAAACCAACAAACCAGTAACTTCTCTGAGCTTTCTCATTGCTGCAGACAAGGAAAAAATAAAAATCAGAGACCAAATTTTGAGTGAACAGATTTTAAGTAGTTTTATGTCAGAAACGACACCTGGGCTGATACAGACATTATGAATTGGAAAAGGGCTGTATTTTGTGACTCAGCCTCCCTCCTCCCACCCTAAGACATTTGACAGACCAACAGTTTGCCCCAGTTGTGTTCATGAAATACAGTAGCTGCTATCAAGAGAAACTAAGAACATCACTGTGAAACATGGCACTTACAAAGGAAAATATTTTTTACAGGAACTGAAAGAAGTGGCAACACTGTAGACATTAGAATCAAGAAAGAAAAGTGCTAATAAAGCAGCAGTAATAATCAACCTCTAGAGAGATAAAACCTTTGTTGCCATGAATAGCTTAAAGAAACTCTGAAATATGCATATCCCAGAACAAAATACACACCAGAAATGTAAACAGTTTTTGGAAAAATATTAAATATGGTAGACCAGAACAGAAACAAAAGACAGGATCCTGTCAGAACTCACTTCAGAAGCACAAGCACACTGAAAACTACTTCTTAGTGAAAGCCCGGTATTAGGAAATTTTAGCACAGTCTTTTAAAGTGGCCCTAATTGATGTACAATTAGTCAAGTCTTATTAAATGCCATGACATTTACTATAGAAGCGGAATGCTTAACGGTAGCAGTGCAATTGCCAAAATACACAATGCTGACACCTACTGCCACTGTTCAGAGCTGCCTTTCATTTCTAAGTGCACGTAAAACAAAACAGCTGAGCTATAAGAAAAAAAAGTTGTGAGAACACTAGACAGAAAGGGATTTGCTCACTGAAATTTTCAGATGTAAAGCAGCAAAATGAAGTCAGATCCCGTATTCTCACTAAATCAAAAGAAACCCTGAAGAGTCTTATAATAACCCAATTAACTGGTCAAGTGCACACAAATCCAGTGAGGGATAACTTCAGACTTGAGTGTAATTTGATCAGCATAATACAGGCTAGCTGAATGCTGGAGTACTAAGCAAAAGACAGAGTAAGACGCTAAGATCAAATGCCATTAGAAAACATCAGACCACTCTTTTCACTCATTACCTGTTCCACCCTGCTGGTAACAGTCATATTTCTTTGCTACAACAAAGGCCTAGAAGATCTTAAAGGGGTCAATATTAATTGCTAGGAGCAAGTATTAGAGATGTGTACTTTGAAGCACTTATGATTTCAGATGGGTATCATTCTTAGGCAGTAATGAACAACACTGACAGTGGAAGTTTGTGGTTTAGATTTTATTTCCATACTAGAAAGACACTGATGAAGTTTAGGCAGATCTTCACAGTAGATATATTTTTACATGATTAACCCACAAAATTCTATTTTGTGAAGGTAGTGCAGGATTAGATACGATTGTTCAAAGTTTACACATTAGATTGTAACTGTTTCACACTAAATCTACTTGAGCAGTTCAAGTGCTCTGGAACTCTAAGACACTCCAGTTCATTGCCTGAGTCTCCTGACAGACTGCCATTTATTCCACCCTTCAGGCTACTCTGTGCTACAGCAAGAACACCACACACCTTTGTCGGGTTGGGATGGTCCTAGGTTAGAAATACAATTTTCCTATCAACTACAGAAACTGGCAAAGAGTAACTCTGTGCCCTTCTGTGCACTGTTAGTGTTTGCTGTTCACCAGGTCAAATCATCTTTCTCACCTCCTTTCTGCCCCTCACTAGAAGGTGTTCTCCTGCATTCCACCATTCAGACAAATATACACAAAATATTTTCTGTGAGTTGTATTGCCTTAACAACAAAACACATTAAGAGCTGCAAAGTGCAAGTACTGAATACATTTAATCCACGGGAAAGTCACCATGCCTACTTCCCATATACAAATACACAGAAGAGAATGTTTGAGATGAAGGATTATGATGATATAGATCAATCTTTAAAAATGCAAAGAACAAAATAATTGTGTTAATCAATATGGCATGTATACTGACCTGAGTAAGATCTGGAATGTCACCCTGATCTATTCCAACTTGCTGGGTTTACAAAAAAAAAAAAAAGAAAAAGTACATTACTACATACAGTGGCAATGAAAACAGAAAGCAATGATGTCTGAATGCTACACAGAAACTACCATATTAAAGAGATATTCTTAACTTGCTTAACTGGTACAAGTTTCACTAGGAACACACCTTAGAAGTCGTAAGTATATTAAACTGCATCTCAAAGCAAACCCAACCTTTCATCCAGCAAAGCTTATGAGGAGCATTAGAAACACCTACACTGCTTACTGGAACAACTACTCCATTTTGAACAGGTTCAGTAAAGGAGAGCACTGTAAAGAGACTGCAGCATTTTGGATCATTCTTGAAATTTTTAGCACCACTTCAGAAAGCTTACTATATTGTCTGGCTAGTAAGGATACCCAGGAATCTCACTTCATGTTAATGAGCATATACATCTTTAAAGTACCTTATCTGTAGAATACTTCCATGTACAGCAAAGTTAAACAAACACCAGTCTGTGTGTGAAGTTGTCATTATGACTATAGATGACTATACCAGCACAGGCAGCTAAATTGCATCTTTTCCATAGATGTAGATTTATTTACCTCTGCTACTTTGAGGAACTCTGATAATTTGGTCATTCTGGCTAGAAATTTTTTGTATATATCCAAGCCTTCTTTGCACTGGTTCTTCTTCATATCAAAATATCTTTCTGAGGATGCAAATAAAACTCTTGTGAAATAACAGCCTCCTCAGCAAAAAGCTGAGACAGTATTACAAAAGCTAATTCTAGACAAGCATCACAGAGAGAACAGACAGAAGTAACTCAAAGCTATTCAGATTTTCAAGTTTACATTAATACCTGGCACTTTTTGTAGTAAGTCAGTCAATAGAAAAACATTAATTTTTCCATTTCAGTACACTAGAATATAATGCAAAGCTTTATTAAACATGGGAGTGAATCACTGCAGTTGTTAAATTAGATATTTAGGGGAATAATTTCAAGAAGTCAGCTTATTAGCTGGCAATAAGGCAAATTCTTTCATAATTTGAAAACATTCCTGGTCTATGTTTCCATTTTTTGATCCTGCATCAATACATTTTGGTGTTTGAAAATGGGCTCAATATCCAAAGCCACCACAAGAGGTACTGAAATGGAACATATAATGAACTGACCAGCATAAGAGTATCGACCACATCCTTCACTTGTTATGATTTTGCCCTATATACTTATATATATATTTGAGTATAAACTAATCAATTAACAGAACAAACTGATGAGATGTCTTCATTCAGAAATTCGCTTGAATAATCATTATAAGGCTTTGCTAAAAGCTCAAAACTTGAACAAAAAACCCTACATGTCATCTACATTCAGGCAGCAGGTAAAAGTGAATACTCATGCTAAAAAGCATGGGAAACCAGAAGTCAGACATACTGTGATACACTAAATACACAAAATACCAGGTATGTCACTAATACTTTTACATTCCAATTGCCAAAGGTTATCCACTGCACTTTTATGATATCTTTGTCTTAGTCTCATCAGTCACACTCTCATCCCAATTTCTGTTTCAAGATGTATTTTCAAGGTAGAAGTGTACATTTGAGCCTATGCTCTGAAACTAAGACAGGCTCAATGTAACAGCAACAGAACAGTGACAAATTATTAGGAAATAATAGTCAGAACTTGTCTATATTATTTAGTTCTCTCAATATCTTTCACAAAAGTTCCAAAGCTAAAAAAATTCTCACATACCTAAAAGATTAATAATCCCCTCATTGTATGCTGCAAAAAGTCTAATGGAATCTTTAAAGAGGAGCATAAAGGCAGCATTTATAACACCATTTGTTAGTTCATTTGGATTTGCCTGTGTAGAAAGCAATGAGAAAGTAAATTAGTATTTAATAAAATAATGAAACTCCCATTTCAAAATTAGAGAGTGTTACCTAACATTGAGCTTAAAGTACTTACATCAAAATCAAGGAGTGCATCAAGCTGATTCTGTATGATAGGAAGTGTTTTCAGAAGCTTTTCAGCATTCATGGTTCTCATCACTCCATCTGTCCTACAGAGTAGAACATACAAGTTTACAAGCTACCAAGAGACCTCAGCATATTTTGCCATTCCAACAATACTACATTGCTTCAAAGGGCCAAAAGAACATGGATCTATGAGAAGCTCAGGAACAACTGGCAACTCCCTCTCCCCCAGTATGAAAGACCAAGCAAAAGAAGCAGTAATGGTCTTACCCTCTTTTCATTTTGGTGAAGTCAACTGCTACAAGTCTATATGAAAGTGCTTTTTCATTCAAGTATCTGCTGTATCGCCTAATGAAGGTAGACATATCATAGCCTAAAAGTTAAACATTCATCAGTTAGACATTCTGAAGGGGTACTGCTTCTTTTAAGTTATTTTCAAGATCTGTTCTCCTACTAGCTTGTTTTACATCAACTTGTATAAAAAGCACTTCATACGCACTTTCCAGAGTATTGAGATTTACTATTTTTCACCATGAGATGTAATGTTAGTTTCTTCCCCATGTGTTCATTGCAATTAGGAGAATAAACACCTAACCACATTAAAATATTAAACAAGAACCAAGCAGCTCTTAAGATGTTCTTGAAATTAGACCAAAACTGTATTCCCAGTAAAATACTGAAGACTTTGATAACTTATCTGCAATGCCTCAAAAACCACAAATGTTTTCTACCATTGGCAAGTAATTAAACTTCTCAGAGATTTGAAGAAGTTCTCGCCATGCACCTTCAGAGTTAACATTTTCTCCTGAGACACTAAAACACAATGGCATAGATCATTGTGCTAATATTCATCAGGTTTATTCTAGTCAATGTCAAGAGTTAAAATTTTAAAATCTACAGCTGTTTATGCACATGATATATAAACTACAGACAAATTTCTAGCATTAAGGTAGGCAACTCAGAATGTCTGCTGTCTACAGCCTTGGACATTCTTTGGTGCCTCATACAAGATACATTACACCACCTTTTCATTTAAGCGTCATTCATCTCCCAGAATGCATCAACACAGGCACTGCCACAGAGCAAAAAGCAATAGAGATATTTCCTTCAGTGAAAGGTTCTTACCCTGCATGGCACTTTTGTCCAGGTAGTTATTTAAGTTGAACAAAGTGTTTCGGGATGCAAGATACTGGATAAAGCGCTGTTGAAGAAAACATTGAGAATATCATTGCTGTGAGAGTCAAAACATCTGAGAGTAATGCAAGAAAACTACACTTGTAACTGTAGTAAACTATCAACAACAGAATTAAGTCTAAACAGAAGAATTTAAAGGCAAACTTGAAACTACTGATGATCAGTTTAGAGCCTCTGAAATCCAAAACTTTATTTGGCAAAAATATAAATTTAAACTAAGTAAAGACATCATTGCCTGTGAATAAAAGAGTAACAATCCTAGAGGAAGCTGCTTCGGTTAACTTTGTAGTTTAGATTAGACAAGCCAGACAACACAAAATACCACTTGCATTATCCAAGCTCCCAGGGTTTGCACAGCTCTATTGCTGCTGTAGCAGTGGGAGACAGACTTAGTTACAAAGTTTAAAAGTAATTAGTGACAATGATGCTTCTGCAACTGTGGTGAGCAGCTGCACCGGGATTATAATTTATATATCAAAAAAATATTTATATATCTATATCAATTAAATAATGCCATTATCTGTCTCAACAACATTTAAGTTGACAAATAACCACTGGCTCCATAAATAATGCAAGACAAAGATATCCAGATAGCAAGGCAGTTTTAACAGTTTATTTGCCACTGTTCCACATCACCTCCTATGACTTTGGTTTCTTGACTTTCTTGCTTCTTTGTAGGTGTTTTAGTACATGAAAGAGGATTACAAGCAATTATGGCTTAAGGGACTTGTTACATCTTTGAGCTGAATCCCTCTGCTGCCACAACCCACGGGGCATGTTCCTTCACCCTTCATGGTAGAAGTGCACCCATCTACCAGGTTTGGATTATCACACCATACAAAAGTAGGATTTTATTTTTTTTCCAGTCAGGCTCAGTATAGCACCTGCTCTTTGGGAATTTTAATGAGGGCTCAGCAAAGGAAGAAAATACTTCTCATGAGTACTATTTAAAATGAAAGCAGTACTTGCACTTTCCAAGGGGCCCAAATGGTTCTCCAGCTTGTCACATATCAACTCATCACTAACTCCATATGTGTTCTCAGACTATAGCTACAGAGTTCACCCAAGTCTACAACACACAGCTTGCCTACCAACAGCCCTAGCACTGTTTTAACTTTTCATTCTGTTTTCCAGTTGGTTTATCTGGTCTTTGTACATCTTAGTTCTGCATGCAAAGTGATAAAGAAGAAAAACAGTTGGAACACGATCAGGAACACAACAGTGATATTCAAAAGGTGCTTGTACACATTTCAAAATTAGCTACTGTTCAGATTCTGATTTCAGATGGGCCAAGGCTAACTCATTCTCTAGATGTCACAGGTCTTGCACTGCAGAAATGCACAGGTGAGAGGAGCTTTAACCTGTTTCACCCAAAACTTCATCACAAGAAACAAGCAGTCATGTCAAAGGAGACACTGCAACACAGTGATTGTTGAGACATTTTGACTGCGTATTTCCTGTACTTAAGATAGAAGTCCAACATCTGATAATTTTTCTCTTTAAGAAAAAGGCTTATTTTAACATATTAGAACAGTAGTACATGTTCCACTTGAAATTTCAGATCTAGTGTTCTAGCCACATTATCTCAGCAGGCATAAAAGAATTATTTTTCACATTTCAAATACAGCCATTAAAAGCCGAGGAACAGTTTTGGTACAGACAAAAATTCAGCTCTTCTGCCACTACAAAACACTCTAGGCAAACAGATACCAAGTAGCAGCCCATAACTATGGTTGTCTGCTTTTTTTTCTTGCAAGTTTCAGTGCATAGACATGAACTGTATTGGAAGAAGAACAAATAAAATATACAAACTGACTTACAACATTCAGCTTAGCTTTACACTTAGAATATATAGTGAATTTCGAGCAGCTAATTTTACTTTGTATTATCCCCTAATTTCAGTTTATCATCCATTCAAACTACAATTTAAGCACATAAATAAGTTGGGAAAGTGTAACAAAGAGCACAATATGTTTTACAAATAATTTCCATCAAGCTCACAGAGCTTTGGAGTGAAGAGGCAACACTAAGTTTTCAGAGCAGTTTAATGGCTGGAAGCAGTACCATTTAAGAGTCATCATTTCAATACTGCCAGTAGTCACCAGACATTTATTTGGAGAATAACTACACAAGCTCAGGAGTAAACTGTCACCTGACCAAGACAAAGTTTATTTTTTTAAATGGAAGGACTGTGTAAGAGAGGCTACATTTCTAACGCTATGCTATTGTCTTTCATAAGTAGTGATGAAGTAATTCAAGCTAACTCAATGCAACAGAAACCTGTTTCAAGGAACATGAATGCCAATAACATATGAAGATTCAGCCCATTAGATGATGATTTGCAAGATCAAATATTCTAGTCACCATATTCCTCTCTCCTTTAGTCCATGTTCTTATCTGTTAATGGCTGCACATTTACGTAGTGCTAAGAAGACTCTTCTGCTGTGCTCTTACTGATAAGCACTAGCCTAATGAAGTAAAGGTCATCAGAAGTTTTTAAAGTCTTTATTCTATAAGGGTCACTAATTATTCCCTCGTATCCCAAACCAGGTACCTGCAGGTAAATTGCAAACACTGATATATTATTGAAATAATGAAGGAATATTTTCTTCTCTAGAAAACTACTTTACAGCCACCAGCAAAGGTAAAACAAAGTCCTTTGAAAAACTGATGTACATATCTAAGGCTTTATAGATGGAGACAATTTTTTAAAAGACTGTCAAGGAGGTTTTAATAGAATTAATTGTGTCTTACCTCGTTCCCATACATCATGAGGTGGTGTGTTGTAATTAGAGCTTTGAACACTACAACCCAGCTACTGTTTGCAGTTCTTTCAAAGAGCGTGTCTGCCAACTGCGGAATATTCACATTCATTTCATTTGTGCACTGTATTAGATCTAAATTAAAGAAAAAAATCAAAGCATTACAATGAGTTCTATGCTAAAAGAGTATCATCATGTTATTTTCTGTTTTTACATTGAGAATTCACACTGGAAGCCTTAACTTCAGTTATTTAGGAAATAATTATCTGTTTTACATTCCTTGCTTACATGCACTGCATTTTACTGAAAGACTCCAAGCATAAACTTCGAAGGCATTTCAATAATTTTAAGGAATCTAAATTGTCTCATCAATTAATAACCTGCTCCAGCAGAAATTCTATGCCCAGATTATTGTTCGAAAGCCAGTGCAGACCTTCTGGATCCTCAATGCTTGAAGCCACTCAATCTAACCAGAAAAATGAAAATCAAGAGAAGCAAAGAAAGCTGAGACATCTGTATCTCAGGAGATCAACAGGCAGTAAGTACCCTGCAAGTCCGACCTACTAACACACATGACAGCAAATAAGATGTTACAAACCTGTAATAAGTCTCTTTTCTATAAGAACTAAGAGCAAGAATTTGTATCTATACACCTTTCCATTTAGTTAAAATAATCTAATCACCAACCTACTGAGTATTTTGTGCTGGATCATGGCAGGCCTCAGGCTTTGGTATTAAAAAAGCAGCTCTTTGTGTCCAAAACTGATCATAAACTCAATAGTAAAACATTAACTTGTGAGGTCAGAGACAGGACACTCCAAGACTCTGCCCAAGTACTGGTACAAAAGCAGAACACATTCCAGAAGACACACAGGGAAAAAAGCCTGCCTGAGAACGCTACTGAGGGACTTGGTGAGAACTGAATACAGGACTACTCTAAACCCCTCAAGACATGCACATTAGACATGTATTCTCTCTAAGCTAAATTTGGCTCAGGTGTGATCAAAGCACACCTTAAGGTCTGGGCAAGGCCAGTAAAACAAACGCCTAGTTAGAAAAGCTTCCTTTGTGGCCTCTTATTTCAGCCAAGCCTGCAAGCAGCCTGTTGGTTGCAGAGCAGCATTGCTGTTCATGTGGTTTGTCTGGGTAAGTACTTGCAGAAGGAGGGTGGGTGCCTGGGAAGCTGAGCAACAACTGAATACTGAGGTGTCAGCACCACTGAAAAGGCCAACTGATTTGTTTTCTTAGCAGGATGTAGAAGACAGACTACATTATCATTAGCAATTTAAACATCAGCTTGGAGACCATGCATTCATAGTTTAGGAAAAAATACTGTACAGTATAATTTAATAACCAGAGTAAAAAGAGTTTTAGATATTATCTTGTTGAGGCAGAAAGCTGTAAAACACACATTCTGATACGTTACTGATTTCATTCTGATGTCAAAGGTTTTAAAAAAATGTACAAAATGTGTAAGTTGTGATGAAAATTTTCATAATTATGAGTAGCACACAAACATGCTGAAACAGCTACACAAAAAGAGCCCCAAAAAGAAGTTTTTAGCAAGGTATACATCAAAACCTTATTCCATGTTGAGTGGCATTAAAATATTTCAATGTTTACTAGTTTTAAGATTCTCAAAAAACAAGCCATTTGATAGATGCTGCTCATCATTCATGGCTGTCTCATCATCAGATATTGTGTCAAACTTCTCAAGCTAAGGTCCACCAGCAGATGTTCCAGCAGACATTAAGATGATGCTGAACACTTAGGTGAGCCCTCATACATACTTATGTCTATGACTAATATCAAATGTGTTCTTACAGAGCTGCTCAGACACAATGTGACAGAAATCCTACTGCAACCATACCAAATGCTGCAAGAGATCACCTCTTTTTAAGCCACTTATCTGTAAAAAAAGCTTTGTCTTATCGTGCCAGCATAAAGGTTTACTACCACAAAAAGCCACCCAGATGTGTACCTCCAGAAGGGAATTCCCTTCTGCTTTGGTACACAAGAGCTCTTTTAATCTTCTGCCAAGTGACAGTAACACAATGGAATTTGACAGACATCTGGTGCATTTAAGAAGCTCATATGTTATCATTTTATTCCACAAGTGTGGTTGCATGTGATTGAAAAGTGCAGTTCCAGTAATTCTGTAAAAGTGCTAGTAAGGTTTTCCAGCCTGTGCTCTTTGTAAGGTGTGAGCCTGAGGATTTTAAAAGGCAACCAGAAGGAAATATTTCACATCTAGGGCTACTCAGAATCCAATTCAAGCTGTGCTTGAGGCTAGAGGACTTGAGTGAGCTGCAAGTCCCATGCACTTTAGACACGTGCTGAAGATGACACATACTGGCTCCTGCAGACAATTTTTATTGAGGGCACTTAGTACAATTGCGGTCCTTTGGTTTCAAAATCTCCTTGAGTGCACAAACACATCAGCCACAACCGCCAATACGAAAGAACACATGCTTAGGCAGACAAAACATCTCTAAAATACTAACCTAAGAATGAACTGCGTGAAAGAATCTCAGTGCATTTTATAGACAAAATCTGGTCTTTCCTAAGAGTGTATTGCATGAAGTTTCATAAGACTCTTTAATAAGGCTATTCAGAGCAATTTAAAAAAAATACTATTTTACAACTAGCAATGATAAAGCTAGAATCACATTTGAAGTCTAGCAACTGAGATAAATAAGAAAAGCAAGTGTAATTTCTCTAATATGATTCCTCTAAGTCTACAACAGGAATATCTGCATAGAAAAGGGTATAGATCTGTCAGCAAAGGAGGAAAAAGGCTATTAACACCATTCATCTGGAAGTATAAAAGAACACATGCACCTGAGAGACTGACAGCTGGGCAACTGTAGTATGGATGTTGGCAGCAAAACTGGAATGGATTGTGTAGGGCAAGCAATGCTCATTTTCTTATCGCACTACTTACATAAACACTTTACAACTCCAAGGATTTTGCCAATTACCCAGAAGAATAATTTCAACTGCAAGTGAAACTGTAGTGGTATTTCTAGAACAGAATTTATCACACAGGCAAACCAAAACCAAACAAACCAACCAAACAAACAAACAACAAATTAAAACCAGAAGAGTACTACAGGGGTTTTTAGGAAGCACTGTGGAAATCTTACTGCCCAGAAGAGTACTGAGGATTTCTCTTCCACAGCTCATCTGAAATACTGGCACATCATCTATGAAACCATATAGCTCTCTGGAGAGCAGCATCCATACAACCAGATACTAGAAAATAAATAATGTTTTTGGAAAATTCTCAGCCAGGCACTGACAAAAACTAACATACTTTCTAACTTTCAAGCAAAGAAGTCATGATTTTCTTGATTCAGGAGTCTCTCTTAAGAGAACTGTAAATACATAAGTTAAACACAACCATAATGGTTTAATATTCCCATATTTTTTTCCACTTGGTCACAGGACTGAAACTGCTCTAAGGCAGATACAAGATTTAAAACGACTTTCCTTAACCCCAGCAGTATCGAAAAAAACCAAAAAAACATCTTATTTCTGCAAGTTGCACTGTAAACTATAGATTAGAATAACATAAACCAGAAGAGCCACTTCAGCGAACACTCTCAATGTAGCCCCAGCAATGCAACAATACTTGCTGGAAGACTTAATTAAAAGACAGACCCTGACCAATGCAAATATTTTTATGCCCATGTGCTTTTATAGTGCATATTTGGCAGCAATCTTAAGTTTAATTTATATAATAGCTAAACCTGAACTTAGAGTTACTTTATCAGAAGTAAAGCAATTCAGCTATTCTGTCCTATTCTCCCACTAAACAAGGATACATAGTGGCCTACAAAGGTTTTTAAAAAGCCTTAAGCAATTTCTAAATAAAAAACACTTAGAAATTACAAAAACATTAACTTTTTTTTTTTAGTTGTTGCTCAAGTCAGATTTCCTCAATTACTGTATTGACAAAGCTTCACAGATTACAAAAGAGATTCAAATTAAAGACAGACACCTTACTGCCTGCGGAAGAATTCAAAGTATTTCTTCAGTGTATCACAACTTATCTCTGCAAGAATCACACGGCATCAGCATTCACCTGACATTCATGAGCTCCAGCTGCCAAAACTAAAAGTTGGCAGATACAAAACCAAGCCCAAACTGTGAAGCCATAATGTGACACTGTTGGCAACATTTGAAGTTCACAATGAACTGAACTTTCTCCTAAAGCAAAAGGTTCAACAGTCTAATTCTGTTATATAATAGAATTTTACAGCACTTGAATTATCAATTCTCACAGGATTTCCAAAGCTTGTATATGTATAGGAGTTTTGATAAGTCATATGAATTACTTTCCCCTCTTCTGTGCTTCTTAAGTAGGCTGTATACAAGGTTAAACAGTTGTTCTTTTCTTTACTACTGTGTTCATTTAAAAGTTTAAGATGCAATTAACTTAGGGGTTTGTGTTTTTCTAAACGTTGGTCTACAGGGAAGTTCACTCTTCCAGTGAACAACTTGGCTACAGCTTTCATTTATTCTATTTTTATTATGCCTTTCCAACAGTTAGCCAAGAAGAGATATATCACCAAATGCATAAGCTAGCCACACTTCACTGCAACCCAAACTCAGAAGGCTGAGGGGAAAAGTGAGAGAACCCACACTGGGGAGGGAGAGACAAGACCTTTAGGTGCTCCACTAACAGAAAAGATCAGTCTCTACATAACATTTTATGTTACCCTAAAACATTACAAAATACTACAGAAATAGATCTGTTGACTTATTTAGGACATCGTGACCTACTTTAAAAGGAAAAAAAAACCCCAAGTATTCCTACTGACACTGCTTAGAGTTGTTTTGGTTGTTTCTTTGGGGTTGTGGGGTTTTTTGCTCTTCAAGAAAAATCTGACTATACTACTTAGCAGTTAGTAGCCAGACAAAACTCAAAACTCCTAAATAGTAGTTCATACACTGCATGTATAACATCTTCCCATAAATGCCCATATTGTAACACTGTATTTTTTGTTGCTGAGGAATCTTGGCAATGAGGGGATTATAAGAATTAATCTGAACAGAGTACAAACCGATACTCCTCCATGATCCCTGATACAACTACAGCAAGACTCAAAAACGTTATTTTTCTTGAGCAGCAATTACAAGCAATACCAGATGGTGTAGCATTTTGAATGACACACACATGTAGTGACCAAAGTGCAACTAGCAGTGTTTCACATTAAATCCAAACTATGTTCTTCTTCATAATTTACTTAAATTGGAAAATACTTGCACTGCACTGTTGAAAGTACATTGTACGATCTTCCCAGAGATCACAGGATTTAAACTAATATCTTACCCATTTTCATTTAACACAAGTTTTGTGTGTAAGTGAAAAAACAAGAAATGCCCGGCAAAGGTTTGCAGATATTTGAAAAGCAGTGCCTGGGTATGCTCAGTGAAGAGGAGTATGTTCATTGCTTATTGTGGCTTGTTGTTGTTCTCTTGTTTTTGTTGTTGTTTTTTTTTTAACCCTTACAGAGGTATTTTTGGTACCATATTTCACATCTTTTTTTCCCCACCTCACCAACACATTCCTCTCTTTCAGATACCAAGTTAGAACAAGCTTTTTATTTACCTTAGAAATAGGAAACTGACATTTCTAAACAGGTTTGTATCAAGATAACAAATTCATTTGATAGTCAAAAGGGAACCTCAGTTTATGCTATTCTCAAGTCAGGAGTTTTTTCCAGGTTTCCATTTTCTTATTTTGTGAGGGCAACTTATAGCAGATGACACTATTTTTAGGATATTTTCAAACAATACACTACATCTTTTAGGCTTTGCAAGCTTTCAAAGTATTGAGCAAACTGTCACCACGTTCTGGCTTCCTGTTATGTTGCCATTTCTGGACTTAAGGGTTACCTCATTGTGTTGCTCTACTACAGGCACAACACAAGACAAGACAAAAATGAAATAATTTTAAAAGGTACCTTTTAAATAATAAATTTGTCAGTTACCCAGTTTTAATGCTTTTAATTTCTACATCGTAACTGCAATATTCACTACTGTAGCTGGATTCCACTAATTCAGATAAAAACAAATGAGATACATATTTGGTTCTTTGTAACTATTTGATGCACATCAAAAGCTTCACCTAAGAAGCCTGTATTGATAGACAAGTGACATAGTGTCAAAAAATCAACCTATCCTCAAACAACGCAAGTGAACACGTTTCTTCCTAGAGTTTGAACAGCAGTCTCCCCTCAGTACCACAAATTTGAATGAGTCCTGCAAAAGTACCAGCCTGCTCCCTTGACTTGGAAGAAACCAGCATAAAGCTTCATGCCTTCTTCCCCTTACCTAATGGAAAAACACACACGCTTAACTTGACTTTTAATAGATGGCGACCGGCTATACAGCAATGTAGAAGGTTTGAAGCATTCAGTGCTCTTCTGAGCAGTCAAACAGTAACTTCAATTGCTATTCAGTTACTAAAACCTCAAGCAAAGCAACATCGCTGATACTTTTGTAGATTATAAGGGTAACTTTCGTCTGGTATACAGAAAGGAGTTTTAACATACGAAGTTAAACGCATCAGAGGCAACACGCTCCCATTCAGGAGAGATGTGTTGGGTTCTGCCCTTTCCTTTACCTCACCTAGCCTTCTTTCCCCGTTCCAAGAGCCGCAAGACAGAAAGCGGAAACGTTAGAAATATTTAGATGGTTGCAGCCCACCAGATGCACAGAGGAGTGCTTAAAAAGGTACCTTTTCTCTCACAACAGTAGAGCCACACCACTGAATCCAGAATCCACCTCCTCTCTAGGTGCCGGATTAACAAGCACTCCTGCGTCCAGAGCACATAAGCTCAGCAGCTCCCAAAGGAGGAGTTCACAAGGTCGGAATATTCTTGTTTCCGCGACAGGGTGTTACAAAGCCCACTCCCTCCACGTGTAAGGTAAGTTTTGAAGACCAAACCCGTCAAGTTCGTCCAGCTTTGCGCGACAACCTCCCCCCTGCAAGGCGCGCTCGCCCCGCTCCTGCCCCCGCCCCGCGCAGAGGCCACAGCGGCCGCCCCGGGGCTGGCGGCGGCTCCCGGGGGGGCGACCCGCGGGCCCGCCCCAGCCACCCCGCCCCGCCGCGGGGCACAGGCCGCGGGGTCCTACTCACAGTCCAGGTGCTTCTTCTTGGGGCCCATCACCTCGTGGGTCGTGGCCTTGCAGACGGCTTTGGCGACGGCCGAGCCGGTGACACTGTGCTGCGCCGCCGTGATGCGGTCGGTGATCGACTGCCCCGACATCATCGGCGCGGACCCGCAGCAAGACCGGGGCAGTGGCTCCCGCGCGGCCGGGGGGCGAGCGCAGGCTCCCCGGGGGAAGGGCGCCGGCAGCCCTCTCCGATGCGGCGAGGACGAGCGGGGAGTCCTCGCCGGGCTCCGCCTCACCCGGTTCCTCTCGACCGCCGCCGCTCACAGGGGCTCTTCCCGCGGTGCTCTGGGGTGTAGCGGCGACCCCCTCGCCCCTCCCCGGCCGCGCCGGGCCCCGCCGCGCCGCGCCTCGTCCCGCGGGCTGCGCGCAGCCGGCTTTCCCTTTCACATTTACACTCCCAGACAAAATGGCGGCGGCCGCGGCGGCGGCGGCGGCGTCAGGTGACCGCCCGCCTCGCGCCCGCCCCGCGCGCCCGCCCCCGCCCCGCTCCGGAGGGCCGGGCGGCGCGCGCTGCCACACCCCCCCCCGCGCCCCCCCCCGCCCCGCCCCCGGGCGCGCGCGCGGCGTGTGGCGGGAAGGAGCCCGCGGCGCGTGCCCCGCGGGGTACCCCGGCCCGGCCGTGACGTCACGCGCGGCTTGGCGGGAGCGGCGCTCGCGCTCCCGCGTGTCCCCGCGGCAGCCTCGTCCTGCTGTGCGGGGTCCGGGGGGAAAGGCAGAGACTGGCGGGTCGTCACGGCCTTCCCGGCGGAACTCCCCACAGGGAGCCCGGGAAGCTGCGGCTGCCCCTTCCCTGGAAGCGTTCCAGGGCAGGCTGGGTGGGCTTGGAGCAACCTGGGCTGGAGGGAGCTGTCTCTGCCCGCGCAGGGGGGCTGGAACTGCGTGATCTTTAAGGTCCCTTCCAACCCAAACTAGTCTGTGGTTCTATGATTCTATCCCTCTCTTGTCAGGTTGTGGAGAAAGAGGAAAAGCTCCTCAAGGAAACTTTTCCTTTACAGACGTTATTTGTCGAAGCAACATCCACACAAAGGAAGAGCCTGGTGTCTCTTGCTGAGACTCTCTCATGTTCTGCTGGCAAAACCAAACCTTGGGCTACACCCAGGGGCCGGGCTGTGTGCCTGCTCCTCTGGAAGCTTCACGAGGAATTCCCTCTGGAGGGGGAGAGGTTGTACTGAGGGGGCTGGAACCTTGTTAAACCGTGGGGCTGGCTACCTGGCATCAACCTGGTTTGGAGGAGATGGGTCTTGCATGTTTAAAATTACACCAAAGAACCATGTGGGTGAGGAACCAGGTGATCTGCTCAGCCCAAAATGGGCAAGAGGAATGGTGGTTCACTCATTGTGTGTGTGTGTGTTCAATTGTTGCCATTTTCTGGAGAGCAAACAGGAGCATGGGTGCAGCTTCTGCCAGGTGTGACAGTGGTTTCTACCATACTGGCCCATTACAGCTGGATCATTACCAGGGAAATGTTTCAAACCACCATTGATCCCACTTGTGGTACCACACAAGCAGGGTTAACCACACAGCCAAGAAATGGCAGGCTCTGAGGCTCCCCGGTCCTCCTAGCCAGGCTGCCTTTTACCAGCTTTTTACCTGGCTACAAATACAACACAGGTTTTGTAGTGGGTTGACCCTGGCTGGACACCAGGTGCCTACCAAGCCGCTCTGTCACCCTCCTCCTCAAGAGGGGGGAAAATAAGACGGAAAAAACCCTCACGGGTCAAGGCAAAGGCAGTTTAATGAAGCAGAAGCAAGGCCATGTGTGGAACCAAAGGAAAACAGAAGGTTATTCTCCATTTCCTATCAGCAGGCAATGTCCAGCCACCTCCCAGGAAGCAGGGCTTCAGTACGTGTAGTAGTTGCTCTGGAAGACAAATGTTGCAATAATGGTGTTCCTCTTAGCTTTTATTGCTGATCAAGATGTCCTCTGGTGTGGAATATTCCTCTGGTCAGTTTGGGTCAGCTGTCCCAGCTCTGCCCCTTCCCAAGCTCTTGCCCACCCTCAGCCTGCTGGTGAGGGGGGATGTCGGAGAGAGACAGCCCGGATGCTGTGGAGCACTGAGCGCTGCTGTGGGGAAAATTAACTCCATCCCAGCCAGAACAAACACAGTGAGGGGGAAAATGCAGCATCACTCCTGTGTTTTTCTCACTTCTGCATTCGTAGCGTGTTGATATAAAG
The DNA here is from genome assembly GCF_020740795.1 of Apus apus. Classification (NCBI taxonomy): domain Eukaryota; kingdom Metazoa; phylum Chordata; class Aves; order Apodiformes; family Apodidae; genus Apus; species Apus apus. The sequence goes on along the minus strand of NC_067293.1, from coordinate 11,190,713 downwards.
CGTGAATGAACACTCGTACACGCAGAAGGTGCACAGATACAGCAATACTTATTTTAGGTTCCAGCTTTGTAGTAAAACCACAAAAAGCAAGGAGAGTAGCAGGGAGGCAGTTGAATCCAAGCGCTATAAACAAAAATCTAGCAGCTCCTGACAGTCAGCTTGTGTTTTGGAGTGCTGATTAAAGCCTTGTTGCTTACATTATCTCTAAGGGAGGTGCTCCATGAACACGTGTGCCAGACTGCCAGACACCCAACCGGTGCTATTGCCTTATGCATATTTAAATCAATAAAGTAGGAAACTTTTCTATCCACAGTACTGTGTATTTCATTACTACATAAAAAAATTCCTGTCTTTTTGTAATATTTGTACAACACAGTGGGCATTTGTTCAGTGCTTCAGCACATTTCTTATAGGCAACTAGGTGACTACAGGGAATGGAGACTACTGATCTGAAACTTCTTTGCTTCTTACCAATGCTTAAAATTTATGCTACATACTTAAACCGTTTTCATACCCAACATACAGATTTATACATTCTCATTAACTACTTTTCCCTGTCCTTTAACAGATTTATATTATTGTCCCATTCCATAGGTTTCCTCCTCTTGAGGAACAGGCTCCATCTTGGGCCCCATCTGTCAAGAAGGGTGCTCAGGAAAGGAGAAGCAGCATGTTTGATTGTTGGGCACAGACACTGGCTTGGTTTGGGCCATCACTGGAAGCTTTCTGCTTCCAGTGGTTTCCTGCAACACAACAGAATCCATCAGTAAAGACAGCACAACACATTTGTCTGGTGGTGCCTCTCGATCATAAACCACCTCCTCAGGCAATGCTCCAAAGTCTCTGCCTTCTGGCCAGTCCACGGTTTCTTTCAGGGTTCCTGGGCAGTTGGGTTCCCCCAGCTGAGCTTGTTCCCAAGCTCAGCAGAATAAAGAGATAAGCAGAACAGCCAACAAACTGTCCTGCACAGAAACTCACCACTTACTATCTCCTGTGACTATAGCACTCTTCATACAAACTGCTGTTGTCTCAGGCCCCACGTTGGACATCAGAAAAGGTCTGTGGTGGCTTGACCTTGGCTGGACACCAGGTGCCCACCAAGCTGCTCAATCACTCCCCTCCTCAGCAGGATAGAGGGAAATACGATATAAAACTAATACACTTTTGAACAGAAGAAGAAAGGCGAGCAGGGATGGCTCCCAAGTGGAGCTGTCTTATATTTGAATACACTTGGAAATCATGATGGCATAGTACAAATATTAGTGATGCTATGATCTGGGGTGGGTACTGTTCTGAATGAAGGATTTCCATAGCCCTAAGGGCATAAATGCATTAAAATGTGGTCACTGCTATTAAAAAAATAATGAACTTTTCCTGTGCTGTAAAAAGTTACAAACTCTTTAATTCAACTGGCAGCAGGCAATTTCTAGCTGCCTTGTTTTTGCTTTAAGATTTGTAGTTCCTGCAAAAAGATAATTTTGAATCTTCTAAGCCTGAGGAAACATCAAAACAGTAAGAAAAGAAGAGATGGAAAGATTAAATACACATTATAAATGTCTACATCTATCAGGGCTTGTCCAAACACGGAACCTATTTCGCAGTAAATGAGGGTGTAAGCTGAAGCACAGCAGCTGATCCTTGCTACTTCCACCCCCAGCAGGGATTCTTATTTTATTCTGTTTCAGAAAGCTTAAATTCCACTTAGAAGTGCCTGAGTTGCGTGTTTCCCATTGCCATGGCTCTGTCTTTACTCAATGGGCTAGTCAGGCCGCAGCACTGGAGATCTCCAAAGGAAGGAGATTCCCCAGTCCCTCTGGGCAACCTCTATATTCATCCATTGTCAATATGATGTTGTCCATGTTTTTCAATATTTATGAAGAAATGAGACTGCTGAGACACCTTAATGAATCTGTTAGAGAAGGAAAAGGAATTCTTGTCAATACAGAGAGGAAATAAGTGACAAGGCAATCTGGGCCATCATCTATCCACCTTAAGAGACACCTCTACATTTCTGATGCAATGCAGAAATTAATTTTGTTAGTAAGAGAGCCTGTCTGGGTGAAAATCTATACCTTTTGAATCAGATAAGGACAAAGAAGTAGAAGCTATCATCCCCATAGGATGAAGTGACAAGGTGCATTCATCACGCTAAATTAAAGATGCTTTTATGAAGGGTTGTGCCATGACATCATGAAAGACGCACAATTAGCTAGGTAAATTGTTACACAGAAATTTAATGGTGAGGTATGTAAACAGCTCCTAGGAAGAGATGGAACAACACCTTACCCACCTCCCTCTGCTCCCCAGTGTCAAATGTGTCAATGGTCCCGAGGAGACAAGGAGGTGTTGATGCAGGGCAGAGCAAGCCGAGGTCCCATGTGGTTCTGCAGGAGCCACCCGAGCCCATCTGCTGACTGTTGCCTCTGTGGTTCTGGCAGACTACAGCCAGAACGACAGCACATCTTACACCTGCTGGCAGTTCACTCCACGTCAGTAACTCTTGGCAACACTCCTCGCTCATCTTTCTCTTCTTCACCCCTCTCATGTGAAAGCAGAACAGTTAGACAGTGCAGCTGAGGTTGCTCTGTTAGCACGTTATGGTTTTGGCCACCCTCCTGCACCTAAAGGCTTTAGGTGCTATTTGTAATGATGAGAAACTGGAAAAAATATTTCTATATACAATATAATTTTATATTTAATATATAGCTTAACCTGACATTATATGTAATTAAAATATTACTATAATATGCCAGTTAATCAATATATTAATGTAATATAATAAATGAATATACTAACAAAAATGAAAAATTATGTGTTGTTCATTGTGCTGCTCTGCACTCACTGCAGGGCAGGTGATGAGGGCCTCAGGAAGGAGACAGGGAACATAGTCCAGGCATGGATGCATAGAAATAGCACTGGGGATGGTGGTGGAGGGAACAGGAGGTTTCTGGGCTCCTGCCATCACTGAATGACACAGATGGTTTTCCAGGGAAATGAGTATTTTAGGAATGAGTAGTGAATGTGCTTCGGGCTGGCTGCACCTACAGCCCCGGGAATGCAAACAGTTTAGCAGCAAGTTTGTCAATAAAGACCATCTGCTCTGAGCACTGAATCCAAAATGCTGCAGAGCCTACCTCACTGCTGGCTGCTGTTTTGCTAAATAGAGGTGAGATGAAAATCTCTACTAATTTATTTTCTTTTAAATACTATGACTGTGATATAAAAATTATAAAACTCTAAATTTAATCAGACTTGTTCATCCCAGTTTAAATGTGGGAGAGTAAAACTGTTGTCATTAGGTTTCTTCCAGGTGAAACAATGAAAAAAGTGAAGACTCAAAGGATCTTCCCTGAGCGGTGCGGAGTGGAGTTTGTGTGGAAGGACAGAAGTGATGAATAGAGGAGTCATGAAAGAGATGGGAGAAAGAGAAAACTTTTCTGGCAGAGTAAACCAGAAAGGAGCCTTTTTTTTAATGGAGCTTGCTTTTTTTGCGTGTGAATCTGGGACAGATCCGCTCATCTTTATGTTTCATTGACAGCAGTAAATTTCTGAAATGTACAGAGTGGCAAACAAATCTGGGCTGGAAATGGACAAAGACAAATTGGCTGGAGGAAATTTACTCTTAGAAAAAATTGTGTTGACAGCTGCTTGCCCATGAATTGTGCTTAGCACAAAAATTGGACCATTTGTTTTTCTGAGAAGTTTTATGACTGATGTTATGCATCATAAGGAGCAAGTAAGAAACAAAAAGGCTGCAGTAAAAATATCTAATGAACCTTGTCATCACTTTCTTACTACATTTTCTCATGCAGTCTAATATCTGGTATGATTTCTGGAATAATGGAGGGGCAGTTCCTGCTTCCAGAAATCAGGCCAGTGCTCAGGAAGCTAAATTGTGCCTCCGTGGAAAAGCTCGGCACCAGGAGACACTGCAAGGCTGGAGAAGCTTTGCTGGGATGGATTTGCAGCTCTTTCAGGCCAGTATCTGACCCTCCCCAGCCTGCTCTTGCACCCAGGAGCAGCCCCCCATCCTGAGGGAATTTGCTGTGCCCAGGGGTGCAGTGCAAGGGGCTGTGAGCACCACAAACCCTGCTAGACTAATCCTCTGTCCGTCCCAGGTAAAGCCTTTTCCTTCAGGACCACCAAGAAACCTTGACTTGCTGTCAGGTTTGCGTCAGGGCTGGTTTTGGTGCCCACCAAGATGCACAAAGTCAGACAGAAATCCTGGGGCCTGTAAGCCCCTTTTTTCCAAGTGCCCTGCAGACGTGAAATTTGTGCTCAGCAGTGTGTGACTGGTAGAAGTCACAGGTTTTCCCACCTCCTGTCACATGAGGGTCAGTCACGCGTCCTTTGCCCCTGCCCAGGGCTTGGCCGGCGCCTGCTGCCTCTGGGCCATCTCTGGCTTCTGCCTCTCAAACTGCTGGTGGAGTTTGAACTTTTAAATTGCTGACTTTGTATAGAGAAGGGAGAAAAGAAAGAGGAAAAACAGAAGGGGAAGGAAAAAGCAAACTGGAGATTTATGCCACAGTTGCAAAATTGCTGGGAGGCAGAAAGGCAGGAGCTGCCAGCAGCTGGCTGCTGTTCCTGCCCCTGGCCTGATGTGTTCCCTGCAGGTGTCCTGCTGTCAATAATGTCATATTTGAGAATATTTCTGTATTATTTCTGAAGTACTTCCCTGTAAAAGAGTTGCTGTTAGGTGAAGAAGCAGTTCTGAGTCTTACTGCTGAGCATTTAACCAAGTCCCTTTTCTTTGACTTCTTGATTTTACAATTAAATATTTTTTAAAAGATCAAGCAAAAAAAATACTACAATGTGATGCAATTAGTGTAATATAATCACCTTAACGTGTTCCTGTTTGGTCTGTTACATTAGGAATTCACTAAGGGCCCCCAAGCTCTGAAAACCAGGAGCTGACTGAGGGTTCTCATCCAAATTCAGGATCTGAAGTTTAGGCTTGCAAGATTAGTCTTGGTTTAAGGATGGTCCCAGAGCTGGGATGGGTTGGGATGGGATGGGTTGGGATGGGATGGATGGGGTGGCTCTTGCCTGCCTTTTTCTCTTGTTCTTTCATCTGTTTTTATGGGAAACTGCTGGATTTGACAAACAGCCCCGGAACTAATAAAGAAACCAGTAAATAACTTTCTGTGGGTTTGTGCCTGGGGATTGCAGGCTACAGCACAACTCTGTTGCTTATAAGACATCAGAGAAGCCACACATTTCAAATGTCCTAACCACAGGAAAAGCTGTCGTGGGACTTCACGCGTCATTAAACACCAGCAAATCCACATGAGAGAGAAACCTTAACGAAAGAGTGGATTTTCTGGTGTCTAATAAGGCACTAACTCCCATTAAGGTTTTTCCCAGGGTTTAATTCATTCTGTTGCCTATATCTCTTTTCTCAGCCCCATTACCTGTTCTCACAACCTTAGCAAGACCTGAATAGTTTCCAGACATTCACTCCTGAACAAAATTGAGAGTAAGGTGGGCAGTGGGCTCAAGAGTTACTGGGGAGGGAATGGATGGAGTGTGACCCTACAGGAACACAAGTTGAAAATCAGATCCCATCAGTCAGGCAGGGATGGGTGAAGCTGCTGTGCCCGCTATGCTGGTGACAGAGCCACATGTGGTATTTTTAGAAGTACCCTTGCTTGGGAGGATAAAAATTGGCACAGACCCCGCTGGGTTTTTTTGGGCTTTTTTGGGGTCTCTTTTGCAGGGGGGGCAGCAGAGGCTGTCTGGGGAATGAGGTCAAGCAGCCCAGAGGAGCACTGCGACTGATCTGTGTGCTGGAGAGGAGAGGAGGTAACTGGAAAGCTTGTGCTGTCACCCGGCCGGGCGGTAGCGGCGTCGGGTGGGCCTGGGCGCAGGAAGCCGGGTCCTGCTTTTTGATTGCACTGGAGAAAAGCCAAGGAGAAAAAACAACAGGTTAATTAGGCTGCAGATGACGGCAAGGCTTTGGGGCTGGGTCAGGGGAGGGAGGAGCTGTTTACTTCTCTGTAAGGTGTTTTTAAGAGGTTGCAGAGCAATGCTTCTTCCATCACATCTGTTCTGTGCTCCCAGACGGGAGGGCACGGGAATGCCAGGAGCAGGGCAGTGCCATTGGCTGCCAGCACGAGGTTGCTCTGGCTGCTGAAAGCCCTGTGGCTGATTTTTATCCACATTTCCAAAGCATGAAACAAAGACCTGTTAACAGCCCACGCACACACCTCCCTCTCAGCAGGCATGGTTTTATTTCACCTTTCATTGCAATAAGTTAAAACTAAAGCTTCCCTCAGCTGTTCATGGCATTGTTACTTTACCTCTTAATTACAGCCAGCTGTGGATTAGCTCTTGCATTACCAACAGTTGCTTTGGCTCCTGTTTTGTTTTGCAGTATTAAAGTTGCACAGGCTGAAGGAGCATGCAGGCAATGACAGAAACATTCGTGTGCTGAGCTTGCTGTGCTCTCCAGCTTCACCATCAATGGATCAACCTCAGCCCAAGACTAGCTGTGATGGGTGCCATGTTCCCAGGGTGATGGGTATTGGCTGTGCTGCACACCCAGGAACACACACCAGCCTCTCCAGGGTGTCTTGGGAACCGCCCAACAACTGCAAAACTCCAAGTGCCATAGGGTGGAAACAGCTGCATTAGTACCAGCAGTTGTCTGCCTCCTTCAGAAGGTGAAAAGTGGTAAAAAGGACAGGAATTTGCAAAGCCTCTTGCATGCAAAACTAATAGCAATGGGAGCCCCTCCACCTTAAAGCCACTGTGTGTTGGCAGGTTGCCACTGGGGCTGGTGCACCCAGCACAGCACAGCCCCATGCCTGGGCACAGCAGATATCACTGGCTGCCTTATCTCCCCAGGCCACAGAGCCCTGTGGAACTGGAGGGGAGGTACTTGTACCGTGGTCAACCTGTGTTTCCAGCTCACCAGGCACTGGCATCTCTGTCCTGCCACGTCCCTGAAGGCTGGGATGGCAGCAGGGGCCCTGCAGGTTTGGTGCCATTGCTCCCATCCCAGTGCAGTGGCAGATGGTACATTAGTATCCTCCTCTGGCAGACCAAAACCAACAAGCAATATTGCAGTAAATCCCACAGGCAACATGTGAGCAGGTATGAGGGAAGTGTGGCCACTGTCATCTACTGACCTGATTAGGGAACAGAAGCAAAATCATTCCAGCTGGCATAATTGCTGACTTGTGTAGCCCACAGCTCACTTTAATCTTCCAAAGAAGAGTGAAGATGGGTCTACTTAAAGGGTACATAGAGATTTGGGCCAGTTCTGCCCTTGGTGACCCCCCCTAGCACCAGCATGTCAGCAGGGCTGTGGCCAGAGCTGGGGGCTGCACCACTGGCTTTGTCTGGATGCACCATTAAACCCCAAAGCCAGGAGCCACATCGTGGGCTTTGGCAGCACGAGAGAGCATGTTGCCAATAGCAATAAAGTAAAAATATCAAAACTGGAAGTTGTTTTCTGTTCCTGCCCTGTGTAGCTGAAAACAAGTCACCACAGCCGGGTGTGCTCCCAGGGAACAGGAGATGAGCCCTCTTGCTGGCCATCCTCAGCCACTGGCAAGCTCTCTCCTACATGTCTAACCTGGTGTTACAGAAGACCAACACATATCAGAAATCCAGGATTATTTTGGCAAATTAAAAATTTGGGTTATTCCATTTTGGCTGAAGTGGGCCCAGATCTTGTGGACCTCAGCAGCAGCCACTGGAGGGGCTGTGAATGGGCAGGAACATCTTCGGTCAATTTATGATCAGCCGAATCAGCACTTAGACTGATGTCATTACCAATGAGACGATGAAAAACGCCCTGCTGCAAAAAGAAACCCAAATGAATTGCATTTAATCGAGGGGCTAAGTCCTAGATTTGCTTTGCACTGGGCTTCCCAAGGTGCTGCTGGGCCCATTTCCCTCTGCCTCAGGCACATGTGGAAGTGGGAAAAAGAGTGAGAGGAATACAGCTGCACTTCGTCCACTTTCAGTGCCATCCCCAATACAACATGGTCTGTGGAAGTAGCATTTTTACTTTTCTAAAAACTGCTTTCTTCAGCACCGAGGCATAACAACTATTTGGAGACTTCCATGAAAACTACTCCAAACAACAGCTACAGATTGACCACTTCCCCCTGAAAGGTTTCACAAGTTGAGATGGAAGATCAGCCTTTAAGGAGGCAGCAGTGGCAGCTCCTCCTCTCTGCCTTGGCAGCAGTAGAAACTCATGTTGAGGTGACCTGTGGCCCCTCAGATCTAGGCCCTGGCTGTCCCTTCTTGATTTGCCTGGTGATAATTGACTGAGACTGTTAATTAAAAAAAAAACCACAAAAAACCCCAAGATCAAACCAACCAGACAAAAAACCCCAAACCAAACCAAACCAAACCAACCAAACGAAAAAACCCAAACCAAACCAAAAAACCAAAACCAAACAACCCAAACAAACATGGCACAAAGTAGATCCCATGACAACTGAAAATTATAATGGGGGCTGTTTGGTAGCACAGAGTGCCTTCATCCTTTTTTCCCCCTCCTGTTTGAGATGATGGTCATGGGGCCACACATGGTGTGAACAGCAGATAAGGAGAGGCTCTGGACCTTTTGAAGGACAGTTATTTGCATGCTTTCCAACCCGAAATAAAAGCTAATATTTTGGGTTGTGGAAGTTGTATTCCCCTGAGCTCCCACCCACTCAGCCACAGACATCTTTGGACACCTTCTGCACATCCTAAACCATCTAGGAAGTGTTCAAGGCCAGGTTGGGTGGGACAGGGGGCAACTTGGTCTAGTGGCAGGTGTCCTTGCCTGTGAGCGGGGATTTGAACTAGACGATCTTTGATGTTCCTTCCAGTCCAAACCATTCTACAGTCCTGCCAACCTCCTACAAAACAGTGACAAAATATGCTGGAGGTTCCTGGCCTGCAATTTCCCTGTGGAAGCAGCAGTGAGGTGTGGGGCATGGCAGGGTAGGGTTTGTTTTTGCCCAGCACCATCTCACCCTTCGTAGCTTTTCTCATGGGGTTTCTCCCCACTGGCCCTTCCCTTGGCCCTTGGTGCAGCGATGGCTGGTGCAGAGAGGAAGCACCACCCTGGGATGTGGGCACACTGCGGTTTGACAAACAGGTTGCTCAACCCTGGGCTGGAGTAACTGATCCCATCTCACACTGATGACCACTCCACAGCGCTGGGAGAGGACTCTGCTTGGCTGCTGTGCAAGTGTCAGTGCTATCAGGAAAATCTGATTTTTAAGTCTTTTCTGACCATTCAGAATTGCATGGAGGATATTGAGAAAGCATGTCCTGGTGGCTGCTAAGACACAGCATTTTTAGGCAAGAATTCCAGCTCTGTGTGGTTTGTTCTGCCTCCTCCTGAGGTTGCAGGTTTCCCTCCAGCAGGTACAAGGCTGAGACTCTCCTCTGGCTGCTTACAAAGGGAGAAGGCGCAAGCAGCTGGGTGTGTTTTCCTCTTGATCCACGCAGCAAAAAAAAGAGCTTGTGCAGGGATTTCAGGATGAGGTGACAGCACTGACTGGTGTGGTTGCCAGTGAGAGGAGCACCAGGAAATCTGCAAGAGAAATACAGCTAACTGATGAGCCTTGGCTATCATTTAACAGGCAGAGCTGTTTAGAGAAAAACGAAGTCTGGAGAGGTGTATGGATGGTAAAAGATGCTTTTATGCTATTTATAAACATGGGGGAAAAGTTTACTGATATTTCTGGAGTTATTCCAAACATTCATTTTGTGCAAAAGTCAGATTCTGGAGGTGCTGATTGTGGAAATCCATCTTGATTTTGTCTCCATCTTGATTTTGTCTCCCTGTCACATTTACTTTGTGTGTCATTTATGTTTGCTCTTGAGCAACATGTCCCTGCTGTGTCACTCAGCCCTGCCTGGTGGAGCCAGAGCTGCCCCTCGCCGTCCCCCTCTGTGTGTGCACATTCCTAGTGCTGAGCAGGCAGAACAGGATGAATTTCCTTTGGTGGCATTTCCTGGTGATTTCTGACTAACTGAGGAGGAAGTCAGACCAAAGAAATGATGAATCTTCCATATTTATTTATTTTAAAAACCCTTTAAAAATGGCATGTTATTTTAGAACTGTAAACAGCCTGGCCGCTACCCTGCTGACTGCCTCCTCTTCACAGATAAAAGAGACACCAAAGGCCAGATACGTTTTCTGCTGGGAAGACTTTACCCTTTTGGGGGAGCTTTGTTTGCCAGCGTCGGTATGTCTGGGTTGCTCACTGCTTTGAAATAAATAGTTCATAATCTGAAAGAACATACTCTAAGATGTGAATGATTGAGGGCTGCAGGCTCCTGTGGCCAAGGACAAATCCCTCAGCCTTGGCACATCCACTTCAGTTTTGAAGGGGAACATCTCAGTGACCCTGAAACCCCAGCTGTGAGAGGATCTCAGCTGGATGCCTTGGTGCTGGAGGCACCCAAACCCTGCCAGACTCCTGTTGGAAACCTTGGTTACTTTTGCCTGGCAAGGCTGGCTGCTTCCCAAAAGCTACATCAATACAAAACAGAGACCAAGCAATTACCAAGATCTCAGAGATTTTACAACTCCCTATTGCTCAATCCTCCATCTCTCTCTGTAGAGGAATTGTCTGTCTCAGGCTGTACAAAAGGTCACACTGAAAGCTTGTCCTGAACTTTGATCTGGAACCTAAAGGCAAAAGCCATGTTTGCGTTCTGGCATCTCCTCCAGCACTGGCAGAACTCTCCAGTGCTGCCTTCATCTGAAGTTCTGCCTTTTCCATCACCCCATAACTCTACAAAATGCTCTGTGCCTTCCCAGAGGAAGCCAAGGTGTTCGCAGAGTGGTGACCTCCTGGGTGTCAGAACTGCTGCTTTCATGTGAGGGATCTGTTTTGGTTTTTTTCCCCTGTGGTCTTCCCTATTGCTCTGCTCTGTGCTGTCCACGTGGGGAGGGAAGCTAAGAAATAGCAGCAGTAGCAAAACCCAGTGTCTCTGGACAGTGGCGTAGTCAGAGGCACCTTCAAGGAGCTTAGCTCCCAAAGCACTGATTGTTTTTGAATGAAGAAGCAAATCAAACAGCAAAAACAACCTCTGCAAACACATGCAAGGAAAACACCCCCAAACTGTGTCCAGCTTTAAATCTCCTGATGAGAGCCCTCCAGCAGAAAAAGGGCTTTTTCAGGCTCTTACACAGGAATGAATTTGCCAACACTGGGATCCCCGAGCTGTCAGAGCAGGGAGTGTTTCAGCTGTGTAACAAGGAGCTTATGCTAAAATTGGATGTGAAAGAAAAATCAAGTGTCAAAGCAGAACAAAACAGGACAATGAATGAAAGATCAGGTTGCTCCCTGCTCACTTTGGGAAGGGTCTGGAGCCTCTGCCAGATGTATCCACTGTATTGGAGCAATGGGTGTGGTGCTGTCGATATCTAGGACACTCCTATACCTATGTATGAGGGGTAGAGCAAAATCCCTCTGCACTCTCTGCCCTAAACAACTGGAAGAGGAGCTTTAGACGCTGTTTGATGGGGAAATGCACATCTGGAGACCTGTCAAGGCACAGTGTGCAGTCTGCAGTAGCTGCTGGTGAAAGGCCAAGGCTAAGACTTTGCAGTCCCAGGTGTCATTGAAGCTCACATGAAAAATAATAAAGTACGGGGCCCTTTGCCAAAGCTCTTGGAGATCTCCTGGAGAGAAAGGACATACCACAACTGTGGCCCAAGACCTGAATCCTTGCCTTGGCACAGTCCCCAGCGTGGACACGATTACACAGGAAGGCCCATTTTTAAGTGTGTTTTCTCTTGAGCAGATCAGACTAAAGCAGATCAAAGCAATTGCACTCTGAGCCAAAAGGGCTAAAGAAGGAAAAAGCAGCAGGCTGGCAGGGAATTACTGCCTTTTTGGAGAGGTTTGTGCTTCATGCACCATGAAGATGACCTGGGTTTGGTAACTCGCGGCTGCTCTGTGACTTTTTGCTTCAGGGAAATGTTTTACATGATTTGACACCACAGATGTGACTACAGGGTCTGACCTCTACCAAGTGCTTACACAGTCATACTTTTTGCTATCAGTTTTTTCCTCTTATTATTATTGTTATCTAATCACCAAAGTACTTTGCACAGAGATGTGAGAAGTCTGAGAACTTCCTGAATTCAGTGTAGCCTCAAACTCCTTTGTTTCAGCTCTGTTGACTTACAGAGCCCTGTGGTTGGCTCCCCTGGGCTGGACTGTCCTGGCCTGTGGAGATGTTCTGGGTGCCAGGACCCTTGGTGACAACCACCTCTCTGGGAAATACCCCACAGTGGCTTTGGCATAGTTTGCTTCCCTGGGAGGGTCTGGAAAATGGTACAGGAGAGGGAGGTCTCTTTTCTGGGGAGAACTCCCTGCCAAAGAGCTGTTCCCATCTCTGCTGGAGAGAGGACATGGAAGCAGCCTGTGAAGTGGCAGTCAGAGTTTATCTGACCTTTTCTTTATCTGACCTGCCCTCCTTAGATGACCAAACACAAAATGTCATGCAGTTCCTTTGTATCAAGCCCCCAGGCACAGGCTTATCTGAGTCACACTTGTCTCTGCTTCTCCAGTCCTGCAGCCAAGTTCCCTCGATGGCTCTCTGAGCACTCCAAGTCCCTTGATTCACTGCAGTGGGTACCCAGCCAGGATTACAAAGCACAAGGATCCAAAAGTAACACTTGCCTGAAGCAAAAATAAACTACTTTCCAAACTCCTTTGCTTGCTAGCAGCCAGGCTTGCTCAGCTCTGCCCCGTGGACTGCCTTGTTTCATCTTCAAAATCCTGAGATGGGCACATTGAAAGGATCCCACATCCCCAGCTCCACACGTCCCCAGCTCACTGTGTGTGGAAATGACATGAACAGCAACGACACTCCTCAGCACAGAGCAATTAAGGGATCAGGTTAAATAACAACTAGTCTTTGTATCCAAGCCCAGAGCATATGCTGAACAAATTGGTGCTTGTGGTCTACATCTTTGGTCAGTAAGCGCAGCCCCTTCCTGCCCATGGCTGAAAGTTACTCAGGCTCCAGGAGGATGTAGACACAAGCCCAGGTCACAACTTCATTGTTCTTTGTCCCTCAAGTCACCTGTAAATAATCTTCCTGATGCACAGGAAAATTTGTTTGCAAGTTTGTTTCATTTTGCATCCAAATAATATATATGAACAAGCCATGGCCTAATAAGGGATTTAAAAAGCAGAAAAAGCATTAAATGAAAAATGTGGTTCCCCACGAGCAGCTTCACTTCTCAAATTAATTAAACATCACAGCTACATTTTATATTAATTTATTAGAAAAAAGATACACAGTTTAATGTGCAAATATATACAACAAACATTACAATGGAACATCAGGAAGGCGAGCCCCTTCCCTTTATCAATGACTTACTCCTTCATAACAGAGATGACTGTTTAATGCTTCCCCATAGATTAACAAATACAAAAAAATGCATAATGCTTCATTTGCACAAGAAGAAAGTTTGTTCTTCTTTGAACAAAAATATTCTGGCTTTGACATGGCAAAAAAGTCTGGTATTTTGGTGGCTTTTTTTTTTTTTTTTTTTTTTTTTTAAACCTGAGCAAGTTTTGCGGAACAGGGGAACAAAGAAAAGGCATTGCTCTGTGCTTCATTCTCATCACAGCATCTGATGGTCTTTGAGTTACTAAACCACTGAAATCACTTCAGTGAATGCAACTCCAAAATCTGCATCTATGATGTAATTAGTGACACAGAAGAGAGCAGGCGCTACTGTTGGCAAAGGTGAGCTGGCTGAAAACACCTGGCTGAAGTTAAATGGCTGTTGACATTTCTCAGGTAAAGAGTTCCTATTTGCCAGTAAGGAATTTAATGCTGCCTCCTTTAATAAAGGAATTATAAATGGAAAATAGAGCTTAGTCCAAAAAGCAAATGAGCCTTGGATCCTGCTATGCCTTGCTCAAAAGCATGATTATTGAAAAACTGCCGAATAAGGCCATATTAAACCCAAACTGAGTATAGACCTTGGGAATGCTTGCAGCTCTTAGTGAGTACTGAAATCCTGCTCAGTCCAGGAAAGAAGCCCAGATCAGACTGATTTCTTTATGATTCTTCAGGGTGTATTTCAAGCAGGGGTTTGATGCAGGCTGATTTTATGCTCAGAGAAAGCATAAAATGTCAGTAAAAGAGATCCAGCTCATCTGTGATCTCCTTCCTCCCATGCCTGGGTGTTGGCATTCCAGTTCTCCCACCAGCCATGCCAGCAGTGGGGGGATCCCAGATGATCAACCTAACAACAACCACAGCACTGAAACCATTTACCTTGTGTGGTTTCCACATTGTTCTGCAATTGAGCTTCATCAGACAACTCCAAGCAGAGACATTTCCAGCTAAGCAAAACCTGTTCTGCTAATTTAGTGCTCCTCTCCATTTTAAACAAGAAATTCCAGCAGTTCTGGAGAAGGCACTCCAAGTCCTGAGCTGGACCATGCCAATTCCCCCAGGAGATAAGAGTTTCCCAAGGGACCACTGGCCATGCCACGCTCCTTTAGGTGCAGAGCCTCTCTCTGTATCAACTCTCATGATACTTTTTAAAGAAATCCTCAATGTAACAGACCCACAGCAAAAGCAGACCCTGCCAGGAGTGTGCTTGGCTGATACCAGACCCAGTGCTAACCAGGGGGTCTTGCCCGGACTGCATATTCAGACATGATGCTGTCATAAGCTGACTCAGTTTCCAGGTGCTTTCACAGCTTTTCTTTCCTCTTTGGCCAAAGGATCAGTATTGAAGAATAAACTTAATTAAACAGCGTCTCCTTTTTTCTCTGTAACGTCCCTCCTCTCCCACCAAAAGACTCTATGGGTGCTGGCCCTGGGCTGCTGCAGCTCCCAGCATGGCAGCCCATCAGTACCTGAGTCCTGTACTGCACCAGAATCCTTAATGATGGGGTGCCCCCAGCAGATATGGCCTTTGCCTCCTATGGCCTCTAACCATCCTCCTCCTCTTTACCTTCTTTGGATTATTGTGGAATTTGTCTAAAACAAAAAGATAAAAAAGCCTTGGGGGAGGACTGCTCTGCTTTTAAAATTATTATTATTTTTTAATTTATTTTTTTAAATTGCTCCTGTTTCATGTGTTGTGCTAACAGCAGACTGCATGGCACAGACCTTGGAGCAGCAGGTATAAACAGACCTTAAATGAAACATCTGAATAAACTCCCAAACTTAGCTTTTAGTTAAAAAGTGAAAGTTAGAAAGCAGTGAGCAACATTTGATCAAGATAACAGAGTGGTGGGGGCAAACAGGGGACACGAGGAAGTTGAAAAGGTGCTATTCCGATCCAAGGACAGTCCCCGCCAAGCTATATGCTTATGTCCTTTTAGGGGAAAAAGAAAAATACCAAAAGAGCTCTTTCTTTTCTAAACTTCTGACTGATCTGTTAGCCAGGTTGGTCAAAGTTTAAATATTTTTACAACAAACTAGGGTAACGTGTGAGCCAGTTGTCTCCAATAACTTGGTGGTTTTCCACTTCAGAAGACTTTCTGACAGCATGAAAAGAACCACTCCAGTCACACACGAGCTGATTTGTATGCTATTGCAACGCACTGGGAGGCTGCCGAGCCAGCAGTCCACAGGGTGGGATCTGCAGGAGCACAGCATAATTTTACCTGCCCTTTGGGGATGTTTTCTGTCCCCTACTGTTATACAGATTTTAGCTGGTCTTTTAACTCCTTCAGCACTGCAGCATACACCAAAAGCTTTCAGTAACATACATTATTTGAACACCTTGAAAGAAGGCAATTCTTTTGAGCAGAAAGGCAAATGCCTCCCTAACTGTGGCCCTCCCTTGCTTACTTTTCTCCAACGCCTTGATGGAGGTGCAGGTCTCCACCTCCTCACCCCAAAACCACTTCCCCTGTAGTACTACCACACCCAGGGCATGGTTACTGAGAGCTCTCCTCAGCCAGTTTTAGGAAAAAACAACTGGGTTTTAAGAAACTAAATTTCACACCAGTCAGACAAGATTTATACAGAAAAGTCTGGATTATCTTCTAAACTTGTATGAACACTAACTTTCATTTCAGAGCTTTGGTGGCAGGGGAGGAGCAGAGTAGAAGGAAACAGCAGGTCAACTATCTGCAGTATAAACCCCAGTTTTCCAAGCAGCTCTAGTCCAGAACACTTTATGCCCACAGGCCTGGTTACGCAGTTTGCCCCCCAGTCAATAAAGGTGCTGGTGAACCTTGTTATTCTCTCAGGGAAAGCTAGTAACAGCCTGGTCACCACAGATCCTCAGCTTCGTATTTGCTCTAAAGAAGCAGCGAGACTTGCAAGCACTTCAGCTCTCTTGAGGTAGGAGGAAAAAGGTGTTTCTGTTAGCTGCGCTGCCTCTCCCAGCAGGACGTGCCGCTTGGCCGCGTCTTGTCCTCCCGGAGTGCCCAGATGGCTGAAGCAGAATAGGTGCGTGGAGGACAGCAAGGAGGAGCCTTGAAACGCCAGCAGTTCCTGCAACGACATTTCTACATCCTCTGTTTGGTAAATCAGTGTTTTTGGGCTGTCAGATTACAGTAATACAACGTGGTAGCAACAGGCACATGAAGGGAGGCCAATGACGTGGCACAAAGAGGAAATGTTTCGCAAGGGTCCTGGCTGGCTGTCCTTGCTGGCAGGATCAGGCCTCTCATGGCCAGTGGGACTCACTCACATGGGCAAGGCCTGCAAGATCATATCCAGTGTGGGTCCCTCAGCAGTACTGCATACTTCCATGATTCAAGTGGCTGTGTGCTGCCTTAAATTAAAGATTGTAGCCAAGCTTTTCAAGTTAAATATGTTTATAAACTATACACATATGTCATCCTGAGATAGTGCCTGTAACAAGTCCCAAGGTAGATAAGCTTCCTGAACCCAGAGGTCCTCACGCTGCGTAAGCACATTGTTGTTTTCTTTTGGCAGGCCTGCTGGCCTCCCTCGGAGCATGCTGCACTTCCTAATTCTCTTTTTTATGGGGGTGGGTCTAGTAAAACAATTGCTACCAGCAATTCCAATGGCATTTCTTCTGCAGTTCAGATGAAAGCATTCTTGATCCCTTGCCAGTTCTCCCGAGACTTGCAGAAACAGGCTCACAGCTTCGCTTTCTATTTTTTGGCCAGCCAAGAGCTGTGTGCCTGCAGCCTCCTGCTAGAGGAGCAGCTGTGCTGTACTGTGCTGAAGATGCTCCTCAAGACAGGGGAGAAAACATCAGTAGGAATCAGACAGAAAGGCAATAAGTATGAGCCACAATGGAGAGAAGCTTAATACAATGACTGTTGTCCAGAAGGTCAAAGACCACACGTTCCAGTCCCATCGGTACACAGTCCTGTTTGGAGTGTCTGACAGCATCTGCTCAGTCAGACCTTTAAACCCAGGGGAAAAATATCTTCCAAAGTTCTCTTTGCTTAAGCACTATATATTCAAAAAGTTCTTTTTGTTTCAGTATTTTAGCCCTTAGTTGATTAGTCACCAATACCTGTCAGATGCCCACTGCCATAAAAGCACTCTGAGCAACTGCAGTATTGGTAGGAATATAAAAAAAATAGCTTTAGCAACTAGGAATTATGCAACAGAAGGAGAAGGCAGGACTAACTAGATTAATGCAACATGTAGTGGACTTGTTAAGTGTATGACTTGTCACAGAATCATGCCAGAAAACAGTACCATGTAGCTTATTGGTAAGAGCAGTAAAATGGGTAATGCATTACTTCAATCATCAGTGAACCACTCGCTCATTCAACATACTATTTCCAGCTGAAATCAAAGGTTTCCATTAAAAATGTCTTTCCTCTACAGATCACAAGCATCTTACAACTCTCTCTGCCTTTGAACTCTACTGTGATAGCTGCTTCATTAATATTGTGGTTCCAGTGCAAAAAAAAATATAAATCCTCCAGGTCCCAAGTCTTCCTCCTTTAGACTTTTGATTGCCTCTCATCTGTCCATTCCTGCTTAGTGTTCTGTAAAGCTTGAGTCTTCTGCTCATCTACCTGGACATAGTCTACTCTCTGCTCCTCAGAGAGGAAAGGTTTCTGTGGGAGAGAAAGGAAAAGAACATTAATTTTAGGGTTGAAAAGCAATACTAGTGAAACTTGGCTTGATTTATCTGTTTTCCTTTTCATTTGTTCCTTGATTGCTTCACTTCACCTTGAAGCTCACAGTGACATCAGCTGACAAAAGCATTGCTTTACAGCCTGCTTTAGTTATAATTATCCATCTGTCAGCCTGTCACTCAGCCCAGCACAGCAAGCAAGGGAAATGTGCTGCTCTGGCTATCTCCATGCAGATATTCATTCCTTTTTCACCCAAGTGAACCTGCTGCAGGGATAATCTAACTGCATTTTAACTACAGGGAGGGTTTAAATAAGAAAGCTTAGGAGTCTTGAGTCTTTTGCATCCAGGAGTATTAAATGATGGGGAAAATGATAAAAAGGACATAAAGTGGCACAAACCAACAACAGTTCTTTGCTTTGCAGTGGTACCTGCCCACCACCTGGGCAGCTTAAAGCTCTTTGGAACAAGGAATTTATTTTCTTAGCATTGCTAAGGAAATTGAAAAGCTTTTGGTGATGCAAGAATAAAGATGCATATTTTGCCATGTTACAACAGATGGTAGTTTTACCCTGTGCATTTATCATGGGCTGTAAACTTGTTACTGCAGAGATTTGGGGGGAATTAGCAGGAAAGGGTTTGTGGAGACTTGAGGAAAATGAAAGAGCATGCAAAGATCCTGCAAGCACCAACAACTTGCCCACAAGGCCTCATGTCTGCACATCCCAGAGTAGCCCTGTGCCCTCTGCCAAGCTTGTGCTAATAGCCTCCCTATGAGTCAGGCTGAGGACACCTTGTCATCACTCTAATAGCACTTTTATTATATTAATGTTGAGCCTGTCACAAATGCAGTCAGCTGGAAACACAACTGGCTTCAGGATGGTACTTGGGGCACTTAAGAGTCTGATTCTTGCTCATTTTCCTCCCAGCAGACAAAAAGATAGGAGGCTGTGGGGTTTTTCAGATGACTCATACCTTCTGCACAGGGGATGGGGAAGCAGAATTAAAATCCAAAGCTAAGTAATCAAGGTTAGATTTCCTTGTCCATGGAAAAGCACCACTGTATGGAGATGTTGCCTGTCTGTGTTCCTGTTGGGAAAGAAGAAAAATTTTAGTGGACTTAAAACCCGATGCCAACAGAAAGCAGGACCACCCACAACTGGGTGGGGGAGACTTGTCTAGCAGAACACAATTGAGGAGGGTCAGCACACACCTAATTTTCTTTGTCACAGGTGCATTTGGTGATGAACCACAGGATAACACTGGTTAATTGCAGGATGACATAAAGAAATTGTGAGAGCCTTTTTTTCCTGGTAATTATGTCAAAACAAGCAAACAGGGCTGATTTTCAGTGCTATTAGGAAGGACTCGTGCCCAGGGCTTCTCAACCCAAGCCCTTGGAAGGCTCAGATTTGCAGAGGTGCCCTTTTACCTGCCATTGTTCTAAGAGTTTGAAGAAATGGTGATAGTTCTGTTCAACTCTAGCAACTGAAAATTAATGTCAGTAAAATCACAAAAGGTCACAAATGTATGGGAAGTTTTATTTGACTAGAAAAATCAAATGGGGAGTGGTTAGAACTGGAACTGCCCTCCTGATCAGATTTTGATCTAGTATAGGTGTGGGTTAAAATTTGAGATTATGGTTCATAGAGATTGTGGTCAGTTTTGCAACATATTTCTGTAGCCATTGGGCTTTGGTTATGGAGCCAAATCTGTAGACCTTGACTCAGATTAAGGGACTGGAGATGTATTTCTCCCTAAAATTCAAAGGAAACTAAGATTCTGATCTTTTGCAAGATATGGCTAAAGAGTGAATCAAGAAAAGGAAGCCACAAAGCCAGATGTTCTTTCATGGGATGGGAAGTGGGGTTAGTGCCACCAGCCAAAGCAGAAGCAATAAGAGACTTTAATAGGTGTTCTGTTTCTGCACAATATTTGGTGTGTTTCTCTAGGAAGCTCACTAACAGCTTTCTGTCATTTCCTAGGAGATTTTGCAGGGCACACTTTTAAAAGGTGAAAAGATTTAATTTTCCTTTGCCTTAATGAGTTCTCATGTAAATATGGCTGATCTCTGTGATCTCTTGGAACTGCTCAGCAACATTCGTGGGCGAACAGCTGAGTTCTGCAGAGCAGAAGAAGGGCTTCCCTTATCTCTCTGTAAATTGGTCCCAGTGTCTTTGGTTTAAAACCATTTTTTTTTTTTTTTAAAGCAGAATGCAAAGGACAAACCTCCTCAACATTTTTTCTTAGAAAACAAACTTCTGCATTCTCCATCAATGTGACAGAGCAGAATAAAGCGAAGGATGGCTGTGTGAAAATGAAGATTACCATATGAATGTAACTTTCTTCCTCTTCTCCGGAAACTGAACTGGCAAATATTCTTGCTGAATTAATACCGTCTCTTTCTGGTGAGATAAAGCTCATTCGATTGCTATGAAGAAAAACACAGGAGAGGTTAAGGAAGCATCTTACAGATGCTCTGAAATGAAGCCAAAGCCTGACACAGTCCATATGGGGACTAAATTCACACTAATGCTGCAGCCTTTATGGAGAGGATGTCCAAAACCACTCCTTAGTTCTAGAAGAAGTGTGCTATATTGCGAGGAGTGTTTTGGCTGGTTTTTCTTTTCCTCTGGGATTTATGAAAGTTTGCCATCTCTGGTATGACAGAAAGCATAAACCATTGGAGCAATTCTCCAACAAGGGACTAAGAGACAGATACCTTTCATCCAGGTACTGCTGATGGGGCAGTTACTTAGTTGTGTGGGTATCCACATTTTGGAGATCAGTGTGAATTAATCAGCTGCTGGGTGTGCATGCAGAGGAACTTATCTGGCTTTGAACACCGTGTGAACACGTGCTACCTGTGCTGTGGAGGTGGCTGTGACTCAGCCCTTGAACAAGGAAATCTCTTCCACTGACATAACCCTTGGGGGTATATTGTGAGTAAACTACTGCAGGCTAGCACAAGGGGGTTAGTGATTAGGAAATTAGATGGCCACTTTGTACAGCATGAGCATTATAATTCCTTTTGCTTTATTAGTTCCAGGCATACTTTTTTTTTTTTTTTAGTTTTGTTAATGTAAAACATGCTAACTCCCTCCGAGCTCATTACCCTTCAGGACTCTGCACTGTGTCAGCACTAATTAACCACAGCACTCTGGCAGGGGTGCTCAGGAGGCAGGCTACTGGGTTTCCCTAACAGGCAGCACATGGCAGGCAGTGCCAAAGGGCTTAACTGGCTTCAGACTGTACTGCAGAGAGGGGTCTGCAACTGAGAAACTGCCCATCTCATGTCTCTTCTCCCCTCCAAGTGTGAGGTGGGGGAGTGGAAACACCCTGTCTAGTCCTTATGCTAGAAAAACCCCACATTTTCCAGAGCGCCCAGAGTAGGCAGAGGAGGTTGGTGGGAATTGCCATCTTTCACATGCACACTTCAGCACAGCTGGGTCTCCTGTCAGCTTTTCCCTGCAGCATCAAGATCTCCCCCCAGCCAGCAGGTGCCAGTCCTTTCCTGCTCATGAGTTCTCTGAAGATGAGCCTTTCCCTGCCCTTGAAGTCCAACAGTATCATCTGTTCATACTACCTGGACTTTGGGACCAAATGCATTTGTTTTCCCCCACCACAAATTTCCAGTGACAAAAGGTAACACCAACAGATCAAGTCTGAATTGCTGTGTGGTGGTTCAGAAGTCTATACCCAGGTTACAAGTCAGGCAGATGCTTATCTTATCTCGTTCTCCTTTGCTATATTAATTTTCAGGAACAAAAAAGGCCTATCACCTCGAAGAAAGGTAATTAAGGCATGCAAACTTTTAGTTGTTGTAGTAACCACACCAGAGTGCAGACCAGCTCCAGGCTTTTCATAAGGAACCTTCAAAACAGACTGAGTATCATTGTGTGATGCTGAATGCACCAGAGCTGCCTATCACCAGCAGCCTTGCTTTTCAGAGACAATAAAAGCCTGGGGGATGCTAGGAGTAGGCCTGGGGAATTTTTTGTTTGTGGACTTGCCAGGAAGCTGTTTCTTGAGGGATGTGACAAGTTATTTTTAACTCCATTCCACAACGTTGATGCTTAAAAGATTGGAATGGCAGGTTTCTTGTTGACTTACTAAGGCACAGTCCACATCCTGGTCACAGCAGCATGCTCCCGAATTGTGGAGAGGTTCCTCAAGTCCAGAGGAGGTGGCCGTGCTGCAAGTAGATACAAAAAGAAATTACATTTCCAGTAGCAGAGCTCATGAAAAATACAGATTGTTTGGAAAATGCAGTTTTATATTAACAGCAAGAAACTAACAGGGTATTTCACAGAACATAAATGATATAACCTGGACAGAAATCAGTAACAAATGACCACTTCAGTCAGTGCTGGAAAACAAAGTCCTTCATTTACCATTCTGTGATTTATCTCAAAATAACAGAATATATACAATGGGCATAAGGAGAGCAAATGCACCACAAGATCTATGTCCTTGCCTCAAATCTGCTGGGCATATGTTACCTTCAAGAGGAGAGGCCAGTTTAGCCTACAGGTCAGAACAGGTTTGGGGCTCTCTTCTAAATTAAAGTTCTTACACGTGAAGATCAAGGTCATTCCTCTCACCAGAAAATGTACATTTTCCACCTTGTTCTCAAAACCCTCTAAGAAAGGACCTGAGCTTGCTTTGCTTCCTGGCAATGGTCTAAATTTCTGTCCCCACTTCACAGTAGCATTTTCTGAACCAATTTGTGAGTAGCCCTGTGGCTTTGCAGCCAAAAGAGCTCTAATGTAGGCTAGGCTTAGTCAATTTATCCCCTGCAAAGCTGAATTATGTCCCCAGTATATTCTCTGGAAGTGCAACCCAGATTTTGGAGACACCATGAAAAGCAGGAGTGGAAAATTACCATCAGTAAAAGCATCTGCAGGAAATTCCTAATTAAACCAAGACAGCTGCACATACCCAAAGAGGTTTAACCAACAGCCCACACATCAAGTTTGAGGGTTTGAGTGTATGGATGTCCTGTTCCTGGAAGGTCAGGAGGCTGGTGAGGCAGCAGTACATGCAGCTCAGAGCTGCAGGGTTTAGTCTGCTGTCTCTCCAAGGCTACATCCATTTGGTCATTTGCAGTCAGAGTGGATCTGAATCCCTGCACCACACTAATGCAGCCACCCAGTCTCTGACTGCAGTAGTAGTCACAGACACTTCCTCTGCTCATAAACAACCCTGTGGACGCATCCTGTGTCACAGTACTATAAGCCACAGAAATTCAATCCTTCTTCTAAAGTGGAAGGCACTTTAAAATGTGCCAAGAACACTACCAAAGAGGCCACCCGTGTCCACACTATCAGGACCCCCTGGCTGCCAATAGCACTTTAGGTCTGGGCTTACATTTCCTACGAGGCTTGAGGTCTCGGTTGACTGGAGGGGGCTCCAGGTCGGAGGGAAGCTCAGGTAAAGGGCTGGTGAGCTTTTCAGTGCTGACGACAGGGAAAGTAAAGGTGGCTGAGCCGGGGCTCATGGGGATGTAGCCGTCGGGGGAACAGTCGGGGCCAGGCGCGGAGGGGGAGGTGCTGGGGCGCATGGGCACGTAGCTGTCCTCTGTGCTGTCCGCAGCGGCCGAGTAGAGCGGGGAGAAGCGACAGGGCTTCAGAAGGAAGGGAGAAAGAGAAATGGGTCAATAAATGAATAGCTAACCCGCTGCTTCTTCCTTTTTTTTTTTTTTTTTTAATATTCTTCTGCTCAACACAGGAGAGCAACGCTTGAATGCCAGGATGTGAAATGATTAACTTTCTGAAGTTTGTCATACGCCAGTGTTTTAAATTTATGGAAGCTGACTACTTACCAAATTCAAGCTAAGCCTCTTATCCCGACTTCTTAAGGAATTGCCTTCCATGTCTGCTGCAAGGCAAAAAAGTGATTAAAATGTCATATGTAAGGTGCCAGGGAAGCACATGTTGTTGTACAGAGGGTACATGGGGGAACTTAATAGTAGGAGAGAAAATATTCTCTTTGTCACCCAGAAATACTGATGTGGTACAAGTTGCTCAAGCTCCTGGGAAACCTACAGCCAAAGAAAGGGTCCCCAGCAACAGGGTCCCCTTGGACTTTGCCTTGTGTAGGTCAGTTTTATTCTTGAAGCAAAAGGAGAAAAAAAAAATGATGGAAGTCCAGCATTCAGTGCATAGATCAGCAGTGGGAGATGCTTATAACTACCATCCTCTTCTGGAAAATTACCTTCTGTGCAGAAAATGGCTTTTCTGTGGGAATGCCTTAAAACCCTGCAACAGTGTAAATACAGCCTCTGCTTTCACAGTGGAGATGTCAGTACAGCATTGCAACTAGGGGTCTTTGTGGTGGTATCAGCATAAAAGGCAAAAGTGCTAAACAAGACCAAAGCAACACCGTCAGTGTGTATCTTCAGATAGACACAGCCAGTGCCCTGGGACAGCTACATTTATTATTTTGGCAAAAAGACATTCAGGCACAATGCTTCAGCAGATGCCAGGATACAGGTGCCTTACAGCTCGTGCCCCTTCATGGCACTGCAACCAGCATAGTCTGCCTTTGCACTGGGTTATTTACATCTGTTCAGCTTTTACAGGTTGCCAAAGGCAAAAAGCAAAGTAAGTAACTCGAGTAGGCTCACTCTGGGAGCTGGCAAGAAACATCTGCTTTCTCCCAGTTTCTTTTTCTAATCTTTCTTATTAAACACATTTTAATTCAGAGTTTAACCTTTCAAATAGTTTCAGCTGCACTTACGGTAAGAAAAAAAATAGCAGCACTTATTAATTCATTGCTGCCCCCTGTCAGGCATAGATAACCTTGCAGCACGGTAGCAGAACAGGACATTTGACCACTTAATCCTCTTAAAAACATTTTGGCATAAATTGGGATGGAAGGACATTAACTGTGTCAAGTGTGCTGGGGGTGTTAGAGCAGCCCATGTGCAGGAGCAAGACCAGCACCTTTCAGGGAGCAACGAAGTGTAACTGATAATTAAGAATACCAGTTCCACTGATGGGTGTTTCTCCAGAAACCTTCTAAGAATTGTTTGTATACTGATAAACAGGCTGGGCAGAGGTCTTCTTGCTTTAGCCTCTGAGCTTTAAGAGCAAGATCTAACAGCTCCAAACACCAGTTCATTGCTCCCAACTACAGGATTCTAAAGGATGCTTGTCCTTAGAAACCTAAATTTTTTTCCTCGTAAAAAATGACACATGACTACAAAATACTTGATGATTTCCAGCCAGGTATTCCAGCTGCCTTCCTCCGCTCTGTGACTCCATAAAATAAAACTCTCATCTTGCATGTGCTGTTTTTTGACACATTGATGTTCTGAGTTTTTGACTGTTGTTTTTGTTTGCAATGATGGTGTTTCAAGAACAAGGGAAAAGTCACCTCAGCTCAGAGCAGGACTTGCTTTGCAGCCTTGCCTTGCTCTGCAGCAGGTTTTCAGGCTGCCCTGACTGAAGTGCAAGGACAGAGTGGGATTTGCTCAAGGACACAGAATCCCTGGTTCAACTAGGATTACATCCCATCCCCAGTGTCTCCCTGGCTTCCTGTTCTTTACTCTAAGCTGCAAAAAGACACACTACTGTTATGGAAAGGACTGCATGCAAAGCCATTTCCCATGTGCAGGGCCCCATTTTGGCCTGCATAAATAGAGAGCTTGGCATTGCCTGATGCAGTGGCTGGCTTTTCATTTTTGTTTTTCTGCTGCTTTTTCTTTTGGAGAGGGAGGGGGTATGGAAAACTAACAAATCATGATGCACCCTTAAGAGATAACAGCCAAATTGCTGCCCATGTGTACACACTGAGGAGCTTTTAAAGAGCCAGAGCAGAATGTGAGGGACAGGTCTGAATCCTGCTTGCTAACAATGTTAAAGCAAGCATTTCAGGTTGCTTTGAGTGGTGTATGATTTTGCAAGGGTGAGGACAGGGAAGCACCACAGAGGTGGGCACTTGCTCTGTGCTCGCAGCAGCTTCACCCCTTACATTGATCTCACTCCACTGACCCTTGGAAATGTACTCACCTTTCCAGTTCCTCACGTTGTCTAAGCTGGACAAGGAGATTCTTCTGGGCACCAGAGCAACCTGGGTTCGGCAGATCCCTGCATGCCCGTTCTGGAGGGCCCCGCTGCCCAACTCGTCCCCTCTCCTGTCTGAGAAGTGGGTTGGCTTGGGTGGCCGTGGTGGGGGTGTGTTGGACAAGACATCCAGCGTGGTTACACCATAGGGCAGCGCATTTTGGCTCTTGTCAATCTGAAGCGTTGGTGTCAGGGGTGTCCCCAGTAGCGGAGAAGAGGAGGAAAAGTCACTGGGTGGACCATTAATGTCTATGCTCCTGGACACAGTGCCAGGGTTTGCCAGTGGGGCCCCATCCTGGTGCACCGAGCTGGCACTGGATGGCTGTACAAGGTACAAGGAGGGCTGGGACTGCAAGGAGTCAACAAAGACATCATCTGATGAGGTTTGCTCCAGAGATCTGTCTGAATTCGACCAGCTGTGACACCTGCACAGAGACAAAAGTCAGGACCTGCACTTTCCTTTTCTCCTGGTTGCAACTGAGCACGCACGCAGAAGAAAAAACCCAAACAACCCCACAGTTTGGGAAAAAATCTGTCCCTTTCCCATTGCTGGAGTGTCCCCCCTCAGCTGGGCTGGGCACTTTGTCAAGCATCTTGGGCAGCAGCTGACAGAAAGGGCATCTGGAGGCAGGCTATGTGTGAGGTTCCCCACCACTCACCCTGGAAAAGGTCAGGACCAACGTACGAGGTTTGACCACTAATCTGTGCTACTGAAAGCCCCCTGTAAATATGAGTTAGGCTGATGGGCCCCTGTTGTGCTCGGAAGCCTACCCTGAGCAGCAGGGCTCAAGGACCAGCTTGTCCCAGTTTCCCAGGGCATCACTGGGCAGGCAGAAGGTGGCTTCAGCTCGATGCATCTGGCAGACCCCAGACCTACCTGTTGTGGCTGAGTTTGCCCGACTCGCAGTTGGAGAGGAAGAGGTAGTCGGGGAGGAAGACAGACTCCGACTCACTGGGGGTCTCCTCCGCAGCAGATGCGTCAGCAGCAGCCTGGTCAACCGAGAAGGAGGGATCGGCGATGCGGGAGGCGTGGGTGGAGGCAGCCGGCGATGGCTGTGGGGACGAGGTGGTGTGAGACAGGCTCTCCACTGAACCTGCAATGAGAGAGGGTGGCTCTGGCTGAGGGATGGCTCTGGCCCACTGCCTCTCCTGGTCATTGCCACCTTGCTTTTGACCTAAGGATGCTTTACCCCAAAGTGGCAGTGGGTCAAGGCAAAAACTGCTTCTGGAAAAGGGGATTTTGCAGCTGTTCCCCCAGTCCAGGCTAGGCAAGCCAGCTACCAAATCAAGGGAGCAGACCCCCTTGCTCTGGGGTGCCCCACTCTTGCAGGGCTGTAGCAACCCTCCTACAGACAGCCTCTGCTGAGGAAAGAGTGATCTGTCAAGCATTTTTTAGGACCTATCTAATGCAAATAATTATCTCCAACACTGCAAATGAATGGCAACAAGGAAAGGGATTGACTTCTTCCCACTTTCTAGATCTCAGTGAACAAAACTCTGTTTTGCTGCTCATGGGGTAGTTGGATTTGTTGCACATCTGAACTTGTCTGCAAACTCCTTATGTCTCTCTAGGCTAGACATCAAAGCCACAGAAGCCATGTTACAGCTTCTATTGCCCAGTTGGAGGCTTGTTAGCACTGCTGAGAAAAGGGACTCTACTCTTCTGTAGGCTTTAAGGCACAAGGGAGCCTGTGCTCAGTGACCACTTCCCTAGGTATAACACTCAAGTCCTGCTTCAGCACAGGGAGGGTTGATAGAGGGGAGAGGAGCAGGTTTAAGAAGCAGACAGCAGGGCCACCAAAACCACCCTTCACTGGCAGTATACAGCTGAGGCACTTGTCCCATCTGGTCTGAGAGTTGCTGAGCAGCAGACACAAGCCTGGTCCTGCTGCTCTTCCAGTTTCCTTCCCTGCTAGAGAGCCAGGGATGCCAGTCAGGAGGGATAAAGGAGTGATGGCTGAGCCACAAGGAGTTAGGGCTAAGTATAGCCTCTGGTCCAGCTTTTGGGACTTTTAGACTCAAAACTTGAGTCTTCAGTGCAAGTTGGACTTCCAACCATAGGCAGTTGTGGAGTGGGAAATGTCTGGCGGCAAGCTCTGCCAGTGGCACCACAATCACGAGCCCACAATTAGAGAATATTATCTTCTTCAAATGAAAAAAATCAGGTTTCAGGTTGTTGCATAGCAGTTTCCTTACCAGGGCTGCACAGAAACCAGGCAATGCTTGCTGGGTGCCCCAGCAGTCCCCAGCAACAGCAGGGTCAGCAGTGGGTACCCATCTCTCTGGATGAGGCACAGACACAGCCCAAGTCAAAGCTGCAAAACCTTTCTTCAAAATGAAAAGCCCTGCAGCAAAACCAGAAGAAACAAGCTACTGCTGATAAAACCAAAACAAGCATAAACATGCCTTCAAAGCATAGCAAGAGGGCAGATTTCTCTAATACTGAAACCCAGAATTTTCTGGAAATGCTGGGAACCAACCCCTGACCAATCTACATGCATGCTGTGGGCAGATCCTGCACTGTGCAGTGAGGTCCTGATCTGGCCCTCAGCTCAACACAGCAACAAGCCTTAGCGCTGTACTGGGTTGTTGTAGCCACTTCTCAACCTCTGGGAGGTGCTAGGTATTTGTGCAAACAGGTCAGGAGAGATGGAGAGGGCTGCCAAGGCTTTTGGGTGGTTAGACAGCAACATCACTAAACATAACACCCTCTAGTGACCCAGGTTTCCACACCAGTCAGTCACAGCAGACTTCACCTGATCATCTTTCTGATGTTGGGCAGAATAAGAGTAATACAGCTGATATTTTCTCCCTGCTTTACCCCACACCTCATCTCTTTCATAGGGGAGGGAGCCACCTCTTCCTTTCCCATCTACCAGTACTGACTCACTGCTGCTTCCTCCTGTTAGTCTGGAGGTCCGATGGACCCCAGGTCAGCAAAGCACATTAAGTATATCCTTAAATTTGAGCTTAAGCATTTGCTTAATTTTGAGCAGGTGCTTTATAGCAGCAGGATTTCAGCAATGAGCATCTGGGAGGAATGGTTTTTGTGGGGCTTCACATTTGCAAAGCAGAGCTGAGGGCTGCAGCCTTCCCATCTGAAAAATAACTTTTGTTCATTGTGCTGGCTCAGTCGGGAACTCTGCTTTCAAATCTTGGCCTCAGAGACCTGTCTTGTAAGCTGAGGATGATCAAATATGCACCAGGCTAACCCCACAGGGATCTCAGAAAAGCATGTTGACATCACCATCTGACCACATTTAAAAAAACCCCCACAAACACACAACTAAAAACTGCCACAATGCATAAGAAAGAAATTAATGACATTCTGGATTATTAACACAGTGAACAAACAGGCCCAAACTCCATCTGGTAGTCACAGGGTTTAGCCACAGATTATCCCATCAGGAAAGGCTGTGAGCTGCAGACCACATGGCAATTGTTAAGAGCAGAAGGAAGGGATGGGGACAGCACAGACCTGACCTTTTCTAATCTTCAGGGGCTCTGGGACCTGTAGGTGGCTCCTAGTAGACCAGCCCTGTCCCTCCCAGCTCTGCTGGTAACTGAATCAGCATGCATTAAAGTTGTACTGTGGCAGCAACTGGGTAGAATAAATTATGCATGGACATTTTCCACAGCAAGAAGGCAGAGAACAGGTTTGGTGCCTGCCCTCCCCTTTGCCAGCAAGACAGCGGGCAGCCTTGGCTGTCAAAACAACTGCTTTGGTGGGTACTAACCCAAAAAATCTCTGCCTTGCATTAATGGGAAAAGTCACTGCAGAGGTTTCCTAATGAAAAAGGCTAAACAACTTTCACAGAAGTTTCTCCATTCTGCTATATTGCATTGTGTTAATTAATCTGTTTCAGCTTGCATATGGGATACAGTGTGCCCATGATGTCCCATAGCCATCTAATTTCATTCCCTCCCCTGCCCAGCCACTTGGCCCAGCTTCCTCTCAATCCCCTGCATGGCCATGGATCCCATGGAACTGGGGAACAACTGCTTTATTGGGAGCCTTCACCAGAGGTGGAAGCAAGATTTTACATAGAAATAGTAGGAAGATAGGGAGAGAGGCCTCTTCCTCTCTCCTCCAGGTGACTCCCCTGAAGGTGCCAGCTCCCCCATCACTTCCAGCACAGCCAGCAGCAGTTTCTTGTGGCAGTCAAGTGCTGCAGTGCAATGGCTGCTGCTGGCAAGTCCTTCCCAACAGCCGCCCTCCCAGGTGCTTCCTGATCTGCCTGGAGCTTGCACTTCACCTCCAGCTCTCAGCCAGCCCCTCTCTTGTTGACTAAAAAGCAGTTCTCATGGGGCCAGCTGTGGTTTTGCTAACCTTGGTCTGTGCCTGGCTGCTTATATGTCAGACAGGAGCCCTCGGATGACTAGGAGCTGGCTGCCTGTCCAGCTTCTATGCTACTGAAAGGACTAATTGGGAACAATGGGATGGTGTTTACAGCTGAGTCACTGCATAAACCTGTGGCTGCACTTTCTGTGCCCTAAGCAGAGAAAGCAGCAGATTTGGGTTTGGCCTCAAATTCACAGCAAATTTTCAGAGATGGAAGCATTAAGAGTGATTGATTTCACAATATAATATTGGCATTAAGATTCATTTTAACACACAG
This sequence comes from Apus apus, assembly GCF_020740795.1. Lineage (NCBI taxonomy): Eukaryota > Metazoa > Chordata > Aves > Apodiformes > Apodidae > Apus > Apus apus. Next base: position 11,159,995 of record NC_067293.1, on the reverse strand, counting down.
AACAGCTTATTAAAATTTCCCACAATTGATGTGTCTTTCTTTTGATGATTCATTTTAGGGACTATTTTTCCTTTAACACAGTAGCATTCAAGTTAAAAAAGCATATGGCATTTAATAGAGCTTTTCTCTTCTTATGTTAATTTTTAAGGATAATTTGTTTAAACCTGCAGGCTCTCAGGGGATTTAGGTGCTTCCAGAAAGCTGAAGCAATTAGAAACCATTTGAAATATGATGTGCAACCTGTAGAGCTGTGCAGATTCAAGTGAGAGGATCTGAACATGCCCTGCAGCCTAACCTGAATTCACCTCAGACCTGACCTCATCAGCAGGAACTGCAGGATAAATAAGAGAAGGTCTTATGGGCTATTTGCCATTAGACATGAAATAAGTGCATTTCTGGAAGCTTAGCTCACATGGTGACGAGGGCTGTAAGTTCAGGTGCCAGACTCCATGCTGAACCAAGGCAAATGCCCTGCACTGCTGAGCTTCTTGGGGGGTAATATCCATCTTGAATGGGATGGAAAGCTGGGATGCCAGCTTTCCCAACTGCCACAGCAAGAACTGTCACATCTCATATGTGTCTCCACTGACAGTCTTCACAGGGACAGAAACAGCCCCGTCTTAATACTCTGAGTGTTGCCCGTGTGTAAGCCGTAGGAACAATGCTGCACTGTACCAGTGTAACAGAAGAGATGTTTCACAAAATAAATGTATCTATCATGGCACAGCCTCTGCCTTGGCTTCTCTGCCACAGATCACATCTCCCCATGCACATCCTCAGCACAGTGCCAGCAGAAGCCTGCATACACATTTGAGAGAAAAAAAAAATTCTCTTTCCTGTTTTGCATTGAGAGGGTTACCTTTGTTTCAGAGTAATGGGTAAATTATATCTAAAAATACTGCACCAGAAGGAGCAATGTAAATGCAGCATCTCAGTGGCAACAAGGGCAGATCAGTAGGAAGGAGGTCAACTGAATATCCTCAAGTACATCCAAGCTCTAAAAGGCTATTTGACTCCAATCCCTCAAAGCTACCAGTTGTAGTCTGCAAGTTGCATTAATGGGTAGTTTGCACTGGTGCATAAAAATACATCTGCACATTTTCCTGATGGTCTCTAAAGTGACTGAGAAAAGAGCAGGCATCACATTTATAGGAGGACCACTGCAGGGCTTTTTCCCCTCATTTTCACCCTCAGAATAAACTACTGAAGAGAAGATTAAAGGCAGCCATGAACCAGGATAGATTAAAATAAAACATCTCATCATGGCCTTTTGTTTTCTTCCAAGTTACAAGGTAATGGCATGGCTTTGTGGCAGTAGCAGGCAGCAGTAGCAGTCTGGGCACAGCAGTATGGGGACTATGGCAGGATAATGTGCCCAGTTACACTATGATACCCCCTGGCATGTTACCACCTTTGGGATTGAGTCCTTCCATCACGACCCTCTTCTGTTCTTACACTGCCTTTTATCACTGTGGAAGAACTGTGTTCTGACTCACTTCCTATGAAGCTCTTAAATTGCTGCTGCATCTGCCCCTTGGAAATGTCAAGGGAAAGACAGATTGCTGTTATCTGAGCCTGGTTGTCTCATTTGAAAGGTAAGTTAATGATGATACAACTCCCAACTTTAATTACTGGCTACATCCATCTTGGAGTGGTTAATTATTGGAAACTTTCCAAGAAATTGACCCTACTGAGTATATACAGGTGTAGGTCCTGGCAAAAGAGGCTGACTTTATGCTTCACTGGCAAGACCATCTCTGAAGTCTAGACACACACTTCTAACACTCTCCTGTCCTCTGCCTTTTCTTTGTTTTTCTTCTCATTAATAGACTAAGACAGCTCAGTATTTTTGTCATTGATTTATGTATTTGCATATACACCCAAGCCTGTGCACATTCCACACCCAGCAAAGCCTGAGAAAATGTGAGGTTTTCAAGAGACTTTTCCTGGAACAGGTGTCTTATATTAAACCAAACTAAATAAGTATGGGTCATGTAATGAAATAAATGGCCCCAGAACATAACAGCCAGTCAGCTTTTCACATAAACAGTACCTTTTCTTATTATGGATTTGCTGTTTATTCTAGCAGGAATTGCTTCATCCAAGTGAGACCAAGCAGCCAGCTATTATTTCTACCCAGCAGAAGTGAGGTTTCTAATAACTTTCAAAACAGGGTTTAACAGCATCTCAATGCTGTGGAAGTATAGGAAACAGTCCCCACCACCTGCCCAGCCAACAAGGTCCATGCTTCCTCTCACCCCAGGTGCTGCTCTGGAGGAGCCCAGACACAGATCATCCACCCAGCCCCCAAGACAAGCATGAGCATGATCCTACCTGTGCCATCTTCTAGATGTCCAAAGTTACAGATCTGGCTGATGTTGTGCACCCAGATCTGCATCTCCTCTTCAGTTTTGGCTACCAGGTAGAAGGTGCGGTAGGTGGTTCTCACAATAAAGACAAAGTTGTTCTGAAATTCCTTCTTGATGAAGTTGGGCCCCGAGTGCTTCAGGACTTCGCACTCATTGAGGTCGATGATCCGAATGGGCTTTTTGGAGTGGTTGTTCCTGTAGTATTCCAGCACATCCGGGTTCCCGCTCATGCGGCCTCTGCGCAGCACAAACCAGCGCTTCCGCCATGCCTGCAGATGGCACAAACAGCCCCCTTTTAGTACCAACCACATACTGTAGCAATCAGCCCACGCTTGGGTATCTTCCCTTAGGTTTTATAGTTGTTTCGATAAGCTGGCCAAATTGTGACTTCAATTGGAAGTGCTTTACATCTGCTTGCATTCATGATAGGAAAAAAGGCAGAGGGCTCTCCCTTTGGACATCAAGAGGAGCAAGACTTCTCCCCTTCTCTCACCCTGCCAGCATAGTTGAATCTAAATGATCTGATGCTTCACCAACTCGTCTATAGAAGAGATTATAACACATTTTTATTTGTGAAATGAAAACACCTAGGGCTGCACACTGTGTTACAGAACCTGAGCTAATACCAGGAAACAAATATGTTTTACCTAGCAAAGCCAAGGGCTCCAGGTGGCCAGCTTCCCTCCCTGAGTTTCTGTGCTAATAAAAAGCTGTTAATGAACTGCCAGTTGCTTCTGAAAGCCCCAAACAGACCTTAAGGGAGTTGTAGTGCTAAAAAGTTAAACAGGAAACTTCCAGACCTTACAGAAGGAGGGACATCTGTTTACACAGACACTGCTGCAAGTGACCAACAACCCAAACCAAACTAATAAGCACTGGTTTCTTTTAGACCCTTGTGACTGAAGGCATGGGTCCCACAGAGGCTTAAATGAAGTCCTGGCAGGACTAAGATGCATCATCACTTTATAAAGCTATATGCAAGTTTCTAGGAATAAAATAACATTTTCCCTTTTTTTCCAGCAGCTGTTTTTGTTCATCAACAGTATAAGCACCTCTGTGTTGATTATAGCTGTCATCAACACACTTACTTTGACACCCAGAAGAAATCCACCCTGAGCTCTGTTCCACAGACAAAAGCTGAAATAAGACATTAGGAGCTTCCCTCTTGCCAAACTCCATAAAAAAGGTGTTGGATAAGGTCATGCCCAAACCAGCAAGGCCCAGGTCTTGGCCCCTGAAGCCAAGGCTGCTGCTGCCTCATCTCTGATGGAAGCTCCAGAAAGGTGCAGGGGCTCACACACTGCCACAGTACCTGCAATAATTATACAGCCACTGGCTGTTTTAATTGCTTTCATAAGAGTTAAAAGTTCATTAATGAAACACCTGAACAATAATGTTCACAACCTTCCTACATTATTATTGTTCAAGTGCTCTTAGCAAAATGACTTGTAACAACAACATAAACCTGGATGATAGCTTGCATTCAAATTCAAAATCATGCTCATTTTGCAAAGAGTGGACTTATCTGTCAGTTTAAAGACAGACAACTATGTGGCCTTAAGACAAAATAACTATTCAGGGTGTTTTTACTAAGATGCAAGAGTCCTTATTGGCAGAATTTAGGATCAATACAGGCACTACAGATTTTGCTGACACTGATTTCCAGTAGGCATGGTGATAGCTAAAATGATCAACCAAAATAGCAACAATCATTTGTCAAGAAAAAACACATTATGTTTTCTACTTGAGACTTAATGGCAGCACATCAAGGCTTTCACAACCTGTTGTTATTAATAAAAAAAAATATCTAGAAGAAAATCTGTTCAGCCTGTCAGTACCTTAAACTATTTTGAAAGCAAACAATACTTTAAAAAACAATATACAGGGACTAGAAAATTAAATATTGTAGAGGGAGCTCTTGCAAGGCCAAATGCCTTCCAAGTGCCACACGGGCTTAATGCACACTCCACAGTTGCATCAGGACAGAAAAATCACACCCCCTAACACACTCTCACCCCTAAACAATAAAAAAGAAATGTTTCAGGGGCCTAAACCAGACCTGCTACTTTGTTTCCCAGAGAAGCAAGGCTGCTAAGGCAGGGAGATGAACAGATCACCAGCTCTCCCACAAAACCAGCCCTCTCCAAAAGAGGCACTAGCTAGCTCTGCAGCTTAAATACACCTGGCTCCTTCTGATGGAAATTGGGTGGAAATAATCTGCACATGAGTAGCTAGGGATGGGATAGGATAGGGGAGCAGCTGGGGACACTCTGTCTAGATGGCACTCACACAGCTCTGGGGTGCTAGAGGCTGTGGCCAGCTCAGCACCACCTGCCTGGTTGCTGGTATGACACCCTCAGGCAGGATGGCCCAGTACCTGTCCCCATCTCTTTAGCGTGTTAATATTCATGAGTCTAAACAGGTCTGTAGTTTTAGCACAACCCAGGCAGCTGGTCAGAGGAAAGAGAAAACTGCAGCTGTGCTTTGCGTAAAAGTTCAAGGTCCCTTGGTCTGGAGGGGAAGGCTGGCTTCGGTGTGGTGTGAGTGGCTGTGGCTCTGTGGGCTTTGCTTTTGTACTAGCTGAGAAGCTGCCTGGTAATCTGTTTCCCTGCAGATACACAATTTGATCAGGCTTATTTTCTGGCTGGTGCTGTGAGAATGGAGATGGAAGGGTGCCTGGTCAGTGCAGCTTATGACGGGAGAGGAGAGCAAGGCCAAGGCTGTGGGGGAAAACACTGGCTGTCACAGCTGGGCAGCCACAAAAACAAGGCTGAAGGGAAATAATGCCAGATAGCTGCCCAGATCTGTACTGCCCTTGGGAAAGCGTAGCCTGCCCTCTTCATGTCCCACAGGTCTGCTCTCACTGCCTTCCACAGGATCTTGGTGGGTCCCATGCAGCCAGCCAGTCCCTGTCCAGCTGAAATCAGAGTACTTTTTTTCTTGGCAGGGTAACACAGGAGCTGTAGGAAACAAGCAGGAAGGTGGGGGGGTGGAGAGGGACAGAGGAGCTGCCCTTTGGTGATACTGCAAGCTCAGAAAAGCTAACAGCCCTTGACTGCTGCCTTTCATTGCCCCAGATGTTAATAACTGCTGGTGGTATCTTGCTGTGAGCTGCAGGGACCAAAGTACATACTCTGCCCATGCAACCAACCCACCGCTTGGAACCCAAAGGACAGGAGAGGCCCAAGGGGTGGCAGCCTTTAAATCAGTGCAGCCCGAGTCAGCAGCGAGGTGGAACCAGCACTTGCAAGATCAGACCTGCAGAGACATTTGAGCACTCAAACCCCAGCCTCCTCAAGATTAGTGTGGGTTCCAGGGTGGCAGTGGCACAAGGCAATGGTGCAGCCTGGCTGATAGGGACTTTGCTGGCTTGCTACCTTGTGCTGGGGCTAATCCTTGCCTGCTGCCAAAGGGAGCTGGCTCAGGGAGCAAAACCAGTGGAAACCATCTCATCCAACAATGGGAAATAGGAAGCACTGTCAGCCAAGTGCCCCAGCACCCAGCCTTGCTGGGGCACAGACAGGCCAGCACCCAGAGCAGGGTGGGAGGAGACAGGACCTTGGGTGCATGCACTTAACATCAGCTTCATTGCACCTGCACTGCATCCACACACACAGTGCATTTGCATCTTGCCTCTCTGGCCTCCTTTTTTTCCCTTCACTCTCTAGGAAGAAAGTGGTATCAGCTACAGACACACCTACCTGCAAGAGTGGGGTGGAAGGACCATCTTTTGCACATCTTCTCCCTTGTGACGTACCCAGTCCCGTCATTGTCCCCCCCAAATGGCTCATTTGCATTCTAAATTTTTCACAATTTCTTTTGTGAAATTTTGCTTTACTCACAAAATGTTGTACTCCAAAATATTTTTTGCTTATCCTATAAGGCTTAGTGTACAATGCACGGAGTTTCTGAGACACTGGCAGCTTTCCTGCAAACAGACACCAGCAGGTTTGCCAGTGTCGATACACAGGACTCGCCCTGCTCTGTGGCATAGGCAAACCAGGGTTTTTTGGCACAGCTTTCAGCAGGAGGCTTTTATCTCCAGTAGTCAAATATTCTCTCCTCATTTTCCTGGCATTTTGCAGCTCCATCTCTGCTCTCCCCAGGGGAAGGGGATGCAGCACACAGGAGATGCTGGGAGCCCAGCTGTGGCAGGCCTTGGCCAGACAAGACTGCAATGGCAGCTTTTAGCTTGCAGAGACACTGGCAGCTCAGGAACTACACAGTTTGCTCTGCTGGAGCAGAGGCTGGGATCCTCAGCTCCAAACCAGAAGCACAGAGGGTACCCAGGCAGGCAGTTATGCCCCACAGCAGCTCCTCTCCCAGGTGCCCACCTCAGCCCCAGGGCAGAGCATGGTGGGGTTTTACATACTTGTATGCTCTCAGTACTTTTCTTTCTTCCATTCAACAGTCACAATTCTGCCTCCTCCTTCCCTTTTTGGTTCTTCCCACCATCCCTGGTTTTTTCTCTTTTTCGTGTGACCTTTGCCTACAGACCATGACACAATGGGGTGTGGCATGTGCCCTCCCCCTTTCCCCACCACTCACCCAAACCAGAAGCTGTGCCTGTGCCAGCACCATGTTGTGTGAGGAGGGACTTATTTCAGCTGATCAGAGCCAACAATGTGACAATGTTTAATCTGGAGCTGCACACACCACCAAATTTACAAGAGAATTTGGAAAAATTTAAGGGAGAAAGACTGCACTACCATGGTTGAGATGAAGTAACCTATATACTTGAATAGGAACCAATTATTTGGATTCATCCTAGTCTCCTCACACTGTGGAAAGGATCTACAAATCTACAAATCCAGAAGGAATATTACATTTATCTGAGGGTCTTGTGAAGTTAGTTACTTCTTGATCAAAGAATTATACGATGATGATATGTTTACATGTCCTCCAAAGCTTTGTTGGCATTAGAGAGAAGGCTTTATCAGAAAAGCACAACTGCAATCAGGCAAGAGCCAACATAATTCTAGAACAATATTCATCTGCCCTTCGTAAGTGGAATAGTTCAGTGCCAAAAGGAAGAAAGAATTTGCAGCAGCATTGGTCAGATGCCAGCAAGTTGCTTTGTGCAACACAAACTATCAGTGTTTTCATCTTGCTCCTGAATTTTTCACTTTGGGAATTCCAGAGCCACTTCTGAAGGGAAGAGGAATAGCTCTTGATTCCATTTCAGCAGGGTTTCTATGAAAGTGATTGCTACTTCCACAATATGACATCTTTTCTTCTGCTGAATGAGTTGTGTGAGGCTTAAAAAGGGCTGCTATTACATGCAAATGTTTGCTGTGCTGCAGCAACGTCAGATAAAACATGCCATGAGTAAACTTATTACGTGCTGAAAAACCAGCCAGCTGGGAAACAAGGCCAGAATGAGAGCTGAGCATCTGTGTGGAAAAGGTTTAGCCAAGGACCTTTATCTCTTACCTGCTGTCTGAGGAACATTGTATGTTCATTTCCACTTGTATGTACAAAATATCCAGTATCTGAGATTTAAATGATAAATTAGAGCACACACAAGCTAATTGAAGTAAATTGGCCTGAAATACAATTTGTCCTGTGGGTTGTTTCTTTGGTTTTTCTCTTTGTTTTGCTTTGTTTTGTTTGTTTTCTTTCCTGTTTTTAATAACAAAACATGGAATAGCCAACCAAATTGAAATTCTTTCCCAGTTAAATTATTGCTCACTGCTCCCCCATGAGGATAATCTTCATTTTACAGAATACAGCAAAGGGGATGGCAAGGGGAAGCAGAATGAACAGCACTTGTGTACTGATGATTCCTTGCCTGGCCACCTTGCAGCAGTGCTTCTGGGCAAAGGATGTGTGCCCATCCCCAGGCCTGCTGTCGGGAGGTCTGACACTGAAAATAAAGTTCGTGAGCCCAGTGCTGGGGAGGACTGTGAGAGGTGTGAACATTTGGTGTTGCCCTCATCCTGCAAAACTGCCTTGGAAAGTGAAAGCAGCAAATCCCATCAGAGAAGAGTCGGGCTGAAGACTGGCAGTGCCTCAGTGCACAGTGCTCCTTCTGCTCCTCCTGCTGCCTTGGGCCACCAGGCATCCTTGGGGCAAGCAAATGAGCAGAGCTACAGGATCATAGTCCCAAAGGAGTGCCAGCACTTCAGACATAAGTTTTCAAAGCTTGTTGTTTTGTTTTTTTTTAATATTTTAAAAACTTTTTAAAAAATAAATAAATAGGCGGAACTTCATAGCATTTCCTATAAATGACTGAAAAGAGGAAGTTAAAATTCATATGTAGACAGGTTTGTAAGCAGCTGATGTATTAAGACCATATAAGTTTAGAGAGTTTCCACTGCCTGCACAGAGCAGAAGGCGTTGGAACTGCCAAGTACTGTCCCTGCAAGAGGGACCTGTGCATCAAGAATGAGGAAGGAGTCAGGGCTAGCTCCCAGCAAGCATCCTCACGTTCAAAGAGCTAAGGACATTTTTGGGAGCTTTTTGTGCCACTCTTTCAAGAGAAAAGGGCCAGCCCCACACAGCTCATGCTCCTGAGACTGCAAGACCCTTGCAGAAGGATTCATGCGTTTTACTCTGTAGCTTGCATTGCCTGTTAATAGTGTTCAATTAACTCACAGAAATCTGAGATAAAAAAAGACCTCTTAAACCACCCAGCCTGTCCCCAGCTGGAGTTATGGTTTTACTATTTCAGTTGTGGCTGTTGGTCTGCAGCTCCCATCAGCTCTGCATAATAAATCTCTCCCTAATGAGGCTGCCTGCTTGTCCCTTCCAGCAAGTCCCCACGCAGTGCTCTGGGAGCAGCTGAGCTCATTGCCCATAACCCACTGGTTTAACACTTCTCTTGGATTTTGTCTCCCTTGCTGTCTGGTTTCCTGTATTTTTTTTACTCAGATCTCACAAACCTCTTCAGCAATGAGAGGCTGAAACTCATGGCTTATGGCTGGAGAAGAAAAATCAATAAATGTTCAATTTCAGAGGGAAATACTCCTCCCTTAGAGCCTTCCTCTGCCTCCATGGACATGTAATTCTATTTAACCTAGAGAATAGAAGGAGACCTTTTCTGCAGTAGTTTTTGTCCCTTTGCTTGTGCGCCTGGAAGCTGAGGTGAATTCCTGTGGATGCTGGAAAGGCATCAGCTCTCCCTTCCCCTGCTTGTTCATGCCCACTAGAGCTCTGTTTTCTCAAGGTTAGGGCTCAGCATTGGTGGGAAAGAGCTCGGAGCTCCCCAGTGTTCCCATACAAAACAATTTCCAACACAGGCTAGCCAAATGGTCTGGCTCATCCAGTGCAAAGGACCATCATACAAGGAGTTCAGGACATACTACAGTCTACCACTTTATTTCCATATATTACGTTGTGAGTAATTTTTTGAGTCACTTGTCTTTCTGATTGTGATAGTTTTAATATGACTCAAAATGAAACTTGTTTCAAGAAAGTCAGCATGTGTTTTCCTTGGAGAAGATGTAATGGGTGCATAGTGGAAGGGGAAATACCTTCTACTTTTCAAGGTGATAGAGATACACTGATTGACTAAAAACATTAACCAAAAAATTTCCTGCACTCTAAGTGCAATGAAAGCTTTGTCATAAAGCATCTAAGATGACGTCCTGTAGAAGCAGGCAGGTTTCCTTTGTGTCTTTTTCTCACAAAAAGAGACCTGTGGTTTGTGAATAAAAAGTAACACACACTAAAAAAAAAAGGAGAAAAACTCCCAGAGTCATATGTTGCCTGCTAACCTACACACATTTCTATTGCCTGGTCTACATCCTAATCCATAATATTTATGGTGCTTTACATATACAAACATCTGCAACAGAATGAATCACTTCTATTTAATAAACATGCAGATTCTTTGTAAAGCTAATGGGTTCATTTAGGCATAAAAGGTCAAAGTCATACTGACCGAAAAACTTAGGGGTTCAAGTTCTTAAGAACTTCATGGAATTTAAGAAAACAAGTTCTGAAAGTAAAATTAATGACACCACTGCATTTTGAGGAGGGAGGAAGGAGGCTGACACTTGGATGAAGTGTAATTTCATTCATGTCTCCTGTCCTTTAATAAGAGCAGTAAAGAAATTAGGACTGTGCTTCTCACAAACATTTAGATTAGAGGTTTCCTCCAAGGACACTGGCAGAGTCACAGAGCATCTATCCCCTTGCTTCTCATGCAAGTAGGAATTGCTTGACAAGACATTGCTGGCTGAAGGGGAGCAGTGCTGCTGTCTCCTTCTGGCTTTCTCCATGGCTCCTGGCAGGTGGGTCCCATGGAGTTCTCCCACAGACAAGAAATGCTGGTACTGTGGTGATGCTGCCCAGATGGGTTCCTGTGCTTTGCAAGGGAAGATGCTGAGGGGGAATCTCATCCCACAAGATCTTGCTATGCGGAAGAGCTCCCTGGCTTACTACAACCAACTCTGCTACACCAGAAAAGTGATGTGGAGCAGGCAAGATGGGCTCTGCCAACACTTATCAGAGCTCCCTGCTTCTCAGTGTCTCGTGGCTACAGAAATGCCCCCATGCTGAGAAAGCCTTACCTGTGAAATCCGTAGTAACAAAACATCAAAGAAAGGATGGTAGGATGGCAATCCCATTTCAGGGGAATCATTTAACAGTGAAATCCTGACACAGGCATGAAGTAAATGAAATGCTCTCCCCATTGTCAGCCCAGGGCATGACTTCTTTATTCTTTCTCCTGTTTTGGCAGCAGGGGTGCTGAAAGCTTCGAGCTTTTCTTGTTAGCAGCTCCCCTGCAAATACATGCAGGCCCCTTTGAGCTCATTTATAGAAAGCATAAAGATAAGTCATTACGAAATTACAGCTAACTGCCATGGCAGGGCAGAAACCCAGCTGTGCCCTGGAGGGATGTGCCTCCCAGGGAGATGCTTGTGGCTGAGTGGGGTTTGTCAGGAGCACCAAGTGACCAGGGCCAGCCAGCAATCTTGACAGCATCTGCAGGGTGCCAGTAAAAAGACACAGTTGGTATTAACAAATAGATAACATAACTGCCCTGCTGCAGTTGGCTGTGTTTCACTGGAACTACCAAGATGGTAAAGACAAGTCTCACACGCTTTCAGGAAGCAACCAATGTGGGTTTTTTTTGTGATTCGGCACCATTATAAAGCCGTGCCCAAAGGATCTGGAGAACTAATGGAAAATCCAGCTAAGGAAAAGAAAGCCAGCTGCCATGTGAGATCCACGCAGACTCGCAAAGCCTCCAGATGGGGCTGAGCCCAGGCAACGAAAATGCTCTTAGTACAGCCCTGGCCCAGCTGGGCCCAGCTGGGCCCAGCTGGCCACTCACCACCTGGGCCACCAGCGCTTCCACTGGGCCACCAGCTCTCATCAAAATGCACCTGCAATGGGTGAGCAAAAGCCTCGGGTGGAGGCAAGGTGATGTTGGCCAGTATCAAACTGCTGGGGCATTCAGGGGTGGACATTGGCTCAAATCATGAGCATCCTCATACTCTACTTTCTATTTCATTTTGTCTTTTTCACTTTTAATGGGGATGTGAAGTAGACCTAAACTAGGTCACAGCTCAGAGTAGAGGTCCCAGCAGCAGAGGACAGCACTGAAGTGATTAAAGCCATTCAAGACCTCCTCCCACCCAGAGCCCTCCTCTACTCTGGCACATTTTTCCTTCCTGAGGGCAGGCACAGTGAAACATGAATTCCTTTAAGCTGCTCCCTAAATGACATCTTCTGACTGCTGCTGCATTTTGCAGGCATTATGCTCCCTGACAGTGAAGACTTACAGGCAGGACTCTTTACATGAGGATGTTTACAGCCTCACCAGCTAGCCAAGAGTTTTAGTTCCATATTCCCTCACAGCATGTTTATGTGTAGTATCTAAAATGACATTATTATTATCATCTTGAACGCAGCTTAAATTTGTGGAGAGCTTTTTTTTCACCTTTAAACCCCAAAGCACTTGGCAACTGGTACATGCTCCTTACATGCCTCATATGTTGAGATTTTTCACCTGTCACAGGGATACACATGCCTCTGAAGTCACACTGCTCTTCTGATAATCAGGATGCTTATCCATACACCCACAGGTCTGCACTCACATCTGTGAAGCACCAATCTATGGTGCAACTTATCTGCCTGAAATTGTTATTTACCTGTTTAAAGTCAATGGATAGAAAACCACTGGTCTGGCTTAGTGCCACTCCTCTGGTCAGTTATAAAATAAAATTCTGATTGCTCAGGATGGAGGAATGGGCTTTTTACAGAAACAAGTTGAAAACAGGGAGTAAGGAAAAATCAGCACACTGACACAGGTCATAACAACATGAGTTGGTTTTCTGTTAGTGGGAAAAGTACCACTGGAGTCTCATGCTGCACATTAGGGATTCCTACTGTTACCTGAAAACTGCTTGTGTAAAATGGCCTGAAAACCCTTAAGATCCCTCTGACTCATTCACAACAAATTATTTAATACAAACATAATAATAAGGTATAATCTTGAATAGAGGTAAATTTCAATTTCTTAGAATGGCTTTAATCCAAAAGTCTTCCATAATCTCAAAGGATTTTTAAAAGAGTCTGCACGATTCCTTGAGTGCTTAATAAAAATTTGGTTGGTCCCAAATTGTTTAAAGAACAGCAGTTCTGAGATGCAAATGCTGGGTATAATAATCTGCTGGATGACCGAATTTAGCTAAGTCACAGGAATTTTCAGTCATTTTTGGAAGCAAGTACAGGAAAATGTATATACCAAAGGGACTGAAGAGCAGACAAATTTTGAATAAATTTGCTAAACTAATAGGTTTTATGGAAGCACTCCAAACCTGCTTTTCTAAGGAAAGAAATAGAGTCAGGGCTAATCCCCTTTTTTGTAATTCACAAGTGCGACATAAATGCAGATGTGCAAAGCAGTTAAAGACCAGAAAGAACTGCCTGGAGATTGCACCCTGCCTCGAGCTATCGGGAGTCCCTCTCCCTCTATTTTACTTGGAACTGGCAGTTTTCTCAGTATTCTTTACACAAACAGAACAAATTCTGCTGTTTCACCTTGTTAACTGAACATGTGGTGTGAGGTCAGCAACAGTCACGCAGCCCTATCTATAACTGTTTGTGCTCACATGATGCCATGGCTCTGAAGAGAAGGAACATAAACAGGAAATTGGGCAAAGTGACTCTTTTAGTAGGGGACCACAGCACTGCTTTTTGTTGTTTTGGTTTGGTTTTGGTTGTTTTGTGTTGTTGTTTTTTTTAAACTAAACCCTTCAACAACACGCTGTGGGACCTAATAAAAAAAAACAAACAAAAACAGAGTAGCCAGCAGATCAGAATAAAAGCCATACATGTTTACACTGTAACACTTTTTGCCTGTTCATAACAATGTGGTTCAATGCAGGGAAATGAACCCGTGTTCAGAGTTCTGCTCAGCAGCCCAGCTGATCTCCCAGCTCGGTGCACACAGGAGTAAAAAGACGTATCCTCCACATCCACTTTGGGCCAAATCTAGATTGTTCTTTTCTACACCCTTATTGAAGCCACAGCTACGTGCTGCAAAGGCTTTGACCTTTGCACTTCATTTCACTCCTAAAATTGTCTGGAGAAAGGAAGTGTGCAGGAGGCAAGCAGAAAAACAGGGAGGAGGCACACATGTGTGGGAGGGCTCATCTCAGAGAGCAGGTCACATTTTTTGAAAATAAGAACCAACCTTTCTGGATGCGTGTACAACGACAGAAAGAAAAATAAAGATTGACCCAATATTGTAACAGCAACTGTAACAGCAACTAGTATGCAGGTGAGCTGTGGATTCAGGCATATGGAGGAGGGCACTGATTTCACTGCATGCTCCTACCTATACAGACTCTGAAGATCTCTGTTGGGATCTACGTATTTGCTTGAAATCAGTCCCATGGGAACCACCCGGCCTTTGCACTGACATTTAAACTCCACTGATGCAAATGGCAAAGCTCCCATTTGTTCTGAGTGGGCCAGGTCCTCCTCTTTAAAGGAAGCTCTGAGAAATGCAGAGATTCCCAAAAATGGAAACAATATATAAATAAATTATTTGAAAAAAGAAAATCTGCCTTTAGACTGACAAGGAGCCTTTCTATCAACCACATCAGAAGATGAACTCTCCCTTCCTGGGTCTGGCCTGGTTTTTGTGGGTTACACACAGGCTGCCTTCAACAATGAATTTTCTCTTGTCAGGGAGCAAACATCTCCTGGTGGCTTCAGGCATGGTAAAAGACTCTGTTTTGGGATAAGGCAGGTTGTCCCATAGCTGTTAACCTGCCCATGCCTGAGCAGGGCAGGCAGCAGGCAGCACAAATGCTGACTGGCTCTTACAGCAAGGCTGTGCAGAGCTAATGGGGGATTTTGGCTACCACCAGAGCTGTGGCTTCAGCAGGCATGGACCCCACAGGGCTGGGCAGGCTGCCAGGTCTCTTGCAGAAGCATTGAGTGTCCCACATTGCAGGGACAGTCAGAATACAATCAACAAACAAATGAATTATGATGAAAAAACCTGGAATTTGGAAAGGTCCATATTTGTCACAACAACACAATTCAAGAAATTTGGTCTCTCCAGTTTCAAAACACTGGTGTGTGATTCACATGCTCAGCTGAAGCCACTCATCACTAGCCAGATACCCTCACTGAATATTTACAGAAAACAATCCACATTATAAACCAAGAATTATTTATCAGACCTATTTAGTAAATATCATAATTGCATTAGAGAGTACACTAAGACTGGGGGTAAGTCACAAACCAAAACACATGGTGAAATCTGTTCGTTGAAGTCTGCTCCTGTATTGCATATGTGTAAGTATGAAGGTGTATTAGTGGTGAGTATATTAGGTGGCCCATGCTAGATCTAGAGGGGGTTGAGCTGAACCTCAACAACCCTTTAGAGGCTGGAAGTGCTCAATATCTTGTTTTACACCCTTTTGCTCATTTCAAAGTAAATATTGGAAAACTAGCTACTCTATGGAATTAAAAAATCTATTTTGATTGCAGTTCTGCTGTTTCCAGCTGTCTTCTCATCAAATAAATGGTGGTGTTTTACCCTTAAGTATTCTGTTACATTTCCAGAACTGGGTTTTCTGCTTCAAAAGCTGTCTTGAATTAATCTTTGCTTTATACTTCACAGGAGGCTTAGCTGATTTTTAAACATTTTTAGAATTTTTTTTTTTTTTCTCTTCAGTTTGTGGAAAAGTGGTCATCACTCATATGGCTCATAATATATAGCTTCCACTGTCTGTTGTTTGTTTGTTTTTTTAAATACATACATGTTAGGGAAAATATAAACAATGCTTGCTGTGCCAGGTTTTCTTTGTTGGTTTAAGAATTCTCTCTGAATTGTCAGAATTTTTTTTTGTTGCTGTTGCACCCTGTGTCTCATCTGAGAAACCCGGGTTTTTAGGGCTAAGGGTTTGAAGAAATAACACCACATGAGCTCCAATTTCTTTCACGTTTTAGGTGTGTTTCACAAAGTCAGCTGGCTAAAGTCAGCTTGAGTATCCAAACATTCGTCATGTAAACTTTCCATGCTTAGGAGATAACTGCACATTTCTCAGCTCAGCTGTGGGAAGGCAATGCTGCCTGTGAAATTCTGCAGACCTGTGCTTTTTTTCTCAGTGTAACGTTTCATGCTCTGCCTACTTCATACCGGGCCATGGAGCACAATGCTCCACTGGAGCTGGGAATGAGCACCAGGGTGAAAACTCAGCAGCCTCTGGCACAGGCTCAGGACTGAGCTGTATCACTCATCGTCAGTCCTTTCTCTTTTTATAGAATCATAGGATCACAGACTGGTTTGGGTTGGAAGGGACCTTAAAGATTACCTAGTTCCAACCCCCCTGCATGGGCAGGGACACCTCCCACTAGACCAGGTTATTCCAAGCCCCATGAAGCCTGGCCTTGAACTCTTCCAGGGAGGGGGCATCCAAAACTTCTCTGGGCAACCTGTTCCAGTGTCTCACCTCCCTCACACTAAATAATTTATTCCTAATGTCTAACCTAAATCTCCCCTCTTCCAGCTTAAAACCATTGCCCCTTGTCCTATCACTACATGGTCCTTCCAATTGAGAGTTACATACAGGTTAAGTTTTTTTAGTCCCCTGTTACTGCTGCAACTTTTGTCTTGATATGAAGACAACTACGTGCCCTGGGCTAGCATACCTTATATAGCACTGCTATAGAAATAACTCAGCATGGCAAATGAAGTACTAATAGCATATTTAGTGTTTATCTTAATTTGCATGACTTCTCAAACTTCCCTCACTGAACCAAATGATGAAATCACAAAATGTTCAGAAATCTTAAGTAATTTTCTCAACATCTGAATATAACTGGTTGCAAAAGGAAAACAATTACATTTGGCACATTGCACACTTTATCCTTAGCACTCTGAATTCTGGTATCCCTTCATATTTACAGGCTTGCACTCTTCACAGCAGCATTAAAAAAAATTGTGTACTATGACTGATTTCCTTGGGAAACCTCTGGACTTGCCAAACCAGCTTTGCCTGAACAGCCTGGGTTTTAGCAGTACACAACCCAGGCAGCAAGTTCAGGACAACCCAAAGCAGCTTCCTACCTGCTGACCTGTGGGCAGTCGGTTGATGTCACTTGGGAATGTCCCTAACCTAGTTCTGTCTGGTGTCCTTTTCTCTCCGTGGTGTATTAAGCCCAAATTCAATGTGGCACTAAAACGATGAGGTTCGATGCGCGGCATCGCCCTGCCTGGCTGCGCATCCACCTCTGCCTCTGCATTATCCACCCGACCCTGTGCTGGTGTGAGTGTCTGAACTTCCCCATTCCAGCCATGGGGAAAAGGGAGGGCAGGAGCAGGGCCGCTCCTCACCAGCTGGCTGTGGTCTTCCCTGTGCTGTGAAGTGCCAGGTCCCATGTGAGTGAAATCCTGGGAGGGCTGCTGGGTGCCAGGGAGGGCAAACAGGGGATCCCCAAATGGAATGGAGAGAAAGAGAGAAAATAATGACTCATTTCTGCAGAACACCACGGATTTCACATTCAGGGCTGTTCATTGCTGTGAGGTGACTGATGGCATGGTGACACTTTGATATCAACACCATGACAGAATCGAGTGGTGTGGCTTGCCCCAAAGCAGCCCAGGCTGGAGGAAGCTGGCAAGATGCCCTCACGTACTGCCTGGCTCCTCAGCCACAGCCAAATTGTGCCAGTTCCTCTGTGAAGCTGCAGAACACAAAAGGATGGGCTGGCTTTCCTGAGCAGGTGCCTTCTCTTTGGGGTTATGTTCAGCCAGTTGTCAGTATTTTGTAATGCAGATATTTTGTGAGTACAGCAGGAGTAAAACTCTCTGCCAAACTCCACAAATAGTGGAACAGTTTGGGAGTAAAAACAGATTTCAGAAATGAAAGTTCAGCTTGATCTATTGGGAACAACGTGCAATTAATGTGCTCAGCAATATCTTAAATATGAGCAATGTGGGAGAAGGGTAATAGCTGCCTTTCTATCATTTTTCAACCTGTCAGCACACTAATCTATGAAGCACCAAAAGCCAGATTCTTAGTACATGTAAACTGGTAAACGCAGTTGAAGGCAGCGTGTTGTGCAGCTCATCAGGATCTCAATATTTTTAAACCATAAAACTATCAGGAGAGTATGTGCTTGTGGGATGGTGAAATGGGATCAATGTTACTGTTACAAAAGGGAGGATAATGAGCCAGCTGGGTTTTTCCACAGTTCTTTTCAAAACTACAACATTTATTTCTGCTTTTCTGCAATTTCTTCTCTATCTCTTCTCCACCCTTCCCTATCCCCCATTTCTGTGGTGGTTTTTTTTGTTTGTTTGTTTTGGGGTTTGTTTTTTTTTGTTTGGTTGGTTTTGTTGTGGTTTTTGCACTCTGAGCTACACCCAGAAAACGAGGTCACCAAGGAGCAGTAAGGAGGTGGATGCAATGTGTGACTGCGTTATCTTTTGCATGTGTGCTGTCGGCTGCCTCCAGCTGCACATCCCAGTCAGGGCAGGAGCACCAGGATTACCTGGAGGCAGTGAGCAAAGGACCAGGGAGGAGAACAACAGAAGCAGGTGTTGAGACTGGATGCTGTTGTGCAGGGATGTCCCACTGCCTCTGCTGCTGGTGCTGAATGAACCACCAGTGAAGAAACACAAGGCATTGGTTCTCCCCTGATGTCAATCCCTTCTGGTGTCTGCAGCTAAAGAAATGAGGGATCCTTGGGACCCAGGCTGCTGTGTCCCGTGAGCATGAGGCTGGCAGGGCCTGTCATGCTTTCATCCAACTGCTGTCTCCAGTGTCAAGGCTTAAAGAAACTGGGGACTATGAAGAGCTGTACTAGCTCCTTGCCCATCCCCTTTTCCCACCATTACCCTGTTTCACTCAGCTGCTTGTGAGTAATGCCTTGGGCAGCCCCCCATAGCCAGTCACAGCAGGTCAGTGCCACCAGCTCTCTGCAATGGCCGCCTACAAGTCTTCTACTCTGGTGTAAATATCTGTACGTTTGTTCTCCCCATGCCCTGAAACAGGGGGAACACCCAAAGCAACTCTGGCTCCAGCCCTGGTGAGGCTGCAGGGCTCCCCAGAATGACAAAATCTCAACCAGATGGTGAGGCCACAAGCTGTGTTCTGCTTTCTTCTGACGGGAAGAACTTGTCAATTGGTCATAGAACCATACCTCACCCAGCCCAAATTTCATAAATCTTCCAAACTGAAAGTGCACAGTCCTCTGCATGGTCTACAGTGCTTGCATATGCTTCAGAAGGAAGTGAATGTAAGTGTGGCTCATGCTAATGCTAACATGACACTGTCGACTTGAACTGCAAAACAGGACTTGAAGTGAAATTCAGGCTGGCTTGGAGTTCCTCTGCTAATTTTTTAAATCATATAACCTCATTTTCAGTATTTAAGTTGGTTTAATTACTTCTAATCCCATAGGAGAGATCCAACGAGACAAACTAACAGCAGAAATGTCAAGACAGCCTGATACACTGAAATCTGCTCAGACCACAAAGTAGACACATAAAAACTCCAAATTCTTCACAGATATAACCATTTCCTGATCAGCTGAATGTTCAAGCAGAGTTAATCCACAGGCCTGTGTGGAGGGCACTGCACTCCCTCCCCAGCTAATGCTGAATTCTCCTCTTCCTCTCACCAGCAATGTCCCTGCTGCACAATGATTAAATCACTGAAGGTTTATGCCCAGCAATTTGCTTTCAGCTTGCTTCAAACAGTCCAAATCCCTGACAGTCAGTTCCTTCACAGTGGCAAAGAAACCACCACTCAGAGCATTTGTTTTAGGGAGGGTGTGGAAACAGACAGATTTATAACAAAGAAACTGTATGAAACATCCGCAACTCCAGAGGACTGAGAGAAATTTATATTAGAGAAAATATTAGAGAAAAACAAGCAAGGCTTTCCCTGTTGCTTGAAATGTGGAGTCTGGGAGCTGTACAGATAATTTCAGCCCATTTTATAAAGATTACAAATACCCTGGGGGAGAGTGAACCATTTGGCACTGCTGTGAGGTTTTTCAGCAATTGACTGAAACACATTTCCAGGCCAAACAAGGTACTTGGGTGGAGCAGGTGACAATGTGCCACATCAGAAAGGACAGCACAGCTCACAGCTGTGTGAGCACCAGTGCAGGCCTTAGCATCACTGGTTTTAAGTGTTGTTCTCCGTAGCTCTGCACATGCACACAAGAGCTATATGTCACTGCAGGTCTCTTTTCTTAACAGATCTCAAATCCACTTTTATTTTGGCAGGTAATATTTTGCCCCCTGGTTCTGCCATTTAGAGTCCTGTCTGATTAATTTTGGAGCAACAGTATGTGGACATCACAGACCTGCTGGCCTGTGCAGGTAGCAACAGGAGAAGGGATGAAGGCCGTGTTTAAACAATTATCACTTCAAGGCTGTTTATGTCCTAGGAGCAAAGCAAAAGCAGAGCAATAGTAAGTGTTTTTGAAGGGACTGTTAAAGTGAGAGCTACAAAGGACAGAGTAATGGTGCCCCAAACGGGCAAGAAAATTGGAAGGACAGGAATGGGAGGAGTAGGAAAGCTGAAGGAAGGACAAGTGAAAAATTAACTGTGGGGATCTTGCAGAGAAAGGACTGGGCTCTTCAGCTCAGGAGGAAGAACCTCAGCAAGCAGCAGCACCATACCCTGTGGTTCACATCACCTCAATCAGAGAACTGATAGCAAACCTTTGCCCCAGGATAAGGGAGGCATGGCCAGCACAGCAGTCCTCCCAGCTCCTCAGGCAAGGGATTCTCAAAATCACACCCAAGTTTTTACTATGGGTGGAGTAGTCCCATCGCACTCTGAATCATCAGGCCGTGGGCTGGCCATTGTATGCATTGTTATGAGGTATCTTTTTTGCTAAAGCCAAGCAGAAAAGCCAGCAAAGCAACAGGAGGGAAGAGGCTGTTACTGAAATCCTATGACAACAGTGAGGAATGATGAAAGACCATGCCTCATGTCCCAGTTTTGTTTGCAGGAGCAACCACTGCAACAGCAAAGCGTCCAAAGCACTGCCTGCTGGGCATGGCTAGGCTAGGGCAGCTTGGAGAGCTGGCTCTGGAGCACCTGGCTGCTGCTAAGAAATTGCAGAGTCCTAGAAACCTCCTGTTTTGCTAGTAACTGCAAGCAGAGGGCAAGAACTAATCAGGACTCCTGCTAATTAAGCTGCCTATTGCTGGGAGAGGATGGGGATGTGGCTGGATGCCAACAGTAATATGGTAGGCGGGATCAGAGGGCTCTGCTGACTCCCAGAGAAAGTCTGCTTTGGTAACCTGACGGTTTCCTTCTTCCCTCTCCTGGGGTTGCTTGTGGACTGATGGAGCCTGTGAAGCCTTTGGAGACCCATGCACCTCCACCTCCTCCAGGAGATGTGTAAGCAGGAGCCAGCAGGCCTGCTGGGACAGCAGACCTGTGGTGGGAGGCAGCACTGGGCTGGGGCTCCCCTCTGCTCAGCCCCTCTGCTCAGCCCCACTGTGGCTGCAGCAGCCAGCACTGCTGTTGCTGGCAGAGCTACAGCCTGGTGTTTTTTGACCTTTTACTCTTCCAGAGATAGAAATGGGATTTGTCTGAGGCTTGGAATAACTTCCTGCGATTGTGCTGGAGAGGGCTAGTCTGGCCCGCTAGATAGCTGTGTCTGTCGGGCTGGCTTAGGAACGGAGAAAGCCTCTGCTCTGTGACTAAGCTGAAGACATATTTAAAAGATCCCAACAACAGCACATGTGCCTTAGATAAAAAGAAGTTGACAGCACTGTACTTTGTCTCCAGGAGGACAGTTGGGCGTGGGCTGCTTCTGGGTTTTGGCATTAGCCCTTACTGGGGAACCACTAACAATCTCTAAAGCAAATAGTGTTGGTACATTGATAGTTATTCCTTGGATGCTATCTTATAAATCCTCTCCAGATCAGTGAAGTGTGTGTGTCTGCATGTGTGGGGAAGTAGGTAATGGTCTGAAAATTGATCCTTAGGGATGATGAGAGCAAGTAATAGATGTGCAAGCTTCTCCCTCCTCCTCCTCCAGCTTTTCTCTGCCTATGAACACAGCCAGGGCAGTCAGATGCTGGGCAGATGCTGAGGGAGGGCTGCTCTGCTTTCCCTGCATCTTTAACAGTCTTCTACATATTTTTTGTTACATCTTCAACCGACTTTTAGCAGCCTTTAAAAGTGACATTGTCAGATGTTTTCAGCACAACTGTTTGGCTGAAGAGGAGGATGAGCCTCATTGCCTTTGCTAAGCTGACAGCTCTGGCAGTGACTGGGGTGGGGGAACACCTGGAGAAAGGCACTGGACCACTCTATTCCCAAACATGAAAGAAACTACAGTCTGACAAACCCATGAAACCCTGGAAATCCAAAAAAGGGCTAGGTGCAGATATTGTATTGTAATACTCCGTGATGCCCTTCATCCTTGACACTGTTGCACTAGACAAAAACATTGAAAACCAAAAAGACTGGTTTTGACCCAAGGAGTTTACAATCACAACTAGTTCACTGGAATTTGCAATGGCACTTGCAAGAGCTCCAGTTGCTCCCAGGTATATAAGGGCCAGTCTGCACAGCCAGGCCATGCTCCTTCTTAAGCCCTACATAAAGCTTTTATGTAACTGTTCAGCACTCCAGCAGTCATTGCTCTTTCCACATACCAGCTTGGACACATGGTGCCACTGCTGGTAAAGGCAGTGTAGGACCCAACCTAGACAGTCTCTTGTTGTTTGGCAGAGCTGTTGGGAGCTCCCAAAGAATTAAGGAAACATGTACTTCAAACAAAGGCTTTTCAAAGCAAGCTTTTAGTTGTTTCTGGTATTTTACTGATCAGTAGGCAAAATCACTATGTACCAATCATGTGTGCTGGTGTTTTCCTGTGTGACTCACTGCAGACTGGCTGCTTCTGACTCTCCTTTTTTAAAATTTGGAGTAGGAATATCTTGGCCTTTTACTGACATTCCTTTGAAAAACTTAACATATACCACCTGGTGGGCAGGATCCTTGCTGGAAAAAGGTGATTTTGTACTCTCCTGACCAATAAACTCCCAGAAGTCCCAGTCCTGGCACTGGGAAATACTCTGACCATATCCAGGCCAGGCCAGCTGTAAGCCCAGTCTCCTCCTCTGTCAGCTCTCTGCAGGTGTTTGCTGCTGGCATCAGCTCTCCCTGCTTGGACAGGACTGGGACAACAGCTCTCCTCACCTCTGCAGTTGGTGGTTGTATCTGTGCTGTTTCTGATCATGAGTGTGTTTCATATTGGGTAAGAACAAAAAGATTTGGCTCTTCCTGCTCAGCAAAAGCAGAGCTGTCCCACAGCCAAGTACATTTCTGTTGCAAATAAGCACTAACACACAAGTTCAACGTACTTAACACTTCCATGTACAGACACCATTGACAGGTTTTCAGCTTTAAGGGAATTCAGGTGTATTAGTGATACGTATCAGAGTATGGGATTTACAATATAATCATATAATATGGTAAGAAGGGTAACATCACACCTTTGAGCTTCAGCACACAGCAGTTCTCTTTAAACAGCAGAGGGAAGTGGCACTGGACTGGGCAGTTTGTCAGCTTGTATTAAAGTTCTGACTCCTACATGTATTTCACTAATTGCTTTCTAAATAGGTAATGTCAAAAAACTGGAGTTTGGTCTTTAAATTATTTTTTTTTTAAAGAAAAATAAATGCAATCAAAACAGGGAGGAAAAATTAACACAGAAAAAGCCACCTAGCCTAAAAACCACTTTTAAAAGTTTTTAAATGCTTTTGTGCATTTTTACTGTATTCCAATTCCTTTCAAATGCAGCTTGTTTCAAATCACATTAAATATTCCCTGCAGGGAGAAAGAAGGCTTTCTACAATGGTACCTCTTTAATAGCAAAATTATAAAATAAAGAACAAGATTAATTGTATATTAAGCTACACAAATGCCTAGATATCTATGGACAGATATGGAGTATCCCTGTTAGCAAAATTAAGTGCCACATTTATTCTAAAAGCTCCATTTAGTGGCGTATAATTAGACAGCAACTAATGAAAGTGTATTTCAAGGAAATAAAAAGTACCTGTGGAAAAAAAATAGATTAAGAAATTATAATTTAATTTAAAGATTTCTACCTTCTCATTTAAACTATTATAAAAATCAGTAATATCACTGCTCTATGCGAATTAATGCCCTATATAGTAAAATTTCCTCAAGGTGCTTGGACTAGTTTGGGGAAGTATAATGAGGAGAGTGATTGAAATTAAAAATAAAACTACTAGTACTCCCAGACTGAAAAAACCCCAACCTGTAGCCTGTGATCAGTGGTGTTGAGTGCAGAGGTCTTTTTCTACCCTCAATCACTTATGTCAAAAATGCAGTGAAGGACTGCCACAGCACAGGGCATCTATTAATCCAGAGTTTAAATGTATCTGAAGTCTGAGCAATCAGTATTTTTCATCATACCTTAACTTGACCCAATAATTTTGCTTGTTGTACAGTAAGAAGCCACCATACATCTTCTCAAGGACCACAAGAATAATGCACTTTATCAGATTATTATGAGCTCCTGATCTGCATGGGTTTTGCCGCCTGCTCTCACTGTTGGCAGACTCTCAGCTGATTACTACAATCACAATTCAGACACAGAATTTTATTTAAGAACAAATATTCAAATATGCCCAGTATCACTATCAAGAAGAAGACCAGGTCATGGCATATATGTAATAGTTCACACTTTGGTGAGTAAGTATAAAGTAGGCCAGAGATGAGGGTGTCTATCTAGGCAAGCACATAATTGAGTGTGTGGTGTGAGAGAAGTCTTACCATACCAAAACCAACAACAAATCCCCAAAACAAACAACACCAAAAGAAGATGCAAAACACTGCAGCTCAGCTCCCTGTAGACTTAGGCTGTTTCTCTATTATAACAGAAAAACACAGCCCCAGGAGAGTGAGCCTGTTACTCAGATATGCCTCAGACTTCAGCTCTTTTTCCGCATGGTTTCATTCCTCAACATGGAGCATCCCTGAGTCTGTTTATTTTTCCATCCACAGCTCCTGCGCTTTTGACACAGACCCAGATAGGCACCTCACACTGCAACACAAACCCAGACAGGCATCCCACACCACGGCACTGTGCAGAGCTTCCACACTGAGATGCTTTCTCATTGGAGCAGACAAATTTCATGTCAGCAAAAATGATAGATTGTCCTGAATTCCTAGGTGCATTGAGTTCCTGGAAGTCTTTGCAAATAATAGCCTGCAGGTTGGCTAAAGAGCTGAAAGCCCCTTGCCCCATTCCTGAAGATACACATCTCCAGTACTTCAACAGAAATTTGCTTTTGCTGTTTGACTTAGTTGCAGGATTGCCCACAGAGCAGGAAGCTGTGCCACTGTAATCCCACAGCCCCTGGTACCGCATCTTCACACTGACAATGAAACAATCTGCTCTTTCTACAAAGTAATGGTCGTGTCAGGAGCTGTAAGCAGAAGCATGAAGTTCACAGTCACTGGTTTTGCTAACTGAATCCCACAAAAAGTGATGTGAGATAAGGACTGTTTGAGAACAGAGCAAACAAACACCTTAGAGCACTTTGATCCTGAGACTTCAGCATGTTTAGCACAATTAGAAAAGACCCATTATCTGAAGTCCAAAAGGATAAGAGGTATTTAACCTCTCAAATTCAACCTGACAGAAACTCTTCTGTTGCAGTCTGTTTCCTGAGGGTAGCAAAAAAACCCAAATCATTTATAACCAAATAATTTGCCCTCCAAGTTTAGATCCCAGTTTCAGAAGGTGCTTGAGCACACACTTCACAGCAAGCTCAGGACTAGTCTTTGACCTCATTTAAACTAAAATACTTTAAGGAATTGAGCTGCATTTCTTTGGGCTACAGTCCAAGTTTTCCCTGCTGTTTTCCCTGCCCTAAGGGTGAGCAGAGCCTGGCAAGAAGAAGTGAGAATCTTGATTCTTAAGTGATGTGTTCCTATTTAACAATCTTCTCACTTCAAAGACAGTGAAGTTTTTCTTTCTGAAAAATGATATTTCACAGTATGTATTTGAAGCATACACATTGTGTATAGTATGAAACTGAGAGGACACTTCCTCTTCTGATGCAAAATCCATGCACCATGGAGAGACCAGTAAGCACTGTACATGAACGTGAGAGGTATGTGGAAATCTTCTTGGGTGTTGAACATGGGATGCCCACAAATTTAGGTTTGCAAGGGGGCCATGCAAAACCAGCAGGCACAATTAACCTCTGTCTGGGAGCTGCCTGGGAAGAAGGCTCTCTGGGGCTCAGCAGTGAGCATGAAGCAGGGTTTGCTTCTGCAGGCCTTGCAATGGTCCCTTCAGTATTTCTTTGGATTATACAGGGATCTGGGGGTATGTGAGCTCAAACTGTATCAATAGAAGAGCTGTTTGTGCTCTGAGTTAGGAAGTTTAAATTTGACCTGCAATGAGCCTGTAAGGCTGTACAGAGGAAGGGCTTTCTCCATTGCTCTACTCAGAGCAATCTCTCTTTTGTCTCAAAGGCCACTGTGGCTATGACTCACACACAGCCATCAGACTATTAACACTTTTATTCCAACTAGTTATTTCTGGCTTTCAGCAGTCAAAATATCTAAATGCCCAGAGTGCTTCCAGTGTAACTATAGAAATTACAACAACAAACAACAGCAGTTCAACCCCATGGGTCAGCTGAAGCCAAACTCTGAATCATATGCTTATTTTTTACCTATAGTTATGAAAAGGAATTTAAGTCTGGACAACAAGGCAGTATTTTCCCCAGCTACCTAGAAGATGCTCAGCCAGACATGCCCAACACGAATGCTGTAAGATGCTCCCTCCTCCCATGGGAGATGTTAGCTGATGGGGGGGTTCTGCACAGCTCCCTTAAACAAAAGGCACCCCCCAACCAGAATATCATTGGACACACTTGTAAATCCACTTGAGGCTAATAGACTGTATGAATGTTATGAACTGATCTTTCTTCTTCTTGTGTATTAATAATCCATATGTTTCAGAGAGCTCTTTGTAAGGTTTCTCACTAGTATTTTCTTAAGTTACAGAAAATATTTTTTATTTTCAAGCTATAGACCTCCTGTACAGTTTAAGTCTTCCTATGCCTGCAGCAGTGGTCAGTTCACTATCAGCTGTGTCAGTAATTAGAAAATTCAGGCTGGCAGGGGTAGGCGCTTCTAGAAGAAGCCAAGTCATGTAGTCACATTAATTACCTTGTGTGTCAAAAACTTTACCTTTTGTTTTTTAACCAAAAAAAGTTTGTTTTAAACGTAGAGAATGGTCACTGATCCTTCAGTTGTGTTTCTGTTTTGTTTATTCTCTATAAAACATATTTTGCTAAACTAGAGAGCCATTAAGTATGTATCATTAGTAAATAAAATAGATCAGAATACAATGGAGCAAGACCTTTAAGATTAACTAATGAGCCATGAGAAAAAACACTAGTCTGGAAGCTTCAAAGCTTCCAACAGAGCAAGGACCAAGAAAATGTCTAACAGGAGCTGTAAAGCTAACTAACACTAAAGCTATATGCCACATCTCAACCAAAAACTGTCTAAGCTAAATTAAATCCAGAAGCTCAAAGCTGACAAAAATAAACTAATACACTAACGAGGAAAAGGAAAAGTATTGTTTTCTTCTGGCTTTCATTTAAACATACCAATGGAAAGTGCTGTCTACAGACTTGAAGCCAGAGTTGCACAGAGGAGAGAAATACTGTCCCTTGAAGGTTGAGATAATTCTTGCACCTGATACCCCAAAAGGGTGACCCTGAATGAGAAGAGAGATTTTCTTTTGAGGTGTTGCCCTTGTTGTCTGGGTGCTGCACACAGCAACAGTGCAGAGAGCAGTGCGTAGGAAGGACATCTGCAAAACCATGGATGTTGTCAGGGGAATTTGGGGCTGGGCATTGGGTTTGAAACCTTTAAAGCTTTCTACGGTGGATTAACTGACATTTTGAATAACAAATCTTTTGTGTTCTGTAGAGAAAGACAAAGCTTATCCTCATGCCACTCCCCAGGTCCTTGCTAATTTCCAGGAGAGGGATACTGCAGGACTTCACTTCAAGGAGAAAAGCACACTGGTAAAATACCTTTTTCTGATGCCTCCTACCCCAACAACACAGAATATTTTTGAGTAAAAATGGAGCCATATTCACAGGCATTAACAGATAAAAAAAGAGTCATCCGAAAGCAGTGGTTGTACACAGAAAGCAGTAACTGCTTTCCTTTTTTAGGCTTCACGGCTTTTTTGTTTAAACCACAGAGACATTTGCATGCTACCCATTTCTGGTCAGATACAAAAGAAAAAAGTAGAAATAAATGCAGAGCAAGTAACACCTCCTGCTAACTTTCAAGGTTAATTTTAACTCATGAAACACTTTGAAGGTCCATCACTCATATTTACATTTTTAAAGAGGTAAAGTGTATGCTCCAAAATTATTTTTAAAGGGGTAGAAAGAAACAACAGAACCCCAACTATTATCTTTTCTTATTTTAAACTTCATCCCACACTTGACACAAATTTAGATCTGAACGCGGAATTACTCCTACTCTTCTCCTTCGTGTATGACTCTTTCTTACCATGTTTTTCAGAGAAGCAGTTTGCAAATGTGACTTGTTAGGATGCAGTGTAAAAAGTAACATGTATACTGTGGTCAGTAACCCAACCGAGTTGTGTTTTGCCGATGCAGCTACTAAAATGTTAAATCTAGCTGCTAGATTCATATGAAGCCAACTGGGAGGTAAAATACCCCCTGGCCAGGACAAAGAGTTGTCTTACAAAAGCACATCAGCCAGAAGTAAATGGATTCTGAAATATAAATTTATGGATGTTTTTCAGCCAAAGAGTAAGTATGCCTGCAGCACAGATGTGGGTTGTTCAGAGGACATTGGCATGGTAAGGATGTTTTCAGGAGGCTTTTAGTAGACAGGCAGTGAGACATGGTAAAAGACAAGCAGACATGAACTTGTGAGAAAGTTTGGTAATAGAATCATAGAACGGCTAAGGTTGGAAGAGACCTTAAAGATCATCTAGTTTCACTCCCCCTGCATTGGCAGCATCACCTCCCACTAGACCAGGTTGCTCCAAACCCCATCCAACCTGCCTTTGAACACTTAGAGGGAGGGGGCATCCAAAACTTTTCTGGGCAACCTGTTCCTGTGTCTCACCTCCCTCACACTAAAGAATTTATTCCTAATGTCTAACCTAAATCTCCCCTCTTCCAGTTTAAAACCATTGCCCCTTGTCCTATCAGTACACATTCTGGTTAAAAGCCCCTCCCCAGCTTTCCTGTAGCCCCTTCAGGTACTGGAAGGCTACTATGAGATCTCCTTAGAGCCTTCCCCTCTCCAGGCTGAACAACCTCAATTCTCTCAGCCTGTCTTCATAAGAGAGATGCTCCAGCCTTCTGACCATCTTCATGGCCCTCCTCTGGATTTGCTCCAACTGCTATGACAGATCTAATCCTTCTCCAGGTACAAAAGCCTTTCCTAAGTAGAAATTACTTTTTAAAAATAGTTTACAAAGCCCAAGAAGTATCATATGGTGATGCTGTCTTGATTTTTGCATTAGAGGTCATTGTGAAATACCAGGGAGCTCCTTCCCTGGGCTTTGCCAAGAGAAGTGACTCTTCTGTTCCTGAAGACTCTGATTTATAGGGAAGACCACAGAGAGAGAAAACAGGATCACACTGGAAGATGATGAATGGCATCCTGGTCTCAGCGAAACAAGGGGGAAAATTACTTTTTTCATTTCAGCAGGTTGCAAGAATAATCAGGCACATACAAAACCCACATTTACTGTGCACGATAAAGATAAGCAGTGGAACACACATCATGGAAGTGTGCTGAAAACCAGGCATTTCAGAGAGCTGATGGATTGATTGTAAGATAGGGAGGAAAAACTGAAAAATCTTCCAAAGAAGGCAAGGGAGATTTTTACATGACTCCTCACCCAGCAAACTGTATTTTGTTGGGGAAATTTCAAGGATTGCAACAGACAGAAAAGCCTCAGCCACTTTCAGGTTTTGCACTCAACACTGCCTGAAATTTGAGGTTTCTGATGGTCTTGGTCTATACCAGGTACAAATAAAAGAATTTTGCTCTGACTTTGATCATCCCTGTGGCACTGCCATAGCTAATTTTGTGGGCAATCAGATCAGAAGTTGGACAGATCTGAGGTGAAACATGAAGCATTATTATTGCCAGCTGGCAGCTCCAAAAATTACAATATTTCCTCAGGAGATTTTAAAGAAGCAATCTTACTGATTTTTGTGGCATTCCAATGGGCTTCTTGTTTTAGATGAAATTGTCTTAGTGCCATTATTTAAAGTTTGTATCAGAAAAAGTCTGGGTGCCACCAATTTTCATTTACCATATCAGCAGGGTTTCTCAGCCTATCTTTGAAATACCAATTTTTTTTTTATTGTGGGCTCAAAACAACATCAGGTCAGGAAACAAAATGGGTTTAAAGGCTTAAATAACTTATACAGTCTTATAAGTCTTACAGTTTGGCCTGGGAGCAATGGGATTTTTGTACCTGTATTACTGAAAAGGGCACCTCTAAACCACTAATGAAGCTAATTAATGAGGCTATGCTCTTATGCATATTTCTGCCCTACCTTGCAAAAGTAAGAATTTGGATTGTTTTTTCACTTCTGAAAAAAAGAGCTTGAAATTGGTCTTCCAATAATTTATTCATGCAGTGTAATCAAGCACAGAATCTGACCCAGCTTAGCAGAAGCACAATTTCCAGCTCTGTGGTTTTCATCTCTGAGAATATTTACTATTTGCTTGCCAGTAATTACCACAACCATCCCCTGTTTTGAATTCTACTACAGAAAGAAAGTTTTCCAGTTTATTTCTTTAAACTTGCAGGAGACTACATTTTAAAACTTTGGTGAATGGAGAACTTCCATGAATTAGGTGCTAATACCATTTACAAGTTTTTTCTTCTTGCTTGTTCACCAAGTTAGGCATTATTAGTTTCTGTCTGAAATGCCCTGGCCAGCAATTATTTTCTGTCCTTGAAGTATTTGTTCTTGTTGTTGTTTAATATGCCCCAGGCCCAAAGGGACAAATGCTTGGAAGTGTTTACATTTTTTACTCATTTCTTGGAAATCATGACCCATAGATAAAAAGAATACTTCTGCAACAATAATTTAGCACTTACAAAGTTCTAGTCTTACTGATTCTTTTAATTCATTTTTTTAAACCCATCAAATATTAGTATTTTATTCTGTGACTTTCCTATTACTTAATGAAAGTTGAGAATTACAGTGCTTACTAATATTGTACTGCTACTGTCACAAAGTTACAATATATGTAATTTACACAATGATTTACTGAAAAAAAATGAAGACAGAATTTTAAGCCTACCCAGGAATTTGGGGATATTTGGGTACTCATCTTTCAATAAATCCTGTAGAGGACTACCCTGCTGGTGTTTCAAATATGCCATAGGATGTCTTTGTCCACCTCCTTCAATGTTTATTTTGTTCCCGTAATGTGCGTCTCCTCTCTATTATAGTGTATTTCAGTTCTTACTAAAATCAAGAAGAATAATCCAGTTGCCTTGAATAAGAGCTGGATTAGGATTTTTGCATTTGCATTTGCATTTGTTGTCTCTCTTCGTGGCTGATTCTGTGCTTATTTCTATTTGACAGCTAAAAATGGAACAAAATATTTTCTTGAGTGCAAACAACTGAAATTGAAGATGAATGAAGCATTGTGATAATCCCATGCCCCTTCCCCATATAATTTATTGCATCCAACGTGAAATTTTTGTATTTTTGCAGAGCCAGAGCTACTTTGTTTTATCGCTCTTCAGGATATTTTCACTGTCATTCTTTTGCTGTAAAGAATCAATGTCTTTAGAAATAGACCTTTGCTAGACATACTTTCTAATCCACAGTTAAATAAAAACCCATGACATATACCTATGATTAATTTTACTCCACAAGCTGCTTCAGCTCTGTGTTAGAAACACAATTTTGTCATGGCATTATGCGATAGATGTCACCTGCTCTATGTTAGAAACACCCTCTGAGACAAGCAGCTCTGCTCTTCCTGGAGCTCCAGGACCGCCGCCCTCTTCACAGGCAAAACAACCCTGCTCCACAGTCTGTGTTGCAACGTGTGATTAAAGAAGCTGCAGTTCAAGGGAGAGAAGCAGCAATGAGAACTTTCTTTCTGTTTGCCATTTCCTTAGCTTTTGGTTACTTTACTTTCCTATAGGCTACCACGGGTCACAGCCATCCAAGGCAGCCAGCGAAGCACTTGTGTGGATGCTGAGGGCTGGCCATGAAAACCACCAGAAGGAAGAATGTGGGAGAGTTGGAGCTGGCTGAGTATAGTCAAAAGCAGAGAAGCCAAAGGTGTCCACAAAGACTTTCAGGTTTTGGGCTGCACTAACCCTTTTTTTCTTTTTTTTTTTTTTTTTAATTTATTTTTTGTTTGTGTGTGTCTTGCCCTCCCACACCACAAAGCTTCTGCCTCCATCCTGCTCCAGAGTTTCACGTATCAGACACAGCTGAGTGCAGATCCATGCCTCATTCTGAGGCTGTGCCTCATCTTTGCAAAGGGAAAATGCAGCAGCACCACATTTGCAGCCAGGAGAACATGTAATGGGAAGGCAAGTTCCCCAACTGCCACCAGGCACCATTTCCACAAAGGTTCATTGTAGTGACTTTTGATACTGGAGAGTCTTCTCCATGGTGCTCTGCTTCTGGCTTGGTCCTTGATTAATTAATGTCTTGACATTGAAACTAAGAATTTGCCCAACAACATTATATTCAGGAAAGAGCAATTATAAACCCAGGATTGAAACTACTAAATGCACTATGCATACACAGATGGACTCTTTGTTATTCCACTAAACTAAATTGGTGATTGATGACATTCATTGAGCTTTGAGCAATCTGGTCTAGTGGGAGGTGTCTCTGTCCATGGCAGGAAGGTTGGAACTGGATGATATTTAAGGACCATTCCAACCTAAACCATTCCATGATTTTATGACATTTTCACCAAAAAGCTGAGTAAATCCACAAATAATAATAAGCCAAATACACAATACGTTCAGACTTCAAAAGAACAGGGGTCAAAGCCACCAAGGCCATGTATAGTTGGGGAACTGTTCGAATAGCTCAGCTCTTCTTTCCACTCAGGTGAGATGCCCACAGCCTTATCACACTTGTACTCCTGACCTTAGGAACTGAGCATTAGAAGAGTCCCCTTCTGACATGACCGTTTTTTGGTTAGAAGTTCACCAAGTCAACATTTATTTTTAATAACTGGATGTGTCCCCCACTCCCCGTTCCCCATTTTTGACTCCCTACCCTGGGGCTCTGGTATTTGCTGACTAACAAGAGTGCTTGTAGCCTGTTCGCAGAACAGAACCCGCCTGTGGCTCAGCATTTTTACTGGGAAGAGAAGGGGCAACACCCTACACTAGCGGAGTGATAACTGGCCGTTTCAGCCAAAGTTTTTCAAATAATTTGCTACACTACAACTGTAAGTGCTACAAACAAATAGGGTATCTGTAATGGTAGAGCCCTTGTCAGAAGTAGTCACTGCTTCCTACAAGATCTTCTTACAAAAGGTTAAGGTCTTGTCCAGCACTTAAGTATTTCTCTTTGCTTCTCTGAGTCTCCTCCAGCGTCTTCGCCAGAAAAAGGTCAGACCTGTTGCCACAATTCCTATGTGAGGACAGTACCTGGACAAGCTGTGGACTGGGTCCAAAAGAAGCATTAGCACCCTGATGCTGTCTCCAAGAAGGAATGGTGGCAAACAAGATTTTTTTGGTCCTCTTTGTTTTTCTTCCTGGCAAAAGTCAACTTACCCAAGCAAAGAAAACTAATTTTATTTTCCTCAGAGGTGGCTTCCTCACTCAGCTGATTCACTGATTATAGGTAGCATGCAAATTTCCAGATGGCCAGTAATGTTCAAACATGGAAAAAACAGTTTGCTTATTGCATTCTGACTACTTCATTGCACAAGTATGTTATGAAAGAAAAAGTTATGTAAAAATCATAGTGGGTTTCACTATTTCCTATTTAACTGTTTTACTATAAGCATGTACAATGCCCAAAAATTCACTTATGTGGAAAAATGTGAGCCAGCATAACAGTTTTAACATCCTTCTGCTTCTTCACAATAAGACAGATGATGATGTTTAATTTTTCCTTTACTAACATAAAACCTTACACTTTGGTTTACGGTCCTTAAACTGAGAGACACTTCAGATAATTTAATTAAAAAACAATGAATATAGTCCTGGTTATTTTTGCTTTTGTTTGGCTGCTGTACATACAGAACCTAATTATGGAAGATGACAACATTCTCCTTGCTAAACACACTGTAAAGTTCCAATAGGGAAATATCCTCAACCATGTATCCTAGACCTCATCCAGTCCAAACAACCTTCATTGGGGTCTCCCAGAATTACTGTTGTCCTAGTCACTGCCCACCCCAAAATGGAAATGACAGCCTGCCCTTGGATGGGCTCCGTGGTTTTGGTGGTCTCTGCTGGCTCTAGGGGACCATAATGAAAATAAGAGGGATTAAAGAAACTCTTTGTTCACAATTCAAGTAATACACCGAGGAGACACAAAACCCGAACTGTGCTCTTAAGACTGCAAGATGACAAAAGGCATCTGACAGGAGAGTGTGTGGGAAAGCAGGGATTACCATTGCTTATGTTGTTGCTGCTGGAATTTGAGGGCTTGGAGCAGTTTCACTAGCATAGCTGAGCTGCCATGTATCTGCTGGCATAAGAATGCCATGGGAACACTCTGATACTGGAAAAGAGAACATTATTTCCAGTTTAGTTTATATTGCTTCAGAAGCAGTTTAAGATAAAGGAAAAAGGTGTCACTCATCCCAAGAATATCTGAGAAGATGTTTATCAGCATAATTATACTGATTTGAATTTGTGCATTACTATACACGTACGTGATTTTCCTGTAGAATGCCTTGGAAACAACTTAGTGGTAGTCATTTCATCAGTGTTACACATATACTGGTTAGTGAGACAGATTTTTACTACAAAGCAAAACATGGATTATTGGAATTTCCCATATGAATATACTGCTCTGGATGAACAGAAGTTTGTTAGAAATCTACTGGGAAAAGACAAAGCTCCTAACTGCTAGCAGCAGCATGTGACTGTGAGGTGGCAACGGCTACTCTAAGCTATTGGTGAAGATGCTTTTTGCAGCGTCTAGTGATAAGAGCACAGGTGATTTGCAAATCGAGCCCCAAAGTCTCAAGAACAGTAAGCAGCAAAACAGATCTACCCCCTGGAGAAAGTCAGATGCAAACCCGTCAGTTCTTAAACAAAGAATGGATTCTAAGATATTTTCTGAATTTTCCCCCCAAAATTCCCAAAAGGCTGCAGTTATTAGGAAAGGTAGAAGCAACATTGAATGCACATGAAATCTCTTTGGCCACTGGACTTCACTGCTGGAGTAACTGGAATTGTAGGAAATAAATCCAAAACATCCTAGTGAGGCTGTTCTACTGACCAAAGTGGGAGGATTTCCACCCTGAGAGATGCGGCAGCTCAGGCCAAAAGCTGCAGCCTAGGGCAGGAGGAGAAGCTCACAATGGAACCTTAATGGTGTTAGTGACACTGGCAGGGACCTAAGCTCCTGGGGATGGCTCTTGCTCTGTTTGGAGAGGGAAGGCAAAGCATGGGGGAGGAAACGGGTGTAATGCAGAACAGCAATATAAAATACTGTTCTGGAACGCTCGATGTGGAAGCCAACAAAGCGCCCTGATGGAGGATGGAGGGCCCAGCTGGAGCAAGGAACATGGCATCTGATGGTACCCCATACTGTGCACACGGCAGGGCTAGGTTTCTGTGTGGAACCTCACCATTACGCCCGTGTTCTCACAAATACTGTGGTGCATAGCAACTCATCTGCTGGGCCATCTGCTGAGCTGCCTCTGTACTCGAATTAGGACTGTGACTCTTTGTTCCTACATGCAGCCTTTCAAATTTTACACCCTCCCATTTGAAAACTTTCTCCTCCTGCTTCATCCACATCACCCATCCTCACCAGCTCGGGCTGACTGCTACGATAGTAGGTGTTCAGCAGCCTTCACACTGTCTCTCACCCTTCAGATTAATAATCTTAACTAGAGGAGAAACATTGGATGCACTTGCCTCGCACTGCATGTGTTGCCCCATCAAACAGGACCATCATTTCAAAGACGGTTATGGGAATTCCCCAGCCAGTGGCCAGGGGCCAGCAGCCAGCATCTGCTTTTGAATTCTGAATTTCTAGGTTCTCAGCATGCTGCTGGCTATGAGTCATGCAAATCTTATGCCAGGCAAAGCAAAAATGGCTGCACCATGCATGGACTTTATCTCTTAAATAGAAAGTGAGATTTTTCAGTGACAGTTTACTCTTTTTAAGAAGTTAGCAATTTCTCTGCAACTCTGCTTTTATATTTCACCATAATTCTATCTGGCTGTCATTTCTGAGTTTAAAGTTTTGTGTGAAAGACAACATGTGAAAGTGAAATTTTAACATATTCTTAACCACTTATTGTCTTCAGTTTCCAATTACAAGCTGTTAAATGCTGCAGTTCCCATACCACATAGCACCTCTCTCAGTTGCACTGGAGCTACCAGGAACTCTGATAATGACAGATCTGGGGGTTTCCACCCAGAGGTAAAATCCTACTATCTCCCCATTCCCTTGTTGCTGAGAACCATGACCGTGTGCTTGATCTGCATCCTGCCAACTGATGCAAAAACTAGAGAGAAAGCCTGAAGCTCAACTCTGATATTCAAGTTCAGTGTTTAATGAAGATGAAATATGACCATAAGGTACCATAAGGTACTGTTATTAGTCGTAAGAAATATATGGGGGAAACAGCATAGATTATTGAAGTGGTCCCCATAAATATGGTCATAATGTGCCTTATGACCATTAATAGTACAAGGTCTAATATTTGAGTGTTTTCCTCTGCTCCTTATCATTTATTCCTATGCATAGATGGCACATAAACCAGTTGGATATCTTACAAAAAAAATTATCTGAACTAAAATCTACAACTATATGCTCATATAGAGATCCCAGTTCCATTTCCAAATCCAGTGAACTTGAGGAATGAGTGAAACTGAAACCTACCTGTGGGTGCACAGTAAGTTCTGAGTAGATGAGAATTAGGGC
The DNA here is from genome assembly GCF_020740795.1 of Apus apus. Taxonomy (NCBI): domain Eukaryota; kingdom Metazoa; phylum Chordata; class Aves; order Apodiformes; family Apodidae; genus Apus; species Apus apus. Next base: position 11,122,984 of record NC_067293.1, on the reverse strand, counting down.
CATCGCTGCTGAAGTCTTCGTATAGCTCAGGCTGCTAAACTACATGCAAATCATTTGCTTGGAAATGTTCCTGAGGTACATCACTGAGGTGCATCTCTATGACTATGCCTCTCCATCACTGTATTCTGGAAAGGACTGCACAGCTACTGCTGCACACAAGCTCACTCTGGCTCTTCACCTCCCAAACCTGTGTCGCCTGTTCTTGAATGGCAAGTTTCACTAAAGCATCTCTGAATCCATCACAAGGTAAGTGCCATGGTGAGATGTAAAGTAGCAGTGCAAAGATACTGAATCTTTACCTAGCTAGCTATAGCTCATCTGAAACTTGACTGTGTCTGCCATTTTCCACCCCAGCATAATTTTGTTTGGTTTTAACAATCAAGTTGTTCGCCCCAGCAAACATCATTACAGCCCACTCGGAATACTCTAATGGATAAACAGCTTCAATTTACCAGCCAGCTAATCAAGTTTACTTAAAACATTTATAAGTTTACTTATAAAGTTTATAAAGATCATTTTAAGAACAAAGGACCTGGAAATAAAATGAAAGACAAATAGGTCCTTTAGGAGGATCACATAACAGAACTGCAGAGGGTGTAACTTGTCCTGCTTTCCATTAGCAATGCTGCAGCTGCTGGTTGAAACTGGGCAATTTGCTGAGCATGGGCAACAAACCCTGGAAAGGAGAGGCTATAGGTTGCAGTTCTACTGGCTGGAGATTTCTGTGTAGAAAATGCCTGGTAAAATCTTAGTCATTCTGAAGGCAGATAAATCATAATAATTGCTTTTCAGGGTCTGAGATAAATGCAGTCTCTGGCAAGGGTAAGGGATTTGACAGAGTCCAAATGAGGGTTTGAACTCCACAGGGAACATGAAAGCCTCTAACACCCTCTCCTTCAATCTGAGCCTAAATACTGGTTGTGCTAGAAAACAAGAAATGTCTCCAATCGCAGTAGCAGCAAATTCCTAATGTAAGTAAATAAACAACCCTGATGGATCCTGAACTACTCCTTCATTTTCTGACACAGAACCTCAGACATTGTGTGGACATGTCTCAAGGTCTAAGGCACTAGGGGTTGGCTTGTGGCTGAATATTAGGAAAGGTTCTTATAAAGCCATCTATTCACAGCCATCATGCTAGGAAGTACTCAGAGCCATTCAAATTCCAGCCCTCTGTTCAAGGAGTTTTAGCAAATAAAAAGAAAATTAAAAACACTCTGAAATTTAGGAACAAGAATAACTGCACTTAGCATCATTGGTTCTTGTTGCACCCTCTGATTTAATCCTTCTCTTTAAGTTTTATGGCAAATGTGGGATTTTCTGGAATGCCTCAGATTCAAAGGTCTCTTGGGCAGAGGGCACATTTACATTGTTTCTTTATAGGAAAGTAACCGATTTGTGAAACTACAAAAATACCACAAAGCAATCTCTAATGGGATTGCATACACTGAAATGGCTTAGGTTATGGCTGTCAGCTTTTTCCCTAATTCACAAAGAAATTAGATGCCTCATATTGTGTCACGTTAATAATTTGTTTTTAAGTAAACTTATATATTAAGGAGAAGATCTTCCAGATGAATTACAAATCGGCTCAATTAACTAACACACGAATGAGCTTGGTCTGTGTTTGTGTGTCCCACCTCCTGCCAGTGGGGAGGTCTGACAGGTCTCAGCTGCTCTGCTGTGGGCCCCAGGCTGCTGATGCTTGCACCAGGGCAGCAGGGCCAAGGGCAAGGCAGAACCAGCATCAGGGTGCTGGGCACACCCACAGAGACCCCTGCAAGGGGCTGGCTGGGAGGGGGCCGAGGAGCTTTGTGGCTGGGGAAACACAGCCCAGAGCATCCAGCATCTGCAAGAACGTTGTGGAAGTTATGTCAGTGGCCACTGCCTGCAAGTAACAGGGCTGCTTCTGCTCTGACTGACAAGGAGGGAGGGAGGACTGGGCTCCAGTTTTCACTTTAGCAGCTTGCAGCTCCCACCACTTACTGAATCAGCTGCTGGAGCTTCAACGAGAGCCTGCCATGCAGAGGTCTGCTCATGAGGAGCATACACAGGCAGCAGAGGGGGACAAAAATTACCTTGCTGTATAAACAAGGCACTCCTGCACGTTCACAAGCCAGGTTACGAAGATTTTTAGGCAGCTGAGAGTGCAAGCAGATAACTAGAGCTACTCACACAAAAGCCTCTGCAGGTCTGTGTATGGTCCTTGGTCACCTGCCAGACCATCCCAAAAAAGGACCATGGACTCAAATATCCTGTTTCTGGCCTCAAAGGAGCATATTTTCTCAAATATTTTTCTCTCCGTCAGATTCTCGGCACCTTTGCAGAGTGAATTTTCAACAGTTCACCATGCCCTTTGATACTTCAGAGTAGCTATTTAGTTTGCAAGAGTGTGAGGTGCCACAATTTTACCAGTTTCCCTTGCAAATTTGACCTTGGGGGAAAAAAAAAAGAAAAAAAAAAGCGCCAAAGAACCTTGTGGAACTCCAGAGGTGTCAATTTTTAGTACTTTCACATGTCCAGAAATTCTGTTTTAAGTTCCTTCTAAGTAGTCTGGAGCTAGTAAGACTGAAGAGAATGATAGGAAGGAAAGAAATAACCAAATTTTCTCTTTTTTCTCAACATGTCCCAAATGTCACCTCTGACCTGGCTTTCTATTTCTGGCATGGACTGAACTCCTTCTATTTATTTAGCAGCCTACACACCATTACAGTAACATAGCAACAGTGCTTTCAGTTGTGAATTTGAAAAAAAAATGAAAAAAAGAAGAAAAAACCCCCGTATTTTTCATAAGAAAGCTGTTAAAGCATTGCAATCTAGTAACACTCCGGTAAATGCTTCCATTTTTCCCTTTGCAAGCCAGTATTATTAGCTTTCCAGTCTGCAGACCCAGTGCAGAGTGATGGACAGGGGAGCCAAAGCACTGTCACTGTCACAAAGCCTGCTCTTCCTATGCCAATCAGACTGTCCCCTAACCTTTTTGTTTGTTTGTCTTAATGAATATTTATCAGGCTCAGCACAGATGAAAAGGGGAGTTTGGGGAGAATACTGAAATAATGTCAGAATTTATCTGGGGTTTTCCCTCACTTTTCAAAAAGTGTTCATAATTTTTTTATAGCTCAAGAGTGATGTGACACTCAGATTCATCTGTGAAAAAAGAATATTTTTAAAAGTATAAAGTGAAGTTGGCATAACAGTCTCATTTGTAGCTGACAGTCCAAATTCCACTGCTTTACAGAGAAAGTTAGCCAGTGAAGACCTGTAAAAACAGCCCTGGAGTCAGGGGAGAACCCAGTGAAAACACTTTGCAAGTCCTATTTCAGTGGGAGCAATGTGCCTAAGTATCTCAAAAAAGCAATTCCCTGAGCTACATAAGTGCCTCTTATTTTCAAACCTAAGGCCTCAGTGAGAACTCAGTCATTTTCTCAGGATGGGTTCAAAATGTTGAACTTAATAAAAATAAAACTTCTTAAGCCTGCAATGCTTCCCCTATAAATATTAGTAAACAATACAGATGTGATAGCTGGAATAGCAGCGAGCATTTTATGAAGCAATGTATGACTTCTCATGAAACTGTGTCTTCATTGCTACTGTAAATGCAGCTGGCATCTCTTCAGATGCTTTTTCTCATTTCATAGTTATTTTATCAGCACACAGTCACCTCTGAGTGCCTATGGCTTTTCTGTGGAATTGGCAATAGATCTTGGAAGCAGAGCTGTACAGCAGGCATACACATTCTGCTTTTCCAGTGTTTATAAACTCAATACTTCTATAAACTTAGTGGTTTTACTGCACAGTTTGTGAAGTCTGCAAGTAAAACATAGTTCATGCTTGTTCTGAACTATTGGCTTCTCCTTGGCATGACCAGTTCATGTCAGCTTGAAAAAATGGCTTCACAACTGTAAAATCCTTGAACTTCTACAAACAGTTTGCTACTCTGGTATGTAAAAACAGATTGTTCACAAACTATGCGCTTTGTTGAGATTGCAAAAGTTGCAAATTCAGAAGGGGTCCCACTATGGCCATTATTCTGTCCAACAGAAATACGAATACATAACATATGGTCGCCGAGATTTAGGACTCACAGGAGGAATAATATTTGTCACTAGCAGGCCTCACAGAAACTATTGCCTTTTAAAAAGTATTGTCAAAAATTACTCAGAACCTTTCAGATGCCAATCTAAGTTCCATTTAAGTTAACATTTTCATTTAAGTAATTTTAAATTCATACTAATAATGACATTTTACTGCCTTTCTGTAAAATGCTCTATGAGAAAGGATATTGAAGAATTGAAACGCACTGTTCAAGGCTTTGTGGAAAGCTACAGAGCAGTTTTGACTGCAGGGGTCAGGTGGGGTTTCTGGCATCAGAACGGAAGGGAATAACAAAATCTCTAAGAACAGTTGTTTCATTCTAACTATTACAAAGCTGTTAATGAGTTAGCCTCAGAAATGGAGTATTTTTCTGCCATGAAGACTAGACATCAGTTTTGGTTATTTTCAATAAATACCAAGTTGCAGCAGATTTTAAAACTGGTGTTTGTATGGCTGTATGTTTGTTGTGTGTTGTTTTTCTGATGCAACACAAACTGAAACAAGTCAAGGATATCTTAAAGAAGAAAAAATAAGTTGTAATATTGCATTTTATTCAGCAATTAAATGAGAGAGGAAAATCTATTTTATCTGGCTGGATGTGATGTTTTGACATGCAAATTTCATTTCAAAGATGGCATTCTTTTTCTTCTCTTATCACATTACTAAGTCATTTCCAACTCAAATTAAAAGGACAAGAAAGCAAATAAAATGACTGTTTATCTACTGAGTAAGGTTATAGGAGTCAACTTGTCCCTTTCCCTAAAAATGTATCAAATTGGCACAATACAAATTCATAGGATTTTCATGCATTATTGGTAGAAGGTATGTGTTTATCCATATTCTAGTTTTCATGCTACACCAAAGCTCTACTTGTAGTGCTTTTTCTTCTAACAAATGTTCAATTGCATCACTAGCTTAATTACCATTCAAGTTAACATGTCCTTCTCTATTGCAAACTAGCATGTTGTGCTTTTCTTTCAAATTTATATATTTGAATGCAAAGACCTGATAACATGTGGGTTTCTGTTTTGAACAGAAAGCAATAGCTGGACATTCCTGTGCACTGAAAATATGTACTAAAAGATTAAACTGGGGCTTCAGGGCTATTAAGGCTCCACCCAAATAAATAGTCCAAGAGAAATTATTCTGCTTAACATTCTGATACACAGGTTGCCAAGAACAGCTGTTTTTTTTAGAAATTATTTTTTTCTTAGGAGTCAGCCTATCTCATTAAACATTGCATTTAAGCTACCAAAACATGGTTAAAATGGAAGAAAATGGTCTAGAATAAACATTGCGCTTAACCTACCAAAACAAGGTTAAGTGGTGGAAAATGGTGTGATTTGCACTTAGCCAATTGCAAATGTTTAACGCCAATGATGGCAACTCCTCCTTAAAATAAATTTTCTGCTGTTATTTTACCAGTCAGATCAATTTGTTCAGGATTTTACAGAGAAGGAAACACCTAGTCTGCAGCACAGGAGCTTGTGTATGAAAGTCTTCATTTTCTCAAAAATGAGTTCTTCATTACTATACAAATCAGATAGAATGTATGCTGGATTTTAAAATTAAATTACAGCAGGAAAAACATAGGCACAAAACATACAACTAGAACCAGGTAAAAGGCTCTCTCATCTTTCTCCATTATGTGGGACTCCTATTCCCACCCAGCCTATAAACTAGTGTTGAAAAATCTGCACAAATTGGTTAAATAAACTCAGTTGTTTAAAAGAGAATGTAGGATGTTGATTCCAGCAGGGTATGAAATGTGGCTGTAACTATTCAGAGGGGACAGAGCTCAGGAGGTGAGGCTTTGTAGGAAGCATTTGGAATTAAAAAGGCTTATGGACAAAAATTAAGTTCAGATTTCTTTTTGATAGTTATTTTTCAGAAACTTCCCCCAAATCCCAAACCAGCAACAGAAGTCCTTGACTTCACACAGCACCTGGGGAATTCTTTGAGGTGAGGGTGGCAGTGTCCTCTGCTGACACCAGCCCAATGCTAGATCAGAAAGCAGCCACTCTGCATCCTACCCACCCTTAGCAGTGCTGTGGGACTCTTGTTCCTATTACTTGAGCAAATTCTTCCATAATTCTACTTTACTTTTTCTTCTTAGTGGTCAGTAACTTCCCGTTTGTTCTCCTGATATATACCAGAACTTCAGCTAAAAATGGAGAAGTATCTCTTATCTTGTAAAACCCTGGCAGCGGGGTGCTGTGGTCGAGTTCTGGCAGACGCCCCAACAGTTAGACGTCCACCCATAGCTACTTGCTGCTGTGCCTTTCCAATGGCACTTACTGCCCCTCACACGGAGACATCAGGATTGCACACTGCTTTATTAGCTTTTTGCATCTGGTACATTAATTTACACCTCTGTTTTTATCATTCCAGAACAGACATTCCAAGATGATGCCTGGTAAGAAGTGCAAGGTTAAATTTTCAAACATGGGGTCCATTTTGGACTCTTGTTCTAGAAATGCTGACAAGGAATCTTGATTTTCAGTGTTTGAAAAAAGTGGTCACTCAAGTAAATTGGGAAACTTGCCTTTTTTTGAGCAAGTGGTCTTCCCTCACCAATTTGTATATTACTGAAGATTAAAAATAGCTCTTCAGCTGTGGTACAGCTGTGCAGAATTGACTTAAGTGTAGCTGCACTGACTCACAACAAGCAAGCATCTGTATAAAGCCCTTTACTATTGCAAACCATGTAACTCAACACTAACAGTAAGTAAATACTAGCGTGGCATTGACTGGGCTGATGGGCAGGCTGGCTGACATTGCTGCTGCTCCTCACAGGGTGACAAACTACAGGACAGTGGTTTGAAGACAGGTTGAAATTAGCTGCCTGTTCAAAAGCCTATTTCCTTCTCCTTATCAGCATAGGAACAAAAGTGTCTTCTCAATGGCACCAGTCTCTTCATTCATTAGACATCCTCTGTGCCTTCTGTCTTTGTTCCCCTCATGGTGACTTTTTGCACTGGCTGCAGTTAATTCCTTTGTTTTCTAGGCCATGAAACCCTTCTGCTCCCTCTCCAATCAACAGAAAACAAGTATTAGTCAGTGAGCAGATATATTTCCATATGAAAAGTATCAAAAAGCTGGCTGTTCAAGGCTGACATTACAGAATCGGGACAGGTAAACAACAACACCCTGAGCCTTCTGAAATTTATTTTATTTTATTTTTTTTAACAAACATAAACAATTTGTTCCTTTGCAGCTCTGAATTCCTAATCTAAATCCCTGGTTGAATGTAGTCAGCTCTAATATAGGACACTGCAAAACCCATCAAACCTGAAACAGATTCTCCCATGACATCTGATTTCCTACAGAGGCTGGTACTCATGATCCACTGGTATAAATTTAAAAAATCCCCAGTGGGGCCAGGTTTTCCTCCTGTGGAGCTGGGCGTCAAGCTGTGCCTGGAGCTCAACATATTTGATCTAGACTAGAGTATGATGGACTTCACCTTCATCGCCACCACTTCCTAGTTTTTGGGAGCAGCTTCTTCTTCTCTTGCCCCACCTCCTCCCAATACCCAGCTCCCCCAGATCTTTAGGGGCTCCCCAGCACCCCTTGGGTCCTCACAACCCCCACCAGTGAGAAAAGCTGGAACCAAGTGGGGAAATGAAAGCAGCACAGCTTTCAGGTCACACTTAGGGAACAAAGAACTGCAACACACACCAAATGCTCTCCCGGGAGACTCCTTGCTCAACTGCCTCTTTAGATAGGCTGACGTGGTGGATTCATGGTTCAATTATCAGATAGAGGGAAAAGCTTTGTACATGTTATTAACTGACTATTAGAGTATTTGCCTGCTGAAGTGAAGCTCCCTGTGTTTTCTAAATGAATTTTCTGCATCTAGCATTAAGCTCTCTGTTTTTGCAGAAAGTTACACTTGGGTAATTAATCTCATGTTCGTTTCCTGCACATGTAAGAGAGCAGCCTTTGTTAGAGAATGATAAGACACTTCTAAGAATAGTGCTACTAAGAGTATCAGCTCTATAAGACTTTACAGGAAAAATACAGACTCTTAACACCTGCTTTTCGCTTTTCAGAGTTTTGTAAATAACTGTTTTGCTTATCTAGAGCCAAATTCTGACTTGTTTATGTGTAGAAAAGCTAATTGCTGTCATCAGATAACAGGCATAAATGAAGGTGTACTTTGGATTTCAGGATCCAATCTAGCAAAGATGCATTTGTTTAGTTTTATAAACACTGTAAATACTCCCAGTGCCTTCAGCGGGACTATCTGCAGTTCCCGGTCTCACAACCTGAATCCATCACTTTGTCTTGTCTCTTAACTACAGATTCCACTGAAATCACTTGGACTTTCTTATTGACTGTAAAAAACAGGATTAAAAATTTAACTGTGTGTAAAACAAGAGACCCTCAGGCCAGACCTTACAAAGGCCAGATACTGAACTCAGGAAAATATAAGCTAGGAGACAACCACGTGGGAGCAACTGAGTTGCTCCAGCCTAAGAGAGGTGCCAGTGGGCAGCAGACCAAGACCGCATTTGAAGCTCCCTGAAAGCTTCAGCCCAGACCATGGATTTTGCCAACTGAACATAAAGGGTGGTGTAAAGCTTGGGGATTTATGTATGTTGTCAGTTCGGAACCAGAGCCAACACCATTCTGCTGTAAGGGTTGACACTTGACACCTACTGAAGTCAGTTTAAACAGCCATTGTTTTAAAGCTTGTGTTGTTTTTAAGCAGTCACTGTGGTCCAGCCCGTGCTATCTGCCACCCCAGTGCAAGATGCACAAGCTGCCACGCTGGTGAAACAATACGAAAAGTGGAAAAAAGTAGTTTACAGTGGGTACGAGACATTTCCACTCAGTTTGTAGCATCCACCGTGTAGCTAGTCATATGAGAAAGGACATTAATCTTTGCTGTACTTGCAAGAGATTTCTTTCTGCCTTATTCTAGACAAAGGAGTAGTTTATCCTGCTAACCAGAAAATGAAGCCTAATCTGTAGAGATCTGGCTAATCTAGTGGTTGATGTTTGAAGAACCACATAGACCCAATTTCCCTAGGTTTTGTAGTGCAAAATCTAAGCAGAGCAGACTGCAACTAGTCTTGTGAGCTGATCAGAGCCCCTGTTGTGACTATTATCTTGACTTATAATGGGGGCTTTCAAATCCCAGCTTTATCACATTCTGTTTTCTCTACTTTGCCCTTTCATGAATATTGAGTCATCAAAAATAGCTGCACTGACAGAGTTACTAATGATACCAGCTGGGTGAATCAGTGGCTCTTACATTGTCTAGTGCCTGCTATACACTGCTATTACTACACCCGTTACAAAATATAACAAAAAATAAACATCCATATTTTACTTGCAGCTCCCTTGAGACACATAATAGCCGTTATTTTAGAATTGGAAAATGCTAACTGAACAAGAAACTGGCTTAGAATAAGTTAAAAATAAATTCTAACATCAGTAAATTATCCTTCTAGTTTTTAGTGCAAAGAAAAAATACACTACCAAATTATATATATCTACCACATTCTTCACGAGACAGTTATTCCTTATATTTCTAGGAAAAGTAAACATCAGCAGTCCAGAAGAAATGCTGATAAACAGAAGTGAACACGACAAATGATGTAAGAGATGTATATGGCTGGAGCGCGACAGACACACATGGTGGCATCCTGCTGGTACAGAGCAGAGCTGGGCTAAGCCAGGTTAGAAGTGCAAGGCTCAAACAAGTATTAGCGATTCCAAAAGTGTAACAACAGCATCAACACGCCTGGTGAAGAGCCATCACAAATGAGTATGCAAAATGGCCCACGATGATCTTACATTTTTCATGCTGTCCCAAGCGATTTTTAAGGGTCATTTATTTGTACCCGGAATGCATTCCTCGCAGCCCTGCAATGAGACAGTTTCCTATGTTTGCAACACACACCCTTTTTTTTTTTTTTTTTTTCTTTCCTTCTTCTTCTTTTTTTTTTTTTAATTTTTTTTTTCCAGGAACAAGCAGGCAGATACAGAATGAAACAAGGGCCCCCTTTACACATAATGCAGTTGCAGCTCTCCATGCATGCAGTGCTTGCTGCTTCTCACCAGTTCCCTTCACCTTTCAGCTACCAGAAACTTTACAGCATGACATCTTCTAGCACCTCTTTATCACACACAAAAAGATAAGTTTTCTGCTAGCAGCTGCATCTGGCATATTAAATTGGTAAATAAAACTACTGCTGATGTTGCGTTCAAAGAGTGCCATAGAAATTACAGAGCATCTTAACAAAGCAGAGCCTGAGAATGTAAAGTATTAGTTTTCTTCAGGAGGTTCTTGCCCTTCCCTGGTAAAGTGACATCTGAAATTCTATTACAACAATTCTGTTAGTTACGGCAACATTAACTGAAACCGAAATGCGGTTTTTTAACCTAAGGTATGTTGCATAACAACTGAAGTATAATAGTCTTACGAGATGGGAAAGGTTAATACCAAAGGGCACAGGAATATCGGTGAAAACTAAAACACTCCATAAACGCACGGACTTGCAAATCTTTTTGTTTTGGTCCAAGGCGAAGCCGAAACGGGCGAAACATTTGAAAGGAAGAGTAAGACACCGAGCACATGCCGAGATCCGTTTAGCGAGGAAAAAAAAATATCAGCAGAGCCTCTGCACTTACGTATCTCTTGAGTTTCTTCTCGGGGGGTGATTTAATGAGCCATCCAGTGCAAACGACGTCCCCTGAGCTCATCTTCCCCCCCGGCGCGGAGCGGCGACGCGGGAGCCAGGGTGCGGGCTGCGTGTGTGTGTGTGTGTGTGTGTGTGTATTGTTCCCAGCCAATTTGAAACCAGCAGTAATCAGCTTCCTTCAGCTGTGCTCTGATACTGCTCCAGCCCGAGGAGGAAGTCATGACATTGATCACTGACACGGCCAGCCCTCCCTCCGCCGCAAACACAATGCAACACACCGAGCACGTGATGGGCGGCCGGGACTCGCCGCCACGCAGCCGGCGGCTGCGACACCCACCGCGGCCACCGCCACCGCCGGCGGGCGGCTCCCGCGCCCGGCCCCGCCTCGCCCCGCCGACACCGACCCGCATCGCCGCGGGGAGTCCGGCCCCGCATCTCCCGGCTCCTTGTCCCAGGGTGCCCGGCCCCGCATGGCGCCTGGAGCGGACATCCCCGGGGATGCTGACAGCCCCCCGCACCGGGGGAGCAGGGTGAGCGGCGGGAGCTGCGGGGGGAGCGGTGACCGTGGTGCGGTGGCCCCAGTGGCGGGGTTGCCCCCGGCAGAAGAAGGGCTTTGGCCCAGCGCTGGGGCGCGGGCAGTGCACATGGTGCTCCGTGCTCGGTGCACTGACCTCACTACAGCCACCACTTCTTCCGAACTTCCTCAGTTTGTGAACTTAGAGGTTTTTCAGCGGCATTTGGTCCCCTTTCTGAATAAACTGATACATTTGATTTTTCTGGTCACATCATTGCAGAGTTTTTAGAAACAGGCTTTTTTAGAAGTGACTTTGGGGAGAGAGATTGCCATTGCACTGTCACAGCTGAAAAACATGACCGCAGAGTCCAGATCACTGATGTCCTTGGAGTTAGTGCCTCCCTCCAGAGTGGGAAAGCCTCCTGGCTTCTCAAGGACAGGGCAGCTTGTGTTCATTTTTCAGAAGTTGCTTATAACTCTGACTTAAAGTGGACACAGCGATTCTTACTGGGTTGTACAGGTCTGTAATTTCTGAGCAGTCAAATACACCTGTGCCCGGGCACAGCACACAGTGGAGCCTGACTCTGCCAGGTATGGTGAGGGGCATCAGGGCTGGGCTAGAGTTTAATGTTTTCAGAGTTTTCACAGCTCTGCTAGAGCTCCTTGGCAGGGCAGGCTGACAATGGCTTGCAGTGTGACTGCTGGAACCTGAAAAACTGAAAGCCATGCTTGTTTTTTAATAAGATTTTAAGCAAAAATGTTGTGGCGGTATGTATTTATTGTATTTAATACCATATGTACTATAAATGGCATATAACATAAATATATGCCCTGTGTACATTTGCATAACTGTATAAATAAATATGTATAAACTGTATAAACCCCTGTTGCTAGTGTTTTACATTATCACTGGCCTTAAAAGAATCTTACCATAAATTCAAAACATAATGAATAAACAATAAACAATTTATTCCAAATGTGCTCTGACTTCTCTAGGTGGGTTTTTCTTTGAGACTAATGATTTTTATGCACCCCCGCAATATTATTCAATTTCCAGCCTGACATTCTGCTACCACCTTCACTCAGCTCCATATATCCTTTATCCACAGGGATGTTTTAACAACTTCCCAAGTGTAATAGCAGGTTTGTGAACAAGACTCTGTAACACTTCTCCTTGGAGAGATGCATCCAGCCATGGAACTTATTTAGGGAAGGAAAGTCACACTTTCCTTCCACATGTGACTTGGCTGTGTCATTCTGACATACAATAGCCTTAAACCTGAAGGCTTAAAAATATGAGTTTGCCAAAATAAAATGAACTGTGATCTACTTGGTGCATTATGCCCACGGTGTCATAACAATACCCATCTTTTACTGGATCATGCCTCAGGCAGATGGGTTTCAGTCAGATTCATTGTGCATAAGCACTTCCAACAAAGCTGCAGAGGAGATGGGGAGGGGGCAGGACAGGGCGGCGAGAAACCTGGACTGCCAAACAGATCTAAACACTGAATACTGAACCACAGCCTCAAAGGGAGCTCCTGCTCCATCTCTGCTTGTGCTCAGTGAGAACGCTACTTAAATCACCGCTAGTCCCCATGTCTTAAGCCACTTGTCCCTTCCCGTCTGCTGCCTCCTCCATTACATATGCACAGTATATTTGTGTGCCTACTGGATGAATTGAATTAGAAAACTGTTTGGAAAAGAACAAGAAAAAAAAAAAAAAGGGCTTATTTTCCAGCTGGATCAGGACTAGTTTCCTGATCTGATAAATGCTGTGGCCTGCTACACACTTGTACCTGACCAATGGAGGTGGTGATGCATGGGCAGTAATAAGAAACCAGCAGTTGCTTAAATTGGCATTTTTTTCTGCCCAAAAAATGCCTGCTGAGTGGTAGCCATGGTGATGGGGAGGGGTATGGTGGTTGTGTTCCCTGCTAGAAGTGTGGCTGAGCCCTCCTGTCCTCGCTGCTGGGACGGCCCAGTGGCTTGTGAAGCACCTGCTGAACTACTTACATGTTGCAGCTCAGCATATTTAGAATAAATAAAATCTGTGCCAGTTCACTCATGGTGCCAGTAGCCTCACAGGAAATACAGGAAGTCAGAAGTCATAATTAAGCAGAACATGTCAGGGTTAACATGTTTGTTATGAAAGCTGCCATGTCTTTTTGGTATTTGTGCTCCAAACATTAAAAGAGTAAATAAAGTTATTTTCTTCCCCTAGTTATTTTCCCTGTGCAGATATTGTGTCACTCACATATGTGTTTGACAATAGCAGGCTTAAAAATGCATGATATCTAGCCCTGATGGAAGAAATGGGATTTCACTTTTGTTCTGCTCCACGCACAATTTTTTCAACCACTTTTACGTTATAAAATCCTTCATCATGATGCTGAACAACAGGGTCTTGGTTTTAAAAATCTTACAGTTGAAGGCATACGTACAGATTAAGCTGAGGTTGGAAACAGAATGGAAAGTGAGGGAAAGAAGAGCAAAGAAAAATTGATTTTGGCTGAACATTTCTGTGAAACCCTTGGGGTGTTCTATTTTAGTTCCAGCTTTTGCATTTATCCATTAGCATTTAGTTTCGGACTTCAAGTATGTTTTGAATATATATGCTAAAATCACTGGCAAACCCCCCAAAAAAAAATAAAACAAAAATTACTTTCTTAATATTATTGCAGTGTTGAAAGGCTTGAAAGTGAGAATTACATATGTTTGTTTATTCGTCTCACTTTTTCAGCTTCTATTTTATACATATTGCATAGTTACCTTGAAAGAGACCAGGTTTTGCTTGGTAACAGTTACAGAGGCTGGCTTGCCTCTCCAAATATGCTCTAGGCAGTACTACAGGAATGTTCTCAAAAATTACTGACCACTGAAAAAAACCAAACCAAAATGACTTGCAATTAGGTTGAAATTCTCTTTCTTTCTACATGAGACCAGAGCCAGTCTTAGCAAATCTTCAAAGTCTCACGAGAGATTTTTTCCCTTCTTGTGACACTTCCTAGAGTAAAGTCAGTCACTGAGAAGCTTTCATGGCTATGAACATTAAACACTATTACAGAGAAAGTAAAAATAGATATAATGTAAAACAGAATTGGAACCTCAGAATGCAAAATCATTCTCTATTCTACACAAATTGCACAGGTCACTCATGTTCTGATGTGTCTTGATCAAATGTCAAGAATCTGTTTTTATTTGCATCATATCAGAGTGTTTGTCCTCACCAGACTAATCTCATATGTGCCACTAGCAAAGATCAGAGTAAGCATGATCAGTTTGGCCCTGAATGTGTGGACAGTTCACACCAGCCAGATACCTAAGAGGAATTATCTGCTTTTCATGAAAGTACTGGTCCACCAATTTGCTTTCCTAACTTCGGCTACTGATGTTTCAGAGAAAAACAACACCTGACTACTAGTAAAACAAGAGAACAAATCATCTAGTTGCTTTTGATGGGAAGTTCCTTCGTGATCCTCTGGGTGACTGATTCAAAGAAGCAAGTGTGCTATTTAAGCTTGCCCATTTCCACACTGCAAAGCAACTGGTGGAGTTATTATTAAGAGCAGTAGAAGCCCTTGCTCCCCTGTGGGTAGAAGAATAACCAGGGTGGAGGGGATGGGAAGAATCTGGAGGATTTATTTAATTCACAAATTTATAGGTACCTAAGCAGGAAGAGACAATGGATTCTTCTAGACTGACATTCCCACAAGCATATATTTTTCTCAGACTCCAGGCCCACATTTAATTTACAAAATCCTGCAGGGGTTGTGAAGGTTGAGGTGCATGCAGGAGACAGTCGTAGCCCTGTGAGAACAGCCTTTTTCTCTCATCTAGTGGCTGATCCCTGTTTACATATGGAGTTCGCACCACACTTACTCAGCAAAATGCTAACATGCCTTTGCAGCATTCCCACAGCAAGCAGAAAAGCCCAGTACCACAAAAAGACATGACACAGTATATACGTTCCAGCTGTTCCTGACAGTTACCACTCTGCTCCCCCCTGCAGACAAATATTTCACTCTCTTCCCATTCACAAGGACAAATTCAGCGAAGTCACAGGGGATAATTCAACCCCTTCTCCTCCTTTCACTAGCCTGTCCTCACCATACAAATCCGGTCTAAAAGAGGAATGCACACAGATCATTAGAGCAGCACAAGTTGTTGTTTAAAAAATTAACTACAAAAATTGGAGCTGGACCACTGGCACAGAGTGATGCTGACCCTGCTGGCACTACACTGCTTAAGTGACAAATATTTTCTCTCTGAACAGGGCAGTATACCCACCAGTCACCCACCTGCAGGCTCTCTGTGGCATGGGACTCAATGGTCAGATACCTGCTTTTGAAGCAGGACCAGTTGTGAAAATTAAGAAAAAAAGAAAACAGACAGTTGAACGTTGCTGTGGTTTTGCTCCAGGAAGTATATGAACTATGTAAGCTGCATGTGGGTATGGTCTTTATTGTTATGGACAGGGCAGAATCTAATTTTAACAAAAGCTCTCATGACACACAGGGAGAACTCTGTCAGTCTGTTTCAGAAAACAGACCAACGCCCTCTGGCACTAGTCTCCTCTGGGAAACAGCAGCAGACATACAGCATCTTACAGGAAATTCTTCCGTTCAAGAAAGTAACGGGTGGAAGAGCCGTTCTGTGGAATATTGTATTTATCTGCAACTGTGCAACTGCCTTTTTCTGAAGCGAGGCTGGTAACAAACAGAGCCCCACTTTTTTACAATCCTCTGATCTGGCGCTTTTTGTCTCTTCTCTGTCATCCATGGAAGCATATATTAAAAATTGTGCTTTTTGCTGCTTTTCAGCTTCTGTTTGCAGGCTGGTAACCAATCTTATGGTGTGTACATCAGCGGTCAAGCAGGTCGTGGCTGTTACTCTCTACAAACATATCCCTATCAGTGCTTTTCTGAGGATTTCCTTATGAGGTGATTTTATCAATGGCCCCTCAAGCTTAGGGAATAATCCTTGCAGCTGAGGCAGGAGATACAGAAGTAGAGAAGATGGCTTTTTTAAAGGCCCAAAATTTATCTTCTAATTGTCTGAATTACTTTTAGAATCTATGAAAAATTTACTTTCTTTTTCATAGATAATAATGATGAATCCTACCCAGCCCACATGTGAGGGAGTCTACTGATTAACTTTATATGGCAATTTGAAGGAATTTACCTGTGTAAAAATGATGGATTCTGGTGACATGACACAGTCAAATCTGTAACTGCCAGAAATCCAAAAGGATCTATTTGACGTCAAGATTATGACATGCCTCTTCTAGATCAGAAATCAAAAAACATTATTACTTTTTAATTTTAATCTACTGAAATTGAGAACCTGCTGAAACCAGCCTGAAGTCTGGATGTGAAGCTTAAAGAAAGGTCTCAGGAAGGCCTGCAGAAACAGATGGAAAAAGAAGTCTGTATTTTTATGCTTAAGTTAAAAAATTTACCTAACTATTTTCAGACTCACAAATGTGGAAAGCTCATCAAGAAGTGCAGGATGAGTCTTGGCTTCCCTACAATATACTTAGACTAGAGAACACTCCAGAATAATGAGAAAATGAACACAGGAAAATTAATGTGAGACACTCTGCCTTTGTTCTCTATGTTGCCCCAAAACACATTACTAGGAATTACAGGAATCCTATGTCTTACATTGTGACCTGTGAGAGATTTTTATGCAGACAGCAGAACAGTGGGTAAAAAAAGATACCTTCCCCTTCTAGATAAATGAAGCAAAAGTTAAATACTAGTTTATTTAATTATGATTGAGTAGTGAGTATTACAGCAAACAGACCAGATTTCTGAACTACATGTGTAAAATGTTGCCCTGTGTGAAGAATGTAAATGGAGGAAAGGAAGAATTGTTTTGATGGCAGCTGTGTGTTTGAGACTGTTACAAAAAAGGAAGAATCATTACAGGATGAGGAAGAAAGAAGGCCCAGGCAGTCAGGGAAGCAAAATAACAAAAAAATGGGGGAGCAAGGGGAAAGGGAGAAGCAGATTCTATGTGGACTAGGAAAAACTAAAAACAGCTACTGTATTTTAACAGATCCTTCAATAGGAAAGGAAAATATAACAGGTTGAGTCTAGTTTTCTACAATGAGTGTTGGCAAGTAAAATGGGTAATATAGGACAGGATTAATAGTAATTTCACCACAGGACAAAGACTGTGGCAACTGAAGTGATGGCTTTTGGCTTAAGCAATGCATTTGCCGTGTTTGCAAGGCTAATGGAGGCAGTACTTCACACGATTCTTTTGCCCATTTCCTGCATTTGAAGGAAATCCTGGTGCATGCTAAAACTCTTGAACAAGAACTGTTACATTTACAAATATTCTGTGATCCGCTTAGGGATAACTGTGAAATCAAACCCCACAGAAATAGGCTTTTGCTAATGAACAATTATGTTGGGCAGAGAATTTGTAAAGAAAACATTTCAACCATCATTAAAGAGAGTTAAAGGTTATACTGCACTGGCCTGCTTGCTGGATACTCACAAAAATTCAAATTGTTTTAAGATTCTCTCTCTGTTACGGGCAAGTTGTTTACAGGTTTTCATTACTGGAAAATCATTGAGTAGGTGGGGGAAGAAAAGGATTCCATCGTAGGGAGCAGGAAAGTATGCTTCGGATTTACCTCTTTGGATAGGTTTTGCATTAGTGTAAAATAGCTTTTATAATGCCTTTCAACAACACTAGCCTCTTCTGGTCAGGAGCTCTCTTGACACAACTCTCCAGGTTTTGGCAAAGTTGTAGCTTATCACATCAGGAATTATTGCATGACCTCCAAAGGAATCCCTGATCATTGCTAAATCTGCATGATACTATTGTTTGTAGGTGGACAAAATCTGGAGTTCACAATCGAATACACAATTGTAACATGTTTATAGAAGTCTGGTTGATGGTAGCTTAAACTGATACAAATGAGCGTGGCTGCAATCCCACCCTCCATCTCGCAATGTATCTGTTTCTTTCTGTCCTGGCACTGGCCCTCATGTGTGTGGGCAGTTGAGTTGTTTTGCTGTGCTGATCTGAGAAAAAAACTAGTAACTCTGTTTGCTGGGCTCAATTTTTGCATTTTAGAACCCTGAACTAACCCACCACTCACGTGCAGAAACACCAGTATCAGTGCAGGGGGTCAGGAAGACAGAAACCTGTTGTGGGTGGGAGCAGCCACTATGTTTAATTTCAAAGTTGCAAAGGACTAAAAGTATAGAGGCAAGTAAGGTATCTGTGCAATAAGTTCCTGATGAGACTTAACACATTCTAATGTGAATACATAAACCTGGCTCATCACATGCATGAAGAGATGACAGTCTTCTCACCTTCATATTTTACCAAAATGTGAGAGTTCCTGGATGTCTCACTGAGAAAAGGCCTAAACAAACAACACTGTAAAAGCAAGTGGATACTTAGTGAGAAGGTTTAGCAAAACTGTGTGGTTGGGAAATGCAGCCCTATTATTGCATTATCACAGTAAAGGTTTCTTTGCTAAAACCTGGAATTAAAAATGCAATATTGCATACAAGATGGGAAAAACAATGAGTATTTGTACAGCTGTCAGCTTTTTGAGCCAGATACATGGGCTGGGAGGGTTGCTTGGGTCTATTACTGTCTGTGGGCCCCAAACACTTGGTTCCTCACACCTTTCACCAACATCCTTGTAACCACGGCAATCATGAATCTCGGAATCAATTAATAACTGAGATGAAAAGACAAGTCCTTCATAACCAGACATTTTTGCTGTTCTGGGGGAAGGTACTGAATGTACATCATACACTTCTAAAAGCAATTAAACAACAGCAGGTAAAAAACCTAATTGATATAATTTATTTCGCATTTTTGATCAAGTCAGTTTGAAGACTGAGTAGCATTCACATTAAATAGCTCATAGGCTGTCGGATCACCTTGAAGTCAGGACTCTCGAAGCTGGCAGCAGGCGAGCACAGGTCGGTGTTGCCACCTTGTGGCATTTGACAGCGGTACTGTCACTTGCAAACCTGTCCTACTCATCCACACAATCTCAGGCAAAAGGGCCTTTTATTAGAACTTGGCCTATAAAGTAATTCTACTGAATACTAAAGTTAATTTTAAAAAGTTACCCAAACCGGATTTACCTGTTCTAGAGAAGTTAAGACCACTACAATCAGTCCCCCATTTGGGTGAAGCTAGTAGCCACAGTTCAAGATTTCAAAAATCTTATGGTCTTACCTGGATAGTAATAAAAATGTTCCTGGATCCTTACACTTCACATATTTCAGCAGTGCCTGAAATATAAAAGTGAGTAACAGTGAGCTTAAATATACGCAGTGACTATGACAAGAATGTTCTATGACAAGAAAATACAATATGCCAAGCACCATCTTTCTGAGTTGGACACAGAGGGCCTTCTTAATTGCTCTGAAACCTTAGCATATAGGAGACTACGTATTCAGCCCTAATGATTGTGCCTGGTAGATTGTAAAAAACCAGGAGTAATAGACCTGTGACAACAAAGAACTAATACCTAAATCTACAACGTAACAACTAGCCCACTCACTCCCAACCACATGTAAAAAACCCCAAAACAATTGGAAAAATTTTGTGGGATTTTTCAAATACATTAGAAAAGGTATGAGTACAAAAATAGTATATAAAGTAAGTATAAAAAAGCACTTTGCTACTTTTTAATTATTAATTAGCTTATAACATGCTATTGTATGACTAAGTGATTTTATTCAGCCAATGACCTGTGTATCCATAGGACTACATAGCATAGTGCCAACTGCAAATGTTAAGCACACAAGTGAAACATATCCAAATGGGATCTTTCATGAAAGCAGCAGCTTGATTGTTTTGTGCAGCACATAATGTTCTTGTGAATTTCAAGAAAAAACAAGCTGTGACAAACACTTGAGAGTGTTTTCCATAAACAGAAGCTACAAGCATTGAAACTAGAGTAGGAAAGTCAAATATTAAAAATGGTTAGCGAGCTATTTTCCGTAAAGGCTAAGAACAAACACATCATTGACTGGAATTTTCCCACCTCAGAGACTTTTTGCATAGCTAACAGTAAGCTTCATTTTCTAGACCATGCTGCTTGGAAAAGCTATTTGGAGCACTTTTTCAAAACCAACCATATCATTCTTCTCAATTGTGCTATGAAAAATATACTTCCCAATGCTTTTAAATATAAATCACGTGGAAGGGCTACTGCAGACACTGTGGGTCTTACTTTGTTGCAAACATGCAACAGACACAGAAGGCAATAGGGTGCTAAATAATTTGGAACAGCACTGTTACTGTTTTGCAGATGTTTCACAACATGGAAAAGGGGGATTTAGAGCTTAAATCTTCTATGCTGGACCATAATTTAGACACTAAATTTCAGAGTAATCAGGCAGTCTTGGAAACAGTTCAGACATACAGTTAGTCCTCACAAAATGGCACCTTATTGGAGTTGATGGATGGAAAGGAGGTCTCAGAGGTCTGTCTAAATGCAGTGTATGTGAGCTGCAATAATCCATTTGCTAAGCTTAATTGTTGAGTTATGCAAAAAGATCTTGGTAACAGCTACTGAGCTTTCTACTGGAATTAAAAAGCCTTTATTGCTCATTTTATCTGCAAGGCTAGGGTTTCATCTGATCTGGACAAAATGCTCACAATTGCCTTTGTAAATAAACACCAGGTAAAATGGCTGATTCAGAGCTCAGAATTTTTTGTCTGCCTTCTCAAGGATTGGTTTTGAATCATGTAGTGGCATGAGGAAAGTGACAGCAGCTGATAATTCAAATGTCTTGCATGGACAGGCAGAAATGTGTGTACTGACAGTTAATTAAATTGAATTGCTTAATTGGTGCAATATCAATACGCAATACAACATTGCTGAATTTGAAATGGCTTAAGAAAAAAGTTAATTTTCCCTATATGCTACTCTTGCTTTGGGAACTCCACTGATACCTCTTAGCTCTGCAGGTTGTAAGAGGTGATTTTTTCTCTCAAATAACACCCTGGGCCATTTAGGAAAACACACTTGCTATTTGCAACAGGGTTTGGAACCAAGGAAAATTAAGTTTTATGGTCCATACCATTCTGTTCTGTTGTCTGGCTCCTGCAGCATCTTATCCTTCTGTCAGCATCCATAGTTTCTCCCACAACAGGTCTAGGGTCCACATGCTCTCTCTGCCTGTGCCAGGCCCACTGGGACTCCTGGCTGGGAAGACATGGGAAGGACAGCACATCCTGCCCTTGGCAGATGAGGCACAGGCTGGCTGCTCTCTTGAGATTACAAAGAAATGGCTTCAAGCTGCAGCAGGGTAGGTTTAGGCTGGACATTAGGAACATTTTTTTCACAGAGAGAGTGGTTAGACCCTGGAACAGGCTGCCCAGGGAGGTGGTGGAGTCACCATCCTTGGATGTGTTTAAGGCTCGTTTGGAGGTGGTGTTGGTGGTTATTGTTTAGGGGAGAACTTTGCAGAGCAGGGATGATGGTTGGACTCGGTGATCCCAAGGGTCTTTTCCAACCTCAATAGTTCTATGATTCTATGAAAGGCAGCAGGTGGGACATGTACTTCAGGAACAGAAGCACCAGTTCAGTGGATGCCTGGGAGGCCCCAAGACAGCGCAGTACATCGTAACCCTGTCCTTGGGCACGTCCCGAGCTATCCCCTGTGTACGGAGCAGCCCTGAGCGCTTTCTCTCCCGCGCGATGCGGTGTCACTCGAGAGGGCGGGCGGCGGCGAGGCCTGCGCGGCCACGGGGGCCCTCTGCGCAGCCCCGCGCGGAGAACGGCCACGGACTGGCCCCGAGAGCCCCCCCAGAAGCCCCACCGGCCCCGCAGCAAGAGCCCTTCCTCCCTTCCCGCCTGCGGCACATCCCGCTCCCCGACATTCCCGGCTCCCGCCGCGGACCCCGCAGGCTGGGCGGGAGCCGCGCGCGCCCTGCCCGCCTCCCGCGGAAGCACCGCGAGACCCGCGCGCGGCGGGAGGGGCGGGGCCCGCGCTGTGCGGGGCGCTGGGGCCTCCCCCGGCGGCTGCGGGACCCGCCGCGCACAAAATGGACACCGGGAGCGGCGGCACCGCCGCTGGCGCGGACGCCGAGGCGCCTTCCACCTCCGCCGCGGCAGCCTCTGCACAGGAGCCCGGCGCCGAGGAGGTACCGCTCCGGGGCGGGCAGCGGGGACCCTGCGGGCGGCGGAGCCTCCCGGAGCGAGCGCGCGTGGCGCCGCCGCAGCCCCTGTCCCGCAGCCGCCCCTCGGACCGCGCCGCCCCGGCCCTGAGGCGGGCGCCTGGCCCGCTTGGGCTGCGTGTCAGCCCCTCTGCCGCGGTCCGTGAGGGCCCGGCTGGGCCAGAGCCGCGGCCCGGCCTGCGCGGCTGCCCTGCGGGCCGGCCCTGGCCCGGACACACGTCCCCCCGGGCCCCCGCTCCGTCCTTCGGCATCGCCGTGGCAGCTGCCGCCAGCCGCGCGGTCCGGCTGCCCCTCTGGTGGCCCCGTTCCAGCCGCGCAGCCCGGGCTCCCGTGCCCTGCGGCCCCTTCGGCCCCCTACCGACCCCCCCAGCTCCTGGGCGCCCTTCCAGGGCCCCCCGCCCTGGTGTTTCCTTTCCCCGGTCCTCAGGTAAAGCTGTCCCGCAGCGGGATGGGTACAGCGAGCCCGGGGCTCCGCCGGAGCCGGGAGGGTCTTCAGGGGCTTTGGGGTGGGGGTGTCGAGGAGTTGGCAGCTAAAACGCCTTGTCCCAGCCCTCACGCTTCGGGGCTTCCCTCTCCCCAGCTGAGGTGCAACCGTGATGTAGAACAGACCCTTCAAGAGAGCCTCTACGGCTGCCAGCCTCCTCCCTTCAGGTTTTTTTGGAAAAAAGTCTCTAGGCTAGGACATAAGAAATGTAAAAACTGTTGTATTTGGGTATCCTTGGAAACTGACCAGGATTTACCCTGAAGAATGATTCTTATAAAAACTTAGTGAGAGTGGTGACTGTGTGTAATATTTTTATGATAGTGGAGAAAACTGCAGAAATATTCATATTAGTGCAATCAGAATTTTAATTCCAATTGATGCAAGTCCATTTTTGTGCCTGAAAAGAATGCTTGATTCTTTATTTTGTTATTATGTATACAGCTGTCAGATACAGCACCGTGTAACTCTAAATGTTGCCTGATTGCTCAAGGGAAAAAAGTTTCTGTATTGGATACAACTTACTCTATAAAATTTTATGTATGTCAACTGATAAAAAGGTGGTACTAAATGTTTAGAGAATGCCTGCCTGAAGAAATAATTTAGAAGCAGTGAATAGTGTTGAATAGTATTGACAGTGTGCCCCTGTGCCATGCTGGTCAGTTTCTTAAAAGAAAAGAAAAAAAAGATTTTGCTGTTCTGGGTTTTTAATTTATCTGTGGAATTTCACTTCCCGCTGGGCCACGGGTCTGTTATGTAGCTGAACAGTGATACGAGCTGAATAACGATGGGATATAATGCAGCCTCTTGTGCTCTGTTCCCCTCTTACTGTTTTGCTTAACTATATATATTCTTTCTTGTTGTGGAAGGACCAAAACAACATCTGAGCTTAAGGCCTATTTGGAATGTATTTTTACTTTGTCTGTGTGAGTTAAACACAAAAGGGGTCCTAATTATTCTTAATGCATGTTTGAAGTTCTCAACAGCACAGATTACAAGAGTAAAGTCAACTAAGGCAGCAGCAGTTCTTATTCCTGGTCGTGTACTGAAGTGTTCACATGACCTACCGTTTAGGACTAAGTATTGCACTTACTAGATAGAAATCTCTCTTTTAGCCTCAAGTTAGTAGCTCTGTTCAGGCTAGTTAGTAGAGAGTTCAGAGTGTGATGTTTTGGCTCCTTGAAACATTCGGAGTTGTTAGTTTTGAAACTGTTGCATAATCACGTTTCTTGTAAGGCGTTAAAATGACAGATTTTCGACGATTCTCTTATCTAGGGCTTAAACTTTAATGAAAGCATTTCTGAGGGCGGTGGCTGTTGCCAGCTAGCTCCCCGGGATGAAAAAGAAAGTACCTTTTTTTGCAGGTTAATTAATTGTTTGCACTGAGGCTTCTGCTGATCCTCCTGTTCCCTGTTAAGTCAACCCTCTAAGCCATGAAGATGCATTGTCTAAAGAAAGTTTCTAGGATAAAACTCTCACAGACATAATTAAACAGTTTGTGGTTCTGTGTCCTGTTAGGTACATGATCTAGTTGATAGTAAGAGTATTCTTACTAATGCCAAAGTTTGATAATTGACAACATCTAGATGTTTATAATTCTGAGCATTATGCAGAAACAAGTTTGGATACAACGATCATCCCTACTACCTATGTAGTTTCCCCAGCATAGTAGTATTTTAGTGAAACTGCAGCATGTTCTTTTCCTGTGTAAGCTGTGAGGAAGAGAGAGAGTATCCACGTATGTCTTGTTTGTCTCATCATCTTTTGTCAGTATCCTGTTTGTTATTTCTACTGTTTTGGAGCCATCAGTGTTCGATAGAAACACTGCAGTGAGGAGGACGGGGACAGGGAAACTCTTTTGTCTCGAAGTGTAAGGCGTAGGATGTGATTTGATTTTTATAGTGCTGTGTCTGCTAACTTTACATGTAACTTTGTTAACTTCATTAACTCAGAGTGTGTTACACACAAATACATATTTCTGAATAAATTTGATTTGTATGCCACCATAAGTTTTCTTCTTCTGGGGAAATTGAGTAATAACAGAAATGGTGTTACAGCCACCTGCCTTGTAGCTTAGGAGGATAATACTAGATTACATTTTACTAGGAAAATGCAGTTAAAAGGGATTCATGTAGTTATTGAGTTGTTCTGCTCTGTTCAGAAGAAACATCATACTTACCTGAGGTAGACAGACAAATTATTATTTTTTTTTTTTCAGTAGCACATGTGAAATTTATTTCTAGGCGAAGTGAGGGAGACATCTGAAATGCTCTGCTGTCAATTTTGTTTTCCTCTAAGGAGGAGTGTAATGCTAGCACTGTCAGTCTTTCTCACTGGAGTGTGTATTATACAGTAATACAATGGAGGTGTGAACTTACACACATAAATGACCTGCTCTTTGGCAGTTGGTTTAACAGTCCTCTCCTAAGGTGTCTTTCTGAGCTGAGCTGATCACCTGTATGATTGAAGAAGCTGTAAGTGAATAGAACCTTTCTAATGCTTGCTATATACAATATGAGTATTTGGCTTTTTAAAGCTGAATTAATGCATTTATAAAATCATTAGTCAAACGACTTCATCATACACTTAGTACTGTTCACCTTGGCTGAGAATTATGCCTTTTGGCCAAAACTCAAAAAGGTGATCTCTGACTTCAGAAAATATTTCTCCCATTTGTGTGATTGTGTTTAAAATTGAAGAGTAAATTGGTGCACATTTATCAGTAACAGTTCTAAAATATAAAACAAAGTTGCTTGACAGATTTTACAGTTTTAGTTTCATTTTGGTTTGGTTTTGTTACTTGACCCTGAATAGTTTAGGTTACTATTTCACTTTAATGTGTTTGTAGTAGACTGATACTTCAAGACCTTGGCAGATAAAGGCTCTGCTACATTTTATGCAGACATGTACTTTGGCAGTTCCTTTCAGATTATTCAGTGCTTTTCAAAAACGTTTTTGTAATTTAATGCATCTCATTATTAATTATTATTATTATTATTATTAATAATAATAATTATTATTATTATTTGCAGGAGGTATTTTAAAAGGCATACTTTAAAGACTGAGCTAGGAAAAAAAATCATCAAAAATTCTCTCATTATTCTCTTTTTAAAAAAAAGATATTTTGCCAATATAATGGGTTTTGCCAGTATGGGGTGTTATTGTTTGCTTGTTTTCAATATAGTAGTGTATAAAAGTTGGAGAAGCCTGTTTTGAGCTTTCCAATTGAAGACAGAAAGGAATCTCTTAAGTTACAGAAGTCAGGCATTATTGTTACAGTTTCTTAACTTCCTTTCATTTATAGTAATAGGGTAATTCTTTGTTAATTAGGCATACTTTGCAGTAGTTGCTTATCTTGTAATCTGTAGGTTTGCTCAGTTTGATGTCTTTTTGCTTTAGTAAATACATAAGCTGGTATTTATTAAATGTTTAAAATTTCCATTCCAGAAAAATGATCCCCCTTTCCAACTCAAACTTCCTCCAAAGGCAGCTAGACCTGAAAAAGAAGTTGACCCAGAATACGAAGAGAAGATGGTAAGTATTTTTACAACAAAACATGCTGTAGCTTTTTGAGATTATTTTTTTTGTTTGCTAGAACTAGATCAATACAGAAGGAGTAATTGCAGACTGTGTCAAAAAAAAAAAAAAAAGAATCTTTTAAATGTCTAGTCCAGTGTGATGTTTCTTACAGGGTCTAACAATAGGTGTTTAGTGAAGACTATAACAGAGGAAGAAGATAATGATAGTTCTGTTTGATACTGTCCCACTTCTCCAAGTATTTTGAACTGCACAGTTTCTGCAGTTGGAGGCAGTGGTTTTTATGCTCAGTAGTTGCCAGTGAATTTTTGTTGTTTTTTTGTTTGTTTGTTTCTCTCCCTTGAATCTTTGTGTGTGTGTGTTTTTTCCCCTCATGTATGTTTAGTTATTCACACCCTCCTGTGGTAAGGAGTTTCTATTCAATTGCCTTTTGTATTTAGAACTCTCCTCTTTTGGTTTTGGATCTGTCTCTGCTAGTTTTATTTTATGACCCCTTAAGTCATCAGAGGCATCTTTAAACTATTTCTTAAAGCTTAAATGTTAAATGGGTGCTTAACTAACTACAGTAGAGTCTGAAAGGACTGGGTATTATAGAAGCCAGGAAGGAGTATCACCGTTAGACACAGAAAAATTGATACCTACTTGTAGGATTACTTAATTTTTAGCCCAAGACACACAGGTACATCAGATAATTGAGAATGTATTGAGTAAATAACTAAACTTGGTTTCACAGTAATACATGATGATATGCATATTTCCTAAATTAGCATGTTAGTTCAGTTTTTCTGAGTGGCATTTTTTTTTTTTTTAATCTTTTTAAAGATGTTTATTTGCTGGGAAGTGATGCACTATTAAAAGATATACATTGCCCTCCTGTGGCAAGATAATGCATTGCATGTCGGGTTAATCTATTGCTCTCTTTTTCGTTTTGTTATATTGCTGTTGGAGCACTTTTACTTGCATATAAATTACCTGGAGAAAAGCTTTCTTTTTTTTTTAATATTTCATGGAAGGGGTTTGGTACAGAGCTACAATTAAACGTTTGTAGTTGATATCAAGATACATACATGAGATCACATGAAAACTGCTTTAAGTGGCATGGTCTTACATGATGCTTAGAAATGGCATAGAGGAACTGATAACAATTGCATTCTGTCAGCATTTGCATTTTATAATACTTTTATTAAAAATTATGTAATGTCTTTTAATTATAGAGAAGGACATCAGTTTTGCTGTGTTTCTATCGTGAAATGCATATGCCTCATTGATGTGCCAAAACTGAGATGACTGAGTATTGAAAAGAAGTACTGAGCTCTGGTGCTACTTTAGTCATACTTCTAAAAGTAGAGCTATGACATTGTTGTCTTGGATCAAATCCTGACAGTGGCAAAACTTCCATCAGCTTCAAGGCTGACTTGAACAACAATAGGATTTAATCCCTTACTGTATGTCAGAACTTTTTATTTTTTGTAGACAATACTTTAAAGCATCCCTTCACAGTTGCTGCTGTGCCATGCAGACTTAAGAAGTCTATACAAATACACTGGTTTGGGTTGTTATACTAATTTTTGAGCTTTGAATAGGAATGAGTTGCGGGGATGAGGTTATCAAGTCTTACCATGTCTTCCAGGTTGCTGTGGTATTCATGGTCACTTGAACCTACCACACTTCTAAAGCAATTTATGGTTAGCTGTGAGCTGAAGGAGCTCAAGAGCTGTTTAATGATGCTTGTAGCCTTCTGAGCTGGCTACCAGTAGGCAGATGGTCTAGTCAGTCTTTCGTTGTATAATTTGTTCTCACAAGTGTCTGAGTTCTGTTTATTAAAAAAAGAAAAACCAAAAACTTTTCTTTATATAAAATGTATTTTATTAATTCTCTCCCCACTTTTGAAACTAGAAAACGGATCGAGCAAAAAGATTTGAATTCCTCCTGAAGCAGACAGAACTTTTTGCACATTTTATTCAGCCTGCAGCACAAAAATCACCAACGTCTCCATTGAAAGTCAAGCTGGGACGACCACGGATGAAGAAAGATGAAAAACAGTGTTTGATTTCAGCTGGGGAGTATGTTTCATTTTTATTTCTGACTTTTTGCACTTTCAAACAAATTCTGCACGTTTAGTAGCACAGAGGTAGTGCTTTAAGTGAGTCCAGAACTTTTCCACTTAACGGTTTTTCTTAATTTCCTTGAAAGCTGATTGCTGTATGCATACTGATCCATCAACATTAATGAGACCTTGGATCAGGAAAACGCTTTTAAAGTAAATTTCCTTGCTCTTGCCACGTAGCATACTTTAGTCCATATTGTGGAGTAATTTTGGAGCACATGAATTTCTTTTGCATGATACTGAACGAGACTATGCACTCCAGAAATGCACCTGAAGTGTTTCAGCTGGTAGTGGACATGTTCACCAGTGTGAAGTGAGAACAAATTAACAGAAGACCATGTGCATGCAGTGTGGGTGTTGGATGCCCAGCACTAGTTGTCTCACTGTACTGGTTTGTCTATATTAGTAATGCAGGCATAGCCTGCATGTAGTGTTTCTGAGGGTCTCGCAATAGCAAGCAACTACTTCTTGGAACGTTTGCAAAATGTCGTTTTCTATTTTATAGATTTCAAGTTTTTTTTTAATTGAATATGTGATCCTTCTGAATAGTATAGTTATCTAATAATTGATTCTAAGGCCACCACTGATGTGTCCTGTATTGCTGTGTTGCTCATTAAAAAGTACCCTAGAGTACTCATTATCTTCTTGTCAGAGTATAGTTATGGCTCTGGAGGAGAAGGCTTCATATCAGTCTTTCTAATTAAAGCTGGAAAGAGCCATAAGGAATAACTTATTAACAGGATATTATATTGGTCAGGGTACAAGAACACACACATTGTAGATCAGTGATTATTACAGTTTTTCACTCAATTTTATGATTAGTGTTTTGAAATTATTTTATATAATCACGAAACCTGGGTTCTTTCTTCAGTTACCGTCACAGGCGCACTGAACAAGAAGAAGACGAAGAGCTGTTGTCAGAGAGTCGAAAAACATCTAATGTGTGTATTCGATTTGAGGAGTCTCCTTCATGTAAGTATTGTGTTGAGTTTCCTGATTGCTTTGCAATTAATCTAAGCATATCACAATTAAAATTTTCTACTTAGAATTAGTATTTTTCTACTTAGAGGAATCTTACATTTACAGATGTGAAAGGAGGAACACTAAGAGATTATCAGGTTAGAGGTTTGAACTGGATGATCTCATTATATGAAAATGGTGTTAATGGCATTCTGGCAGATGAAATGGTAAGCATTCATCTTTTGGAATTTTTGTGGTAGTTATTAAGCAAAATTCAACATTAAAATGCCTATAGTATTTAATGTATTGCAGTAGTATGCATCATTCTACAACAGATTTTTCACAACTGGAATTGTAATGCAGTGAAAGGGATTGTATTGCAAACACTGGCTGTGTAGTTTGCTTTGAACAACTTAAGTGGCAGAATAATACAGTAGGAAAATTGTTTGAAACTTTCTGTATGGTATTTTGTTTCAGCAGGTTTCTTTCCCCTCCTTTTTTCTCAATGCAGGGTCTTGGTAAGACTCTGCAAACTATAGCATTATTAGGCTATCTGAAGCATTACCGAAACATTCCTGGGCCACACATGGTCCTGGTTCCAAAATCAACTTTGCACAATTGGATGAATGAATTCAAACGTTGGGTTCCATCACTACGTGCTGTTTGCCTTATCGGAGATAAAGATGCCAGAGTAAGTGTTCTGTGTTTCAGAGATGTGCACAGTATTTGTCAAAAGCTAACATTTGGGTATATGGAATTCTCCCTACTTCCTTAATTACAGTATTTTTTAGTAATCTTTAGCTATGTTAATATTGAACACTGTCACAGTGTTTATTAATTTTCCTTTATTGCTTCACTTTGAATAGGGGAGAAAATTTGTGTTTTGCTTAATCCCAGCTGTTGATCTGTCTGTGCCTAAAGTACAAAGGATTGAAGGCTTTTATTACTGTAACTTTCAGTTACTGAGAAGTTGTTTTAGTGTCTTTCTGTGCTAGCTTAATACATCAGTAATGTTGGCAGAGAGGTTTCACTGAATTCCATATGAATTGTTCATTGATAAATAGTCATTAACTCAATTGTTCTGCTTTAGGCTGCTTTTATCCGGGATGTTATGATGCCTGGTGAATGGGATGTTTGTGTTACATCATATGAAATGGTAATTAAAGAGAAATCAGTCTTCAAGAAATTTAACTGGAGGTATCTGGTAATTGATGAAGCCCACAGAATAAAGAATGAGAAGTCTAAGGTAAACTAAAAATTATTTGATACTTTGACACAAGATTCCATCTGATTTTAGCAGACTTTAAGTGTTAGGTGTGGTGCTTTTAAAATAGAAGCCATAAGCTATTGAGTGATAAATATGAGTTTCACAGATAATACACTGTTGACATTGTTTCAGGTTTCAGAAACTGATAAAGATTCATTATTCTTAAATGTACATGACGATGATGATGATTTGTTGTGTTTCTAGCTGTCAGAGATTGTACGTGAATTCAAGACAACAAATCGATTGCTGCTTACAGGAACTCCTTTACAGAATAACCTGCATGAGCTGTGGGCATTACTCAATTTTCTTTTACCTGATGTCTTCAATTCTGCAGATGTAAGTTGAGGTTTGGAAGTACAGTCTTGTTCTTAATTTGATTCCCAGGCTGCCAACTGTGGAATAGAATGACCAGCTTAGTAAGAGACACATGTTGTAGAAGACCTGGATTTGGTAGAAGCTCTGTGGCTTACTTAAATGTAGACTACTTTTTTTGCTTCACCTAGTTAAAACAACGCCTTCTGTCAGTGCACATAAGGGCTCAGACCAGTAATAGTAAATGTGATACTTGAAGTAGTTCAAGAATTATTCAAATTATTGGGAAAGCAATGCAGAATCAAGAATATGAAGCATCCAAATAGGCATAAGCCTTTTTTCCATTTAGAATTTGAGTAGTCTTTCTCTTCTTTTTCTGTTAATGTTTCCTTGTACTTGTATTGCTTACTTCCGTTGTTTTTGCTTGGTTGTCCATCTCATTTACTTTTTCTCTTTTTACTTTCTTGCCCCAACATTACACAGGCACTAAGGGAGAGCTCGGAAGTTGCAGTGATGAGCATGAATAACCATTGTAAACTAAGCAGAGTAATAGTATTTTGCCTGTGGAGTTACGTGGGTGACTTGAATGTTACAATGTGCTGAGGAGCTGGCAGGGATCTGCAGCCAGATTTTTGTTTCACTTAAAGAAGTACTTTGTCTCAAGATTTATGTCACTCTCAGAGTGAGAGTCAATATGTGTCTTCTAAAACTACAGATGATAAACTGTTCATACCAATTGTGTTGTTTCTCACCACAGGATTTTGACTCGTGGTTCGACACTAAAAATTGTCTTGGTGATCAGAAACTTGTAGAAAGACTTCATGCTGTAAGTAATTAAAGCTGTAATCACATGTCATCATTAGCATACACAGTGTAAAAAGGAAAGAGAGTATTTCCCCCTTCATCTTGAATCTGAGAAGATGAACAAGAAGCTATTTAGTTGCAGAAATGCCCAGCAGAATTTTCATTAATTCACTATTGGAACTTGCTATTATAGATACTGCTTTTTGTAACACTACTGTTTGAAGCAGACAAAATCTGTACATAAAATGTGAAAATGAAGAATTTGGAGATATTTTTGAAACCATTTGTTATTGTGAATAGCCTACTGATCCCCATGTCATGCCAGTCTGAATAAAAGCATGCTTTTATCTTTGTTTTGCTATGCATGAGAAGCCATGTTTCATCATACAGTAACAAAACAAATAGGAAGGAAATATACATTGTTTATCTTTGAAATGTTGGTATATTTGTATATGCTGCTAGTGAAAATGAAACAGAGCTGTTAAAAGGTAATAGATTTTATAAGCCTATGGGTTTGGCCCTTGCTTAGGATAACTGGGATGAGTATGGCAGTCTTTATGTGGTGTTACATAT
The DNA here is from genome assembly GCF_020740795.1 of Apus apus. NCBI lineage: Eukaryota > Metazoa > Chordata > Aves > Apodiformes > Apodidae > Apus > Apus apus. The sequence goes on along the minus strand of NC_067293.1, from coordinate 11,090,500 downwards.
TTATGTGTGAGCTTTGCCTATTAATGGACAGTTTCATTTTGCTGACTTCAACAGAATTTTTCTGAAGGAGTCATCATGACAGCAATAGGTATTGATTAGTTCTGAATAAATATTAGATAATTGAATCTGTTCATTTCATATATGAGGTAATCAATTTTATAAATTTAGCTGTGGAAAAATTCTTAATTTCTGTAGGTTTTGAAGCCATTTTTATTACGCCGCATAAAAGCTGAAGTGGAAAAGAGTTTGCCTCCAAAGAAGGAAGTAAAAATATATCTCGGGCTCAGCAAAATGCAGAGGGAATGGTGAGTTATTTACATCAAAGTAAGATTCTCCTCTGATAAAGAACACTTCAGCTCTCTTCATGCTGATCTTTTATTTCCTTGTAGTTACATGTTAAGACAGTCAGATGGCCTAGCCTATTTGTAACTGTCTTTGGGGCTTACAAAGAGCTCAGGAGGGGTAATGAAAAGGGTTGGGAGAAGGAAAGTAGAAACATCTTTTCCTTCCTTAGTTTTCCTTCCTTATTTGAAAGAGCATAAGCCTCCCAAGTTTTCTTCTTTGATCCAAGTATGTATGCACCAGTACAAGTTTTGAGCTGAAATTGACATAAAACCTTGAGAAGCCACATACCCAGAAGAGGTCTGAGAAAAGGAAGCAGGTCAGTGTAGCACCTTCAGCCAAATAAATGATATCTTTACTTGACTTTGCTGTCCTAAAGTGGAAGTGTAAATTACAGATCATTGTCACTCACAAATTACCTTTCATGTTTAGGTATGAATTTATAAATCCTTATTATCCATCAGATATTTTTGCCAAGTTTGTTAATCATATAGCTCCATCCTTACACAAACAAAGCAGACTCCCACATTCAGAAATAAATAACTGGCATACTGCAGGGTTTCATTCTTGTTGTAGATATCAAATAAAAACTGAGAGTTGTTTGAAGTTGTCTGTAAATCTTCAGGTACACAAGGATCCTGATGAAAGATATTGATATCCTGAATTCAGCTGGGAAAATGGATAAGATGCGTCTGCTGAATATTCTGATGCAGCTGCGGAAGTGCTGTAACCATCCGTACCTCTTTGATGGTGCTGAGCCAGGCCCTCCTTACACCACTGACACACATCTCATCACTAACAGTGGTAAAATGCTAGTTCTGGATAAACTGCTGGCAAAGCTCAGAGAGCAAGGTGAGTACAGTTTATGAACAGTATGATCTGAACATATGTTCTAAGTAAAGCTACCTTTCAAAAATGGCATTCTTGTCTTTCCTCCAGTGAGTGTATTCATTATTTTCAGTGAGGTTTTTGTTGAAAATAGTTTTTCTGTAGATCTTAACACATGGAGGGAAGAAGGTTGTATAGGAATGATGAGGAAGACTAGTAATATGGAGAAGTAGAAGGAAAGCAAAAGCAGAGCTTCCCTTTTGCTGTCTTCAAGAAAATTTCTGATGAGAGGTTTAGTTCATGCATACCAGTCATCAGCTAATTATCATACCATGGTTTTGAGTGTCCTGTTTCTTCAGCTATGTATTTCTTATGTATAATTATTAAATAACCTGTTTGGAGGAGAAGTTAAATCAATACCGAAAAATAACAAGAAAGATTGAAGTTAGGCATAATAAAGAATATTTCACACGAGTTCTTACTCGTGCTGTATAGTAGGCTCTGTGATAAGATTAATGTGAAAACATAAAACCAAGGACAAAACCTTTTCTGTCAGGTTCCAGAGTTCTGCTTTTCAGTCAGATGACTCGCTTACTGGATATTTTGGAAGACTATTGCATGTGGCGTGGGTACGAGTACTGCCGACTTGATGGGCAGACACCACATGAAGAAAGAGAGGTGAGAAATTTGTATATAAACAAGGAATGTCTATGTTTTACATACTAGATTATTACAATGTTATTTATTACGTATATATGCACATAGCCACAAAGTACAGTACAAAGCACAGTAAAGTACACTTCGTTAGTTCCTCAACTAAGTGACAAATGTAATATTTAGTGGACTCAGAATTTTTCTACCTGTGCAAACCTACAGTTTATTAAAAAATTTGGTACGAAAATTCTGTAAATTTCAAAGAAATGTTATTGAAAAGCCACAAACATACTGGAAGCTTATTTGAAAACTGTTACTTAAATTACACTTTTCTTTTTCCTTTAGGAAGCAATAGACACATTTAATGCTCCCAATAGCAGTAAATTCATTTTCATGCTGAGTACCAGAGCTGGAGGTCTTGGAATTAATTTGGCAACTGCTGATGTGGTTATTCTCTATGATTCAGATTGGAACCCTCAAGTAGATCTGCAAGCCATGGTGAGTTAACTCCCTAATACGCATTTGTTTAAGTTGTCATTGTTCTATTTTATATAATTGTTTCCAGAACTTCCATGTCTGATCATTTTCTTTACTTTTTGTGTTTAATACCAAGACACTTAAGGCATTGGACTAAAAGGGCATTAACAGAATTGTGTAAAAAACCCCCTGTAGATTACATTGTAAATATTTATCTTAATTATTAATAATTTAATAAGATTACTTCTGTCAAAATACTGTATCAGTATTGCTTATCCATAGAATTATTCCCTATTCTGTCTTTCTAGAAGACAACAGTAAACTAATAACAGAGGGCTGTTACCAAAATAATAGCAAAGAACTAAAAGCATGCAACTTGATATTCCTCCCTTTTGGGCAGCTTATGCTTTTGAACCCCACCTTGTTTCTGTGTAAGTGTAAGATCATTCAGTTGGGATGCCAGGAAAACACACCCTTAGCTTTGCATTAAACATACTAAAACCTGATCCTGCTGAATATAAAAAAAGTCAAATCTATGACTTATTTCATGTGGAATAAAAATCACACGATACTTCTTGCATGATATGGGGAGGTGGGTATTTCTTCTGTGTTTTGTGGAGGGTTTTTTTTTTTTTTCACTGTCCTTAAACAGTCAAATATTTACTATGAATAACTCATCCTTTCAATATGCATGCTGGCTACCAATAGTTGACTGACTTCCTGGGAACTGATGAGTGATTTGTGAGCTTAAGTAGGATTTTCAGGAAGAAATTAATATTATGCATGAGGGTAAGAGATTTAATGACTCATGTTAAAGGACTGTCAGAAAATCCTTGTACCAGCAGCTTGAAGGCCAGTTGTCTTAACTTTTTTTATGAAAAAGGACAAAATAATTTGTATTCATATTTTACAGAGATAATACAGACAAGTTTTATTACAAATAAGTACAGTTAATCGTATAACCTCATTTGCTGTGCATTGTACCTGTACTTCATGAGCTGCATATTGATGCTTTAATCTAGCTAGCTTGGGACAGTCACAGTACTGAAGCTGTGGCTGCATGGACTTTGTCCATGGAATTCATAAGCTCCAGGCAGGGATGCTGAAGTTTCAAGACCTACGTAAGGAGAGAGAGTTAGCTTGAAATCAGTGCAGCTTTGTGTATGCATGTACCGTTGTATCTCCACTTCCCAGCTGCAATCTAGACAGACATTCTGTTACCTTCATTTACAATGAGGTAGATGAATTGAAAGCTGTAGAATGGCCCAAACTTAGAAGGTGTGATAGCCAGATAAAAGCAAATATTACTATACTGGTTTAACATTTTTGTATAGACTCTTGAATAAGCTAGGAACCAAGAACTATGTGCTAGTTTCAGTCTGCTGTTTCTGCAAGCTATCTGTCTGTCTATTGCTTGTGAGTTCTTGTTGCTGAACACTCATTGATTTATGTTTGTTAGGATCGTGCGCATCGTATTGGTCAAAAGAAACCAGTACGGGTGTTTCGACTAATCACTGATAATACTGTTGAAGAGAGGATTGTAGAAAGAGCTGAAATAAAACTGAGACTGGACTCTATAGTTATACAACAAGGTATCAACTGCTATATATATGTTTGTCTGCAACAGAATTGTTCAGTCCCTTTAAGTTGGGGTTAAATAACTGTACGAATGTACAGTATGACAGAAAGCAGGCCTTGTGTATAATAGCAGTAGACTAAATCAACCTAAGAAAGTATAATGTATAAGTTATTCACTTGTTCAGCTGAAATTTTTGAAAAAAAAATCTGTTTTCCTAAGAAATGGGAGCACAGACTTAGACTAAATGAAGAAAGCAAACTACAGCTGAATAGTTATTACTTGGTTTTGTGGTGTGTTAAAAAGGATTAAAAGATGTTTGCAATGACAGAATAAAATATTTTTATATATATGTGCTTCTTGCCATATATGACTTTACTGAACGTTAAAACTGCGTTGTGTGCCTTTGTTTAGAAGCTCTTGGAAGAACAGCTAAAAACTGAGATTCTCAAGCTAAGTTTTGGTTGCCTTTCCTAAAGGGTGGGCTACTAAAAGGATGATGGTCAAAATTTTGATGGTCTGTGAAAAGACAAGATGGGATAATTTTGGGACAAATTTAAATTTTGTAAAAAATATTTAGAGATTTGGGTTGAAATCACTGAAGTCAGCGTTTAAAAATCTTAAAGTACTACTTAATGGTTATTGTAGAATTCTTCCTCATTTTTCATCTTGAAATAAGAATTTGATCAGCTAACTTTGTAAGAATAAGATCTTAAACATAAAATTTGGAATATTTGAATGAAAAACATTCTTTAAGGCTTGATCCAAAGTTGTTGTTGTTGTGGTTTTTTTTCTTTTTTTAATTTCCCCTGAAGTCCCTGATACCTATTTCTTTCAGCTCAAGTAAAATGCGGTTTGTTCTGTATGGTTCTTCTGTTTTTCTTTCCTTGTTCTGCCAGTGATCTAAAAAAATCCCCTGTTTGCATGGTCCTACAAAAACTCTTGTATTATCTCTCAACATGTTTCTTCTAATTTTAGGAAGGCTCATAGATCAGCAGTCTAACAAACTGGCAAAAGATGAAATGCTGCAGATGATCCGGCATGGAGCCACCCATGTTTTTGCTTCCAAAGATAGTGAGCTGACAGAAGAAGATATAACCACTATTTTAGAAAGAGGTGAAAAGAAGGTTAGAAAACAGTTTTGTACGGAATTCTGAATGTGTCAAACATTATATATACATAAAATAAACATGAAATCTGATAATGTAAATAAATTTTTATGCCCAGTTATTACTTTACTATTTGTAAATATTTTGAAGCTTATGAAGGTTGTGAAGGACTAGAATTAGTGAGTTAGAATTGTTTTCAAAGTTCAGACTGCAACATATCTTAACCACTGTTTATTTTGTAGGCTTTTAAAAAGATGAAAATTTTCTATGCCATCAATTCAAATAGTGGAAAAATGAGCTACCATTTTAGCTCCAAAGAGTTGGGCATAGATTTGATTTAAAATTAAAAGTTAAGTCATACAGTTGTAGGCTTACATCACAGCATAATAAATTTAGTTTAAGGGAGAGTCTTGGATTCAGATTGTTCAAAATTGGAAAGCACTATGGGTGTCTGTCATTAGAAGGAAAATGAGTAAAAGTTATAAGCAGAAAAAGAGAATGCTTTAATAATGATGAAAGTTGTTTATTTTCAGAGAAGATGAAACAGCTTGAGTGAGCTTACAAGTGTCGTTCTGTGTTTTCAGACAGCTGAAATGAATGAACGATTGCAGAAAATGGGGGAGAGCTCATTACGGAATTTCACTATGGACACAGAGATGAGCCTATACAACTTTGAAGGTGAAGATTATAGAGAAAAACAAAAGGTAATTTTTCTTAAAGGCTTTGAGCCTTTAGTTTAGATGTGCAAGTATCAAGGCCATACTAGAAATATTATGGCTATAAAGGTTATTCTAGAGAAGTAAGGAGCTACTGAAAAATTCACTTAGCTCTGAGGAAGTATCAATATTCTGAATTTTTGTTAAATTAGCTTTCAGCCTACTATTTCTACTAATAGTAACATCTGATAATATAGCTCGAATTTTATACTTTCTGCAGCAAAAATCCTATGTTGCATCCTACTGTACTGCTGCAGTCCATATTATTTTACTGCCACATAACCATGAGGAAAAAAATGGCCTTATAATGATTTTATATGTGGAACTGGGACTCAAGTCTTTTTTCATGTTTAAGATTAGTCGTTATTTTTGCAACTTTAGGAAAGCATACAGTTACTTTCATATCTTTTTATTCTGTGTGTAGCTGAGCATGATGGAGTGGATAGAGCCTCCAAAACGAGAACGCAAAGCCAATTATGCAGTTGATGCCTATTTCAGAGAAGCCCTACGTGTTAGTGAACCAAAAGTCCCAAAGGTAAGAAGTTGGCAAGTGTGGAGTTTTTTTTTGTTTTCGTGTTGCATCCCCTGCCCTCACCCTATACTGGTAATAAAACGAACATATTTACGAAGTGGTAGGTTGCCACTGCTGCTGAATGATGGCAGTTGTATTGCACAGAAATCAAGTTTATATGCTGTTGTTACTGTGTGTATTTTTGAAGGCTCCACGACCTCCAAAACAACCCAATATTCAGGATTTCCAGTTTTTTCCACCACGGTTATTTGAGCTTCTGGAAAAAGAAATTCTGTATTATCGTAAGACTATAGGATATAAGGTAAATTTTTTTTTCTTTCCAAATTATTGAAATGTATTTGTATTCGTATTCCTCGTTACAGATTTACTGCAACCTTGACAATAGCTAAATGAAATAAATGAGACTGCAATTAAAAATATGTTATTCTGGACTTAACTTTTGTAAAGTGCTTCTCATTGTGAAGAAAATGGCTTAAACCCCCTATTCTTCCATTTCTGTTCCACTGCACAAAATAATTCCTTCCTTCATTAAAAGTTTCATATCTGTGTAGCTTTGTGTTTTGTGGTGGGCTTCTACCAATAAAATAGAGTAGAAAAAAATAAAGGCAGTTCAGATGCTTCATATATTTCTCCTCAAAACCAAAAGTGATATGTGGTCTAAGGTGAGAAAATACTTTTTGGCTAATACAATACAACCTTCTAGGGTATGACCTTTTCATTATGGCTTTTGCATATCTTGCGTAGAAAGTAACAATGTAATTTTCAAGTTGACTTTGTGTTGATAGTAAGTTAAGTTAAGTGATATCAATTTTTGCATTTTGCGGGGATGTAAAATGTTTAAAGGTGTTGAAGTCTGAATGTATTAATGCTACAAAAAGAAAACCAGACAACAGACTTATCTTTTTTGTAGCTGGTATGCCTTAGCTGAATCTCTTCTTCCCTGCTGACATAACTGGAGAAGCAGTGAACACAGATTCTCTTTTGTTGTTGGTTTTCATTATCTCTGCCAGCATTGGCTGAGTAAATCAAATGGATCTCCTGCTTCCAGACATGTAACTTACTTTAAAAAGCCCCATGTTTCATGGTGGGTTGCAGCAAGAAGAAATAATGTATAAAATGTGTTGGAGAACATCAGCTTGTCACACAAAGCAATGGATAGGACATGGGTGTTGCAAAAACATAAATCTAGTCTGAAGCACAAAGAATTTTATGTGGATCCTAGGATAGAATTAAGATAAGAATTAAAGGAAGTGTAATTAGGTTAGGGAAATGAGTTATTCGATTAATGCTTCACCAAATAAGGATGGAATTGCTAATGTTGACAATACGTGAGTGAAAAGAAAGGTGTTTCAATCCTGTTAACAAAATCTGTCAGCCTGGATAGGTTGAACATGAATATTTGTTATGTTAAAAACTTAGTGTGACTGTGTGCTGCTGGTGAAAGTGATAAATGTGATTAAGTTTGGAAGTATAACTTTGCATCTGAAGAGAGTTTGTTGTTAAAACTGAAGACTGCCATAAACAATATCAGAAGGTATCAAATAGAGACCAAGCTTTGTCTCACTCTTAACATAAACCACCAAAGCCCAGAAAACTTCTTAGCCAGATGTTAAAAACGGCTCATAACTTCCTTTACTTTTTGCTGTAGAAATACACAAGGTCTACAGAATCTTTACTGGATACTGGTTTTTTGACTTGTTTGCAGTTGTGTGGTATGGAATTGCAGTACACAGTTTAAAGGTCACAAGTATTAAATCAGTGCTAACGTGGAGAAGAACAGGAGGCCTGATGCTAGGCCTTGTTACATAATGTTGTCGGTCTGGTCCTTACTTGAGCAGTGTGAATAGCTGTAAAGTAAATCTGGCAGAACTTAGTATTTCACTCTAGTTATGAAATATTACCTTGTGAAAAGTGCCACTGAAATCAGTGGACTATGACAGCTTACACTAGGTGGGGCTCTGCCTCTCACAATATCCCTAAATGGTGGTGGGTGGGTACAGGGCATGAAATTATGACATGCAGTTGACAAAATCTAGTCTTGTTTTTGGGAGGAAGGGATTAAGCAACAGGATTTTAATCTGGGTAAAACACATCTGGTAACTGTTGTACAGATTAGTGTTTTAATAGTTGAAAAACATGTATTTTTACCATTTACACTTATTCTCCAGTGTTTTTTCACGAAATTTCTTAAAGAAAAAGTGACTAGGACTCTTGTTACTTACAGGTGAAGATAAACTTTACATTAAGAGCTTGTGAGACAAGAAGGAACAAGTATAGATAAATGACTATTTAATACATCAGCTTGTCACAAAGAATAATATTTGCAATTTATCACAGTTTTGTAGATAATAATGAGAACATTCTGGTAGTTAGTTTTTTTATTGTGGTTTAGTTTCTTGAGGGTAGCCAAGGTGTGGGGTGGTGGGTTTTTTGTTGTTTGGGCTTAGTTTTATTGTTCTGTGACAGCAAGTGTTTAGTGGGTATGAACTACCCAATTGACAGAACATTGGTCCTGTGAGATCTAGCATGTACTTAGAAATTGTAAACCGAGGTTATAGGAAAATGTACAGTATCTCTAACAATATTGCTGCACTACTGCTTATTGATAACCCCGATTTTAGGTTCCCCGGAATCCTGACCTCCCAAATGCAGCTCAGGTACAAAAAGAGGAACAAAAGAAGATAGATGGATCTATGCCTCTGAATACTGAGGAAACTGAAGAGAAAGAAAAGCTTTTAACACAGGTAAAATAAAAATTGCTGAATTATTTAATAATATGGTTTTACTAGTATGGAATATAAATGCTGATAATGATAAATACGCACAGGAAAAGGGCACTGATGTTAGAAGAAAGCAAACAAGATGTAATGATTTTGCTTTGGGGGATCTTTTCTGTCCTTGAGCATGTTTACGTCTTACTCACTGTTTTCTTGAATGTCTGCAGTGTTTCTGAGGCAAGAACTTGTACAGGAGATGTAACACAGCAGTACATGGAGAAATTCAATCAGTGGGTTTCTTGTATATAGGTCTTGCATGTTTTTTGTTTTTTAATCACAAAGGGTTTGAATGAGAACAAGCATCTATCAACACACATGGTATTTACAGTGATGTATAAGACATTGTGTCACATCTGTTAATTTTGTCCCAGTTAGGTTGTTAGGTGTGTTCCTTTTATAGTGGGACTACATCCCCCTGTCACTGGCTAGTTTCTTGACTTTTTGGACTGTTACTCTGTTAGTTAGGCTTACTTAAAAGCTAATTGTGTCTCAAAGTAACAGGATTTTTTGATTCAGAAAATATTCTGTAAAAGAACTGGAGATAGTGTACCTTGAGAAGAAATCTGCAAGGTCACTATTTGACTATTAATGTCACATGTTCACTGCAAAGGAAATACTGAAGCTGGTGCTGATATGCATGTCAGTATTGCTGATAATGAATCAAAAGAAATATTTGTGTTATGTATATTTGAGTTCTTGTGAAGATGCTATGGAGTGAGCTTATTCATCTGGAGAGCTGGCAGAGTTCCTTCTAATATATTTCTGTGATGAAGAAAACACAATGCACTACAAATTGCTGTCAGGCATGTCATTTTCTTGTTTGTTTGTTCTTGAGGTTTTCTCCTTTCCCTGTCTTTAAATTGTAATGTCTCATTTCTGGATGATGATTTTGTGCATTGCATCTCACTTAACTGTTGCTCAGTTTTGGATTAATTTATTTGGTTCATAACACATTTTCTGTTTGACAGTGCCATAGAGTTTCCATTTGATTGCATCTTTTTGGGCCAGCATTTGGTTCTCGACATATTTAGGTTTTGATCCAGCTGTTTGTCTGGTTCAAGGTTTCTTTATGTCCAAAGAAGGAGCTCTTACTTTAGATACTTGCAGTACTCTTAAGATTTTGTAATGGCACTTATATTGGTGCACCCTGGACTTCTAAAACATTTGCTGCTTCTATCTGCTGAAGGATAACTTAAAATGACAGTAATCTGTTACTGAGCCTTGTTTCTTTGGAGAAATGTAAAAAGTTTAAAAAGAAAGTCAAGTTATGTCATGCACAAAAATAACTGTTCAGGCTTTTAATGATTCAGTAATAAACCCTGGATAATAGAAGTTTATGGAAACCTGAAAGACCATTAACCACTGTAATCATGTGACATTGCAGAGGCATTGTCAATTGGAGCAGATGATACGTACCTAAGACAAAATTTTGCCAAATGTTTCCCTTTGACTTAGTAATGCCTTCTTCATCTCTTGCTATTTACAGGGCTTTACAAACTGGAATAAAAGAGATTTTAACCAGTTTATTAAAGCTAATGAGAAATATGGTCGTGATGATATAGACAATATTGCCCGTGAAGTGGAGGGAAAGTCACCTGAGGAGGTCATTGAGTATTCAGGTTTGTGATATTAGGAAATATATTTCTTATTCATGTGGTATCACTATCCCATTTGCTACATATTCTTTCAAAATTACATGATGTAGAATTTGGATGTGTATGAGAATATTTTTTTAAAAGTACACGATAGTTGTTTTCAGAAGACTAAAATCGATTAAAAAGGTTGAGTTTGCAGCATATAAATATGCCTTCAGCTGCCTTTATCCCTCAGTCAAATTTTAGAACTTGGCAAAGTTAATTTACATTGACAAAATGGACTTGTGGAATCATGAAGTTGCCTTACATTAGCAACGTGATTCTTTATGCTGTGAGTATATGTACTGTTTTAGCTAGTACACTGTCTTCTGTATTTCCACAGTGCTTTTTAATTTGTGTAGAATTCTTCCCCTTTCATCCTTGGATTTAATTTTACTGAGCAACTTCATAAAATTTAATTTTGCCATGTTCTTTCAATAACTTAAAAAGAAAGAGCTCTGCAAGACCTCCCTTCAAAGTTTTGAATTTATTTTGAGTTGGCTTAAAGATGTCAGTGGGGATGTCAAGGATGACTAGTTTTTATAACAGACAAAGTAGTTTCTGACCTTAGCATTATGTAGTGAAAACTGAAATGTGAATGTTTCACTGCTGGACTAGCAGCTCGTAAGTTATTTCACCATTGTTAGGAAAGCTATCCTTAAAAGTAACTTTTTTCAGAATTTTACATAATTACCATTAATTACATTGAATGTTACAGTTAATAAAACTTTTTTTTTAAAAAAATTAACTTCTGAAGGCCCTGAATAAAGGGTGTGTGCAAATTTATTTTTTGGCTAGTATAGTGAAAGGGAGAGTATTAGCAAATCTTTTGAGATTTAATGCAACCACAAACTGCATAATTTTATTTTTTTTTTTCCTGGAGTGCCTCATCTGAATAAAGTAGCAGAGAGATTTTATTTTACAAGTTATGTTTTGCATTTCTAGCTGTTTTCTGGGAACGCTGTAATGAACTACAGGACATTGAGAGGATTATGGCTCAAATTGAACGAGGAGAGGCAAGAATCCAACGGCGAATCAGTATCAAGAAAGCCCTCGATGCCAAAGTAATCCTTGCAGGCTTTTCTTTTCTACAGCTGTCTTCTTCTGCCTTCCTTCAGAGAAGGAATGGTTGGGGATGGGAGTTCTGTGTTTTTATATAGCTTATGTGGTACACTGTAAGCTACGCTGACATGTAATAAATCCTTGCTGTAGTATTGTATGTTTAATGGTCCTTATGTTTGTTCTCCATTCAGATTGCAAGGTATAAAGCACCTTTTCATCAGCTGCGTATTCAGTACGGAACAAACAAAGGGAAAAATTACACAGAAGAGGAAGACAGATTTTTGATATGCATGTTACACAAGATGGGCTTTGACAAAGAAAATGTGTATGAGGAGCTCAGGCAGTGTGTGCGCAATGCTCCTCAATTCAGATTTGACTGGTTTATCAAATCTAGAACTGCAATGGTAGGTATCAGTTGCATGGACTATGTCATTATATCTAGTTTTTTTAAATAAAATACCCTTTTCCCTTAGTACAGCAAACAACACAGTACAGGTGAAATAGATTAGAAAACCTGCCAAGCTGAAGTCCCATGTTACCCAAAGTGATTAACACAGAGACTATCCTTGTAACCTTTATTGCAAACCAGAAGTTTTACCAAACAATGTCTCTGGAAATAAGACTGCTTTTCAGAATTATTGGACATTATTAAAGACTGAAAACACTTGAGTTATATACTGGGAGGCAAAATCAGCTTTTCTAGTATTGGTACGTAATTCCTAAAAGTATGAGGAGGTTTAATAATTCATGTAAGATTTAATCACTGAAGCAGTTGGTTTAAAATTCACTTTCTAGTCGAGAATAATGAATTTGTTTAGTTCTATTTTTCTGAAGATTTTGTTCATACATAGAGAATATAATACAAGTTTGATAGCAAGTAGGCTAGTACTCTGAATTTTAGCTGTGTTTCTTTTCCCCTTTCTCTGTCTGAAGAGGGAGTAATTTTTTTAGTTTAGTCATGAAGTAGGAAGTGATAATACCAACATAAGTTTTGGTGGCTGCAAATAATAAGCTATGTAAGTGCCAGTCTCAGAAATATGGAACTCGTTAATGATAAACTGTTAGCTCTGCCCTGAATTTTTGCTCAGATCTCTCCTGATTCAGTTCCTTTTTCATATGAGTAAAATTTAGAAGTGTGTGCTCCTTACATAAGAAACATACACATGTATTTTCATGTGAATGTATTTATATGGGAAACATGTACTTCCACTTTTATTATATACTGGAAATAACTTAATCTAACTAATTTGTGAGAACTGAGAGCTGGAGCATTTTTTTGTCTGTTTGAATCCAGAACTGTATTGGCCATGGCTGATATAAAAGGCTGAAGCACACAGTTGTCATAGACTATGCCACTTGTCTTGCAAACTAATTTCTAATGAAATGTTATGCTGCAGTCATGTAACTTGAGTGTGGTTTCATATAAGAATCTGGATTTTTATAGTAGCTTAGTGTAGCAGTTGCAGAGCCACTGGGCACTGCTGCTTCCCATCTTTGTTCTTTCAGAGTTCTGGGTAATGTAGTAAGAATAAGTAAAATGTAAGATAAAATGTAAAATGTGTATTTGAACAGGTAGGAATATTTTCTTTTCCCAGTGCTACTTATAATTATGCAATACAGTTTCAACTTGATATTTCAGTAGTTAGTGTTTTTGAATAGTGCAGCATTATCTCTTAATGAAAAAGAACTGCAAACTTTACTTGCTAAAATGTCTGGAGAAATACTGGATTTGAAAATTATGTTCATAAAGAGAAAACTCTCCAATATTTAGTCTGTTATGAAGTTTTAAGTTTCTGCGGACAAATCCATTTAAATAGAATTGTGTACTAGAAATAAAAAATGTAGCTCACTGTTTAATATTAGTTGATGTGTAGTTAAGTCAGGGCTAGAGTTGAATATTCAATTTACAACTTCTTGCAGATCCTTATGCTCAGCATGACTTTTTAAAGGGGATAGGAATAATTTGCTTAAGTGTAGAAATATGTTCTGTGGTGTCTAGTGCTGAAATTGAGGCACTGGGAACACAGTGAATCTGTTGGCTTGTGTTTTCTTTTAAAATTTTATCCTTTAATATTTTTTAGTTTTTCTGCTATTACACAGTTGAAAAATAATTGTATGGAAATACAAAGCCAAAGCAATTTTTCACCTTTAATGTGCGTTTGGTTCTCTTAAATGTTTCAAATTGTTATGATTTAATAATTGCCTGTATGGCTTTTGTGTGCTAAAATATCCTGACATTTGTGCAAGTGTTAGTTTCTATGGGTCCGTTTTGCTCTAGCCTGGTAATTCTTGTGAAGAAATGTGCTGGAAAGTCATTTGGTACTGGGAACAAAGAACCAAGTATAAATACAAATCTTTTATAAAGGGGGGGAAATGGTAAAGTTCAGTTAAAGTGGATAAAGCTTCATAGAACACTGAAATTCGCATGTGATCTCAAAATTACTCTTTATTACATTCAAACTGATACAAAACAAGATAGAAAGGGCAGTCTAAGTCTGAAAAGTACTTAACAAGCTGAGAAATCTTTGTGTTCTACTAACCACTAGATGTCTCTTGAATTCCACAGAAATAGCTAATTTATCTTCCATCTTCTGATTTCTGCTTCTTTTCCTTCTGCAGATTTCTCTCTGAAAAATACAAATTCTGCTTAATTTATTTATTCCAAAACCAGATGCTTTACCCTAAATGTACATTTTCAAAGAGCCTGAGACTGCCTACAGTTGTAACTTTTTTTTTCCTCTGGGCACAGCAGTTTAAATTTTTAAGTTTAATTGTAATTGTTTTTTTAATTTCTGTTAGGCAGGATGAATACAAAATACTGTGGCAGTAGTGAATCGTGTTTCTGTTTTCTAAAGTCATAAATTATGCATATTCTCTTTTACCTTTCTGCAAACCCTACCCATTATAAAACAAATGACTCCTTTGTAAATACAGGAATATACAGGCCTGTTGACAGAGCTTAGGAGTACTTTCACTCCCAAGTCAGCATCTCTACCTTCAGTCATGCAGAAAGTGATGGTTCAGTGCTCCCATCTTATTTATTGCAATACTAGTCTTTATAGCTATGAAGGGGTGAGCAAAATACATCTTATCTCTTTCCATCCTAAAGTGAAAAGTATCAGGCCATACTGAAAAAAATCTCATCTCTAAAGGTACAAGGCATTTTAAACGCCTAAAGTGTATTTTCATTGTAATAAAATGGAATGGGTCAGTCCATATGGAAATTTCAGTGCAGGATTTATCATGCAGATCTTTTCTCACTGTTTATAAAAGAGAGTTGCACTAAGGTAAAAGCAGATGAACAATAACTAAGCTAATCTTAGTATATGAATATTGAATGTTTTTTGAAAACCCGAGTATGGAATTAAATAATTTTGAACATAGTTATGTAAATGGAAGGATTTGTATAATGTATTTAGATGATTTGATGATTTCTCTTTCCTTAGGAGTTTCAGAGACGCTGCAATACTCTGATATCATTAATAGAAAAAGAAAATATGGAAATTGAGGAAAAAGAAAGAGCTGAAAAGAAGAAAAGAGGGGCAAAAGTCACAGCAGTATGTTTATCAGCACTTACTTCTAGCGGGGCAGAATTAAATTATATTTTGTTAGAAAATGAAAAAATAATTGTAGTCACTGTTTTAATATAAATTATTAGCTGAGAGATTAAACTGAAATATTTGTCTATTCACAACTCTCCTAGATTTTATGTAGCTATTCCCAAATAATCTTTTGTTTAATTAGCAGAGGAAGACTCTTTAAGAAAACATAGAACAGCCCTCTTTCTAGCTATACATGTACATCATATGTTTGTTTAACTTTAATCTTAGATTGTTATTCCTCCCCTGCATAGTAGTTCCTGGAAGAAGAAATTATAAGAAGTGCTTTTATTTTGAAGAGTTGTCATCTTTAGAACAGAATTGTATATAAGTCAAGGTCCTGATCTTTTCATCCAATTCATGGTATGTTTGGTACCTGTACCAGTGAGACCATGTGATGAATTCAAGAGGATTTAAGGGGTAGCAGTATTAAGTGTCTAAATCTGGGATTTTTTGTTTACCCTTCCATTAGATTCCACAAAGCCTAAATTAAATATATAAAACATGAGGGTCACTTAACTTCTTTTTGTAATAGTTAATCATGTACTTAAAATTATTATTACTTTTTAATGATGCCACAATTTTGTTTAATTTGTAAATTATTTTTTCCCCTTTCTAGTCTCAGAAGAGAAAAGCAGATGTGGCTACTGAGAACTCTGGAAAAAAAGATGCTAAGAAAGTGAAGTCGTGAACCTGAAAGCTGAATGCTAAGTGTAGAACTACCACTTTCTTCTCTCCATCTACAAGTGTTAATTGCCAACTTCTTTGTATTCATGGTACTCTCCTCCAAATCCTATGGTTTAATTTTGCAAATTTTGTATACTTTACAGTGTCTTTCTTTCCCTAAAATGTGTAGCTTTATATCTTATGCATTCCAGTATTTTTGTGAACTGTATTTTGTGAGTTTTATGTCTTTGGCAAAATTCACTCAGTCCTTGTTTTTTGAAGCTTGTGCTGAGGTTTTAGCTTTTATATGCTGCTGCTTTGAAAGAAAACCTAGATTCTATAGCTGTACTATTGTTGTTTAATATTTTAAATTTTTATGGCTGTTGGAAAATAAAGTGACTTAATTATTTGAAGAGAAATATACTTCACCTTTGTTTCCCCTAACGTCTCACCCTTTTTTGCATAGCTACATTTAGAGTGAATGTTAAGGGTTGTATAATTGTGCCTTCATCATTGATCAGATTTTTTTTCAGAGGAGTGCTTAGATAGGATCCAGGAGCATGACAGAACAAAAAAATCTAATTAGACTGACATCCTTGTTTGCTGTCAGCATTAAATTGACATTTTTCTATGAAGTATTAAGAAGGAAAGTGAGCAGATACTTAAAATTTTTCTTTTATATCACTTAATTCTAGTGGGCTTCATACGTGCTTAAATACAGGGTGAGGTGTTTTTCAGAATGACCTCTAGAGGAAAACTTTTCTATGCCTAATAAACTGAAGTTGTCAACTAATAGCTTTGTTAAGTAATAAACAGTATAATTTGTCTTATGGTTGGTAGATTGCTCAGCTCTGCTGCCTTGTGCTAAAAGATCCTTGTTGCTCTAATTATCTCTGCTAACTTTCTGCTTTTACCTTTGATTCAACATGTCAGTCAGAAGCAAAGGGGATATGTTATGGAGTGCTCCTTTCTAGTATTTCTATTTTAATGAAGGGATGAAAGTCTTGAATGTGTGATTTTTTGAGTATGCAAGAATAGCGTTTATTAAGCAGGTTCATACTTTCTGCTCACCTTGGAGTCTTCCTTTCCTGGATCAGTAGAACAGTGATTGTGACATCTCATGTTGTACTTCAATCTTCCATCTCTGATCTGGTGTTTAGTATGGACCTTGCTACAGTGAGATGTGCCCTCATAATGCCAAGTTAAGATGAATGCAGTCTGCTTTACATGGTACTTCTCTTGAAGACTACTTGTAAATTTCTTCTAGTGCAGTTTGCTTCCTTCTGTGTTTAGAGATGAAAAAAAATCTCTTTAAACTCTTTGTATTTCATGCTTTGTACTAGCTGCCTTCTTCTGTATCTGTAAAATTCAGGACTTTATAAAAAGTTCTTGAGTCTTAGGACAGAGTTCTGCCCCTATTCTTTTATGTAGTTTGAAATATGTTGCAATGCCTTCGAATTTTTCTGGGATCAATCTCTGTAAGCTTGATGAGTAATTCCCAGCGTTTCTTGATAGTCCGTGTTTAAAGTTTGGGGCACAATGGGTGTGATGACTTGGTTGAGCATTTTGAAGGATTAATAATTTGATTTTGCATTTTGGAATGGGGCTTTTGTTTGGGGACCAAGTTATTAATTATTTCACTGAGCTTTTTAATTGTAAGACTTCAAGTGTAAGAAAGAGTATTAATCTCTTGAGATTAATCTTTGTTGACAGCTACATCTAATAATGATAAGGCACAGTTTTCAGACAGAAGGTTAGTATTGGGTGTCATCGCATGCTTTTAAACCTGGATGGGGTAGGTCTGCTCAGAAAAAAGGATGTCTTTTCAAATAATATTTTTGGTATTGGAGTAGTTGACATCCTGCTTTATCCTTAGGAGAAAGACAGACCTCCCATGTAACTATAGGCTGGAAAAGGGCCATGCTACATACACAGTTAATAATGAATCCCTGGAGCGTTGTTTTTAACAGAGAGAGGAAGATGCCTTATTTACATTTTCTTCTTCACTCCTATGTCATTCAGTAAGTTTATGGCCTGAAATTATAAAAACAGTAGAAAGAGGAGGGAAATAAAGGTTGGAAGAGCCAAATGAATTTTTGTTTAATTACATGGCCCTGTCTAGGCCTTATTCCGTTGCTCCTGTTTAGCACTGGGTGAATATTTTAATGTTTGGACTCTTGAAATAAGTGTGTTCTGTTTTTGTTTATTGTAGATTAGCTTTGTTTCACTTGCATGTTTTTGTGTATCCAGTTTCCCTCTGCAGTGTATGGAAAGTCTTAAATGGTAATAACTTGTTCTTTTATGCATATTTCTTGTTTTCAGTTACCACCTGAATTCATGTTCACTTCTCTGCTCCTTCAATCGTGTGCTATACTAGCTATATAGCAAAGGATAGTGCAATTGTTCTTCCAGATGTTACCCTCTTGATCAGATAGCTTTTCTGAAGCATGATAGATGCTCCCAGGAACTACCTGTTATCTCTTACAGTATGTAGCTTCTAGTTCAACTGAGTGTGTTGTTGAACAACAGTCCATGAGAGCACTTGTGCACTATATACTAGCTCCTCAGCATATTGAGCCTTCCCATCCATCATGTCCCACAGTGATAACTAAAGAAAATTGCTAACAGCTGCTGGTCAGGATAGAGTAAAATAGATCTTTCTTTTCCATTTTTGTTCTTCTAGTTGCAGATACACACACTGTGTGCCTAGCTGTATCTAAACGATATGCTGCTGTGACTTAAAATTAGATGGATTGAAATAAAGCAGTCTTCCTACTCTTAACTGCTACTTTTTTAGGTGAGGAATACTGTTTGTAAGAAATTTGTAAGCACTGAATGTTATGTGATAAAAAGCTTCTAAAAAAAGTCTGGGCCTTTAGGCAATTTGACAGTTGCCAAAAAATTATGTGATATAAAATTTTGAAAAAAACCCACCCTGTTTCCTTTTGAGTAGACAATTAAAATTTGATTGTGTTACCATTAGGCTTGAAGAAAGAAAAAGTAGACATCTAGCAACTTTCACATGTCAGGCAGTGCATATAATGTTCTGGGAGAGGCCACAACAGTTGTGTTCTTTTTCTTTTCACATATTCATCACTTCCAAATTATCAGCTCATTAATTTTTGAGCTATGTTAGTGACAACAAAAAAGTCACACAGCTGACCAACATTATATTTAGTTTCAATTTATTAAAATGACACAGCAAAGGAATTCTTTCTCCCTGCTGGTAGTATTAAACCATCTTTAGATACTGTTTGCACAATTAGAATTACTATAATAAAATATTAAGTGAGAATTTGTTCTTGTAGATTAGCATTGCTTGTTTGATTTAGTGCTAATGCTCGTTATGGTTTAAAAAAGCTCCAGCTTTCACTCTTGAGATCATAAGCAAGGGATACAGTATAGGGAAATTAATCAGAATCTTCCTAAATGCCTGATGGAAGTAACTTCTGTTAAGCAGCTCCTGCAGCATCTGCATTTCCTGCTGTGCACTGCTATGGTACAGACACTGTCTGTGCATGCCTCTTCTTCAAGTTCAGTGGAGGGATTAAGATGTTTCAGTGATCACAAATTAATGCCAAAGCTAAAAAATGTGGGCCTTACAGGCTGAAAGAGCATATGGAATTTCATGGTCAGCAGCAGTTTATGTGAATATGAAGTGACACAGTTGGTGCAGACATTGGCACTTGAGATGTTGGAGGGGACTGATCACTGACTGTAGTTCTGATCTGGTTAAGATAGCTTGACAGTTGTTACATTCTGCCTAAGTTTGTATAGTCCATGTACTTAGCTTCAAGCATGTATGTAAATGCTTTGGTGGGTCACAGTTATAATCTTTGATATGTTTTCTTGAAAGAGTTAAAAGTTGAACTTGGTTTGCATATTTTGAAATGTAATGTACTCTTTAATTGCATTTGCATGATCTCCATACTTTCAAAAGAGCCTTAATAGGAGTAATATTTGCTGCCTCAGAGGTATGTCTGCATTGTGTTGTTTAAAGATAACTCCTAAAGTTTTTCAAGTTGAGATTTGTTTCTTAAGTTGTACATATATGAAAATAAAAGTTAATACGAACCTGGTGTCTTCTGGTAGCTACACTTATGGTACAGATGGGCCCGTGCACATGGATACTATTCAAAATAGTTTGTTTTCATTGTTCTTGTACCTCTCATAACCTTCAGACTATAGTAGCTGAATAAGGGGGCTGTGTGGCTGTTCCCACATCTGCTTTCAACCTTTCTAATTTCCTGTAATCTAAAAGAAAATACTAGTAGTGCCTGTATTTTTGTGACAGCCTGGCCTCTGTTGTCTCTTAGTGTGGTATGATACAATGTATGTTGATTGAGTATTAAAGTATATTACTGTTTTTATGTTACTCCATACTTCTGGTGTATTACTGAAATAAAATATACTGGAGCTTAAGTCTACAAGACAGAATGGTAGGCACCAGGAATTTTGTTGTTGCAGCTGTTGATCACTAGTAGCCGTGCTAGATATACTGCTCAGAGAGAAGCATGCCCTAAATGAATGCTCACTTTTCCACTTGTTTTTCTCAGGACAATCACCTAGAAATAATGGAGAGACAGTAAGGAACTCTGGAAGACCAGTTTGTCCTGGCATTGGCTGGTAGCAATTAAGTCTGCTTCACAGTGACTTTTGATAGACCTCACTCTTTTTCAGGTGAGGCACCTAGACCAGGATGACGGAGGTGGGAATGGGGATGGGGATTGTGTTACCTGGTTCTCAGTATCAGGGCAGAAGAATTATTGGGTTCACTACAAAGAACTGTAGTTCTTCCAGATGATAGTGTCTCACAGTGCCAAACTGAGCATGACTCCATAGCTAGTTTCTACTTAGTGTTTCACAGTGCCAAGCTGAGCATGACTCCATAGGTAGTTTCTACTTGCATATGGTCTGTGCTGGTCTACCAGCACTAAAGTCTGCCATTTTAAAGATTTTTTTTCTTGGAAGTAGTACCTCCCAGTTCTTCTGGAGAAGATGCTCTTCAAACATCAGAGCTTTTACTGGGAACAGTGATCCTATCTGCAGAGCTACTTGGTTGCTATGGAGTTTGCAGAGGAGTTTGGTATTGTGTTGTGATGATTCTTCTTGCTTTTATGTTGCTTGCACAGTGTTTTTGGGAACATGTGGTTATAGACATCTTTTTCAGGGAACAGACCGTTTTATTTCTACATGGCAGTTTCTTGCCATAACAAAAAAGGCTGAAAAGTCATCTTCATTTATCTTCTCATTTGTTAATTGGGTGAACACTGCTGAAGGCCACAAAATGTTATATTCCACAGAGCAGTTTGGTAAATGGCATTTGTGGTGTGTCATTTTTAGCTTAACAGATGGATGTTTTGAGTCCAGTAAGGTTTCTGTTATTTTTCTCCTTAGAACTGTTGCTTTCACATTTTTTCAAGATAGCCTTCTGAATTTGTAGGTACCTATCTAGGTATCTCATGTCTACTCCTTCAAAATATTTTGTCTTTTTTTTTGCTTGTGTTTTGTTTGTTGTTTTTTGTGTGTGTGTAGTTTTTTTTTTTCCTATTATTTTGCCATTTCTGCTTAGGAAATGAAAGTGTATTGATGACTGAGGATTTAAAATTATTAAACTAAGGATGACAGTCCTTAGGCTCATAAATTTAGACTTGAGATTTTGTGAAGACAGTGCAAACGGTAGTGCACACTGGTGGTTTACAAATTCCATGGAACTTTTACAGATTTTCAAGGATATGTCCATGCTGTTAGAAGTCAGTCCTGACTTATAAATAAATATAATACAACACAGCATTTTTTCAAGTTGTAACTTGCCACAGTTTAGTGTTCTTGAAGAAATTGGCTGTTACACATTTTTAATCATAATTCACCTTGAGGAACTTGCTATAAAATATTATCATCTTATAGCAAAGTCAGCAATGCAGTAAACAGCCATAATTCTAGACCTTAAACTTTCTTTTCATATTAATGTCAATAATTGTTTCCTTTAAGTATGTATGGATAAAGTGTTGACAACTTTGCTAATTACTCTTTTTTGTTTCACTGCCTGAAATATATTTTTATTGGTTAATGCTTTGTAAAAGGAGCTCATATTCCATGGTAGTAGGCATGAGAACAGCATGGAAAAAGAAGTGAGTTTTCGGCTCTTCACTGATACTGAGTCTTAGCTTTTCTTTAGTCAAAATACCTGAATAGATATAGTGAGTGAGCTTTGTCCTTTGCTGAAAATAATAGCTGCTCATTAGAAATGCTGAGATACCTTTTATAGGCATGTGTGTGCTCCCCTGCCTACTATGTAGCAATCTACGCCCCCCCCCCCCCCCCCCCCCCTGCCTACTCTGCAGCATCCACTCTCCCTTTCTGTCAGCTCCTCTCAGAAAAACTCAGCCCAATGTGGCTTGTTGCCCAGTTTCTGCTCTCAGTGTCAGGAAGAGCCCTCTGGCTGGTGGCTGCCCCTTTGTCTTGAGGTGACACTTGTGCCTGGTCCTGTAGATGAACAAGGCCATTCATGGTCTTGGAAATACTGGGTGCCCCTTAGGATTTCAAATATGTGGATTAGTGTTTTCATTCAGTACCTTGTACCCTGGGACAAGAGAGGCTTTGTTTGTCTGGTCTTCCCTCTGCCCACAGCCTGTGTGAGGCCACCATTGGTGCACGTCTCCAGCTGGGGGTTACAAACCCTCCTTCGAGGCATTTGTTGTTTTCCTGTGCTAAGTCTGTGAGACCCCTCTGGACACACAGTTGGGCCAGTCCTGGAGCCTGATACCGATCTGTGCTGCTGCGGGCTGAGCTTTGCTTACCAGACTGGAAAAATGAATAGAGACAAGGAGTTTCAAGTTGTACTTGTGTACTGTACAAGTGTACTGTAACCTGCCTTAAATATTGTTTGGTATTTGGATAGAAGGGTGGCCAGGGCCCTGTGAAGAGCAGGGAGATGCACAGGTATGTGCAGTGTGCTGAAGAAAAATGCAGCTCTTGGTTGAGAGGAAGCCTTTGCTTCTAGGCCTTATTTCAAATCCTGCTGGGTCAGTTGACATCGTAGATATTTTCATAAGGAGGCTCTTTGAAAACCTGTCCAAATGAACAGATTGGGGGTCTTGGCGCAATTCCCAGTTCGTGGGCAAACACTGCTCTCACAGCAGGCTCCTCTTCTGGCATTTGAAATGCGGAGGGAAAAGGCTGAATCTTGGAAACAATTGCCCATGCCAGGCTGCATGAGAGCTGGGCTAGGAAATTCTGTGTGTAATTAACTGGAGATTGATGGCTCAATCTATTTATTTATATTGGTATTAAACTGAAATGTAAAGTAAAACCACTGTAATTTGCTGTTGAGGAGTGGAGTTATCACTGGAGGTGTGTGAGTGCTTCAGGATGGATCCTGGCTTGTGAGGATGGTGTTGGGCTTTTCTCCTCTCCAGCTTTCCCTGTTTGCATTGCTCTCTTTCAACTGTTCAGATCCTAAGTGCTGTTGGTAGGTCTGAAAGGAGGAAATCTGAGGACAGAGCTGGCCCCTTTGTATGAGGCTGGTGGTGTGACAATGCTGAGGTACTCTCTGCAATTACTTAGATGTTTCTCTCAAAGGGGGCTGTAGTCTGGCTGTAGTCTCATACCAGTACCTCCAAAGGGCTTGGCTGGCTGGCTAGCTGCCACAGGAGGTGATTTGGGTAGATCTTCCTGTCCAAAAACTGCTTTATGTTCAACATAAAAAGCCTCTATCAAAGTTTCAGCAAAGTTATTATCTACTGTGGCACTTGGTGCACTGCTCTGAGCCAGCAGGAGAAACTGTGCAGACTTCATATTCACGTGCATTCAATTGCTGCTTGAAAGCAGGCCCCTCAGCACCATCCAGGGCAGCATCACTTCCAGCCACAGGATTTTCCTGTGGTGACCTGCTATTAAAATGATGTTGCTGGCATTTTGAATAAATGGAGTAAACAGTCCACTTTCAAAACAAAATGTTTCAGCATTACTTGATAGCTTCTGTAGGTACGTATATCTGAACAGATTTTACTTACTTTCGTTATAAAGTGATTTTTGTACACATAGTTCACCTTTCCGTGGTTCACATCACTTGAATGCACATGTGGAAGATGTACAAGAAATTTATTTTGCCGGGAGACTCAACATTTTCTTTCCACATTCAAAAAGAAATATAATTTTATTTTTTTGTGATACTCATTGATAATTAACTGCTCCGTGCGCTGCATCTTATTATTCTAAAGGCCTGAGGATTTTCTGTTGGAAACAAAAGGAAAATCGATATCAACAAATTCAGTTGTTGCTTTCTTATTAGGTTACAGTACTCAATTAAATTAATGTCATTGATCAATAGGTGTGATTATTGACTTGGGATGCATGATGTAAAAAGTGAATAAATAAGGATTGTCTTTGTTTTTATAACATGAAAACATGTCCAAGTTGATTGTGCTGCAAGTTACTTTGTAGTGAGCCTGAGGTGGAATCAGAAACACAAGAATAGTATCAGCCTATTTACTTCTTGGATGCTGATGGGATTTTCTTAAAATGCTGACTGACAGTCATCCCATTTTAGAAGTTAATTTAGAAACTTTGGGTGTAAGAGTTTGCTGTCTGATCTCAGGTCCTGATGCCCATCTGATCTCCTGTGGGACTGGTCAGAAATTGGGAAGTTAACCTTGTGTATGATCCTTTTAATTGTTTTCTGCCTTTTATGTAAATATGCTCAGTTACAGATGCTGGTAGAGCCATGACCACGCTGTTTTGATTCAGTAGCTGAGGGTCTATTTCAGGTTCACCTTATGGAGAACGGTATCTTGACTTGGTACTGGCTGAAGGAGATTACTGTTTCCATAATCCCTTAAAATGCTGTAGCTGTGAGACTGGGAAAGTCAAGGAGTGGTGGAGACTGTTTAAGGTAAGCCGTTGACCTTACTCTGAAGTGCAGATACCTTTCTGCTGATAGTGTTGGAGAGCAGCCAACTGTCCACTGAAGTGTGAGGGTATCCTTGCCATCAACTAGGGCTCCTACCAGGTGGAGGGAATGGTCCTCATGTGCCATGTGAGCATGGCTATTTCTTTCTGTGGATTCTTACAAATACTGTCTTGATGGTTGAGTAAGAAATCAGCCAAAACCAACTGAAAACCAGAACATGGTTGCATGATATTTTTTTTTATATTAAAAATACCAATTCTTGTACATTGTGACAGAGCTTATTCTCTTCTGATACTCTGTGTTTCATTTAAATAATAGAACTGATTTGAATTGAAAAGGTTGGGTACAATGATTTTATGAGGAGACTGAATCTCTGGCAGGGAGTAGAACAGACATAAATTTCATTGCTGTAAGTTGGTTTATGGTATTCTGTGGATTACTAATTTTTAAATTTTCCTACTACAGAGCTACCTCCAACCCTAATGGTCTTTTTGTATTGACAAATTGCCACAGTTGCTTTTGTGTTTAGAACTCAAGATGTTGATCCTTCTTCTCTGATAATACATGTACTAAATGTCTACTAAAGACTCTCTAGAGTCTGATGTTCCCTAAAACAGGGTGTTGCTGACTATTTTCATACATGCTCGTAGTTGTGGATCAGATGCTTTGTTGCATGTTGTGCACCATTTCATTTTTACTATTTTCAGAGCCCCATGAGTTTTTGCATGCTTTGTGTACAAAGTGAGGAGTGTTGGAGGCTTACCTCAATCTTTGTGCAGAGGCAGAAAACAGGGATTATGGGCAATAGTTCACTGTAAACAGGAGCACAATGCTACTGACTTGTAGTAGGTGGAAAAAAATGAATTGGTAAAGGGTCTCTTCAGTGTGGTTATTTTCTGATACAAAAGTCTTTGGAAAATGACGTATGGTGGTATTCAAGGGGCTTAAAGTCCACCTGATTTACTTAATACTTACCTCTAGCTTGCTCTGTGTATCTACCTTTTGAATATTGTATGTGGGCTGACTGCATCACTCTTCAAAAACTGGGATCTTTTCTACACAAAGGTTCAATGCAGTGTTGAACACAGGACTAGTCTGCTTTGTACTTAATGCAGCAGAGTGAGTTTGTGTTAAAGTATGGCTTTGCTGAGGCTGTGTTAGTGGATTATGAGCTTGTTTTTTCTGTGTTGATTTTTGGATGAAGGAAAACAACCTCAGATTGGCAGCATTGCCAGCATATCTACATACATAATTTATTTTTAATTTAAAGAGCTTTGAGATGTTCATCTGTTCTCATTGGGAATTGCCTGTTCACTGAGAGCCATTTGGTGTTCTTTCCAAAGGGACTCTTGGCATTCTCTAGAAGACTTTCACTACTATTTGACCTCTTTAATCACCTTCACAGAACTGTGTTGTGGCTCAGACTGCTTTTTCCTCTTTTTGTGCAATGTCTTCTGGCCTTGGCCAGGATCTAGACTTGTTCCTTGCTGTATTTCAGAAAGTCCCAGAAGTGAAACAATTCTTCTGCGTTGCAAGCACTGCTCCTCTAATGGACTTGTTCTGTCCATCATTTATTTTTGTTGAACATAGAATTTTGTGCTCTGGGTACCATTCTAACCTCAACACTTTTTTTGCTGTCAAAAGCAGAAATGTTGATAAAATTAAGCAGAGTTTGTCAAGGGGCTTTGCAGCTGTTCCCAGGATGCCTTTGTTTTACATATTCATGTAACTCAGACTATGCAAAGAAGCTAATGTTTATGCCTGTGTAGCTCTTTGATCTGTGTGTTTTGCAGAATCTCCTCTGCCAACCCACAAAAACTGAATTATTGTAGCCCACAGCAGAAAGCTGTGGCTTTCTGATTTCAAACAATAGCTGCTTATGTTCCTAGTTACAGGGCAGTCCGATTTCTGGTTGAATTCTGTGCTGTGCAAAAAGAAGGTATCACCTCTGCCCCTCAATAGTAATGTCTGGCAATAATTTCTGGTTGACTTAATCAGAATAAAGTGTTTTGGAATTAAAGTGATTCCTAAACCCCAAGACCCCCTTGAGGAAGTCCTTGGCTGCTCTGGCAGGCCTTTATTATCCTACAGTTGCAGGTGGTAGTTTCATGCAGTCTCCTGCCACTGGAGCTACTCTTAACTGACGCAAGAGTATTGAGCAGATCTCCACAGTGAACCCAAGGCTTATTTTTCCTTTTAAATATGACAACACAGTTCAGCTACTTTGTCCATGCTCTGCTGATGAACTTGTGCAAAGGTTCCCTGAAAGTGTGAATAAAGACAGATACCAACGCTGGATTGCATTTTCTGTTTCCTCCAATAATTCCTTTGATCAAATTCAGCAGAATTTCTCTGGTGGTAGCTGCAGAGAACAGAACTTGTTTTGTTTAGTCTTACCTGCTAATATTTATGCTGTGTATTTCCTTAGGATTAAGATGGGTTTTCATTTCTGTGTTACAATGGCACTGAGCAAAGTGGGCTACGATCTTGGCTAGGGTATATTAATAAGAGCCTTGTAATAAGATTCAGTGTTTACAGTTCTTTCCAATTCATGTGTTTTCTGAGTAGTTCACAGTATCAGGGCCTTAGCTACATATAAAAATAAGTAATTGATTTGCTTCCTATTGAGTAAATGACATGCTGGTGAAATGATTCACGAATAAGAAATCATGAATGTCACTGGCACGCAAGTGGGAATCATCATTCCCTTAACAGATTTTTTTCTGATCGGGTTTAACTTTCCATTGGGAATTACAGTTTCACTAATTTAGCAAAACTGCCCCATAAATAACTCATCATTTTTTATAAGTGTCAGTTAAAGGAATCTGTATTGAAGTACTGGGAAATGCCACTTGCAGAAGAAACACTGCTGCAAATAATGGGAAAATTGCAGATGTATTTTATACCTCTTCAGAAAATCAAAAAGTCTCATAAATACAGTCTGTAAAAATGTCTGTGGAAGAGTTAACATAACTGTACAAGCAATGAGCCTGACCTTTCAGTGTAATTTATTTTAGATTTGCTCAATCCTTTTTTATTAAAACTAGCACATCTGAAGCAGAATTAAATCCTATTATACCAGCTCTGTGATTTTATCAATTTTTCTCTGCCATGGCACACTTTATTAAAAATGACTTTGTTTCATATTGGTTAATGCAATCAGGGGAGTAAATGAGGTTTTGTGGTCTTTGGTAAAGAAAGAAGCGTGTGGTTTCTGTCCTTGATAGCAGTGTAAGTTACCATGAGGCACAGCTGAGTTTCAGCCCTACAAAAATCAGTCCAGGTATTTCCTCTGTGGTGGTAAAACACAAGTCCCAGCACTGTCCCAGGGTCTGCACTGGTCCACTGATGGAGTTATGTAGGGACAGATGCATTACATATTTGTGCTTTCTTGTTAGCAAAAATATTTCTATGAACTAGATACCAAATCCTTAGAGAACCTATTCATATCAGATGAGGAGCCTTGAAATGAAAACATTATTCTTCAGTTCTATGTGGGAGATTCGCCCCATGTCTCCATCTCACAAAACCAGAGGAGTGCTGAAGTCAGGCTAAAACAGCACAGGGAGTGTTTGATCTCAGTTACTCAGCTTGAGGTCACTATCATAGGCTGGAACTTAAGCCTACTACTCAATTTAAAGTAAAATAACTTTTCACTAGTAATGCAGTAGTTAAAAGCAGCACATACATCTATGTAGGCTTAGATTCTGCTGTGTCCCTATTAATGTGACCCTGGGATTAATGAGAACAGTTGGTTTTGGTCTGGCAACAGTGGTACTTGCACCAGCATCAGTGCCTCAGGACACGGAACAGGCTGCCCAGTGGTGAAGCTTAGCCCACTCTGAACATCCCCAGCACAGGTGTTTTTGTGATCTACTAGGCTTGATTTGATGTGCTATCAAGACTTCTGGACTTGTGTGATAGTAAAGCAATTATTCTAAAGAAAGAATTTGTAAGGCAATGTAGCTTTTCTGTGACTGGAAAATATGTGCAGTTATTGAGTCCCTGTGTCTCTGTCCTTAAAAGGAGTCACTTAGAGCTAAACATAGGTCTGAAACATTTGGCATAATGGAGGGCACAGACATGCCCTAATTGAAGATTTCTACCTCTTTTTTTTTTTTTTTTTTTTTTTAATGGGGTTTTGTGTGGCTGCTTTGGCTGTTTGGAGGTCCATCAGCTTCCAGAAATACAGATCCAGCAGACTGGTCTCCTTGTTAGCTCTGGCACAGGGGAGAGATCAGCTGCGCAGTTTGCATTCACAGCAGGTTTGCAGTTCTGTTTTACACCTGTCCTGAGCACAAGACCTCTGAGACATGAGCAATGTTCATTCTCTTTTTGATAGCCAAAGAAATCAAGGTTTTATGGTTTTATATCCATTCAAAGGGGAAATAGGTGGTGGGAGAAGGAATGCAGAGTTTTGTAGTGCTGTATTGACCTTCTGGCAGCTGAGCAGTTCTCCAAAAGCTCTTGCTCTTTCTGGCTCTTTTTCAGGATCATCTGATGATATTTCTGTGTATGCTGGGCTTTCTTCTTCGTTTCCCACTATCTCGCTAGCTTGTCTTTGTTTCTGGTACCTATAAAGTCCTGTGTTCCAGTGTGAATCACCAGTTACCATCAGTGGAGCTTTTGGTCAGTGTTCCTGCTCCCTTAGCTGACTTGGATACACCTTTGTTCTGAACAAGGATGTGTGTTCGTAGGCATCCCCTGCCTGTGTTTTTTCCCTCTCTTGTCTTTTCCTGGAGCCTGTTTTTCATGCTGACTGTTGGTGTTTTCTCTAGAAGCCAGTAGCTATTGAAGTGCTAGTGTATATGCTGCTCTTGTGTGGATTTTATCTGGCTGCTTTTCCCCTCAATTTCTTGCAGTGCAGTGTTAGGTGGGATTGCAAAAAGGGGATTTAGATGGTGGCAAGTATTTTTGCAGGTTTAAAGCGTGTCCCATACTTTTTAACTGACCAACTTCTACAGCATTTTGGAGAATTTACAGCTTCTGTTTAATGGGGTTTACAATTTCAGTACCAGCCTCAGTAGCCTTGCTGAGCATATTTCCATGCTTATAATATATTTACAGTGAATAATAAGAACTGACACATTTTGTGTGTATAGGTTAATGCCCCCAAATCAGGTGCTATAAATTGTTATGGGTGGGTAGCTGGGGCAAGAGCCTTTTCCCCATCCACTGTTAGTTCATATTTTTGTTTCCTCTTCTCATTGCAGTCAATTTCCTTTCTCTTCTCTCCCATGTCATGGGTATACACTGAAGGAAGAGGCATGGCTGGAGCTATCCTGAAGGGATGCACTTTGTGGGAGAAAGTGATCAGAGTAGCCTCAGAGGACCTGCTGCTTGGGTTTAGGGGATGCTGAAGCTGGAGCAGCAGCTTCTTTGCCTTCCCTCTCCAGTGCACACTGCAGAGACACTGCACACTCCTGCAGAGCACCATGCTCAGCACAGCTCTTCTTGGTGTCTGACTGAGATGCTTTTATTAATGCTGTGATTTTGCCAAGGTTCTAAGAGCAGCCTTTGTGAAAGCAGTAGTCTTCTCCCTAAAACAAAGTGCCTCAAGTTCTGGCTTTAAAAACAGTTTTGCAATTTGGCAAACCTCAAGTAGACTTTTGCTGTAAAATACAGTGAGTGTGTTACCTCACAGGAGTAAAAGTAACTTAATATGCATGTCAGGTACAGAATGAGCCCTCTGGGCGGTGGTATTGGTGGTGTGGGACTATATAAAGGAAAAATAGCTTATTGCTTATTTCCATCTGCCCACAGCTGACCTTTTCCAGGTGCAATGTATTTCATCTGGTGCATCTGGAAACGCTCCAAAACTGCAGTCCCATAGGCTTTGAGACTGTACATATTTCTTTAGAGAAACCCAAATATCTGCAAATAGGAAAAAAGGAGAAACTCTTAGAAGCGAATAGCCTGTTGATCACTGAAGCAGCTCTTAGTTTCTAACAGGTGCTGTTGGGTTATAAATGCTGCCTGAACATGCACTTAGAACAAATTTAATTCTGGTGACAAGTAATGAGCTGATAAGCCCCAATGCCATGAAATCCACTGCTTCATTACTGAACAACTGCATTACAGCCCACCTCAAGAGCAGAATTTCCTTTATAGAAAGGAAACTCTCAGGAAATGTGAGGCTTTGCTGCTCTCTACACTTGCCCAGTCCTTGGCCTCACTGCTAAGACACTCAGCAGTGTTACTTGGAGAGAAGGCACAACCACAAAACTCATTTCACATGGACCATTGAACAGCCATTAGACATTAAAAATTTTCAGTCCCTACCCCCAGATGGAATTTGAACCAGTGACCTGGAGGTGAAATGTGCTGCTGCAGTTCTCTGGAGCTTGCAGAGTGTTTGTATTCATCCCGCAGAACACTTTTTCTGTATCAAAAAGCAAATTAATCTGTCACTGAGACTAATCCTGTTTGTCTCAGAAATAAACACATTTTTCAAACGTAGAGGGACTATTTTGACATTCTGAATTTTCAGAAAAAAAAATAAAATTGCATCTATTTGGTCATGCTTTTCTTTATGAAAAGTCAAGCTGGTACTTCTGACCTAGATGACTTTTTTATTAGTAAAAAGGTGGACAACATTCATATCCTCTGGTAGTGTAGGAGTCTTTCCCTTTCCAACAGGCAACTTTTAGTTCTAAATTAGAGGTGGCACAGACAGAAAACAGTTGTGCCCATGAATGCCACACACTTCTTTCCATTTTTGAAGTTTCTGGTAGTTATGCCAGCAGGTGGACCGAACTGTCATCCCGATGATTATGGGCTTTGCTTCTCTTTCAGAATCTAGTGTCGCCTTCCTGGCAAGGGAAGACTTGGAAAGGCAGACAATTGGAAAGGCAGCTGCAAAACTGCAAGTCTTTTTATTAGGCCAAAAGGCCTGACAGTTTCTAGCTTTTTTGAACTGCTGGCACTCTGCTGTAAACATAGACATGTTGCTTTGTTACATCCAGAGATTTTGGCTTATTCTGGTAAGACTCCACAAATTATCTGCTTGGGCACCTTGTCTGGTACAGAGTCTGTGGCAGAGGAACCTGATCTTGTGAACAGAAGCTGTTTATATTCCTGTAATTTATATCAAAAGCCAGTGATGATGTGTGCATAAAAATAATTAAATAAATATGCAGGTGTTGATGTTCTGGCAAGAGATAACCATGGGAATTATCTGTATGCAAAAGGACAATTAAAGTTGAAAGCGTCTGCAGGGATATTCAATATCGTTACCATTGATTTAGCCATAATTAGTTCAGATGAAGACAAAAGACTGTCATCAAAAATAATAAATTGAAGCATAGCAGCTAATGCAAGAGGCAGAAACCTCCATCAGAGATGTTTGAGGGAGGTGTTTAGATTCTCCTGCACTGCATATGTGACTCGGTGTGTTGGCTCTGCCTGGTTTGCACCATGGTTGGGTACAGACACTGTGCTACAAGAAAACTACCCTGACCCTTCCAGGAAAGCATTAACCAGATCATTTATTGTGTTATATTTGAAGAGCTCTGCACTGAAACAATCTTTCTAAACTGTTACTATGTGAGGGATTTAATGTGTTTCCTTTACAACTCACTTGAAAAGATTGGCTTTGATTTTTGGATCTGCTACTAGTTTTTAGTGTCTCATTTAGCCACTCCTTGTTCTGAGCTGTTGTAACTGGCTCAGAACTAACCTCACTCTCTTGGTATTGCCCTTTTGTTGGTAAATATTTTGAAACTCTTTCCCCTTACTCCATGGACCAGGCTTTCTTTAAACTTGGTTCCCCACTTGCCTGGCAGCTTCTTTGTCATCTGCAAAGTGAAGCCCAGTGTAGTCATGTGGGCCCCTAATTCCCTGGAGAATGTGTGGGGCAGGTCCTGGTTGACAGATGATGTGTGTTACATACTCAGCTATGGCGAAATTCCAGCCTTTATTCCTTCTCATGCTGTAGCAGCTTATGTGTTTAGTAACAGAGATCTCCAGTTCATAACTTCTGCATTAGCCACAGAGCTGGCTATCCCACTGATGTTCTGCTGTCTGATAAGCAGCTGGTTCAGCACCTCACTCTAGCTGGCTCTGTAGCATGCCAAGCAACCAAGCTGGTAAATCAACACCTACTCTCTGTTTTCAGGGTGGGGGTAAAATCACCATAAAGTGTAGGGAAGTTGACTGTGGGCTGGTGGTCTTTGTTTATCAGGAGCTCCAATGCAGTGAGGAGGGCGCAGCCTTCCTACATTGCATCTCTGAAGAGATGGCTGCTGTGAATTGATGGCACTTGTGCAGTGGCAGGTTGCTCTCATCTGCCTGCTGATGGACACAGCTGCAAACCGTGAGCAATCCAGGGAAGGAGTTAAAGGAGTTAAACCTGTGTAAAACTTGTGCAAATGATGTGTGCTCACATGGGAGGAAGGACCTAACAATATGGTGGAAAACTGAGTGGGACAAAGAGGAATTTGAGAATCAGAGGGAAGCAGCAGTTGCAAACAAATTTATTCCAAGGTGAGTGTGATCTCCCATTCTAGCTGTCTTCACTCTGCTTGTGGCTGTAGTTTTACCCAAATGTACTAGAGTTTTCCTTATTTCTTCACAATGAGCTTCTGACTCTGCACTTGGTAGCAAATGTACTGAGCAAATGGCTCACCCAGAACCTTCTACTGAGCTGAATCAGCTCTTCCTGGTTAAAGACCTGCTCCTGTGCTCTGAGCTTGGTTGGTTCAGGTGACAGGCCAACTACTGGCTGGTTGGCTGATGTGGGAGGTTCAGGAGCCCTGCCCCAGGGGCAGATCCAGCATTTGAGCAATAGCAGGGGAATGGGATGCAGTGTGTGGATGATCTGCACTTCCATCATCAGCCTGTAAATATGTCATATGAGTAACAGTATATTGGAAGTGTCCTTGAACACACCAGCAGGATGAATTTCTGCTAGAGTCCTCTGGGTACAGCACAGTGGGCTGCCAAAACCATCCCAGGCACTGTGGAAAACAGTAAATGGGGATGGAAGGTGTCCAGAGGTGTGAGAGCCTGGTCCAGCTAGACAGCCTTACCTCTCCAGACAGTCCAGATCCACACATGAATGGAAGCAAGTCCACCCTTTCTACTGAAGTTATTTCTTCACATAATAGAAGGTCATAATTGATTTCTAGTTGTCAGCAGAACTGCTTCCAGGCTGCATAAATTTAATGTGGCCTTTATTCTTTTGTGTGGCTACTTCTTCCAAAGGGCACCTCTTTATTGCTGGAGGGCAGCATGGAGACAGCACTGCTCCAAGCAAGGGGAGGAGGAGTATGTGCATAGATAATCTGCCTGCGATTTGGGTAGCAAAAGAGCAGAAGAGATACTTTAGAGTTTGGCCTAGTAAATGAATTTGGTTTCCCTAAACTCTTGATCAGGAGCTGGTTCTTTAGACACCAAGTGTGTATATAATATAGTGGTACCAGGATGGATTTATGTTGATAGAGAAGCTGGCTTATATATATCTCCTATTTAATCTCCCTTTTGCTGTTTTCCATTTCTGGGAAACAAGCAGAACTAAGGCCACTTAGGGAAGGTGTGTGTATGAGGGTGGAGGAAAATCTGGCTGGACAAATCTGCTAGTGCATGTTCATAACTGTACTGAATTTGAAATGGGTCTTTCAAATGCCTTTGTTAAGCAAAATGTGGGGATAGGCTGGAGGAGTGGGACAGAGGGAAACTGGCTTTGTCCTCTTTGCTGGCATTCCCTGTTGTACTGTGCGGGAGGCCACAACAAGGCACTGGAGGGTAGTGCTGCATTTCCTGGAAAACCTATTCCTTGAGTGAAAAGGAAATAAGGGGTTAATGCTGTCCTCACACAGGGGTCATGTTTTCTAAATCAGTATTGAAAGATGACCGACCAGTCAGGGCTGTGAGGGGAAGAGAAAACACATGAGTGTGAATGTGTTTCCCAAGACCTGGAAGGCATTTTGATTCTTGTCAAGACTGAAGTGGTCTGAGGAGGAAGGCTCTGCATGGTGCTGCTGCTCTGCCTTCTCTGTATGTATTGCAGCTGGGACCTTATTCCCATACAGCTATTACTTCTCAGGGGAGCAAAGAGTTAAAGATTTAAAAAGCAAAGATTCCAGGAAATGCAAGCAATGTGATTTATAATAAGGAAGTATAAATTAACTAAGGAGAAGAAAATAGTGTGTTGAAAACAGATTAGTAAGGAGCGTTCCTTTGGATGCCTGGGTAGCTTTACCAGCTAGTCAATTAGAGCCAATTATCATCCTTAAACTCCTAGCACTATGTTTAGTATGCTTGCAGTGTGTCCAATTTAGCTTGCACTGTTTCATAGGTTTACAATTTTCTCTCCGTGTCTGAAATGATCTAGCTGGAAGACACCAGGAAAGTGCCAAGCATTAAGTATATAACAGTTGTAATTCTTTTGACTGAAACCTGATTTAATTCAGTTGAAAATGACTTTAGTGTATTGGATTTACGGTTCATTTAACAAGTGCTGTAGATGTCAATACATTAGTGTAAACCTGATGCAGGTAGTAATTTGGTTTCTAATGAGGTTCCCCAGCAGTATCCAACTATGAAAAATGGGACATTCTTCAGTGGAGCACAAAGTGCACCTGCCTGATCACAGATGTTGTCTGAGTCCCTGCCACTTCACTTCCTAGGAAGGGTGTGGTGTTATGCCTTGCAATGGGCTTTAAAAATGCCTCAAACTGATAAAGAGTTGGAAGCACAGATTGGAAAGAATACAAGATAGCTCTCCAGAAGTCTTGCTTTAATTGTAGATTTAAATTACAACTTTATCTCTTACAGTCTTAATTGTGCAGTTGTTGCAGATGCAAAATTTCAGCCAGATTTAATGGAGCTGCAGCAGCTGAGATCAAGAGAAACCTTTTACTTTTATGGGGCTGCATGATCAGACCTTCTTACCTCCATACTGTCTTCAAAATATTTCACCTTCTGGTGAAGGATCAGTTTTATTTTATACCTGTGGGCTATGATGGAAACAGGAGCAGTGTACGGGGGGCAATGCAGAGAAGGCAGTGATGTGCCCCTATCCCTTGACCCATCTTTTCCCTCTCTTGACATGAGATAAGTTCCAGAAAAGCATGTGTGGAAGATGTGAAGAAGGGATGCAACACTGGGTGAGCAACACTGTCTAGAGGACAAAGTACCCATATGGGCTTTTGCTTCACCAGAGAAGTAAGATGTGGTTTTGGAGAGGTGTTTGCCCATGATGTTTGTTTTCATAGGTGTTAGCTCTGGCCCTGGAGTGGCTGCAGCTGTGGGATCTCTTCTCAGGCACTAGCACTTAAGCCTTGCTGCCATGCCCTGGGAGTTGCCAGAGATGCAGGAATCCTTCCACATTCTTGTCCCCTTTGAAGGCAACATGTGCAGCCAACAGCCTGTCAGGTCCCACAGTAACTCTTGATGGCCTTTTCCCTCTGGGAAAGGCCCTTCCAGGCTACCAGGCAGCCCACAGGGCCACTACCCTTCAGTGCAGCTTTTGTGCTCACAAGCTGTTTTTAAATTTTTATATGCTGCAGCCCAGCAGGCAACTTTTTGTTCCAGCATTAAACTGATTTCCACAGGTTGAGATGTTATTGATCAATATGAGGGTGTATGAGAGTCTGACCCCAGCAGCCTGCCTTTGTGTGATTAAGGGTACAGAAGATATGTTCCATCCTACATAAAGCAGCTTTGCACTGTCTCTCAATTCACTTCATGTCTCAGCTGGAAATACAACTCCTTTCTCTCCTCTACACTTCTTAATTTCCCTCCTTTGCTGTTATTTAGCAGCTAAGTGCTACTTGCTGCAGTAGATAATGGAAGAAGCTGCTCAGAATGAAATGGCATGGCATTTTATGCCCTTTTATAAACTATATAAAATAAATATGAGCTTCTTTGCTTGTTCCACACAAGGCACAACTTGCTGTGGGGTGTTGGCTCTTTTATTTTCCACTGGATCATGGTATGCCAGGCAGCACCAAGTTAGGAGCACTGTTCACAGCCTGTAGGTAGAGATCAGTGTCTGTGGGGCTGCTTGCTTGTAGTCGTCCTTAAAAGTGTTTCTTTGGGGTTTATCATCTCCAGAGGAAGGACAAACATAGTAAACTGAATTCACTTAATGCTCAGAGGCGAGTCTGGGGCAATGTGAGAGCTCAGTACTGCAGTCTCTAAAGACACACGTCTAGGGCAAACACTTCTCTAGATGGGAGCCCTCTAGAAAAGAGTAGCCTTTAAACCAAATGATCAAAATCTGGTAGACTTGCTTCTTCTGAATGTATGTGACTAAAATATTGGTAAGCTTAGTTTTCCCTTGAAAATTAATAAACCTCAATTGAAGTAAGGCTACTTTTAATTCTGAGACAGTGTCCCAAACAAGGATTTAATGGAGTTTAAACAAGCCTTTCAATTTGTGTTTAGATATGATGAGCTTCCTTAAGAGTGCCCTGGTCTAGGCAAATGCTGCTGTACTCCTGGGAGGATTTATCTTTACCACCATGACACCAGCATGGAGAGTGATAGCTGCAACATGCTTCTCTGAAATAGACTGTCAGTTGAGCTCAGCCTTAAGGTTTGCTGGGGAGAATAACATGGTGGACAAAATGTTTTAAGCAATTGTTGAGACTTAAATGTAAAATTCACAAAAGTACAGAACTGCTTTGACAATGTGTTACATTCTTTAACATGTCAGTACTACTTAACATACTTAGCTCCTATGAAATAGTGTATTTATACATTGCCCAGGTCAGCTGAAGCCAACAGTCTGTTTTGACTGTGATGTCTCAATTGAGCAATTGTGCTATCTAGGTGTACTTCCAAACAAATCCATTAAAACTCATCTCATTGGGAGAACATCATCGTTATATGTGGAGGATGCACGACATAACAGTTTGTGTGCAAATTTCTGCTCCTGTTTTTAACGCCATTAGTAGCAACTAGTGACATTTCATGCCAGAATGTGATTAATTTTGATTAAGAAAGAAGCTCTGTCTGTGTCTGCGTTCATTTGAGTTTTATTGCTCTACCTGGTGGAAATGATTATAATCTGCTAGAAGAGACTTCTTGCTTCATCTTGAGTTGGGAGAAGGCACAGGCCAGGATCTGACTTGTAATGTGCTGATGTGAGTGCAGGTCATTTCTTGGTCATGTTACTGCAGGAGACTAAAATTCAGCTCTTTTTGGGCAGGGTGTTACTAGTGAATTGTACAAATTCTGCAGTTTTTCTTTGGAATGACTTCTGTTCCTAACAAATGTGTCATCGCCTTTCTTTCAAAAGGTGGCTTAGATTTCTGGGTTTTTTTTGTTTGTTTGTTTTCCCCAGTCTTTGGAAATGACAAATTTTCACAGCAGTACTTGATTGTTTTTCCTATGGCACCTGATGCCATTGCAGTTAGGATTTGTGCAGTTCTGCACATTCTGTTTTCTCCCTGAACAAGCTCTTCCCAGAATTTTCAGGCACATGGTGTAGGTTAGTTTCTTTATCTCATTTTGTATGTTCATGTTTAATGAATCCAGATGTAGTTAATAATATGGGCATAGTCAACTGCTCCACTAAAATATGAAGAATTATCTGTTGGAGATTCAAAAAATAGAGATCACATCTTAGCACCTTCCTAGGCTCACCATTCCTGCCTGGTATGGAAAGAGCCACAACCCTTCAGCAGAAGACTACTGTGCCCGCCTCAGTAATGGTTTCTTTCAGGATTTGCAGCAAACAGCACCTTCCTACAATTACTGTGTGTTATGAGTATGGCCACCAGATAACAGTAAGACCTGCATAATGTTTTGTAGCATCCAGGACTTCTGCCTTGGGTGATTTTTTTTTATTTTTTTTATTTTTTTTTTGGTGTGTGTGTCCTCATCTCTTTGTTTTGTATCTCTGGCTTGCAGTACTGAGAAGGTATGACAGAGCAGAAGTACTAGTGCGGTCATCTCCTAGTGGTGCAAAATCAAGAGGGACAAAATTACAAGGAGTCACAAAATTACATAAATTCAGGTGGAGTTACTTTTCTTGTCTTCATCTTTCTGTTTCCATAGTTCCTGTTTTCTGAGCATTTAGGAAACTACAAATGAGTTGAATTTTTTTGTTCATATGCTTTAGTCACAGTGTAGGTCTGACACAACCTCAGGTTTCCAAGCACTGCAAATTTGGAATAAAAGGCATTGTTGTTCGTATCTGAGAGCTGGCAATACTGCTTCTTCCCTCCTGGTCCCTTTTATCATGCAGCTTGACATAAATACTTTGTTTCTTATTTAAAAAAATGTATTTGTTAAAAGTTAATATTTTTTTTCTTGTAAAGGCTCATCCATCCTGGTATTACATTAGCAATTCTACTTTGTTCTGTGAAGCAAGTTTCAGTTTACAGGTGCATCTGCTTTCCATTCCATGGCTTAAAGGAAGTCGTCAGGAAAATTTTAAAACCTACTTAATGAAGCCTTTTAAATGCTCATTCTGCATTTTTGAGTGAAGTGCAATTTATATTTCATAAAAGTAGAAGCTGAGCTGCAAGCTGTAAGTAATTATCATATAATTAAATGTCTACTATGAAAGAAATGAAAACTCGGGCTTCTTGGGAGGCTTCCGTGACTAGTTTATGCAATCACAAATTAAATTACATTTCTTTACCTTATGAATGTTCTGGAGGTACATTAACCCAGTTTGGAGATTCACCTCTGAGACTGCTATGCTGCTTTGAAATGAGAAGGAAGTAAAACAGTAAATTCTAAATGGTCCAAGAAGAACATGTAAATACCTGTGCTGGGTTCTGCCAACCTGACTATGGCTTTTCTTGCCTGGAAATATTTGCAGCTACTAATGAAGAAATCGACCTCTAAGTGAACCACTGTGCTATTAGGTTACTGACAGATGCATGAGTGGACATGGTCTTTCTCTGCAAGAGAGAGAAATATTGTTGGTATCAGGGCATTTGACAGGGGAGTAACTTGATCTGCTTAGACTGCCTGCGTGTTTAGCTAGGAATCCCCTTCCACTGCCCAAGGAGGACAATGAATTAATGGGCAACACATCTGTTGGAGCTTCCAGGGAAGAACTTCAGCTCAGCTCTGGACTGGAACACTTCCTTTCATTCTGCAGGAGATTAACTCTGCTTCTGTTAATGACTGTCATCATTCAAATGATGGTAGTCAGTGAAAAAAATGTCATGGCAAGAAAGGTTATGGAGTAGTAGTGCATCAACATGTGCACCTCATATTCTTGCTACTCATGTTGTTGGCATTTTAGGGCTGGAGAGGTGTTTGTGTTTCACTTTTACCTGAATGTGGGAAAATCTGAATTGTTTAAAGACAGGAAGCCCTGAGTTGGAGCTGTCCTAATTTAAGGAGCTGCTGCAATAACAGACTGTTATGGCTTTATGCACACAGTGAATGAAATATTTTCATGCACTGGTGAAATTAAAGAGCAGTTTTTTGTATGACTTAGCTTAAAGAACAGGAAGAGTGAATGTTTCATCATATTTTTGCAGTATATTGAGCTCTCATGAAACTCTTTACTACAAAAAGACAGTTTTAGTCAAGGCTCTCTGGTGCTATGCTGATATCAAGTGTTTC
This sequence comes from Apus apus, assembly GCF_020740795.1. NCBI lineage: Eukaryota > Metazoa > Chordata > Aves > Apodiformes > Apodidae > Apus > Apus apus. The sequence continues at coordinate 11,050,080 of NC_067293.1, read as the reverse complement.
TAGTCCACAAGAGCACAATTTTATCTCCTCAAATGAGGATAAAACTCCTGATGCCTCCAGTGTGCAGTACAGTTATAGTTAAAAATCTCAATTCACAACCTTATACAGTGGGGTGGTATCAATGTGATGGTATCCTTTATGGCACGTCAAGGGGATATATAATTGGTGTTGCCTTTTCTTTTCCCTCTCACTTTTTTTCCCTAAGGTTAACTACTTAACCTTGACTTCAGGCTGTATTTTTTTCTCATTACATTTCTCCATTATACATTATTTGGTTTGGTTACAGTCACTAGACTTTAACTGCTCTGACATATTAATTTTTAAGGGCATAAATGACTTCATTAAAATCATGTCCTTCAGATAAGTGCACTTGGCACTGGGATTGGAAGTGGACAAAAAGAAATATGAAGCATCAGCTCCTCTACATTAATAATATATTGTAGGAACAGAAACAAGTACAATATGTATTTAAAAAGCTTCTTAGTTAACTTTTAGAAGTTCAGTCTGTAGCCTACATCCTTGAATTGGTTATGCTCAATCATGTGTACAGCTGTCAGGAAGATGCTTTTAGTCAAAGCTTTATGTTTAGGGTCTTCCTTCATTTATATGCAACACTAGTTTCTTAGTATCCCTGCTTATTCTGTGTTATTTCTTTGCAATAAATACCTGCTTGCTATGAATATGAAACAAAGAGGAGCACTGTCAGTTGGGTCCCAATATGAAATGTTTATTGGAAGATTATTGTATTTAGAGTAGGTGATTGGGAGCCACAGCAGCTCTCCTGTTCCCTCTTCTGAACTCCTGTCTTCTCTGTCTCTAGCACAGAGCAAGCCATGTTAAATAGACTCTGTTAAAAGCTGGGTGTATCTTCTGCTGGTGTGTTGTCCTCTGAGGGGTGGAGATGCTCTAAATCAACCGTTATTCTTTCTCTGATGGTCCTGGTGTACCTCTTGCCAAGTGTATTGTAAATCCTGATGCATCTTACAGCAAACCCTTGAAGTAAGATAATGGGCTGAGATGTGCAGTAGTTACAGTGACTTGACACTTCAGATCTCTTAGGTTTTCCTTTCTGGTTTCCCTTCTGCCAATTCCTTCTCTTCCTTCTGTGCTGTCTGTGAGTGCTCCCAGAGCCCCAGTGTCACCTCAGCTGCACTGGGGGGTGACCATGTAAAGCTGCCTCTTGGACTCCCTGCTCATCCAAGATTCCTGTGGCATCTTGTCAGCTTGTTTCGAGGTGACCTGAGTCGAACAAGTTATTTCAGATGCACAGTAGTGCAACTGAAAGCTTTTAGCTGAGCAGTGATTTCTGCTTACCCTTCTGCAGGGCTGTCCTGAGCTCTCGGAAGGGCTTTTAGTTTTCTTCATTAATCAGGTTCTTTGTATGAGTAAAATGCTTTGAGTCAGTAACTGATCCAGTGCACGTGTTGGAGAGCACATCCTAAAATCCAGCAGTACCATGCAGTGCTTTTGCCTCATGCTGGAGGCTGAGGAGGGCCCCAGCTGAAATTACAACCAATTTGCCCTGTCTTCCCCAAAGCCTCCCAGTGTGTTTGACAAACACTGCTGGCTGCTTTGGGGCACTGAGGCCTCAGTTACTTCCTTCATTTCTTCAAGAATAGCACTGTAAAATGAGATATATAAATGCTGGGCTGCTGCAGATTAAAAACATTTCCTAAAAAATAAAGTTAAAATTGAAGCTGACCCAAGTTAAAAAGCAATTTTCTGAGAATGTAAAGGCATAAAGGAAAGTGCCTGAACATGATTTTAAATGGGCCTGTGAACGTGGGAGATAGGCGGCCGGAATAAAAGGACGCAGGCATCAGTGGGGTGCTGCAGATAGAGAGAGCCCTGGAGTCACATGCTAGGAGCAAATTTCAATTAAATGAGCATATTTCATGTAACTATTGAATTCTGTCTGGATAAATGGATTTTAGAAGAATATATGTATTTTTTGAAACCATGAAGTCACTTGATAAGGTAGTAATAAATCTGTTGGAATTTCTACTTTGACCAAAGCTGAGCTGTAATACAGGGATGCATTTCAATACCTAAAGCCATTTTAGGGTGGGAAGAGACTTTCCCAGCTTTGGAATTAGATTTCTCTGCAACGGGCATTATGTTCTTGACCGCATATCATTGCCTTTGAGGAGCAGCAATATTTAAAATCCACTGTAATGCAATAAGCCTGAGCTCCAGCTAAGTGTGTGCTGTGCTGTCATAATGCAGCACTGATGGTGGCTGTTGTTAAGGCATTGAACATACATGAGGTAAACACAGGGCTTTCTTCAGGAGTAATTAATAATTTAATCTCTGAAGTAGAAGCTACACTTCATTTATCCCAACTATTCCTTGATTTTTCAGTCCATTTTAGCTGGCATCTTTCCCTTTCTCCTCACCCACGCAGGTTGCCTTTATAATAGGCTCTTTCAGCAAAGACCAGCTTCATTTCTTTAGATTGTACTAAGCTTTTATTCTTTGTAAAAATAATTGTGACTTATTGTAAAAGCCTTTCTCTGATTGAACAGACCACCTTTAAGAAAATAGCATGATGAAGAGCTGCAGTCCCTGCTGTGGCTGACACGAAGTGGCACCTGCTTTGCTATAACTGTTGTTCCCAGGTCAGGCTGTGGAGACTTGGGCTAATGTGTCAGAACGTCTGTGTGTGCATGCGAAGCTGCAGAGAGTCACAGTGAATTAATTTGCTGTTTGCTTCTGCTCCCTGCTTTCAAGTCTGCTACAAAGAATTGGACCTGGCTGACACGGGAAGGTACTTGCCTGTCCTCCCACTGTGTGCTGACCTATTGCAATACACCAATCTATTGTCTTTATACTGGGCAAAGTCTCTCTGGTGACATAGCATGTGTAGATCTGCCCCAAATCAAGATAAACCAAACCAGCAAAGCACTTGGGTGTGTCTTATATGAGTGTAATGTGTGGCTTTCACTGGTGTAAGCAGTGTTTTCCATAAACAGCAGTATTCATGAAACCTTGTTTTCTGTGAATTTGTATTTTGTGCTTGAATTTCCTCTATGTAAATGTAATTTTGTAGATTTTTTTTCTCCAGTTTGGGGATCTCTGATGTCTCCCTTGTGTACATTTTCTGGTGTCTGAGAGGCAAAGTCCATGGTATGCCCTTTCCCTGGCTGAAGCTATCAGTTTGTCACTTCACAACCACTTGGGTTCAAACACTTAGTTATTTGAGTGAAACTGGACAAAATGGCTCAAAATTGTTAGTAGAGGATAAACAGGAAGACACACAGAATGATTAAATGGGACTAATTCTTCAGAATATTAATATGATTATAAAATAATCATAAAGAAATTTCATTCCAAAGTACTGGAAAAGTATACACAGAAAGAAAATTGCTTCCTCCCTTCTGCACGTGTTCTTGAATAGGAGCAAGCATAGTCACTGGTTTTAGGTAGTCCTTTCTCTGGATTTCTGCTGCTTTTTTGTTTTGTCAGTGGACTATGGGGTTTATGAGGAGTTTTTAAAAGTACAACCCTGCTTTTTTTTCCCTTTCAACCATTTACTGCAGGAGAGCCAAGCTGTCTGATGGGTCATGACTCCAAAATTGCACCCAAAGCCTTTGGGTCTCTGCTGTTGCATGTGAAAATCTGGGGTGAAATTTGAAGATTTTACATCTGACAAAGTTTTGTAAAATTCAGGGTCCAAAAGCAGAGAATAACTCAGAGTGTGCTGCCTGGCAGCCTGCTGCTCCCCTTTCTGATGTGAGCAGCTGGTCAAAAACAAAGTTGTGTGGGTTGTTTCCATTAGCAGAATTTGATGAAAGGACTCTTTTTGATGCACTTTTTTATTTAAAAAGAATGCATAAGGTTCCATTTTATTAAGCATGGCAGGAGTTGAGCGGTGGGAGACAAACATGTTCCCTCTCACCTTTGCATTTTTTAAGTCCTTTTTAGCAAACTGGAAAAAGCCTCTAAGTAGCTGTTGGTGTCCATCCATGACGTGTTCTGGTTTCCTTGTGCTTTCTGTCCCCACTACCCTGGTCTCTGCTGCCTGTCTTGGGCACACAAATCAGTATAAAAAAAGTAGCTAACAAAAATCCCTTCAACTACATGGGCTTTGTGTATGACTTTTTTGGTTTCCCTCTGGAGTGTTACCATTGTTTCAGATGACTAAATCTGTGCATAGCAATTTCCAAAGTTTGACCTCTTACCTCAGAATTAATAAACATTCCTTGTCACAGAATAATCTCCAATATGTGCCCTAAACATGTTTTAATATATTTATTTCCAAACTAATATAATGCTAAAGGTTATTTAACTTTTTAAACCATTTTCTGTAATGTTTTCTCATTAGTAGCCAAAAAAAAATATCTATTTTCAATGCTAAGTGTTGCTGACATTTAATAGGGTCTGAGGGGTGTTTTGCTGAAAGCTTGTTGTGTGCCCTTTAGCTGAGAGCTTGCTGCTGCAGCAGGGGAAAAAGAGCTCTCCTGGAAGGTTTGTTTCCCCTGGAGTTTCTCTGTGTCTGTGTTTACACCTGGGGGAAAGTACTGGCTGGATGTATTTCATGTGGACAAGAGGCTGGGATGATTCTTTGACTGAATAACAGGGCTGAGCTGTGCCAGTGCCAGCTCAGTGGAGTCCTTGGCACCATGACCCTCCTCAACCTTTCCCCAGACTGGTGTGAGGCTGTTGGTGCATGCATGGGGAAGCACTTTCTCTCTGTAGAAATACAGTTCAGGAGCTACATGGGTTTTTTTCAATATAGGTTTAAAAATTATTTAATTCCCCAAATTTAATTAAAGCCAAAGATTCTTTAAGTGCTCCAAACTAAATTGGCTGGGACACTGTCGGGTTGGCTTTAGCATTTCCTTTCCCGCTCCTGGTAGCTAGAACAGTTGTACTTTTGTTTCACAATTAATATTTCAATGAAAACTTGTAAGGTTCTGCAGGAATAAATATTTAATATCTTCCCTCCATGTTTCTTTATTGCTGAGCTTGGTGGTAAGTTAGTAATTCAGACTGAAATGCAGATAAAACAATAATGTGAACAGTTTAAATCTGCATTTTTCCAAAGCTCCTGTGGTCAAGATGCCTGCATTCTAGCAAAAGTATTGCTATTTAAAATTGTTTACCTCTATACTTCCGCTGAATGCTGCTGCACATGATAAATGAGGTAAATAAAGGTGCCTTTCGGGTCCCAATAACTGCACAAAAAACCTAATAATTCTCACTAACATAAAATAATTTAACACATGAAACAGTGCCATAGTAGCCTAATAAGAAATTTCTGAGTACTGCACCACATATGGCCAAAGCCTCTTCAGGCATAATTCAAGAGTTGTGGGTTTTTTTTTTTTAAGTTTCCCTGTTTGTTTCTTGTTTAATGCAGAGTAAAACTTTGCATGCAGCATCCTGCATTTTGCTTTTCACTGAAACTCTGAAAATTGTTGATATGGACATGGAACATTATTATTAACCTTTCTACCACTACCTTATGGGTAAAAAAAATGTTGGAATTGGTGGCACTGTTCCTTCAGGAAAAGGCAGACTGCTGACATTAGGTTCAGATTTTCATCTCTTCAGGGACACATCTATGTCACTTAAGCCAAACAGAGGAGTGCCTTTAAAGACAGATGTTAAAGTCTCTGTCCCACTCTTTCTTCCTCCTCCTCTTATTCTTCCTCCTCTGGCTCACCCAGAAGAAAGCAATTTCTGAGCAGATGGAGATATTACTATTTAATAAGAGTAATCTCTGCACAACACTGATGAGCTTTTGCTAGCCAAGACAGCATCATTTGGCTTTGTATTTTGAAATGCTGTTGTTCTTAACAGCAACACTGTTTGAGGAAAAATAAGTCAATCCAGTGCTTTGTTAGCATTATCTGGATATTTTTCCTGTGGAGATAGGCTTTCAAGACTTCAGTCTGAGAGAATTTGTCTAGAATTTAACTACCTCTAGTACTTGCTTAAGCAGGATAAAAATCTTGGGTTTCTGTCTAGAGTACACACAGGCAGAGAGTACCAAAAAGATTTAATGAAATTTCAAATTCATTTCCAAAGCACAGTCTTGTTGAAGGTTTAGTATATTTATCTGAAGAGTCAACTTGTACCCTAATCCTACACTTTGATCCACTTTGTAAGCCTTTCTGTCGTGTGTCTTGCAGATGCCAACGTCTCTCATATAGTAAAGCAAATAAAAATAGAGCTGAGGGGAAATGCAACTTTATTAGAGCCTTGGGATCCTGAAGAAATGTTTATTCCAAATTCTGCTGGTTAAAAAAAACATAAGAACCATCTGTGAGAGCGTGTCTCAATTCCAGCTGTTTGAATCCAACCATTACTTGAAATCTACGGATACTAAAAATCTCCTTGGCCTCGTTAAGTCTTAATTGTAGAAGAGGCTGAATGTTGCTGGTGTGTTTTGCACAACCTTCTCCAGAAAGCTCCTGGCAGCCGTGGAGATGAGCTGTTCCCAGCAGAAGGTGGCAGTCGGATGCGCTGTCACCTCACACTGCTCCAGCTCCCCATGAAGGTATGTACAGCTGCAACTGCTGGGTTCAGCTTCCTGGCTACTGGTGCATTTAAAAATCACTTTTGTGCCTTAAAAATCTAAGAACTGTGTTTCATTAACACATCGTGGTGGAAGCACAGATGGTGCATTTTAAAAACAAACCAGGAAAGGCTTTGAAATAAATGAAGAGCGAGCTGTTGTTCTCTCCTTTGGTGCCTATTGTAACCAAATAGTAATGGGGTTGGGCAGAGGCTGTACACAGGCTGGATATTTCTATGTTTGTGAGGGGAGAAAATGAAGACAAAGAGGGAATTAATCTAACTATATATATCCATCCCAAGCACAAATACTTCCATCTTTGCAGAGGAGAAGTCTGAGCTTCCCTGATGAGCAGCTCTGTCAGGAGGGTGGAGTGAGGCAGAGATTGTAAATCCTGGCTATGAGCAACACTGTTCAACAGGCCATGCTGTTAAAAAAGGGTGTCCAGGAGTCCCTGGATGATTGGGCACTACAGAAATGTTTTGAGAAGGCCAAATTAGGCATATCCTGTCACTAGGGGGCCCCAAAGTTCAGAATGAAACTAATGGGTACGTACTATGCTGACACACTTCTGTCAAAGCCAAGCCTGTTCAGGGGAAAATGGTTTGCTTCAGGGAGTTTCCCATTTTGAAAAGATTTTTTAAAAATTTATGTTCATTTCAAGGTGCATCTTTAACTCGACACTTAAGTTATAATGCAAAACAAACATCCAGATCTTTCTGAAATTTGGTCACATGGCCAAAGCCACTCTAAGGTAGTTTTAAAACCATTGAAGCAATTTGTTTTCAGGAAGACCCTTTTTTTTTTTTTTTTTTTTTTTTTCCCATTCAGTATCATTTTTTCAGACTTTGGGCTACATGTCTGATTATGAGTATTGATTTTTATTTACTTTGAAAATCTTACAATTTCTTTCTGAGTGGCAAAGCAGATTCTCTGAGCACAGCTACCCTCGTCCTGGCAGAATCCAAATGGTGGCATGACCCCCATCCTGCTGGCACTGCTGGGTCCCCTCCTTAAGGTGGGAGGTGCAGGACACTGCTGCTAGTATGACTTCTGAGCTGTGACACTGTGCACAAGCGGAACAGCACAGAAATCCTGCCTGGTCACTCTTACCTTAAAAATACCTTTAGGCTAAGCACACTGCCTCTGCAGAGCTATCACAGGTGAGCTTTCCTAGACTGAAAACCCCATCCATTTATTTACCTCCTATTGCAACTACGTTCCAGAAAGCCTGTTGTTTAGCTGGGCAGTTTGTAGCAAAGTAAGAAGTTTTGGATTTGTAGTTTTTTGGCAATTCCCAGATGAAATGCTATTTGAAAGTAGCATGAGGCTGAGTTTGGCTCTTGTGTGCAGTTGTAATTATCAGATTGTTGCTGATTTCTGTTTGTGTAGGTGTGGGTCAAGGCTGGGTTTCCTAATGGCTCACTCTGTAAATACTGAGGGGACATTCAGGAGGAATTTTGGGTCCTTCAAGAGACTTGGGAGCAAGTCTGAGCTCTGTGTTGAGCTGTCAGTGGAAGGAAGAACATGGGGAGGTTGGTTTGGTTGGTGGTCCAAGAGCTCTTAGCATTAATTGTATGAAACCACACCTTCCCTCATTAGGGTCAATTTCTGAGTATCCAAGCAGATGTGGGAGTGTTGCTCTAAACAAGAACTAATTTTCTGCTGGCTACTTTTGTTGCTGTACTGTTTTTCCTGCCTTTCTACAGAAGATCTTGACTTACAGGTATTTGCTCTTCATATGGATCTCTCACTGTTGATTTATGCATTGTCATCCTGCTTCCCATGTGCTCCTCTTTGCAAGAAGTCCCATAAAACCTGGTGCAGTTAAACTGCTTGGATTTCCCCCACACTGTAAACAGTTTATTTTACTTGTACTAGTTTGTTTGAAAAGTTGAAAAGCTGGAGTAATCAAAAATAATGATTTGTGTCAAGCCTATTATGAATTATTAAAAGGAGCACAGCGATGGGAGCTACAGATAATTCCTCATTCTGAAAATGAGCATGTCTTATGTTATTGCTGCAGTAATTACTTAGAAATACCTAATACTTAATTACTTCCAAGGTGTCAATCTTTATAACAGTTTATTAGAAAATTCTAATGGATAGAGCAGCTGCTCCCACAAGCAAATATATTTGTGGCTGAACCTGACATTCTGCTCTAAATATTATTCCACCTTGATCAACATTATTTCTCCACGTAGATCTTGTTACAGCTGCAACAGATTGGGAGGGGAGGGTTTATCCAGCTGCAGTGGGAATTGCTCTGCTCACCCATGACTCCCTCCTGTTAGAGCCAGTAGAAATGCTTGTAACCAATTTGTAATGAGGAAGAAGTTGCATTGGTTGGTTCATGACCCTGATCTTGGCTTCTTGGTATTTCAGCTGTACATATGCCTGGTTGAGAATTCAAAAGCTCTTGTTGTGGGAGTTGTCAACTGTATGAGATTGTTGGTGTGCGGGGACAATGTTCACCTGTCTGGTGCAGAGTGAGAGAGCCTTAGGGAAAGGGATATGAACAGGGCTGCTCTGTGTAGTGGTGTTTGGTGTTACTGGTGGCAGGGCTGTTCCCCACAGGTCCTGAGCAGGAAGATGCAAGTTAGTAGTATATAATGTCTTTTAGCTACCAGTGCAGGGTCCTTGTTTGTGCAGTATTATTGGTGTTGATTGCCAAAAGCAGACTTGGCATTTTGAACTGAGAGCTTCAGCCTGGAGCACTTGCAAGCTTAGCCAGTGTGTAGCTCAGTGGAAATAGTGAGTAATGTAAGACAGCGTATAGTCCAGAAGTCTAAAATCAATCTCTTGTTTTGTACAGAAAATATTTTAAAAGCCCCACATTAATCAACAGAAGCAACTTGAAAGCAATAGTCTCTACCCTAACTTGATTAATATTGAATTCTATAAAGCTGTGACTTCAAACACTGCTGTGTTTCTGCGCTTTTCTGTCTTTTGAAAAATTTGCTGGATCAGGTATTACCAAGAACTCCATGATGGTGCCTTCTTCATTTCAGCAGCTCGAATTTCATGCCTTTGAAGCACAAGGGTTTGAGTTTTATCCTCCTACAATTTCTTTGGAGACCAAGACCACGTTACAATTTACTTCTTTAAACCTTGCGCTATCCCATTTAGCGTCACATCAGTGACTGAGCCACCTAATTCCTGTATCGTCTTCTGAGCTGTTCTTCAAACATCCCTACACCTTGGGCAACTTCAGACTGGGTCCAGGTTTTGCTGTACTGCCTGGCTTTCTCCCCCTGTCTAAATTTGTGACAGCAACAGCCAGAGTGATTTGCTGTGCTAATGGTGCCAAACAGAGTTATAAATTAAAAGACAACCAAATAAGAGTGCCTTTTTTATTTCTGGTAGTTTTACATTAATATTGAGAACAAATAACAGGTGTCTTGAGACATAAGGTTTGTATTTTGAAAACCTGTCTCTTTCATTTAACGCTATGGATACTGATCTGTATAGTCTTACAGAATCTCCAGGGCTGCGACACTGCATTATGCATGTGTTGTATTTTAGTTAGCAGATACTAATTTAACCAAGTGTTCTTCCAAAAAATGCATTGCAAACCTTGTTATAGCAGGTGCCTTGCAAGAACAAGACCTGGGTGGTGTCAGCAAACTGAGCTGACTTTGTGCAATTTTTTCTGTGTTAGCTAGCCTTTTCATTTGCAGAGTACAACTAGACCAGCACAGTAGTATCTCATTGGAGGGAAGTGGAGGTTTGGGGTTTGTGTGTGTTAAATGTGTGTGTAAAGTTCAAACTTGGTCACCTGGAGAAAGAATCTGATATCAAATGGTGGTAAATCGCTTTAATTTAGCAACATTGGGAGAGTGTTAGCAGTCCCACTGGCTTTCATGAGATGAGTTGTATCAGTCATACATACATTCTCCTGGCTATTCTTCATGTCACTGCGGGGTCCCTCACTTGTCTGCTTGCCAAAAAGGAGGTCTTGGTTGCACATCTTGTCAGCTCTTTATCAATAGTTGCTAATACTTTTGGCATTTTCCTCCTCAAGCCTTTCAGTGGCTCTGACTCCAGCAACCCCTCAGTGACCATCAGGAGACTAACGTGGCCAAGCTCTCTGTGCTACCCCATACCACTCTGCTTCCCTTCGTCTGTTTTATCTGCTTGTGTCTCTGGTACTATACTTAGGTGCTAAATTCCTACTCCTTTGGAATTTTAAAGAATACCTATTGCAAGGGTACAAATGAAAATAAGAACAGTCCTTAGCATTGATGTCCATGAAGTTAATAACTCAAAAGCAAGGGTGCAGCTAAAGTTCTCTCTGGCTCTTGACCACTAAGTTGTGATGTAGCTGTGTGGGTTTTAAAAAATATTTCCTAAATTTTATTTATTTATTTATTTATTTATTTATTTTCCCTCTGTGGAATGGCTTTGGCTGAATTAGCCTCTAAGACTGGTGTCAGAATTATGTTTGTGACCTTCTCATGGATTTTTCAGCAGTTCAGATGCTATATAGACTGTGACTGCTCTTCAAAGCAGTCCAGGCAGGAGGAAAAATATCTCACTAGGAAATGCTCCCTCTTAGTCTGTAAAAAATGATTAAAAATGGAGATATGCCTTTTAAAATTGGTTCCTGTTCTAGTGGATAAATCTGCAACAGAATTACCTCCTAGCGTCCTGATCTGCATGAAAAAGGTTTGACTTAGGGGTTTGGTTTTTGTTTTTTTCTTTGAAAAATATTAAAATAAGGAAGAAAACGAATTCAAAGCAGAGATATAATAAGAGAAGCTTACAGCTTAGTTACAGCTTCCAAAAAGTTAAATAAAGAAAATGTATTGTGGTGGTTCATTGCCTTGCATCTTATCTTGCAAAGAGTAGCTACTGTGAGCAGGGTAGTATATTCTGCAGAAGATCCAGTTTATTGTCTCTGTTACCCTGGGTAATGAATATTCTTCAGAAGAGAATGCAAATATTTTTTCTTATTTCCTGTCTGTAAAATGGGGACAGAGAGTTTGTTTAAAAGGTAACAAAAAGATTAAAATGGGATGGAAAGCCTGCAATTATCTGTGATAAACAATGCATTATGTTTTGGTTTGCAGGCTGCGAGTCTGTCAGTGAAATGTTCCTTGTCTGATGTGATATTTTCTGCTACTGCATTGCTTTTCAATTATACAACTCAAAGGAAAGTTTCTACTGATGAATGCAGTGAGAGCACATTGCTTTTAGTATTGGTTTTTGGTTTTTTTTCTTTCTTTTATAGGTCTCAAGTGTCTCTTCAAATGTAAGTCCAAATGACAGGAGTCCAGGATTTTGAAAGTTATTAGAGAGATATGGATATACCCAGCTAATGAAATATGCTTGCTTACAATATATCAAGACATGCAGAACATTGAGGGAAACTCAGCGATTTCAATATTTAATATAAGCTGGAGTTAAAGTACTTTTTTTTTTTTTTTTTTGCAAATGCAGCGTATGTTAATCTATTGCTGAGCATTTGTCTAGCAGATTCAATTTCCACTCGTAATTTTTCATTTATTAGTTTCTCTTTCACCCAAACACAGCTGCGTGTCCTGATCTGCGTGGCTGGGATCTGACGCGCTGCGGTAGATGGGGAGCCTGAGTGATTTATTGTGGTGAGCCAGGCAGCAGATTGAGGGGACTGTAGAACAATTTCAGAATGAATATTGGTTCTAATTTAAATTCATCTTTGCAAAGATTTTACCCCAGACTTGCCACCAGTTGTTTATACTGGAGGTGTACCAGTAAGAGTTGGATAGAGGGATGGCTCGAGCCATGTTGCCTCAGGACTAGCTAGCAATTTCTGCTGTGTTTGGCCCCAAATATCTATGGTATACAAACTCATTTGCAGTGCTGATATACAGATGAAGATCATATGATGCTGATAACAATCCAGCTGCTGCTCTTCTCTAGCTGGCAGCAACATACCTCTTAATTGGAGGTTTTCTGAGACTGGGGGTTTCTGATTAAGAAGCTTTTGTTTCTCATTGTGTCTTCAAAAATATTGTTTCATTTAAAATGTAATGCTGAGTCTGCCCCTTGATGAGTGTGTTTTGGAGTGAGGATCCTTTTAAAATTGTTTAAAGAATAAAACCAACCAAACAGAAAAACAAGGCTCTCCATCATCTCCAGTGGTTTCCTTGCTGTAAAGCATGTCTGTAAATAATGTGTATTTTATTTAAAATTTCACACCAGGCTATCTCCTTCAGGTACAACAGCTGATTTGATCCTGCACAGCTGAGTAGGAAGGGCTTTTGGAGTGTAAGCCAAAACCTGTCTGAAGTTATTGAATAACTTTTCTTTGACTTGAGTGCACTGCTGTTCAACCCCCTGCGAATGCCTGTGTCTGTGCTATCAGGGATGTGCTGCACAGAATGAAAATATCTGCTGAAGGTGTGAGGGAAATGAGTTCAGCCTTATCCCTTTGGGTTTTTTCCCCATCTCCCCGCAGAGTTCCTGTGCTCAGTTCTCATCTTGCCAATGATTCCACCTCCTGTCTTCACGATGCCATTTCCACTCTGTTGTCTGAAGCGTGGTCAGACAAGACGGGCTCAGTTAATACATTGCGCTGCTACCCCTCCTCTTCCTGCCAAGGGAATGTTTTCCTGTTGCTGGTAAAAGCACTTTCATTCTTGGGTGTTACTTGACGCATGAGCCCCATCCTTTCTCTGAGGTGAGGACCAGGGGTGATGGCCTTCCAGGAGGCACTTGGCCAACCTGCTACCTGCAGTTCTTGCTCCAGGCACTGCTCAGTGATGGAAGGTCTCTGGTTTTATAGTTTAATAGAAGAGCTGATAGAACTGGGAAGAGGACTTGTTGGCCTGATAAGCTTCTCTCTATTTTTAATCTCTGTTGGTTTGTTTAGTGAAATCCAATGCTTATCTACAAGCCTTCTCTTGATTGCATTCTTTGGCTATCATGGCCAAAAGCTGCAGTGACAGGATTTTTTAAATCTATGGAAAATCATTAGAGTATGGTATATTTATTACTTGGCTATTGTGAAAGCTGTCTCACTTGTGAGCCCTTTTTTTCAGCAAACTATCCACACTCAGCACTTGTCTAATGGGATGTTCTGAGATCATACAGTGATGCTGAGAGAAGGACTGTATCTTAAATAGAGAAACAGTGCTACATGCAGCACTTGCCTGCATCCTCTGGGGTCTGACCTTTGAAGCGCAGACAGGGATGTTCTGCAGTGCAAAAGGGAGATTCTGTGGGTGCTGCTGGGTGAGAGCTGCTCAGATGTGCAGCCATGGCAGGACCCCTCTGGTGGGATGATTCCTAGTGCAGCACCACACTGAGCCCTGGGGTACCTGCCCATAGGAGCCACATCTTCATGTTGAAACATGCCTGTTGTGGTGAGAGATCCAGTTTGGCTTATTGAATGTCTGGAGGGTGTCTCTGGCTTGGGAAGTTGCTGAGCTGTGAGTCGTTGGAGGCTGGAAACATTTAGGGAAAGCATTGCTTGATGCCTACCTTGCTCTTGTGTACGTATTTCTAGGCATTTAGTGCTGACAATTAGTGGAAATGCGACAGTGGATTAGCTAAATCTTTGGGCTGATCCAATACATCACTTCTGTGTTCATAAATAATTGGCATGCTAAACACTGCTGTTAATTGCACTGGAACTTACAATGATTAATTCTAATTACTATTCATTATTTCTGAAGCATGTCAAATGTACCAGAAACAATATCTGGTAGGTACTAAGCATTAATATATGGTTACAGTAAGAGATAACTACTGATTTTTGTCTGCTCTGTGCAGTGGTGGGTAATTTAGCCCATGCATGTTGGGGTGTTTGTCCGTGCAATGTGATTCAGGGTTTGCTGGATGCTGAGGTCAGCTCCTCAACTGCTTGTAAATAACTGTATTTTCTGACTGCTGCAGCTTCACTGGTTTAATCTCAATTTAAGTCTGACCTCTGGGTTTAGGATGGCTGCTCATAGCACTGTTATTACCAGTGCTGCTGATAAGTCACCTTTGCTTTGGAGCGGCAGGCTAAGAGGCAAGGATTCCCTCTCCTCAGAGGTGGCTGGTAGTAGGTAGTTCTAGCTCTTGCCTCAGTAGATCAGAGGTGTCTGTTCAAATAAGTGGACAGACCACATTTCATTCTTTTTCACTTCTTATGCAATTATTTACTTGGGAAATGGGTGTCAGCCACAAAATGGGAATTCCACATTGAGATACTTGGTACCTTTTACAGTTACATCTAGTTCACCTGTTTTATAACTGAGAGTGAAGGAAAGGTGAGGTGTGGGCTTTTGAAAAAGCAGTGGCAAGGAAAGCATGGCTGTTATCAGCTGCGTTACAGTAAACATGGGGTAAATTACTGCTCCAGTGCTTCACATTACTTCCAGTTTACTCCAGGAGTAGCATATGCACAACAGCTCGTGCAGAGAAGCGGATGTGCTGGAAGTATGTGCTTTGCAGTAGCCAGCATTGACCTGTCTACCCAGTCTTGACTATTTTCATTTATAAAGCTCGTTTTAAATCAGTTTCCAATGGCCCATGTAGGGACTTTTGACTTACCCCCAAGATGAGCATGAGTTGAAGGTGAAGGTTTCCTGGGGCATTGTGGGCAGTTTCTGGGGCAGTACCTGTGTTCAGCTGCACGCTGAGAATGCTGCTTTGCAGCAGAATAAACAGGAGAGGGAGTTGATTAGGCAGATACAACTTTCAGGCAGCTTATTTCAGCTGGTAATTTTAAGACCCTTAACAGGCAATCCACAAGCAAAATTTTAGTCCTCACGGAGATGTTTTATTTCTCTTTTTACTTCCTCTGGCAGTCTTGTCTAAATTAATACATCGCTGAATAGCTACTGACTGTGACCACGTAGACATTCCTTACAATATAATGTGTGCCTTTGGGTTAGACCTGCAGTGATTTTAAAACATTCCTTCAGCAATGAGGTCGTGATACACATAGTTACAACTCTTCACTTACAGGGAACGCCTGATTTAAGCAGAATTAAAAAGGTGGATGGGGTAAGGAATGTTTTCCAATCCAGTCTCGCTGAACAGACAATTAGTGAGATCATTAAACTGCCTCATTATTACCATGATAATTACAGGATTAACACACTTCAATATCTCTAATTTGTTTTGTTATATAAGCAAGGTGGGGACATGATGCTGCTATACTTGAGATTTCTGGACAGCTAAACTCACAAATAAGGGCTTGGTAGTTCAAGAACAAGGGAGGTGAGATGGCTGGAGGTGGGGAAGTGTGTGGCTGCCAGAGCTGCCAGCCCCTGAGGAACACCATAGGCAGTCCTTAGGTTTTGGATTAAATCTAGTTAGTGTGCTTGGTGCTAGCTTTGGGTCTGGGAGGAGATTTCCAATTAATTCCCTGTGGGAATTCAGGTCACTGAATGCACCAGAAAATTAGTAGCTACAGTTCTTCCAGTGCTGTGGGAGCAGGTACTTTTTCCTGTGACCTGCCTGCTGGAGCTGATTCCAGTAGCTGGAGGGGCCAACAGGAAAGCTGGAGAGGACTTATTACAAAGGCAGGTAATGACAGGGTGAGGGATAATGGTTTTAAGCTGAAAGAGGGGAGATATTAGGGAGAAATTATTTCCTGTGAGAGTGGTGAGGCACTGGCAGAGGTTGCCCAGGGAAGTTCTGGAAGTCCCATCCCTGGAAGTGTTCAAGGCCAGTTTGGATGGGGCTTAGAGCAACCTGCTCTAGTGGTATGTGTCCCTGTCCATGGCAGGCGGGTTGGAACTAGATGATCTTTAAGGTCCCTTCCAACCCAAACCACTCTGTGATTCTATGATTGGTGGGGGTGGGAGAAGGCTGTTGAGCTGTTCAGAGTAGCTGCTCTGGATAGTGCAGAAAATACCATCTTTGAGGTCAGCCTAGTAGGACTTTGCCTGAGAATCCCCTTGGATATCAAAATAGGCTGAGGAATAGGTAGCTGTATATTCATATATAACTAAACAGAATTATACATATCAAATATAAAAAAGCTGCATATGCTAATACATGATGTGTGTGTGAGCTCCGAAGATCATTTACTGCAGAGATAAAGTAGTAGGTGCCAAGTTTGATCACGATATCAAAGGTACTCTAGGACCTGTCAAGTGTGACTCCTCCATGTTCTTCTAAAAATTTTAACACAAAAAGACAAGGTATAAAGGGGTCTGACATTATTAACAATGACAAGATCCTTCCCCAGCACTCCTTGCGTATTTTCCCTTAACGAGCTTTGGTGGGACAGACCCTGCTGAGGTGCTGTAGCTGCTGCAGCTTGTTGGAATGCCAAGACATGAGGCTGATCCCTGCCTGTTCCATATACCCACAGGCTCATAAGTGCTGGGGCAGAACTTGGGCGGCTGTTTGCCAGGGGCATGAAAACCCAAGTGCAAGCTCCAGTTTGTCAGCAAACAAACATCATGCAAGTTCATTCCCTGTCAGAACAGGAAGAAATTGAGGCTTAGTAATGTGAGTTCAGACAGTCTGGCAGAACTGGAAATGTTGGGAGACAAAGTGCAAGGAAGCAGATAAAAACTTAAAGTTGTTTATCTTTAAATGAAACTATTCACAATAATAATTGCATGGCTGGACAAAAATCCTATCAGGACATAACTCTGACTTGACTGAGTCACAATGAAGCCTCATGAAGGCTGATGTTTTGTGCCACATGGTAATTTCTATATTGCATCTCTCGGGCACTTCAGCCATATGGTCAAAGCTGGATTGCAGCACGAGGAGGTTGGAAACCTCCCACAAGAGACTGTCAAAACATAGCACAGTGAGTACAGCCTATTATGGGCTGAGTATCACACAGAAAACCTGGTGCGGTCTCAGCTTGAAGAGGAGAAATACTGCTATCAGCTGTAGAAGTGAAGGTTCATTTATTGTATCTGTAGAATAAAAAACAGACTGGTCAGAAAGGGATGGGTGTTTCTCGGGGAAGTTTTCTAGGATCATTGCTCACTGGGAAATATCTCTTCCAAAATACATTATTTGTCTCACTAGGCAGATCAGGTTGTGGCTGCACCTTCCTGGCAGCCTCTCTTCTGATGCCGTTTGGTTTGACTGCAGGCTGTACTAGCTGTAAGCTGTCATTATAGCTCCAACGTGACAACAGTGACAGCAACTAATATGTAATTTGACTGGGAGAAGGGACATCTCACTTCTTTTTTTAGACAAGGCAGCACTAGAAGGGCAGTTGCTTGATGGCACAGTGCAGTGCTTTGTCCTGGGAGTGCCATGACAGTATGAAGCTGCTGTGCATTTATTGAGCACTGAATAAAACATTTTCCCCTCCCCTTTCTCTGTTGCCTGCTAAGAAATGCACAGCTAGCAAAATCAGAAATTAGTAAGAAGAGAGATTGATAGCAAAACTGGAACAAAAGCTGGTTTTCCCCTTCTTGTTTATTCTGACATAGTTTTAGTTACACATGTATTATTTTTTAAGTCCTTATGCCTCTTGGACAGTACTGCTAAAAGAAGGAGGAGGCAAAACCCTGCTGCATCAACTTCTGTCTTCCATCGTGCATTGTAACTTCGGTGGTTTGCTGTTTTATTGTTCCCTTTGTGCTTACAGCTAAGTATTTCCACATTATTATTTAGCTGGAGCTGCAATTGCAAAGTTTATCTGCAAAAGGAACAAAACAGTCAATCATACCCATTTGTTTCTGCACAGCTGCTAGATCTTTTACCTCCATAGTTTATAAATCCGGAGCTTGACTTGAATCCCTATTTTCTTCTCTTGCTATTATTTATTACAGTGATTTATTGGCTGGCATCCATATATATCTAGTTTCATACAAGACCTCTGTTATTTTTAGCCTGGTTAAAGGAGAATTGTTGGGTGCATGGGTCCAGTTTTGTTGAGAGATGCCCACTGATTTCAGTGTAATATGGATCAGGCCAGTGGTGCATGAGGCTGTGACTAAATTTTTTTACAGCCTTTTATGCAGGAGAAGCATATGTGCACAAAAATGTGGCCAAAATTCATTTGTATTGTATACTCCTGTTAAGCAGAAAAGTGGTGAGTGTACAGAGCTGCTACTTCCTCTGAAGACGAAAGCAACATTTTCAGGAGGAATGAAGTTGGTTTGTGTAAAGGATTGTGAACTGAATAGTCCAGGAGTCAGGGAGTGCCATGGCCACTTTCTGGAAAGGAAAAGGCAAATATCTTCTGTCCTGATCTGCTACCATTTTTCATTTCCTTAATCTAGAAAGAAAATACATATGTCCAAAGTGGAGAAAAAATAATCCATGTAAAATGTAATTTGGCATGAAATCAAAGAAGCTCTGGAAAATTGCTAAAAAGAAATATTCAGAGGTTTCCTGGTAAATTTTATCTTGCTGAATGGACCTCAGATTTGTGTCCATCATATGGGGACATCCTTTTGGGCCATGGATGGTGTCACCAGGCACTGATGGGAGCCTGGGACTGGTCCTGAACTGCCCCAGGACATAGCACTGTTGGCTCTTCCAACAAGCAAGTATATTTCTATTTGGGTCAAACAAATGTGAAACAAAATATATATATATAAGCCAGCCTGCCTGACAGAGAATGAAAAAATATTAGCAAAGTATCACTATTGTGGAAAATGTACTTTTCACCAGACATGGCTCTGAGCAGCAGCTCATGGCCCATTCCATTGTCCCTTTTACAGGAAGCTCACTTCCCTGCTCACAGCAGCAAGTTGCTCCTGTTTCTGTTGCCACCAGCAGATACCTTCAATCTAAAAAAGACCAGCTTCTTTTGAGGAAGGTTCACTCCTCTCTTGCTGCTGCGGACAGGTGTGTTATTAATTTTAACACAGGACTGAGTTTGGCAGGATAGGACAAGGGATAAACAGTTCAGCAAATACCACAAGGTCCTGTTCCCCATGATAGAAACCATCGCACCACAGGCGTTGATGGGGAGATGTCATCCCCTGTGGCCCCAGCAGCACAGTCTGTGGGGTTTAGTGAAGCCCTTGGTGGTGCCAGGTGTAAGCTTGTGTTTGCAGGTGCTTGTTGGCTGTTATGGAGGTGACAAGGGTAGGATCAGGGCAGATCCTGAAGGGCAGGGCCTCACAAGTACGAGGAGAGGGCTGACAAGGCTTGGTCACCAGTGGGCTCTGCATGGGCACCTGTGCTGCTCCTTCCCTGACACAGTGGCCATCCTGCCCATGAATATGTTGAACAAACACCCAAGCCAGAAAAGGTTCCCCTTTCACATAAGGAATTTAGTGTATTTTGTTTGGTTGTTTTTTTCTGTGTTGATTTTTTTTTTTTTCTTCAAAGCAAAGTGAAGCCAAATTTTGGATCCCTGAAAATCCTCCACTAAGCATCTTGCTTTTATTCCAGACTGGTAATGCAAGTGAACTCTGCAGTAGCAGCAAACCCTAAATAGCATTTTTGTGTTAGCCCTGGGGCTCTGGCTTTTTTCATGTTTAATATTTGAGCAGCAGATGGAGCAAAGGATCAGATAAATACTTGCTGGATCAATGTGCTTAAAGGAGGTGGAAAAACTGGAGGGGAAAAGGAAAGTAAAACTGCTGCTGCACAGTCCCTTGTAGCAAAGAACAATGCAAACAAGCTGGGTGCTATGGAGGGATGGGGGATAAGGGTGCTGTGGGGCACTTGAGGGCAGCTTTCCCAAAGGCACCTTTTCTTGGCCTGCTCCAGCGAATTCCAACCAAATGTTATTCAAAAGGCAGCATTTTTCTGAGTTTTTGGGCACTGGAAGTTTAAAGGGCAATGGACTTTTATTCCCTTCATCCTGACTGTAAGAAACTAAATGAATAGTGGCAACTCTTGGCAGAAGTGTGTATTTTTTGTTCCAAAGTTCCAGCATCTAGACTTGGCTGTCTGAAAAGCTATCAATTTATGTTAAACAAATAAATCCTATTTCATAAAGGCTGGGAAATGTAAAATTCTGGGGTTCAAAAACTAGGGCGGAAAGTGAAAGAAGTCAAGAAACTTGTTTTTTTTACTTAGAAGTGTTTCAATTTGGCAAGCAGAGGTGGAGCTGTTGGCACAGCTTTGGAGTAGGTTGCCTAGGTAGGGAGTCTACTTGCTGAAAGATTTTTCAGGAAAAGATGAGTAAAGAATGGTTATGTTCTAACTGGTTCTCTGTTAAGGATGAGGGAATTAGACATGAGCGATTTCTTGTGTGTTCTTCCAGCTTTACTGCCTTTTGTGTTCCTACTGCTTTGAAGAAACTTCTTTATGCCAAGGTGCTCTGCTGAAGGAAAAAAAATATTGCTTTGATTTTCAGATATGTTTGTAATGATTTATATGATTCAGATGTAAACTTTCACTCTAAATGAGAGAGAAAGCAATTGCTGGTGTGTTAAAGGGCCAGTTTGCCCTTTTGTATCCACAGGTTTGCTCGTTAGATAATTAAGCAGCATGAAAGTTTGTGACTTATTTAGGATAGTGAGTCTGAAATAAATGTGAAATTTCTCTGAGCCTACACAAAATACTGCCTGTCAGGTGTATTAAAAAAAAATCCATAACATATTTTCAAACAACTGCAGAACTATATATTTTTAAATTATCTCCTGAGCAGTGATGACTTTGACTTATTGTTTCATATCAGACTTATTGTGTTATCACAATAAGTGTTTTTTTCTAAGCACCTAGATGTTTCAGTTGTAGACCTGATTGCAATTCTGTTTCAACCCATTTATGTTGGCTGAAAGGTGTCACATTTTTTGCTTTGCTTGGATTTAATGTTGACAGTTGTACCAGTGAATTGAAGCAGCTATTCCATCTGCAGTCAGACACCCACGATATCATTCCCTAATAGTCAATAAACAAAAAATGCTAAAATCTCTGCTTTTCTTTTGCCTGATGCCCGTACTTTGAAGATTGTCGTTGCCATCTCCTACCTGATGGTTTACAGTTGATAATTCTCCTAAAGAATTGGAGAGGTAGGTAAGTAATTGTCTCCTTAATTTTGCAGATGTAGAATCAGATAAACAGACTTGAACAGGAATGTAGGTACAGAGGGTCCTTATGGATCTGGTCTTCTCAGCAAGCTAGTGTGTCACATTCACGTCTATGCCAAATCCTTGTCTTCAGGGCCTGATATATTGATTAAAAGGCCAATCTAACCCTTACTCGATATATCTCCTAGTGCTCATCTTTCATGTGTGACACTTTTCTCTTAAATCTTGTGCTGAATTGTAAGACAATTAAGCAGCTCTTAACCTTTTCATGACTGTTTTAATCATGTCAAGGATTTAATTTATGGGTTTGATTTGATCTGGCAATCAAATTATCAAGTTAATAATGAAAAGGGGAAGAGTTCTTAACATTCATTCTTGTGCCAAATCTTCTTCGACTGTGACTTCATCCATTTTTAATGTGGCCAATTTGCTTGTTGAGTGTCATCAAGTGCTATCAGACCAATTCGTAACATTCTGTAAATTCAGCCCTTTTTGTTTTCGCTAGTTATAGCCTCTTTACAAATAATTATTAGTTGATGAGAGTATTTGTTAAGGCTGGGGGAGTTGATGGATAAAGGATTTCCTTAGACTATTCGTAAGGTATTAGTACGAGTGCTGCAGTCCTGCTAGCAGACCGCTAGAGTGCTCTGCCCGGTACCACGGGAATCGCTTCTTCAGCAAGATGGGCAATAGAAAAACCCCACAAAATTATTTAAGGAAAAAAAAAAAAGGTGAATTGGAATGAGACTGTGCCATGATACCTATGAAACACCTGTTCCTCCAGGGCAGCTGTCTATCACTATAGCTATAGTGGTTGCATTTATGTTGTAGCCCCCTTTGATTGCTCCAGCTGCTCATCGTGTCTTGCCACACGGGGCAAAGCAGGGACCCACCCTGGGGTACCTGTGTGGCCCCCACAGCACCCACATCCTGATGGAGGAGCTATGTTGGCATGTGTCTCCCTCTGCCCATGGTTTCCTACTTAGTGATAATAGGTGCTGATGAACTGCAGAGTCCGATCTGTGCACAACATTGCCTTGTTTTCATTCAAATGTCTCTGAAGAACAACTATTCCCAAAACATCTATGTGCATACCAATCTGCTGGTGGAAATGTTTGCAGGTTGAAGATAAAACAGGGAGACAAGACTGAACCATCTGAATTCAAATGAATGTGAAGAGAGAGTGTATTTTAGGGTCTTGTCCTCTGTCCAGTCATTTTTCACTGTTCTCCATGAGAATGGATGGATTTTAAGAAGGTGCCCAGGTGGTGGTAAGCTCTGGTGAAATATAAGGCCTGCCCAGGAGAGTAACTGTGTCTTTGGAGGAAGTCTGCTTAAGAAACAGCCTTTTTTTTTTCCCCATCAGAGATGTTGATGTCCCACCCAGGCTGGCCTGCAGGGTCAGATAATTGGAAAATTGAGAAACCTAAAGGAGCAGGCAGGGACGTAGTGGATTTGAAGCCAGCAAGAGTTAATTTCCAGTTCCTGTCTTTTGGAACCAAATCCCTGTTATAAATTTGTCCATGGATTGTAAGTTAGTACCTGCACCTGCCACAAGAAGAAAAGCTCTTCATGCCCACACACTGCTTTGAAAATGAAATAGCACTGGAGAGTAAATATGACACAGCTGAAGGACAACAATTTCTCAGCCTTTCTGGTGGGCAGATTTCATTAACTTTCCAAAGTACATCATGGATACTCCTATCTGAAGTTACTGATTGTAATGAGAGAATTCTTGCACAGGCCAAAAAATACCATATGTAGCGAATGTGTTGTAGGGAGTATGGGCAAATGCAGGGGAAAGGATGATGTGGGCTGGCGTTTTGTTCCTATTCTGGGCCAGCTGGACCTTTAATACACTTCCAGGCTGACAGATATTTTGGGGTGAGAGTTCCTTCACAAGGGAGGGGTTTGATTCTGTGCCATTCTGTAAGTCACTTGTACAAGCCATGCCGGGACTGGTTTTCTGTCAGCATGGGCTAACTAAGCTCCATGTAAGCTGTCTTTTGGTTTTAAACTGGAAGAGGGTAGATTTAGATTAGATATTAGGAAGAAATTACTTCCTGTGAGGGTGGTGAGACACTGGCACAGGGTGCCCAGGGAAGCTGTGGATGCTCCGTGCCCAGAATTGTCCACATCCAGGTTGGACGGGGATTGGAGCAACCTGGTCTAGAGGGAGGTGTCCCTGCCCATAGCAGGAAGGTTGGAACTAGGTGATCTTTAAGATCCCTTCCCACCCAAACCACGTTATGATTCCATGAAGTTCAGGACCTCCCTTGATTGTTTAGGTAAGGACACTGGAGAGAGAGCAGAATCTGTCTAAGGATGCCCCCGTCCCTCATAAGTGTCTATGGGAGTATTATTCTTACCATGAGATTATACTCACTGGCTTGAATAATTGAGAGAACTGGATGCTGAAATACAAATGTGCAGCATTTAATTCTGTTGCTTGGCATGTTTTCTTTAAAGAAGACTCAGAGTTAAATTACAAGTGTCATTGGGGGCTGTAAATGATATGGAATGTGTCAGAAATAATTATGAGAAATTATGGTGAACACCACAAGCTCAGAAATAGACATTATTTGCAAATAACTTTTGTCTCAATTCATGAATATCTCCATCAGCAATGAGAATTTGTTGTAAGTGGATGAGCTGTCATTTAGTTTCTTACCAGTGCTTGCTGTTCCCTTGCCTTTAGTGTTGTATGGAATCAAGAGCAATTTCACATGATCCTTTTGGAGGAACAGGAGGAATCTCTAGAAATTTAATCTTGCAGAACAATTTACTGCACTTCCCATCTGGTAATTGCCAAAATTCAGTATGTAGCCAGAACCTTAGAGAATATTGGGGTTTTGTTTGTACTCAAGCAAAGCCACTTTTGTATTTACCTCAATTACAATGTTTTCTTGCTGTTTTTGCTCCAAGTTTAATCTGAGGCCCTGAAGGCAGTGGGACTGACATGTGCTTCTGTTGCAGCTTCAGCAGGGGAGCAGTTTGTTCTGCTCCACTCTTCTGTGTCAGCCCCAGAACTGCACATTGCAGTTGATTTGAAGGTGTGCTGTAGAGTCAGCATGGTCAGCTCCCCAGCTGTGTGCACTGGTGACTCCAGCCTCCCCAGCTGTGTGCACTGGTGACTCCAGCCTCCCCACGTGCAGCTGTGGTTCTTGCTAGCTCAGCTGCAGGGGCTGGAGGGGCACTGCCACCTTACCAAATCCCATAGCCAGTGCTTGGCACTCCTGAAATTCCTTTCCAGAGCTTCTGCTGACACTCATAGGGAAGGCTGGCAAGCCATTTGCTGCTGCTGCTTTCCAATCACAATCCTTACCTTTATGGTTTTACATTTTCACCTTCAGAAATGGTGTCTGTGTGGCTCGTGCTCACTCTCAGAGCCGTGCCAGCATGACTGTCTCACAGCTTCCTGGCCATAGGGACTGTGTTTTGCAGTGACAATAAAGTAGTGCCTTATCCAACAGGGTGCCACTGGGGAGACTGGTTTTTGCAGGCCTTAGATAGGGAGGCTCTCTTCCCTTCTTCCCGTGCTGGGGCTCCTTTTTTTTCCTCCATCTCATTCTGGAACTTGTCAAAATTGTGGCTTGCATTCCCATATCTCCAGCTCTCTGTCTCCAGCAAAAGTAGTGTTCTTCCCTGTTTTTCTCTCGTGTTTCTACCTTTCTGGGCAAAGAGAACACAGCTTCAAAAGAAAGGAAGAAGAGGGAAGGAAACAAAGAGATTTTTGTGGCTGGCACAAAGAAGTGGAGTCAGACCCTAGTGAGAAGGGTCCCAAGGGCCAGGGTAGGATGCAGTGGCTATAGCAGGGCTGAGCTGTCCTCTGTGCCAGCCCTGCATGTCTTTCCCTCTTCTCACAGAGCAGCAGGCTGTGGAGGTTTGAAATGGTCCATCTAAGCCTTTTCTGACAATACAAAGCTAATGTGCTGCCCATTCCTACAGGCAGCACCCTCACAGCTGCCTCCTTGACCCATACCCAGCACAGGCTCTATGTGCATCAGCCCTTCTGCTGTGAAATCCTGATGGAGAAACTGTGAGGCTGCTCTTCACTGGGAGAGGTCTGTGCTGTATTCTCCTCCCTGCAGTTTTCCTCACGACAAAATGATGGTACTGGGTCTCCATGCAAAGGGACTTATACTGCATTAAGGCAGTGCTTGGTTTTGGCAGTGAAGGTAAAGCCCCAGTTGGCACAGAGACCCGCAGCTCTCAGTGACTTTGCAGAGTGCACATAGTGCAAGACAGAGCATCTGCTGCTGTCTAGGAAATAGCTTTATGTGATGGAAAGTCTTTTATCACTGGGAAAAAATAAAAACTGTAGGAATAAAGGAAGCTTGAAGTGGTAAGGTAGAGACATGAAAGCAAAACAGAAAGCTGGTGTTAGAACTATGTAATCTTGGTCCTTATAGGTATTTGCATTCCAAAGACGTGGGTAGCATTTTTTTTCTGCCTCAATTTAGAGCAGTTATTAGTACACAAACTGCCCAAACGATGTGACTCACTTATTACTGAGTCTGGACGGCATGTAGTGCATGAGAGGAACAGCACAGAAACAATCATGTTCAAGATTGAGAGGTTTGCCTTATTTGCTTGCCTGAACTCAAGATAAAGCAGGTCTTTTCTGAAATATTGTAAGTGCTGATGTAGCTAGAGGCACACTGGCATAGCTGGGCTGTATGTATGTTTTCAACTGGACACTTCTGCATTTGAGAGGTGCACCCAGCAGGTTTATGGCTTTTCAGTTGTGGTTGTCTGTGTAGGACTTTCTTCCTGAGGATCTGGAGGGCTGCTTTTATTTTTAGCATTGATAGGTGCATAATAGGACAGATGTACAGAACAGCAAAGCTAAACATGAGAAGTAGAGTTTGTTGCATAATTAAGAAAATTATCTAAAACCATTTAAAGTTGTCCTGTAGTTCCTTCCCTGAAATTTATTGGTTTTCATTGAGATGTAAAGATTCAGGAAATACGATCTAGCAGTTAGCAAAACAATCTTGCAGAGGAAGGGCTGGCTAACTTCCTTCTCTTATTAGAGTGTGCAAGACTTGGGGCAAGGCAGTTCTGAGTTAGGTAGAAGATGAAGGGGGGATTATTCAACAGAATTAGATTCTTTCTCATATCTGTTTGCTGAAAATCAGCAAACCTTTTCTGAAGGTGCCTTCAGAAATTCCTGGAAATTCTTCACTGTGGAAATAGATTTCTCTCAGTTGGAGGAATGGGATGCAACTTTTTTTTCTTTCCTCCCAAATCCTGTCTTTTTTGCTTAGCCCTCTTGGCAGTTACAGACTCTCTTTTCTGCCAACTGGTAAAGAAATGCTTTATCTATCCATTGTTAGGTTTTCTGAGATAACTTTTCTGCTGTGAACAACATGATGGTACAACTCAGTGGTGCATGTGGTGACTTCTTGCTAATGGGAGTCTGCAGAGACTGGAAGGCAGAGGGACCCAGATTTTATTGTGTTCCCCATAAAATGGGGAGTCTAGCCTCTAGATTTAAATGAGCATCCAGAACTCTTGTCCTTTTTTTTATTGCAATGTTTTAGACCTTTGGGGAGTGATCCAAAGCCTTTCCTATAGGTTTCCACTGTGTATTCGGTATGAAGGGGATGAGTTGTGAAGGTAGGAGATTAGGACTGAGAAATTCCACTTGATTTAATGGCTCAGGATCTTTCTATTGTATAGTTGAAATGTGTTAAAAAAAGGACTTTTAAGAAGTGGACATTTAAACTGGAGGTTAAGATGTTAAGAGGTATTGAAACATCTTGGATTCATTGCTTTTTGGTAGAGTGGCTGTGAGTCATTCAAACATTGAGGTTCTTTATTTGATGCATTTTTCTGATGGATCACAGCAGGCTTTTAAACAAGGCCTTTGTAATGCTAGGAACAAACTAATTTTCCATGGTCTCTTGTTGAAATTTCTCAGAGCTGCTGAAAGGTGCTGTATTTACACTGGCCCAAATACACATTCAGCAGGGAGAGGGAAATGAAAAGGATTTATTGTATAGTAGTTTATCAAAGGTCAAGTATATAAAACAAATTCCTTTTTATTTTGAGTAGGCAGAAATAATCCAAGTAGTAGTCTCAAATTTCTTGTACCAAAAGACACTCTTTCTTCATGTAAAGGAAATAAAAATGTCAAATGGAGGGAGGTGAAGATGTATTTTCTGTAGAAAGAAAACACAACAAACAACAACAAAAACCAAAACCAACAAAAAAACCCAACCCACAACAGAAGCAAATCAACAACCCATACATCAACTTAGTATCTAAACAAGTTTGGCTCTTAACTTTGTAGAGCTTTGCTTCAATACAATCTTATTTACTTCTATCTTGTTCTGCAGACCAGGGAAAATAATAAAGTGTGTTGCTCCTGTATTAATGCTCCAGTGAAACATTTCTTTGACAAACAGCTGTTGCACTACATTTCCATTCCCTCTTGACAAGTCAGAACAGGAGTGAATACCTTCCCTGGGAAGACAGAATTAAATATTAACATTAAATAAAGGAAGAACCACTGGCTAATGGTAAAACTCAGCTCCCGGACTTGTTTTGGCCATGTTGGAGTGTGTGTCCTGGGACCAGCTAATGAATTGCTTCTGCCTTGGGCTCCACCAGATGCAGTCCACTTCATCACATTAGAAAAAAGCTGATCCTGATCATGGCTTGAGATCCTAAATGTGGGAGAGAGCAACTCTTCTCTTCATTGTCGCTTGCATGCAAATGTTGTCAGTCTGGAATAATAATATAATTTATTTTTAAAAGCTGGTTAATTTTGTGGTAGTGTTGTTGATAACAATGTGTGTTTAAGCTGTGAGGACTTGAAAATAATATTTTAAAAATAAAACTAGTCACATATAGCCAAGGAAGATTGTTCAGCCCAAAGTGTGATATTATAGCATTGTGTTACTATATTGAGACATAGACAAAGGCTGTAGAACTTCACATTCTCCTTCAAATCCACTGAAAATTCTTCATGATGATGGAAGGTTCATTTGACATTTATTCCTATACATGTTAATGATGACTAGGTTGCCCAGCACATGGATGCAAAAAAGATGGTTTCGTTCCCTGTGCTTTGATGTGAGAGAGTTCCTACAGGAAGCTGAAGACTGCACCCACCCACTCTGCAATCCTTCATCATGCATGAACATCACCCAGATTTATATGTATGTTGATGTATTGCCTTCAGCCCTTGAGACTGTGTAGATAATAAAATTATTAACAGCACAAACATACTCAAAACTCTCAGCCTGACATTCCCTCTCGTAGCAAGGGAAAGCTTGGGATTTTGTAGGCATGTGAAAGCTACCATGGCTGAATGTCTCTAAAAAATACAAATGGCGCAAGTTTGGATATAAGATGCCACCTTCCCATAGGAGATTGTTGCTTGGTTTTGGGCTGGGTGAAGTTTTAAAATTTATTCTGTTGCTTCCACCTCCTTTGCTGGCACAGGTTTCTCTTCCCATTATTATCTATGATCAGTGTCATCATCATGAAAACTTCAAAAGACAGAAGTTGTCCAAGGAAACCAGGGAACTTAAATGAAATAACAGTCCCCAGGACTTCTCACAGGTAATAGTTTGAGCGAAAGAAGTGAACGTTGGTTATTGAGGCCGACCTGACTTGCTGTTTTCTGATTCTTTTTCTTCTCGGTGTGCACATGTTAGAGCTGCTCAGGGTCAGTATTCTCTGTGTGTCTTGGATCAGTGTGCCAGCTCGGAAAGCAATTACTCCTTTCATTCTGTTTGGGATTTCACTGCTGCTGACAGGGAATGCAGTTCAGACTGGCTTTGTTGCATGACTTGAGGGTCCAATCTTCAGCTGAAATCTCTTCGCTACTACTGGATGGAGGGAACCAGTGGTAAGGGATGGCACCTTGTTGCTGAGGTGCCCCAGCTGTGCCCGATGCCTGCCCTGAACTGCAAGGGTGGATGGCAGCATCTCGCAGGTAGACGCTAGCCTGTGCATCTTTACAGAAACAGCTTTTAAAATGGTCTCTGGAAAGGGAAAGTGTGTTTTGCAACTCGGTGTTTGCTGTAAGAAATGTGGGTGAATAGTTCTTTGTGTGTGAAGTTTTAACGCTGACTCCATCCACTGCAGGGGAATATGCAGAAGCCCAGCATGGGGGGATTGACAGCTATTTATTCCAGGAGCTGAAATATGAATCTCAAATGTTTGTCAGATGTTTTGCCCCATTCTTGGTGAAGACATACTGTTTAATCAATAAAAATGAATAATTTAAATTCAATATCTTCCTGTCACTATCAATAATACTTTTCTAAGTGATGTATTACTATAGTAATTCAATTTGTCAGACACCACCAGTTTTACATGACAGTTCGTTAAAATTTTAAACTTAATTTACTATAGGCAGTTGACTCAGACTGCCTGAATTACATTGATGTTTTTTCTTAAAAACATTGATTTTCCTTAAAGTATCTTTTCTGCCTTTGTGTTTGTTGCATTAAGAACCAGTGAGAGGAAAACTTTAGTGGGAAGACGTGGGCAGAGCTGGAGGCTCATTGCCCACCAGCAAAGATGGCTTGGTTGAAGCAAGTGGAGTTTTATAAATTCCAGGTGACTGTGCTTGCTGGGCTGTGTTGAGTGTGCTGGTTCTCTGCCTGCTCCTTCGTGTGGGTTATGCCTGCCTCTCCACCCTTGTCCAGACTGCCCAGGGACCTGTCCTGGCCACAGCCTTGGTCTGTCAAGCCTCAAGATGGTTGTGCAGAGCCAAGTTAAATGGCCTGGATGAGCTGAAGCCCATGGTGCAGGATGTGTTGGCATTGCTGTGTCACTGGCACTTTTTGGCTACAGGAATTACATTTCACCTTAAGAGACAAAGACACAGTTCATCTCTCAGGCACGTGATTGCTTTATGGCTTTGTTAATTCACAGGCATAATTACTTTGCACAGAGATGTTCAGACTTATGGCTTTCTTCCCTTTCTTCACTCTCCTTTGCAGTATTTTACCCTTT
This sequence comes from Apus apus, assembly GCF_020740795.1. NCBI lineage: Eukaryota > Metazoa > Chordata > Aves > Apodiformes > Apodidae > Apus > Apus apus. The sequence goes on along the minus strand of NC_067293.1, from coordinate 11,019,684 downwards.
TTTGATAGCTGGCTTTCAGCTGCTGTTCTCCTTCCCACTCCACTTTTGCTGTTCATTTATTACTGGATTTCAGGAGACCACGCTTGCTTGGTAAGTCAGGTTCATTGTGTATGGATCCCTCATTTTATAGAGCTGCTTGGAAGAATACAACCCATCATGTGTATGAAAAGCTAAAATAGGTGAACACCAGAAGATGAAAGAGCTCTCAACTTGTGTTCGGGCATTTGGGGAAAACTGATTCTGTTTAAAGCCATTATGAGTCATAACATATTTCATGGAAATAGCCACCTTTGGAAAGCTAAAATTAACTTCCTAAAACATTTGGTTAAAATGATTGTTTTTGTCCACCACATAGAAAGGAATAATCAAACGATTATAGTAATCCTGGTAAGAAGGTGGGAGGGACAGAAAGCATGGCAGTTGGCAGCCAGCTCCTCCTAAGAAAGGCAAAGACACAGCGTGACTGACAAGGGCGTTTTTTCAGGATTTACAGCATGCGGGAGCTCCTGTTGACTTTTCCCCCCCCCCACTTTGTTCTGGAGCCATAATGCAATCTAAGTAATTGCATCCTGGAAAAGGAAAGTAGCGAATAGCAATTTGATGGCTGCAGTGATGCTCTGGGGCAGGCACTTTGATAGCAACCTGCTCTGTATCTTTGTGAGGGAATGGGCATGCTGGGAGAAATTCAGCCCCTGCTGGGGGCCAGCACAAGGTCTGCACACCACTTAGATTGCTCTGGGCTCATTTTTTCCCACACGTAGGAGGTTCTTGCTCCCTCTATGCTGGGGTAACTTTCCTCGGCCGTTTTCTTGCAGAAATAACATTCTCCCTGGGAAGCTGAATGTTCCATCTCTAACACTAGAAATATTTTTGTGTATTAGTTTTACACAAGGAAAAATGACTGGACAGGGTCCCATAGATCTTATTTCACCATAAACATAATTTTACAGTTGGGCTTGATGTTTAAGGATTAAAGGCCAGCAAAAGCAGTTGGAGATGAGTGAAATGAGCATATGCCTGTACCTCTCATACTTCACCCTTGCTTATTATTAATGTGCATTGTTTCTGGTGCCAGAGCAAGCTGGAGTGTTATTCAGGCACTGAAATCCCAGTGGACAAAAATATAGTGATTGCCCAAAGGAAGACACTGTCCAGGGCAGGAGACAGCCTGGACAGCACAGGGCAAATACGGGGCAGCATCATTCAGGGGGGTAGTAGCCACTTGCTGGTTGTGAGGCTCTTGTCACAGAGAACCTAAAGAAAGGGCTGAGTAGAGTGAATGAGGCTCTGGGATGGTTTTACAGGTGTTCCCTTTAAGGGTGAGGGTCAGGGTTGGAGGCGCTTGTTTGCACAGGAACCTGGTGGCCCATGGCGCAGAAGGGAAAAGGACAAGAAGCCAGAATCAGCCACTTACGCAGAATAAAAAGTAATGGGTTAGAAAAATGTTTTCCTCAGCCATCTCCCAAATGGATTTGAACAGAGCAGGGATGCCAGAGGAAAGGTGTTGCATTGGTTGTCTCTCATCCATGATGGTACCTGTTCATGTCTGACTCTGGAGCAGCATCTCCAGTGACTTGGGAGATCTGTGCTGTCCTTGTGAGTGGAGCACTGGGGGAAAGGGCAGAGGTTCTTGTACTCTGGGTTGCCTGGGACACTGTGGAGGTGGATGCTCTGCACATCTGCAGGAATTCCAGCCTGACTTACAGCTGTGAACACTGACAGTCAGAGAACTGCTACTGGGGGTGGCAAAATTTTAGATGTTGACAGCTGCCCATTTGGTTTCTGTGCTGATTACCAGGGGCAACGCTGGCACCCAGCCTCCACTTCCTCCCCAGCCCCCCCGAGAGCTCATCAGCAGCTCCATTTTCTTCTCTTTGCTGATGCCACAGTCATTTTCACAGCATCCCACTGTAAATACACAAAGAGAGGATTATGAGTTCAAGTGCAGAGAAAAAAAAATAGCAGCAGCAGGAGTGGATGAACTTTCTGAAGAAGGGAGATGCTATTTTTCATGCAAATGTTGGTAGTAATGAAGAGCGAGGGGGAAAGGAAAAACAGAACATACATCATGCAGAGGCAAAATTGTTTCAAAATAGGACATTTTTCATAGGTTGCCAGGAAGTGTCAGCTGCTTTGTAGAAGTCGCTTGGTGATGTACTGGGAGTTGCTGCACTGAGTGAAAGCACAGGACTGAGCAGTATCACTGTCTAATATACGATATCTGATTGCTACATCCCAGCTCCTGAGGAGGATACATAACTATTGCCAGTAGTTACATGAAAAACAATGGAATAATAAAATCTACTGCATGTGTAATGAAAGCTTGAGTTTTGTTCTGGTGTTATCAGCTGTAGTAGGTGCTTTACTCTGAAATAGGATGAAAATTGTTCACTGTCTGTAGTAGGAGTATGTTAAGACAAGGATGACTAAAGGCTGGACTTGCCCTATAAGTCAGGGATAATAATGAGTATTTCACAATTGTCTTGTCAAGTTTTATAGGAGGAAATTAATTTTCCTGCTTGTTGTTTCAGCACTAATGAATGATTCTGACCTGGAAGATTTTAAGGGATTGAGATTTTTTCTTTTTGCAAGGCACAGTGGAAGTGTGAGGTCTGGCACCACTCAGGCCCTTGAACAATACATGTACAGTAGCACTAAGGGCTACGCTTGGTTTTCCTTTTGGTGTTTGTTGGATTGTTCCTGGATGCAGGTGGGAATGAGAGATGAAAAATCAAGATCCCAATAAACACTTAATAATAAAATAAATAACAGTACCAATAAATGGTACTGTTTGGTGCTCTATAAAAACTTGATTAGATGAAGGTGCACATTTTGGTGGGTTTTTGTAAAGTGGACTTTGAGCGTATGTTTATTTCTCCAACAGGCATCAGTGGAGTTAGGAATCTACCCAAACAAGGAAATTTTTTCCAACCTTAGGAAGAGCATGCTGCACATTTATGTATCTAAATACCTTTGTTTGTTTGGCCCTGCTGGCAAAAGCCTGGCTACTCCTGTTAGGAGTAGTTGAAGAAACACTGCGGAGGCTGCTTTGGATGCACTTGTAATCAGAAGTTTTTCTGACATTATTAGTGGATTTGAAATATAAATACCATACCAGTTTTAATTACTTGGCAATTTAATATGGACAGGATTTATTGCTGTGTTTTGTGACCTGTGATTTATTTGGTTTACTGCAGCATGCCTAATAGGAGATCTCATGGTGTAGTGCAAGAAAAAGCTCATGTTGCTATAGTAATTATGCCCAAATCTCTAAACCTCCCTGTCTTGTTCATTAACTTCTAAAGTTTATACTACAGGTCTTATTGGTACATACATGAAAGGCACTGAGTCAATTTCCTTGCAAAATTAAAGCTGCTGAAGGCCCAAGGCATTTTCATCTCTACAGAGTTCTGATGAAGTGCCAGAAATGCTGGCATCTGAGGGATTTCTTGCTAAGGGCTCACAGTAGTGTTTGGAATAGGCCCTTCAAGTACCTCTTTAGATCAACAAACCTCTCTGGCAAAGGCTGCATCTCTAAAGAGTTGTAACAGCACTTTAGCTTTGGCCCAAGGAGAACAAGATTTGGTCTTTACACATCACTATAGCCAAGCCCCACACAAACAGCAATGTTAGTGCCCCAAGCTGCTTCATTGCAAGCTCCGTAAGCAGCACTTGGTTTCTTCATTGCTCTTCTGTGCACCATGATAAATGCACTGGAGAACCACAGATGTGCAGAATGATGCTGTAATGTCAGAGCAGCAAAGCTGGGTGCTACTGTCAGATGCTTCCTTCCAGCAGCTGCTGGCTGCCTTGCCTTCCCAGGGTCTTGCCAAGCCATCTGTCCTCTCTCCTCTTGCTTTCATTCCCCAAACCACAGTAGGTGTGTTCAGGGCAGAGTGAGATGAGCTCTGGACTGTTATTAGGATTTCTGTAGGAGTGAGTGGTTATAATTTAGCAGCCTAGTGAACCTCTGTGTGAATTTATAATAATTGACTGTGATTATGTGTTTATAGAAACAGCTGTTAAGCAAGCATTACTGTTGCTTTTAAAGAACACTGGGAGAATCCTAGTACAAAGTGAGGATGAGGATGTTTTAAAGACACTTCTGGTAGACCATTTGAGTTCTGCTGTGGTCAGGCATCACAGAAGCTGCTTTTCTTGATCTTGGGATCAAAACAGAAAGGGCTTGCTATCTTGGAGTCATGAGCAAATCGCACCTTTCTTCTCTGTGCTTTCCCCCAAGTGCCTTCTGAATGCCAGGAATTCTCCCCCCAGTCTGGAGTGCGCTTTATCAAACAGTAGTATCCAGAGGGTAAACAAGATCCAGACTCTTATTGGAGAACCAGTGTCAGTGCTGAGTGTTTTATGTTTTTCTGGCTGTTCTCTAAAATTTTCAATCTTAAGAGCAGAAGAAAGAGACAAGGATTCATAATTATTTTTGTAAGTAAGCATCATTTTGCACTGTTTTATTTTTCTTTTTAAAGCTGTTTTTGACGGCCCATGATTTTGCCCCTTCCTTTTCCCCCCCCATTTTTCTTTCTCCATTTAGAGAACACAAGAGAGTGGCACTGTTGAGTTACCCATCTCATGCAGTGGGAGCCACAGTGCTTACAGGCTGCAGTGCAGGTGTTTCTCTGGTGTAGCCACGCCAAGGGCAGTGTCCTTACCCACCTCCAACTCGAAGATGTTCCAGGCATTACAGGGCAGGAGTCTGGGCTGTCGAGAAGGCTGAGATATTGGCATGTGAACTGTATTTCAAAATTCCTTTTTCAGATGAAGATCTAACACCAAACCAAGGACTGAGATTTAATTTTGTTTCAATGACTTTCCTTGTGCGTAGGATGTGTAGCAGAGAGTCCTTCACTATTACAAAGGTCTCCTGTGCCTAAATGAATGCTTTCCAGTGCTTTCCACCTCTGCTTCAGCAACTGTGGGCTAAGAATAAACATCCTGATCCACCTGTCTCTCCCCACGTGTATGAACAACGCTTTGCAGAGGAGATAAGGCAGAAAGCCTGTAAGAGCCACATAAACCTAGAGGTGGCCTCTGCTTTATTGTGCTCCTTGTACTTTTATGTAGCCACTTCTAAAAATTTTATGACCTTTGTGTTTGAAGTGATACAGTAAAAGAGTGTGTTTTGCAGAATCCAGATGGAAGTTTATTTGTCAGGCTGCAAAGGCCAAAGAGAATTAGGAATTAGATGCACCATCGTTTTCCCCTCTTATTGGAATTTTTATAGGACATTAAACCAAAAGGCACGTTCAGTGTGCACGATGTGATGAGAGGAAAAGCTTTCTCTGACACTTTCTCCTTAACTCCCATCATGCCCCTCTCTTTATTTGGAAGGAACAATGCCAACTGATAATGAACTACTTTCTATTCAAGGCTGCAAGTCAAATATTCGTTTCTCATTAATAATTCAATGTGACAAATTTATTACCTTGAAGGTGCTGTGAGGCAATTAGACAATAGGAAATTGTGTCTTCTTTCAGTCCACTTAATTGGCTTTCAAGTGTGACATTCATCAAAGCCTTGACTTTTCACGTAAACTTTCCATTATGCAAGGCATGGCTCTGACACTGGGGCTACCAGCATTTGGCAAAATTCACCTGGGGGGTAACTTCACTTTTTTTTAATAACAAAGAGAGTGGGAAGGAGAGTGTGCGAGAGAGTCTCCAAGAAGCTTAATTAAAGTCAGTGAAGAAATTATCATCACTTGGTACTTTTCATGTGATAAAATAGCCTGTGGTTACAATGCAATTTTGGAGTTATGGCTGTTTGCCCTCTCTGAGGGCTTGTTATGAAATTGTCAGTAAAATTAACACCTTTATCCTGTTCTTTCCAGGTTTTTATGTATTGTTTGGGATGGAATAGAATGAATTGGTTTTAAATATAATCTTTTGTACTTCAGGTATTTTTAAACACTTCACAAAGTAATGATATGTTATTAAACAGTGATAGAAAAGAGATTGCCTTTCTAATAAGGACCCCTGGGCAAAGCAATCATTTGAACGCTGGATTTCATATTCTCGGACTTCTTTTCCAATGTGACTGACTTCAGTGTTGACCTTTAAAAGGCTGCCATATGAGCTCTGGAGTCTGAGGAACAGCTCTGACTATAGTAATTTATTTTGCAGCTGTTTCATGTATGTTTTCAATTGCTGACATTCACCCTGAGTTTTTTGTTATTTACGTGGCTTTCTTTTGTATCCTGCAAGTTATTTGTCTATGGCTGCAGCCTTTCAAGGACACCCTTAAAAATGAAATTGTTAATTTCAAAGGTCTGATTTGTCCTTGTAAACTTAAACACAATTGAAAATAGCACAACAAGTAGCTTTAAAGGTGTGCAAGGTTCAACAATTCTTTGATTCTTTTACTTGATGTTAATGAGTTTGATTTACTGAAAACACTCGTCACTAGCATCTTCTCCTGCCTACAATGTACTTTTTAAAATAGGTTGAAAAACTTTCATTTGTTGTCTTTTCTATTGTTTCTCTGTTAGCATGTGCTCATCCATTCATGTTCTGTGCTTTCTCCTTGGAAAAGTATGAGTTGAATGTTGTTGCATTTTCTCTCCTTGCATTTTGCATGCATGGTGTAACATTGTGGCAAGCAGTGGATACAGGGGGTCACGCTGAAATACACTTATGCATGATATAGGCAGTGGAAAGTTGGAGCTCACAGACATGCTGGAGTCTCCTGTTGACCTAGGAACTTCATTGCCTTTACAGAGATTCATTGATTTATACAAATTGATGCTTGATTCAATTTTATATAATAGGTTCCACACTATGAAGTTTCATTCTTCGTTGTTAAATTCAGGAAATAGCTGTAGTACATGAGTCTGATCTCAGGTGAACTTAGAAACTAAGCAGATCAGGTCTACTAGCCAGATCATCTGAACAATCCAGTTACTGTGGACATGTGTGAAATGATGGTGGCTCGATGGCTGATACTTGGCTGGAGAAGGTGGGCGGGTTAGAGGAGGAGAGAGAACTGGACTCATAGAGGCTGTGCCACGTTGCTGTTGCCCTGGGCTTTACCTTGTGGAAGCCAGTGGTCCTTCTCACCCTCCACATTTTTATCAACAGCTTTGTTTTTTGAATATTTGTTGTTTGGCATGTTGAAGCAAGAATGCAGTTGTGTATGTATGTTTGAACAGTCCCAGTTAGGCTCGATGGCCTGCAAGGTGCCAGCAGCCTGGATAAAGAACCAGTTAAACGAATTTCCAATTTTATCTTAGGACAGGGGCAAACTCTTCCTGTCAGACTAAACAGAGAAATGAAGGAACTGAGAACATCTGTGAAGTTTTATCCACATCTAATAGCATAAATGAGTCTCTACTCATGCCAAACAGTTGTGGAAAACAAAGTAGGTACAGCCAATTATAAAGATAATCCTGTTATATGAACACAATCCCTGGAGAAGTTGTGGCCACTGAGGTGCCCTCTTTACAACCTTAGACTTCCAATTACTTGCTATGAATATTTTCATTAAAATGAAGTGTGTGTCGCCTTTCATAGATTTACCAACCATGTAAATTTTTCAAGCTTCACATTCTTTCTGTTTCTAAACTGTCCAAATTTGTATAACGTGTAATTGTTTAGCTTTTGTGATCTTTACTGAGACCTCACTACACGTGCAATTTTTTTTTTGGGAGTAGCAAAAATCATGGAAATGAGCTTTGTGCTTACCATGCATACATAACGTTATTCACACAAGAAAATTAATAGTCTTGGTAACATCTGGATAAAATGAAGATAATAGGACTTGATAGTTGGAAGACACATGACTTGCTTGTTTTTTAGACTATTATTCTTTTTGGTGATGACTAGAAGAGAGACTGTGTTGTGTTAAAATTGTGATTTAATTTTTAAAAAATACAACTGCCTGAAACAAACCAAGTGGTCCATAGGACAGTGTTGACTTTGGGTGTAGTTTGACATTTAAGACATATGTTACTGTATTTGGAAATCTAATTTAGTCTTCAGTCCAGAACAGTTATACATATCTTCAGCTTTCACTGCTTCTGTGGTGATACTGAATATTTGGTGGATCAGAATCTTACTGAGATAATGGCCTAATATAATTTCTATTCTAAGAGAATACAAAAATTATCTTTAGCATATGGAGCTGGTACACTTGTAGCTAGCAGGAGTATAGTAACTTGTGAGTTACCAGACCCTCAAGTACTTGCTGGTGTTAGGTTCCATTGGAGTGAAAAGGAGCTAGTACCTTCCCAAGAGAAAAGCTGAATATTTATTACCAGTTTTACACAGCAGTTTATTGAGATGGAACCAATTTTTTTTCTTAGTGATGCCACTGAAAATCTGGATTAACTGCATTGTCTTTGGAAGTACTACATGTCCAGGGACACTTAACAATCACTGTAACAGAATTGATGGTAAAAATATTGACAAGTTCAGTAGTAACTGCTCCAGCCCAGCATGGCTGGTAGTTTATTGTGCGGTGTTTTTCTGGTTGGAAGGTGGCTGGGGTCAGAGCTGGTAACATTAATATTGTGAGAGCAACTTTCTGACTTGGCAAAACTCAGGTTTTTGCAAGTGCTGTTTCCAAAGTCAGCATGTGCTTACTGAGAAGTGCTGAACAGAAACTTGTAGATAACACAAGTACTTTGGCACATAGGCTGAAGAGAGCAGTGGTTTGAAGCACGTGTCAGTACATTCTGCAGAAATGTTGTGGAATTTGGGGATTCTGGTATCCACACCTCCTTGGGAGCCTTGATAATCAACCTTACACCTCTTACAGCTAAAGTAGATGAAATGTTCCACCTAAATACCTGTTGGCTGGATCTAACCCTGTATAATTTGTTTACCAGGGATTTGTGCTGTATATGTTAGTGCTGCCAAGGAAAACTTCCAGTATCTAAAAAGTTATCTTAAAAATATCTTAGTTTTCCATTACAGTTTTTTCACCTGGAGAGCTCAAAATGTTAGACAAGGCAGGTGTTACTTACCTTATTTTATTTGACACTTAGCCTCAGAGAGGTAAGACTGCATCTATTATTGGCTCCAGATGCTATGAATTTACAATGCTAATTAATATTTAGATCCTTGATGAGGTCTTTTATTGTTTTGGAAGCAAGATTAAGACATCCCAGGATGGAATTGGGCTGGAGCTAGATCTTCATCTTGGTTGTGTTTCCCTGGGTGCCCAAGTTATTTGCCCACAATGATATAAAAAATCAGGATGATATAAATGAGATACAAAAAAACCCAGGATCTCTGACTCCCACAGTCTGTTTCAGACTATGCTTTCCTACATTTGTCAAAGCTTTCCCATTTATTCTTATTGCTTAGCAAACTTATTATGGAGTTTATGAAGAGGAATTCAGGCAGTCAGAACATTTTTGAATAAAAAATAAATATAACTCAGTTTTTAAATAGGAGCATGAAATTTGGTCTGATAAAGAAGCAAAATTACAAGAAAAATAAAATAAATCTTGTATTTACAACAGCTTATTTTTCTTTTGTTAAAAAACATGTCTTACTAAACACTCATTTTCTAAAGCTTTTGTTGCATTAAACCATCATTAACCTGTCAAAATCAATCTTCTTCCTTTTTTTCCCTTTCAAGTCAATCAAAAATGTTCTATTGTTGGCAAGAAAAGGGGAAAAATGAAGGTCAACATTGCATCAGTCTTTCCAAAAAGCTCTGCATTGTAAATTATTTAGGTGCTTGAATCAATCCATTTTTTTTCTTTTCAGTGGTTGGACAATAAAAACAAGATTTACTGAAGCAAGTGAATAATAAAAAAAGAATTAACAGAAAACAAACAAAAAGCTGCTAGCTTGGCAACCTTCTGCGTTAATCAAAACCTGAAGACCAGACTGAAAGATCAATATTTGGCTTCAAGATGAAACATAGCAAAGCTTCCATTAAAAAAAAAAAAAAATCTGAATAAAAAGGAACGTAGGCTGTGCTAATCGAAAAGAGGCAAATACAAAAATCCATATAGTCTTTTGGTTATCTGTGATAAAATGGCCCCATTGGAGCTTGACAAATTACAGTATTTTTATGCACATATCAAAGTTCAACTTGATTGTCTCGTACGGGGGAAAGGACCATCTGTCTGTATTCTAGAAATAATCTGCATAATTGACTTTCAAACAAGCTTCAAAGAAACAGGCATTTATCACCTTAATTGTGACAGGCAGAATGTGTGTCCCTGCTATTTTATCAAGATAATAGTAATAGCACTGTGGATACCTGGTATCTTGTCTTGCCCTAAATTTTTTTCAATTGGTGTGGGTGGGAGCTGGATCCTGTGAATTACAACTATGACAAATTACATAGGAGGCAGAATCACCCAGGACAGAAATAGCAGCCTGGGACACTACCAAAGGTTGAGTTTGCTGTGCAGGACCTAATATAGTGACATGCTGGAATCTGGTCAGAGGAACACAGGCTGCTGTAGGAAACTTGTGAGTGGGCAGCTCCAACAGGGAGTGCAGGTGCAAAATGTGCACATAAATTCCACTTACTAAGAAACCCATTCAAGTTTTAAACCCAGAGACTTCTGAAATTGCTGTTTAGCAAGTGAAGTAGTTGGGGTCTTTGCTTGGGTTGTGTGGTTTGGCAGGTGTGCAGGACAAGTTAGATGAGCAGTGCTGCACTGTGTGAGTGTCGTCACTCCCTGACAGCCACTGCAGGCTTGTGTCTTCTCCCTGGTAGGCACAGGAGGTCATGGGCCTGTTCAGCAATTCAACAGGGAAGGACTTTCAAAAGGCCAAGTGTTACTAGAAATAAAAGTTGGGCACCCAATTTCTATCCAAGCTGAAGCATGCTCAGCTGGGATTCTGCAGGGTAGGGAGTGTTTCTCAGTAGTGAAATGAGTTTAGGTGAATCTATAGGGGTCTGCCCATTATAAATTATATTCCAGTGATTTAAGATAAACAGAAAAAAGTGACCTTAGCCTGGAATAAGTATGAATTCCTAAGTGCTTATAAAAATTTAGTCAGGGTATATTCGTTGTTGCTTTGACATTTTGGTAACTTAACCATGAGGTCTACATGTATATTTGGAACTGCTGTGTTGTGTTATTGCTTCAGATTTTAATTTTAAGAGTAGATTGTCTTTTTAACCTGACCTTTTTATACATCGCACAGTCTGTAAAGGTTTCTTTGTCGTTCTACTCTAATATCTACCCTTGTTTCTCCAAAACAGGGGTGCAAAGTCACATTCAGTGCTGCAGCATGCCAAGAGAGAGCTTTGGCCTCCAAGCTGAAATGTCCTGGTGAGTCTTATTTGGAGCTTCCTGTGGCTGGAGAATTTTGATTCTATAATCCAGCAGTAGATGTAGCTCTAGAATTTGAAACCATTGTGTTGAAAGTAACTGAATATATTTAAAACTGACCAGTAGGTAGAAATCTTGACACCAGTACCTGAAAACATGAGGGTGCAGTGGGCTGTTTATTACCTCTCTGCTACATGAGTATCTAAGTGTCTCACTCTATAAAATTTTGTAATAACAACCCCTTTATGACTTACACCTGGTTATAACATAAAGGATTGATTAGGTCTCGAGTCTTACAAGGAGGGTAGACAGCATTTAAAATATATAGCCTGACAATATATTTTCACAAGATGAGCCAACACATTCTCCTGTAAAGTTAAGCTGGCAAAGACAGCTGGGACTCAAGGCAGTAAATAAGTGGACTCCGGCCACGGCTGTGCACACTAGTGTCCTCCAGGCCATGTGTCTCCTCTTTGGAGCCAGGAGTGAATTACAAGAATGAACAGTAACTCTTCCCACCATGCTAGATTTTTATTTATTATTTTGGTCTCCTGTTGAAGGATCACAAGGAAAACAGCCCACTCTCCCCCCTGCCCTCCGTTTGGCAAGTTTATGTTAATGTGGCCTGGTATTTACAAGTAGGACATAAACGACTGACATTTTTATGTTGCTAATAAACAAGCTTTTTTGTAAGCAAAATGTTCTCGCATTATGTTCAGAAATCCAATTCAGAGAAACACACTTGCATGTAGGAAACAGCAGAGGTGGTGTGTAAATCTGAGCTGAAATGCTGGATGCCATATGCACACATAACATTAAAAGAATTACTGAGAGAAATAAACCCAGCACTGGTAAGCATGGCTGGAGGTAATGTTTCCAGTAGTGTGGGCTAATTATTGCAGGCTGCTGGGGAGAGGATCATAACAAGGTGGACAAAAGTATGATAATATAATAAAATTCTGTTAGAAGATCTGAAGGCTGGTCTTCTCCCTATCAATAAGCTCAGTCTGAGGGGATTTTTTCCCCTACACTAAATAGTGAGTTTAATTGTGTACATCACATTTATTTAGAAAGATTTAATGTTTTAATTATTTTTTATGTATCACGCTTCTGTAAATATAAATTATTTCTTTGTGCATTGGGTTTTAATACAAAGGTGGTAGGAAAAATAGGTACATGGGATGAGCTCATGTGCTGGTGTAAGCCTGGTGGAGCAGGACATTAAGGGAACCATGAGTCTGTGTCACATCTCGGGCTGCCCAGCTCAAGGGGAAAATCAAAACTCACTTTGGCTCCTGCAGCTGTGGACACAAGTGAAAACAAGTGGACACAAGTGAAAGTGATATGGTGGCTGTTACTGGTGGAAGCAGCCTTTTACTAAAGTAACTTTTTGTGTATGAAAATGACAGAGGAAGGTAGACTTCAATCTGAGCACTTCAGGTTGGAAGAGGAGGGATCCCAACAGAGTTGTCAGTCTTACACATTTACCTTCTAAGTGAACATGCATGTTTTGGGCTGACAGTCCAGCTCTTAGCAATTGTATGTACTGCTCATTAGGTAAACAATTCCATATTTCCTTGACTGTGGAAGGGAGCTTTATTGTGAATTCTCCATATGTCTGCTTGTATTTTTACTCTTAGCATTCAAACAGGCTACATAAAATAACCCTAGGCTAATTCCTTCCTTGGTGTTGTTTCATTCAGCTCTAGCAGGGTCCATGAAAGAAAGGTGAGTTTTCTGAATCATACCAAGAATATGTCAAAACAAACCTCTGGGAAAAAACAAAGGAAAAAAAAAAAGTTTTTACTTGACATGGGAACACACTGGGTAGTTGCCTTCAGTTCTGGGTGTTTCAGTGAGCTATGGTGCTCAGTTTAATGCTGTCACCATACCTGTATCCATTCTCTTTGTCATCAAAGAAGAAACATTAACTGCCATTGCTGTGTACTATTAAGTTTATTTTCTGGTTTATTAGGTCTTGTGAATTTGAGGGTTAGAATATCATATTTCACCTAGAAGGTACTGTCAGGGATTGCAGGTGCAAAAATATTGAAAAAAATGGATGCATAACAGAAGAGGAATGTTTTAGTGTTATTTTTTATTTTATGTATTTATGAATGTGTGTACTCCTTTATACTATATATACATCAAAAAGATCAAGAAAGGTATGTCATACTTGTAATTCCACTAAAATTTCTCCCTAGCAGTCTGTGTCCCTTGTTTCTTACAGTAAAACTGTAACACTTCTGTCTGTTCTGCATTTCCTTTACATCTTGATATGCCCTGGGGCACCATGAATTAGTTTTTGTATATTTGGAAGGTCAGCAGATGATTTGTAACACTGGCATGGAGGCTGGCTTTATTGTGTCAGGTCCACTCAGTGAAGTCTTACCTGATGTTTAAGCAGTCAAGTACCCTTGCATATGATTTTCTAGTTTCAACACATGACACTTGCAAAGGCTGCCAGCCCCCCAGACCCACTGCTGTCATCTGGTCCCTCTGCACTGAAGAGGCTCCATGGCCTGCTGGCATCCCTTGAGCACAAGGGTTGGTTTAGGGCAGCACCTGCACGCTGGGCTTCTGATGAGGAGCAACTTCTGAGTTTGTTCAGAAACTCCTTGAAGGCATGAGCCCAGAGCCAAGGCCAGGAGAGACAGGTCTCATTCATAGGCATGAGCCAGCGAATACCCTGAGAAAATGCCAGGTAGGATTTGACACTTTTTATACCAATAACTGACACAGGGTTAATAAAATACTTAGTTTAATAATAGAGAACTATCTGTCTTGCCTTATCTTTGAAATTCTGGATCACTCCATGTGAGCTCCTCTGAAATATATATAGTGTACTGTTGGAACCCAACAAATCAGATCTGAGGGTTTTGGGTTTTTTTGGTTTATGGGGCTTCTTTTTGTTTTGTTTGCTTGGTAGAATTCAGTTGTGTTAATGGAGGAGCCCATCTGAACCCAAACTGCTGCATGCTTTGTAATAAAATGAAAAAAAATTAAATTAGCCATTCACTTCATAGCCTAAAAAGCTTTGAAACGTGTTTTTTTGTTGTGACATTTCTCCTCACTGCAAAAATTTAGAAGTTATTATCCATTGATTTTCCTACTTCAGATTGTGCGTTTTTCGGGGAAGAGATCTGTAAGGTTTTTATTTGTTTTTAGAGCACTGTGTACACCTGAAGTCTAGTTTAAATAATGCTAATAATAAATAGAAATATGCCATTTGACCCAGATGACTTTTCTTTATTACTATTACTATCTAAAGACCTGTATATCCATTTTATACATTGAGCATATGGAAAATGATGGGTTTTTTCCTCATTGTTTTGTGGTTTAATGTTGTTTTTGTTTTGCAATAAATCTGTAGAGCCCCTGTAGGCTTTTTTTCAGACTGCTTTAAAATAATTTCCAAGTATGTAGTAATTTGTTACAGAATAATGTTTGCTTAATTTGTAAATGTGGGTGCCTGAGGATTCCCATTTCTGCATATTGGTGGAAAAGTGAGACTGAGGCACAAATATCCCCCTCAGTGCCACTTGAGTGTTCAGATGGGGACAGAATATAATAATTTACATACTCACATTTGGAAGACAACTTGCACAGGGCTAAATCTGTCCTAATTTTTGTCTGGCGACACCACTGTAATGGATGGCATGGTGAGTAATGTAGGTCAAGATGATATTTTATTTCCTTTGTATGATATAATTCTTATATAAAAGCCTGGATCCGTAGCTCCACACTGTTCTCAGACTTCTATTTGTTTCCTAGCCCATTTCAATCTGTTCACTGGATGCCACTGCATTAGCAATGCAGTACTTTGCTTCTGTCTCTCTTGATTTTGCTTTACCTTCCCAACCCAGCTGGAGTTATCTCCTTTGCTTCTTCAGGGGAAGTACAGCCTTAGCTGGCCTCTAAATGATAATGTATGCAGGTAAGCTGCATACTCTCATTCTCCTCTGTGGGGAATCATCTTTAATGAAGTTTGTGGTTAAGATTCAACAAGGCACACAAGCCACACGTAACATGCAACTGCAGTGCTAAGTGCTACAGGTCTGTTTTTGAAAGGCTGTTTCAATGCTTATTTTTCTCAAGTTGTCCTAATCCTGCCAAATGCCGAGTGGTTTTTTGAAGCTTCCATATATCTCATTGGTATTAATGAGAGATTGTGGCACACTGTGTGGTGAAAAACTTGTTCATAGTGCCCAGAGACACTGTGAATCAACTACAATGAAATTAGAACAAAAATATAAGTGGTAACTAAGGACAAACATCTCTATTAAGCACCACATTGTCTTCAGAGATTTTTCCAAAGTATCTGAAACACAGAAAAATATAATTTCTTACAACCTGAGTGCAGTTTCAACTTCATTAAGACAGCCTTTTTCTCAGCAGTGCTTTGACTCAAATTGATCTTTGTAAGTAAATGCTGGAGTCCCTAATGACAGTGAGTCTGTTCCATTTTATTTTCATCTGCTATAGATTCTTTACCTGCTCCCTGCACAGTCCATCCACTGACATTCTGAGTCCATAATATGTTTTTGAGACCTGCAGGATGTAGGTTAGAGGGAATGTGTTTGTGATTCCATGTGTGAAATTATATGATAGGTTCATATAATTAGAAATATCAGCATAATCTGAATTCAATGTTGGACTCCTCTTACTTAATCGATGACAAGAAACTTAAAGAGAATAGGATTTAAATTTTTCTGTGCCCCCAGTAGTGTTTCTTATGCATAAGGTAAAACAGCTCAGGAAACCTGTGTACCATTGGTGGAAAACCTCTTGTTGCCATCTAGCCAAAGTTCCTCTTCCCAGCTGTTTACTTGTCATGCCAGACCTACAAGTCTTATTACCACCACTGCTCATTTCTGGCAGAAGAATTAACCACATTCTCTTCTATATCTCTATTGTAAGAATTACTTCTCTTTCCCTTGTTTCACTGCCTTTGCTAGCAGATGCCACTTTGGTTTGGATGGCTGTCCACTGAACATTTTTGATCTCTAAAGCTTTTCAATTCTGTAGTAATTTTGCAATTTAAATGGCAGGCAATGAGAGTTCAGAGCCCTGTTATTTCAAGATTATATGCAGTAGTACATGCTTTTAATATTTGAAAAACTGTATGAACTTGGCTGTGAAATGAACAAAATAATTCACAAGGCTTGGTTTAGGGTGTTCACAAAATGTCAAAGCCACCTTACAAATCCATCCCAAACTGCAGGAAGCATGCTTTCAGAAGCTTGGAGTCATGTAGGTTCTTCTTTAGCCTGCATATTCAAAACCCAAGTTGTTTTCCAATTTCTTAGCTGTGACAGGTCAATTGTGCATTCTTATACGTCAGTAACATAAAACAAAGCAATGTGACTCTGGAAACAAGATGCAGTGCTTCAGCATTGTGAGATGCCAGCGTGGGCAGAGACTGGCAAGTCCTCAGAAGCACTGTTATTACCCCTGCAGTTAAAAATGGCTAAACTTTATGCTTATGAAAGAAGATTTTATAAAATGTTGCAGAAAATAGAACTTGGACTGAACTATTGAGTGTAGTATTGAAGTCCATGAATTTGGATTAGGTTAGTCACTGCACTGTTTGCATTAATTTCCATACAATGTTTCATCTACCACAGTGGGAGCTGGATATAGAAATCCATGGCCTCAGATTTTAGATTAGTTCTGTTTCTCCTTAACAATGTGTCAATGATTAATTAAAAATGCAGTAAAACCAGTGTGCAAGTCTCGATATAAACCAGTATTGGCTACTTGTCAGCTGGCTTTGTAAGAAGAACTTAGAAATTGGTATTATCCTCTCAAATTTAGTAAGACTTTCCCTTAACTGACTAAATAATCTGTGGCATGATAGAAACCAATAAAAGGCATTACCTGTACAGGTGAGGGAGAGCTAGAGGACAAACTCCTTGGGTGGTTATACTCAGGTGATAAAGGCAGATGGAGCTAGTTGTGGCTCAGATCACATTTCCATGGTGCTGCTCTTCTCCCTAGCTCAGAATCTCAAAGCTGCAGCTGGACTGTGTAGTGGTTTGGTTTTGCATAGGGGCTGTGGCCTGATACCAGCTAGAGCAGAATGTCAAATTATAGCCCCACATATCTTTAGTCACAATTTTCACTCCTATTTTTCTGAGTTGGAGTTTTTAACTGAGTGCAGGCCCCAGGCTGCTGTGTTTGCACCAACTATTTTGGAGAAAGAACACTTCTTCCCACTGGCAGCTGTAGGAAGGCAGCAAAGAGGTAGCTGATACCCAAAAGTTTTTGCTGCAGGATGTTGCTGCTCCTCATGTATATGTGACAGTTCATTTGATGGATTACCATCAGCTTCATTCGTCATTGATTTAGTATTAGGGGACAAATCTTGACTGAATTTAGGCAGGGGTTAGAGAAAGAATCTTCACTGCCTCTGTTCCTTGCAGAATACCCAAGCAAGGGAAGTGGAGCCCTGAGCTGCCCATGTGACATTTTCACCTTGGTGTGCCAGAGAGAAACATGTTGTTTTACCAGTTCTGCCCGTGTATCCTTTTCCCAAGACACACGTATAGCAAATTTGTGTCATGCTAACCCAACTCCAGCTCAAGTAAGGGAGAACTAAAATGACTCTACAATGCTGAATGTCAATCCCATCACTAATTCACCCTCCTTTGGCAAAAATTGAGCCTAAGTTAGGAGGTGAAACTGGTGGATGTCAATGTAAATAACCCTGCAATTGCAAGGGTTTGGATGACCTTTTGAAAACATAGAATAGCATGAGTAGTGTTGTGCAGTGGACTTTATGCTGTCAAGTCTGTTCTACTTGGTAATTATTGCTGTTGACTGTTTATATTATTGTAAATAAAATGTAAATACCCAACCTTATGATTTGGCAGTAGAATAACTTTTCATTGGGTTGTCTGCAAGTCTTAATGACATGTAAAGCCAGTTAATATTTTCTCAATGACAAATACATTTGATCTGATTGTATATACTTCCTGTACTTACTGATATAAAGTTTATAGAGAGACTTTTCAGAATGCAAGTAATTGCAGAACAGGTGTTTTAGGTCCAGCTGACAAGCTATTTGTACAAATGATAAATTATTACACGATACTCAGAAGGCATAGGCACAGATCAAGCACTTCAAGGAGTTTTCTTGTTTAAACAGCTTATTAAATTGTTAATGACTCTGGAAGTTTTGCATATTTTTTAAAAAGAAAAACCTGTATGTGTTCAGTATATTTAATGATCAATTAAAACTTTAAATCACTTACTGCATGCAACTGCTATAGCATGACTTGGGATTATGTGAACACATTTGTTTTGTCCTAGACTGAAACTTGGATAAAACTGTTGAACACATTGTATTAGCTACATACCATAAATTTTGCACGTGTTGAGTAAATGGTATATTTTCCTTTGTCTTCTCAGATCAGTTAAGCAAATATGACCTGGGTTAGCTGAGGAGAATTACTCAATTCATGAGCCTATTTGCATGGCACATGGGATGGGAGAGCTGTATTTTGTGGAATACCAAAAGCATTTGATACCGAACAAGTCTTGACTATGGGTTTTGAATATAGTTGTATTTAAAAAACAAATCCAAGACTGGATTAATTTAAGGGGCCTCAGTATCTGAATCTGCTAAAGAAATCATAAATGTTAGGGCAAAACTATCTGTCCTGCTTTCAAGTAAGTACATAGGTACAGGCAGAGCTTCCATTGTGGTCAAGCATGTGTCACGATATGCATGAATTTAAGCCTGCATTTCAAAGTCTGCTGAAAAGGAATGCTTAAGTAGGCATAGCACTGGCTCTGCAGCCATCCAGCACCATGGGGAACTTGCTGTGCCAGGGGTTCTTCTCTTCCTCATTAGGAAAGCCACAGAAACGGTGAAGGATCAGGCTTGCTGAATACATCCAAGTTCATTTTGTCAAGCCCTTGGGATGTGTAGAAAGGTCCTAATGTAGTAAATAATTATTTGGACAAAGGTCATTTTACCAACTAGAGTTAAAATAATGTCTTTCAACTCACAGTGTAATGCATCTTATTTTCATTTACATCATCCTTAAATGAATTTCTTAATTTCAAGTAGATTATTTTGCAGTCATTACAGTAAACTACCTGATGCTCTCCTACTGCCATTCCACCCACACATAAGAGCTATGTGTGCACCAAACGTAGGCTGAATGGCAATGAGGGGTATTTCAGAGCCTTGGTATTAATATTTCAAATGTTTTTGTTTCGTTGTCTTACTTAATATTTTATTATGAGATTTCTACTCATTATGCGTATGGCCCTATTCCCTATGTGGATTGATGAAGTTATGTTGCAGTAAATTGAAAAAGAGAACTATACATACAGGATGATTTATTGTTAATGTGAAATTCAGCATAAACCTGCAAATGCACTAGCAGAAATCCCTAGCTATTTCAAAATTCATATTATGAGACAGACAATCAGATGCCCAACAAACAGAACATCTTGTACTCTATTAATCCCGCAGTGACGGATCCCTTGCATGCATTTAGCTTTCCAAATAATACAAACATATGTCACCATTTTGTTTTTATTGATTTTGGACTTTCAAAGTACAGCTACAGCACAAGGCATTATGAAGACATTTATTGCAGAGTTTGCTTTGATTTGTTGTAGTCAATTGAAATTGTGTCAAAGTAAAGTCTTTGATATTAAATATGATTAATTCCCTTAGGCCTTAATCCTGCAGCGGCATCCAGCTCAAGGTGACTCCTGCCACTGGAGCACAGGAGCCCTGGGCTGGGGAGGGTTTCCCAGATCATTGTCCAGCAGCCTACCAGTACAGGAGATGATAATCCTGTTCATGTCTTATCAAATATTCCCATTAAAAAATATATTAAACTCAAACTACTTCCTTTTCTGTTGTTTCCATTATTTGAAGACTGTTCCAGAATATTTTTCTTTGCTACTTCCACTCCTAGTTTTTGTCTTTAATCACTTTTTGGTCAAAATACACCCATTTGTTTTGGAGAAAAAAATAACATTTAGCTTCAAGAGATTCTCTGTAATGACAAATTTAAAGACAATAACCGCTGTCATTCTCAGCCTTGAATTTTCTCCTGTGCTTGGAGAATTGCATTATACATTTGGGTCCCTGCTGGAGCTGGCTGGCTGCTCCGTTCTAGCACTGTATTAGCCGTTTCCGCAGCCAGGCACCCAACTATTTCTCTTTCTCAACCCTCTCTGGATTTTCCACTTTACAATAATATTCTTGTAGTTCTTAAATGCTTGATGTTCAGCTTTGATCTTGTAATTCTTCTTGTGTGACACTTCATTCCTCCTTTGTGTATTGATAAAGTCTCCTAACCTGATATCATAAGCTAATGATTTTTCATTAGCACACTCTTACTGGTAGCCTGACTCATGAATAAATACATAAATAAGGAAAAACACCCAGGGCTATTATTGGAAAATTGTTGCAGTTCCTCCTCTTCACCTTCACTGTTCTATCCTCCTTTCCCTACATCAGTTTCTCACTCTTAATTAGTATCTAGTAGCATCTACTTGACCAAGGTGCAAACTGTGTTCTCCTACTAGCAAAGAGTCGTGCTTCTGAGGGGGAGACAGAATTTATAATCTTTTCTTGAGATTTCTCTGAGAGGTGGCTTTATCTGCACTGTGTGCCAAGATGGAGGGGTGCTGCTCTTTCTTCATTCTGCTCTGCATCATGGGATGAGAGAACTGTTCTCAAAAGCCAACTATTTGAGGCAACTATTTTCAAAATGTAATTGGTCGTTTCAGTTTTCAGCTTGTCATTCAGCTTGGCAAGAGAAACCTGATAAATCTGTTTTGGGTTGGTTCCCAGTGGTTTCATGAACTAGCCCAACTGTTTGGTCACAAATGTTAAAGCAGAATATTTTAATATTTAAAGGGTTCTTTTTTAGCTTAGAGGAAAGTTTTATGTAAAACTGCTCTTGTAAAAGTATATTATTGGGTCTAGAAAGTCTGGTGGTGTTTCTTTAGAGTAGTCTTCCTGTCTGGAAACTGGTATAGATGCAAGTTTGGGGCATTTCTGCAATCCTGTTGTGCAAAGCTGTGGTCATGAAGCAGCAGCAACTTGTGGGGCTGCTTGTGTGGAACGGGCTGAATAGTGATCCTGATCCTGTCCTCGACCTGGCAGCCTGATGACAGGTTTCAATGGAACTTGGAGTGAGGAATGCATCACTGAACCCTTTGTTTCTGCTTAACAGACGCCAGCTTGATCCATACAGTGCCAACACAGTTATATGTGACCTTACTTTTTGTTGTCTGTGTTGGCTATGCTGAACCTGAGCAGGCTTTGGGAAGGCAAAGGAGGAAAAGGACTCCTCTTTGTACCTACTTTGGGGAAAAGGACAGTAGAGCATCCTGTGCTTCAGGATGACAATGATTTTGCTGTGTGCTCTTGCTGCTAACCCCTGCAGGAAGCCACTTGTGGAGGGCAACAGGCTGCCTTTCCCTCTTGAGGCAGTGGGTGATTCCTGTCATTTTCCTATGTTCTCTGCAGCCCCTTTCCCAGCATCCTACTGCAGAGCTGTCCCCTGGGGAAAGGCCTCGTGGACGCTCAGTTGGTCAGCTTGTCCTTTTTTCTCCCTGCAGCAGTGGACAGGATGGATGCCCCCTGCTCTGGCAGGCTGTGACAGACAGTGATTTATTTTGGAGTGACAGATATTGTCTGTCCTGGTGTTCTCACTATTTCACTTTCATGGAGATTGTGATTGGGAAGTAGAGACTTGTTTTAGCAGCCAGTCTGCTTTTGTGTTTATTCACATCTAAGGATATGAGCCTGTGCAAAGTCCAGGTCTGGTTTTGGGAAAAAAAATTTCCAATCAGCCCCCGATTCCAGATATGTGTGAGCTAATGAATTTCAGCATGTTCAGAGTTGGATTCCTACATGTGTTGACAGAGGTGAAGGTCGTCTGAGCTGCCCCAAACAGTACAAGTGCATTAATTGAGCTAAAAATTTTTCCTTTTTTTTTTTTTTTTTCTTTTTCCCTTTCAAGATGTTTAATGACACTTTCAAGCAATATGCACAAGCGGTATTTTGATGATTACATGGTGGTTTTGGGAATTTCCTGGGAACTTGAAGGGAGATTGGTTTTTTTGGCAAAGAATCCTCCTTCCCTCTTCCACAAACTCTCTCTCTTTCTCATACCTTTTGTAGTTAGTGAATCATACCTTGATCAGATAAACTAGCTATCTGTTGCTGGGCACACCAATTGATTTTATCCACTTGAAAATAAGAGAACCTTTCGGGCAGCACACAGTGGCTTTCCCGAGAGACCTCCGTGCTTCTACCCAGTTGCTGCGTAACAGACACAAAAAGTGGGGAAAAAACCTTTATCTGTAATTTCTAAAAGTATATTTCCAGGTCAGTTGGAAAAAAAAAGATTTTTGTAATTCCTTATCACTTTTCCTCTCCTTTTCAGAAATGAGGGAGATTACTGAAGGCAGTTTTCCTTAATGTCATCTAAGAGGCTGAGGTTAATAACAACTGTGCGAGCTTTTTTATGACTGATTTCAGGGTGGAGTAAAGTCACTGAAAAAGCTTCATTATCGACCTGGGACAACTGATTTATTTTATCTCAGTGTCTGTTGGTTTGCTGTTTAATTTAGTCATCCCCAATTCTTCCACAGCTCCAAATAAATAAAAAACAACCCTCTCCCTAATACTCTAATGGAAGATATTTAGAAAATTCTGGTGTCTGTTTTCATTTGCTTTGGCAGAAAAGTAAGGATGTTATTATTTTCCAGTTACAAATTACCTTCCTGGCCTAAATAATCACTGTAAGTTAATCCATTTTTTTTGCACAGAGATTCTACAGTGTAAGTACTAATGGAAGATCTTTCTGAATTGTCCTGTTGGGATGCTGAAACTGTCATAATTTGAAGACGATTTTGAAAGATGTCAATAAAAAGCTGGATTTCTTATTCTGATTATTGGAAACAACATCAAAGTAGAAATCAAAGGCACACCAATGGAAAGTAAAGTGAAAACAGAAAAGGAAATATGTGATGGATCACTTGAAAAGGCCAATGTTGTTTTCACCTCCCTAGCTGGAAGGACAGGACTGTAAGATGCTCAGCAGGTATAAAGCATCCAGTTTGGTTTAGTGTGAGTGTCAGTGTTTCTGCTGTCTAAAGTGTCAGCAAGCACAGAAAAAAACAACTGGCAATTCAGGACTGGTTGATGTATAAAGAGGATAGTACTGGGATTTAAAAAAATCCATCTTCTAATTTGTTAAGTGGTGAGAGTAGTAAAGGGAGTGAATCTATCCAAGTACAGACAGAGGATTATAAATTAAATTAAGTAATCAGACAGGCAAAGGCTTTTGTGGGGTGTTAGATAACAGCAATTGTTACACAGAACAGCATGAAACAGTTTGGCAGGGTGTGTGTTAGGGGTAGGGAGACGACCTTTTCTGGCTGCCAGATACCCACCCAGTCTTTTGCTCACTCCTCCTCAACAGGAGGGGACAGAAAATAAGTTGATAAAGACTGAGTGATTGCTTTCTAGTTACTGTCATGGACAAAACAGACTTGACTTGGGGCAAATGGATTTCTTGCCAATTAAAAATAGATGTGGATGGTGAGGAAAGCAGATGAGAACTAGAACAGCTTTCACCCCACGCTGCTTCCCAGGCTTGACTTCACTCTTTCACTTCCCGCCCTTCCACCTCCTCCAGCCCAACCGGTGCAGGGGATGGAGGCTGCAATCAGTCCCTAACAGCTCTGCCTCCTCACAGGTTCCCCTGCTCCAGCATGGGCTCCCCATGGCTGCAGCTCCTGTCGGGATAACCAGCTCCCCTGGGGTTCCTCCATGGCCACAGGGGAGGAGTCTCTGCTCAGGCCCTGCAGCACGCTCTTCCTCCTCCTGCCAGCCCTCTGTGCCCCGGGGCAGTTTCTCACACTTTTCCCCTCACTGCCCAGCACCCTTTAGCCCTTCCCTCAGGTGCCGCCAGCCCGGCTGAGGGGTCTGCCCTGCGCTGGGGCTGCTGGAACCGGCTGGAACCGGCCCGGGGCCGCCCCTCAGAGGGGTCTGTGGCCCCGCTGCCAGCGCCTGGGCACGGCACCCAGTGCAGGTAGGTAGGTGCACCCTGATTTACTGCAATAATGGAGTGTAATAGTTGTTATACAAGCTCAACGTGATGTACTGAGATGGTACTTCCCAGGTGCTTCCCTAGAGCTTTCGATTTTCGAGCACGATTCCCTGTAATTGACATTGGTTTGGCTAAAGCCCGTATTTATCTGCTTTGTGTGCTCACCTCCACAGACATGCAAGTGTGTGTAAGATGTTAATTAAAATCTGGCTGCATCTTATTTTTACAGAACAGGGGTAAAAAAGCCAGGTCTGTGGTACTGATGGGTTTCATTTTATCCATCTTACCTTTACCTGTTTAACACACGGATGGAGCATCCCAGTCTCTCTCTGGATTCTGTGGAGAGGGACAGATCCTTCTGGGGTGCAGTTCGTCTGACCCCTTTCAAATATCTACTTCAGGACAAACTGAATCCCATCCTCCATCACTTAACTGCTGCAAGGTCAGTCTATGATGGACGGATTGGTTGCTTTTTCATGGAAAACAGTTTTTTGAAAGACGTGGGGTTTTACTGGGAGGAGGCGCGGAGTATATCAACACTGCTGAATTTCTTGTCTCTTTTGCAGAAATGTGTAATTTTAAGAATTTATTAAAATGTCTGTCCGTACTGAACACCAGATTTTGACAAAACAAAATATTTACTGATTTTGGTGATGCTTAGAGGAAAATATTGAGGAAAAAAGGGGGAACCTCACAAAAAGATACTGATTTTAAATTGTCTGAAAAAGAAACAACTTTGAAAAGTCATTTTTTATGAAACCTCGATTTTAGTTACATGAATAATGATGTGTACCAGTCTGGCACTGATTTTGGTTCCCTTTTGGGTGGTGTTTTCATGCTTAGATAATGGTTAGAGGTGTAAGGTGGTGTGTAGCAGAAGACTACTGGAGGCTTTGGTGAAACCCCAGAGAGGCAGGCGCCCTTGACTTTGCAGCTTTCCTTCTCCTTACTTGCCGTGCTTTTTATGTTTGTTCATGAATGCAATACTCACACCACTGGTTTGTTCCATCTGATCTGGTGGGGCACAAAGAGCACAGATGAGCCTCACTTGGTGTGTATCATCTTCAAAGTGATGCTTGATTGTGAATTAAAACACAAAAACAAGTTAGGCCTTTTTAAAAAACACCACTACTTTGATTATCTGTAAATGAACAAAACACAACAGTGGCTTAGACGCATCAGGAGTGTGTTTTAGAGGAGCTGTTTGGTGATGAAGCTGCATGGCTTGTCTGAGTCAGGCAGCTGAAGCCTGAGGAAGCCCCTTATAGTAATTATCACAGGAATATCTGCATGAATATTCTATGGGTTTGTTGTTCTCTAGATCTCCTTGTCACTGTATTGCATAAGGCAGACTTTTTTTTTAGATATGTTAATATTTTCAAAAATGTTAAATTTGCTCATGCCAATGTCACGACAGCAGGTTCGAACCTGCATGTTTACTAGACTAGCACTAGGAGTCCCAGTGTCTGCACAAATGTAACTCAAAGGGGTGAGTGCACCTCTGCTCATGCATAACTTTCAATACTGAAAGGATGTTGTGGCTTTCAATGGGAGCAGAATAATTCATTTTTACCATTTGAGAGTTGGGGACTTCCTTTTTTATTCTTTGAATCTAAATTGCCTCTATTTGAAAGATGCAAGTGCTTTTCCACTCACACATGTAGAAGGGCAGTGGAAGATAGCCTGTCATGGCATTTGTATTTCCTCTTGCAAGCTCTCAGAGGATTTATGCATGGTGTTCTAATCCCCCGGGGAAGCATTCAGATTTACAATTTTAAGCCACCACTCATCCAAATTTTGGCATTCAGTCAAACAGAAATTTGTCATAGTTTATAATGCTTGTTAACGAGGAACATAAAAAATTAATGCTCATTAGGGTGCTCATTAATATGCATGGTAGCCTCAGTTTTGACTTAATTAAGTGAAGCACCACTTCATAGCGGTATTGTGTCACTGCAGTAAAGTTCAAAGCCATGCTGCAGTAACAGGGTGGAGCAGGGCTTCCTTTGGGCAGCATTTCCCTGTAATTTGTTGTGGGGCATTGCTCGTCTGCTGCTCTCACTTCCTGAGAGCTAACAAGAGCAGCTGCTGTAGAGCTGCTGTTGATATTTGTTATTCAATGTTGTAGCTACTTGCATTCTGCAGTTTTTGGAATTCAGTGCACAGCGCAGCAGTAGTTACTAGATAGATTTGTTTGTATATGCACCTGCCCTTATGTAACTTTGATAAAGGTTGTTTCTGGGGAGGCCACCGGAATTTCTCTTCTTTACAAAGGTCTTACAGGTCTCTGAAATCCAGAACATAGGTTTAAATCAGCGTTGTCAAAAGTATAGTTGTGAATATTGATGTGACTGGCACATGTAAGGACATGTGCACTAAGCAGCTGCTGATAGCTGTGCATGACTGCTACTTTCCTGAGCTCAGCTGGGTGTATCAGTTTTAAACAGTCTGTGTCAAGTCCACAGGACCCTTGCTTGGTTCTGGGGTAGTGGGGTCAGCACATCTAAATGCAGTTCAGAGCCTGGTAGGACTTCTGCTGCCTTAGATTATTAATTTATTAAACAACTGCCATTATAGCCTTACAACTCAAGCCATAGGAAATTCAAGAGTAATTAAAAAAATATTAAAAAATCCACTTGGGGATGTGAACTTGGCAAGAAGGCTTAGCACACACTCAGCACACTAGCTGAAAGTTTCCTGGCTCCATGTTCCCTCCTCTGCCTGCTTGCAGACCTCCCCTGGGGCCTGTCTCCTGCCAGGGAAGCATCTGGCCAGGAAGTAGCTGTCACTCACCCAACTCTCATGGGACAGGCATTCCTGCCCAGAGCGGGGTACGGCTGAGGGGAGGCAGGGAGTGAGCTGGCAAGATATGAGGAACAGATAAATTGGTGCTGAGGCAGAACTGAGGCTGACACTTGTGCCTGAAGGACCAATTTGCATGAAGAGATCCAGAGATAATGACGCATGGGCAGGGCAGAGCTCTGGTGTGGCAGAGAAGCATCCCGTCAGACCAAAGTCCACAGCAGGTTCCCCATTCCTCTGAGAAACACTTGTCTGAGTAGACAACATGCTCTGATTTTTCTTCTTCCCCTGTTCAGCTTCATTGTCTCATATTCCTTAGTATGAATTTAATAAAAATGCAGTATGACATGGGAAATATAAATAACGAAGCTCATTTAACCTTCAAACCTCATTTAACTTCATCTGCATATGCATCATACCCTCAATCTCTACTTTTTACATGCTTCAGAGTTTAGACTTTTGGTGAGGCAGAGTGGGGATGTCTGAACTGGACACCAGTTCATGCAGGGTGCTTTGGGAACCATCTGTAGACACAGTTCTTACTGGTTTCAGTGGGACTCACAAGAGGTTTGTATCCAAATCAAACTTCTTGGGTCTTCATGGGAAGGGTTCAGTGGCTTTGGTTGTTTGTATAGCATTTAATTGCAAGAGCCTCTTGTTATCTTGAGCTGCTAAGTGCAGAAAGTTGAATGCAAAATTAATGACTCAGTATTGCCCTCCTCTGGATTTTGCCCTTAGGGGACTGATTCTTTACAGCCCGATTCACCTGGCAGTTCTGACTGGGTGTGAAATGCCACCTTGCTCCAAGAGAGAGAAGAATTTTTTTCCTGGGAGTGTTTCATACTTGTTTTGCACACAGGATATTTGTTCTATAACAGAAAGGACTGCAAGGAATTACTCGTGACATCCAAGGAACTATTTCTAATTTATGCTCATACTAAATTAGATGAAGAAGAGGAGAGCTTTCCAAACCCCACAGAGTCCTGGGGCCATATTGCTGGGGAAGGAGTAAGGTGTGAAGATGAGTATTTAGATGGGCTGGATTCAAACCCCAGCTTCCCTCTGGGGACTACTCAAGTTCTTGAGTGTGTCTGGTGGCTGAAGGCCAGCCACCTGCAGATAAAGACAGGTCACTTATTTAAGCATTAGAGCATAATATTATAGCATACGATCATGTTTTGCCAGATGGAGGGGGAAAAAACCCAAACCAACCAGATATACCTCAAACCTGAATGCCAGCAGTCACTTAGTGAGCATGGCTGACCACAGACCTAATTGCTCTCCCATGATGCCCTGGCTTTTTCTTGGACATTGCTCCATTGCTTTTGTAATTTGATTCAAAGGCAAAAGGTACTTTTCATACCAGCCCACTTTAGGTGATAAACAGGCTGAGCGAGGAACAGAGACTGGCTCTGCATTTTCAGAGCACATCAGCACAAAGTTATTTAGCACAGGGGATTGTGTGATTTTGATTCACTGAGAGAGCTCATGAAGTTCTCAAGCTCTGATTCCACCAGTGGTGCACTGGCCCATTTTTAATAGTCAGGACTATAATAAAACAGCACGCATGCAGGCACACAAACTAATTCAGGCTTTGACATTGGGATATTCTCCATCTTTATTCATCTAGGTACTTTCACTTGCTTCTAAATTCCCTTTCATTGCATTTCAGGAAGGGATTAAACAACGCTGGCATTAAAGGTGCTGGTGGAAATGACATGTTTCTGCAGAAGCTATAGTAAGCCCAGCTAGAAAATACAGCTTAAAATGGCCCTGCAACCCCAGGGGAACAAAAGGTAGAATTCGATCTTTCAAACAGTGGTGATCAAATACCCCTTACTGTCTGACCAACTGCAATGCCAACAAACAGCACAGCTCGGGTGAAAATGTTAGAGAGGATAGATTGCAATTTCAACAGAGTGCACACATCCTGTGATGTTTGGGAATACATGTGATCTGTAGAATTCAGTGCTTTTTACTTTCTGTTCTTTAAACTAAAATCAGTCTATTTCAAAGGAAGAGCATGGTAGGGGAGGAATCAGTGCCAGGTGGCCCGAATGCTTCCAAGCAGGAATAGTGTTCTTGCAAAAAGAACAAGTATGTGTGAGGTGGATGAGGAGTCAATGTCTTTTGCATGCATTGACCTTGAGGAGCATGGCCTTTCTACACCAGGATCCTTTCAGTGTGACACAGCTCACCTTCTCTCTGTTAGCAAGTAGTAAAGTGTGAATGCACCTGGAATAGGCTGCAGTTCTGCTCTTTGAAAATTTGGTCACTCTATTAGAACAGAAACAGAACAAGCATCTACTGACATGGTGTAGGTAATGGCTTTTTTTCCCTGTTTTTCCATTTCAAAGTGACTAATGAGGAAAAAAGGATGCAAAGAACTCTGTGTAGGCTCAAATCTTACCTGTTTCTGCCTATGCCACGTGCAAGGTATGTGGCCCTTCCTCTCTGCTGAGTCTGCAGGTTTGTGCCCTACTGGCCAGCTCTCTGATGAGGGATCCCAGAAGTGAAGAGGGGCCATGGAGCTGTGTATCAGCTCTGTAGCTGATATTTCCAGCTCATCACCAGGATGCTGGATAGAAACTCAGTGTTTTTATCAGTATGGGATTCAGTCCTTCACAGGGGGTGCAGTGCATCCATGTACCCCCACAGATGTGCCACAGGCCTCAGTGCACAGAGACTCACATGTTAACAGGCAAATGTTAAGACATCTGAGAAGCAAGAACCTAAAGTTCACATTTTTTTCAGTTTTCTGAAAAAAACCTCTTATCCTCAAACCAATATAACCTTAGTGACATTGGGTAGAGTAAATAACTAAACTTGCTGAACAGTTTTTCCAAATTTATGCAGTCTGGGAAGGTCAGAGAAGCAGCAAAATTTTCACTTCTTTGTTTAAATCAGATCAGTTTTTGTCAGAAGAACTTGTCTTTAAATAGGGATTTGTGATTATCTACATTCTGACCTCTTGTTTTAACACCTTAGTGTCCCCACTAAGGTAATGGGACATCCCCTTTCAGGAGCTACGTATATTGGATACATATATAAGGAATTGCATGTCAGTGGTTTGACACAATTTATGCAGGCAGTTGTGATCTAGAGATTTACAGCTTACTGAAGGAGCTGAAAGTGCCATTTTGCATTACTTTCATGGCTCTCCAGGTTCAGATGGAAGGTACGTGGCCATTACCACCTCCTCCCAGTCTACCCCTGCACAAAAGTGCTAAGAGCAGACACTGGAGTTCTTTGGTTTTCTGCCAGTATAAGGAAACTCTTATTAGTTTTTCTCCCAGTGAAGGCATATGGTAACAGCTTTGCATGCAAAGAGCAATTACTGGCAGGGTAAAGGACTTGAGTATTGATTTTAAGTCAGGGTATTTTCTCTGGCTGAGTACTTGTAGGATTTTCGGAATGCAATAATATATAAGGAATGGCACTAACTCCAGACATCTGATCATGTCAGAATTCCCTTTCAGCCCCTTTTCATTAAATGTGATCCCACTAACAGGGTTTTTCTTTCACTAAGAAAGCAAAGGCATAGATATGGAGGCAGCAAAAAGGAGACTTGCATTGTTTTGAAACCCTATCACCTGCTTGCAGTATCCAATTGAACAAGTCTGGCTTTTTGAAGTCCTGAACCATGAAAATAATTCTCAAAATACTCCTGAATACTGATCTATAAATGTTTGTATCTATATCTGTGTGTTTTTGCTCTTTTCTTTTGTAAGTCTTTTTAAAATACTGGTTTGTGTTAGTCCTTTGTCTGCCTCCAGGGATCTTTACTCAGTTGAGCTTGTCAAAATGTCTCCTACAGGTTTTCCAATTTCTGTCTCCATTTCCATTAGCACTTTTGGATGAGTGTCACCTGGACTTGGTGCCTTGTCAATTGGAAGGATCTCTGACCTTTTAATAACTGTTTTGAACTGTTCCTGCACTAGGGGAGTCAGATACTCACTTTACATCCACCTGCCACTTTTATTTAGGGAAGCAGGTATTGATACAGCCCCTGGGAAATTCGGGGAAAGGAAATACTTTTGATGAAGTTAACAGACACTTTGATGTCAGTACTGATGTATACAGATGTAGCCGAAAGAGGAGATGTGTGGATTAATTAATTAGAAAATAGTTGCTACTTGTGACTACCCAAGGGTATCCCTATGTACTCAGCACATAGAAACATCAATTCAGAGAAGTCATGTTTCCTTATTAGTAAACCAATAGTTTTGGCACGGAAATGCTGTCAGTGGAGAAA
Source organism: Apus apus (assembly GCF_020740795.1). NCBI lineage: Eukaryota > Metazoa > Chordata > Aves > Apodiformes > Apodidae > Apus > Apus apus. The sequence goes on along the minus strand of NC_067293.1, from coordinate 10,988,270 downwards.
CCTGTCTGAAGAGATCAGCCACTTGAATGACATCATACAACATCTCTCCTGAGAATGAGCAGCAGGGACAGATAAGCAATTTATTCTCTGCTCAGCACCTGCAGGCTGATGGGTTGCTGCCCAATTTCAAAAGCCATGGCTGTTTAAAAAGCCAACACATGCCAACAATTACTGTGCAATGCCCTCTAAACTACTTCATATCTTGCTCTTTCCATGTGTCTGCCTACATTAGCACATGGATGCATTCATTTCCTACTGATGTGCTGCCTAAATGTAAAGTTCAGCCTCGTTTTGTCAGTTTTCTGTGTTGATGGAGAAGGCCAGGTGGTGATTACCATTTTTAAGATACAGCTTTAGTGATAGGGAGAACTGTTTTGTGATACCTAGGAAGTGCTTAACTTTAAAAACTTTTTATAAAACATTACAGTTCACGATCTGTCTCACCCCTGACATTCCACAACTGTTGCCTATTGGGGGCAAGGTATTTTATAAAAATACCAAGTTGTGATAAGGCCAAAGAGTTTCAGTGCTGACCTCTTGTTTATTTTTTAAAAAAAGAGAAAAATGAGGATTTTTAAAAATTCCTCTTCACTAGTGTTCTACCTTGAGATGTTTAGTTTAAGTTAGCTTACCTACATTAACACACTTGTCTAACACACATGCACCAAGGAAAGCTAAAGAGCTGTCAGATGACACCTGATTATTCAAACTGCAAATTACCCATCATGCTAAAGTTTTTCAGCTGTATTCCTTGCATGGACAGCCAGGTGCAGGTCCTCAGTAAAATTCCACCCTGAAGTTAAGCAGCTTCTTTAGCCTCTGGTAGCCTTTTCTGCTGTGAAACGTTGGTGGAACTAGTTAGTGACATAAAGGTAAGAGGAGGGGCTGGGTTAATCCTCACATTTGTTTCAGTATAAGTGTTTTTATGTATCTGTGTGAGCTTTATGATAACATGAAATATGGAGAATTGTTAGATTCTCTTTCTGTTACCTTACAGGTAAACTAATCCTTGGTGTTTTCCTTTGTCTCTGCTTTCCCATGGAAGTGTTACCAAGCTTTGCATTTTAGCCTTACATGCAGCTGCTTCTCTCTGAGGTTTTCGTCATCTCTTCTGTCTTCTTTGTTAAGGAAAGAGATGTGCCACAACACGAGACTGATAAGAACTGTTATCATTTGCTCTACTTTGAGATGTCCTAAAAGGTTTAGGAGAACACAGATTTCTTAGGGCTGGGGAGAGTCCCCAGGCAGTCACCTAGGAGAAGGGTTGCTTATCTGCATAACCTGTCTGAAATACATCATGTCAAAAAGCATTTTGGGCTTTTGGTGTAAAGAATGCTTATGGGTAGCCCTTCTGTGGATTTCTTGTTGGATTTTTCAGTTGAAAGGGGGTTGGAGGAAACACACAAGAACAGAAGAGCCTAGCAAGAAGTTTATTTTCCACTATGAGCTGTTTTAAAATATCTTTTCAAACCTCTCTGTTTCTAAGAAGTTTTATCTGATATCTATTTGGCTTCTAATTTGTGCAGAAGGGTGTTCACTCATCCACAGCAAGGGATTATAGCTTTCTAGACAGTGCCTGATGCAGTGTGTTTCTGCTTTGCATTTGGGCAACCAAGTTAATACTGGTAGGAATTGTGAGTGAATGGGAAAGGGATGCTGGTTATTTTTGTGCTCCTTTCTGGTGGGATGGCATCCTTGTATTTGCAGAGTACCTCTCTAGGGTCTGCTCTAACCTTAGTGTTGAGAGGGTAGATATTAAGGGAGATTTTTACCTTCAAGGAAACAGCGCATTCGAGAGTCAGTGAGAAATCACAGATCGGACATTCCCTTCCAGGTTTTTGAAGTGTTTTTCTTTGCTCTTGAACTGGCTTTATACTACCTAGATCCTAAACTTCAGGAAGGTTATTTCTGGCTGGTGACAGAGCACTCAAGCAAAGAGCCTGGTTCACATTACGTACGTGGGGTAGGAGTGGTAGATGGTCAGCTGGTAATATGGAGTTATTTCTAATCAGAATTTGACATTAGCCTAAGGTTTGTTGTGGTTGTATTTGCCAAGATAATAGTCATAGCTACAGAGCACACTATGTGATGGCAGTGCTGCATAAAGGAGTTGGTAAAATACTATTGAAGAGCTGAACAAAGGGAGCTTTTATCACTGAATTAAGTTCAGAACAGTGACTGAGTTTTTCAAGACATGCGGTAGGTTTACCTTTCATTCATTTTGATGGAAAATGTGTATCTAAATCCCTTTGAGTAGCTCAGCCTCATTTCTGCAACCCATGTGTTCCTGCAGCTCCCGCTGACTTGAAAGAAAGATCATCTGTGCAAGAAAACGGGGTTGGCTCTAGGTTAGTCTCAAAGAAATGAGGAAACTATACTGTATAGCACAGAAAATATTTTAAATTATAGTAAATAATAGATGATTTTTATGATGGATGGCCATCTAGGCATAGACAAAAGGAAGCTTAGTGTACTTTTGAACAAAAAGAAATGGTGTTCTGCTTCCTTCTCCCTGTGCCCCGCGCCCCCCCCGCCTCTATTTTTTGGTGCTCAGATTATAAAGAATAGAAGAAGTACACTTAAAGCAGTGCCCCTGTTGTCCTAAATGGGTCATTTACTCTGAGTTGTCCACAGGATTCAGATTGCTCATGTATTTTAACAAGATATTTTAAAATACCTTTATTCAGGTAAAAAACCCCAAACATTAATTATTGTCTCAGGGAGTATGTTTTGATTTGTAATGTTTATTGATTATTGGTGTTGGGAAAAATGTCTCATAAGGATTTCACACTATTTGACCAGGACAACCTCTAGTTTTAGAGAACTGGTTGTAATATTCATAACTGAAAACAAACTTCATCCATATTAAAACCCAGCTGAAGCATATGTGCCTAATTAAACAGCCAAGTGAGCTTTGGCATGTGTCTGCAGCTGAAGCTGTTTCTTAGAGAGACTTATACTCTGAATTTATCTTTATTAAGGCCTTGTCCAAATGATAAATATATGCTGCCTGCTTGGTATCTGCCACTTGGAAATAAATCACTTTAGGATTGATTTGCTAACAGCTTTCTTCACTCTGTGTCCTGCTGCCTGGGAGGACATGCTGGAGTTCTTCACAGAAGCACACAAATAAGTTTGAGCTGCTGAGAAAAGAAAGCTAACAGCAGCGTGACTGGCACAGATGTCATAATGACTCCTATGATTTAATACTTGTGGAAGTGCACACATAACTAGAGTTTTGCATGGGCTCTACTGGCAGCCTTATTTCAAGCTTTTTCTTTTTGAGTGCAGAACCTGAATATGGATGTGCATCGGCCCACCTCCTGCCTTTCCTGAATTCTAGAATGTCATGTACAGAGGAGCCTAATTCTGCAGTTCTAGTAGTAACTCTGGAACCTGGGTTTCTGGCTAATTTTGGGGCAGCTTAAACAAAAGTTTTTGCACTATGAAGCTATTCAATACAGAGACTGCTTTTGTGAAGAGATGAAGTAAAATCCAGAATGTTAATGCTTCCAAATATTTGGAGCTATATTACTTGCTCCTAAACTCAGATTTGTTTTCATTGTTGTGGCTCTTCTATTCTATGTGCAGAAAGGCTGACACAGAAAGATGCAGCTGAGTGTGAGTGACTTGGTAAGGGAAATGGGCTGTGCAGCAGTGCCCAGGCTCACAGACAGTGCTGGGCAGTGGGAGAGAGTGGCGCTTCCTTGTCTGGTCTGGCAGAAATCCCCCCTCTGGCAGTTCTATCTGGGGCTGAATTGAGACCTAAGAAGACCTCTGTAGGGTTCATTGTCTCTTCCACTTAACAACTATGAGTATTTTAATTTTCTTTTGATGGACAGCATTATGAATGTATTGCTGTGTTACTATAATATAGTCCAAATGCTTTGAAAGAAAAGAAGGACCCATTGCCAAAGACCTCACAACTGTTACTGGCATTGTCACAAGTGAGCCTTAAGCCTGTGCTTAAATTTAACACCTGCTGAAGTGCTCAGTGAAACTGGGATGGTACAAGTCATATGTTTAAACTTGGGTAGTTGAGTAAGGTTTTGACTGACTCTGAATCTGAAAAGGGTTTTATGGAAGTGAAGCTGATAGAATTTAATAGAGTTTGATATCACTGAAATTTTTGAACTGTATAGTACTAGTTAATGGAAAAATATTCTTGCTCTAAAACACTGGTTTTAAAATGCCTAATATGTTTCATAAAATTCCTTAGAGGTTTTCCATAATGGTATTTAAACTGGTGTATACTGTAGTGCTTGATGGGCCTGTGCTACAGCCTGACTTTGATGTTCCTGCAAGCCCTGCGTTTGTGACATTGTCTTCTGAGGAATTAAGAATTATACTAAAATGTAGTGGTTTTTTAATTATATACAAACACAACTTCAGAAATTGCCTCTTTAACCTGAAGAGCCCCTGGAGCCAATCTTGGAGTAAATCAAATAAAATGCTTCTGCATTTTGGTCTTCTACCTGCTACACAGAGCTGATCTAAAAAAGCTCTCTGGTGTTTTTGAGGGCAGCTGTGTTGTTCAACTGTGTAGTAAGCAAAGCTGAAAATTTTGTTTTGTCCAAAGTGTGCAGATACTTTGAGATGTAGCTAAAAGCCTTTATGAAAGAGTCCAGGTTGCACGTGTTGGCTTCTTTCTGAGTTAGAGTATGGCAGTTGATTTCTGTGTTTAGGAGTTGAGCTTGGATCTCCGCTGACGTTACCTGGAAAGGAATAACTTCTGCCTGTGATTCACATTAATCCTAAAACAACTGGAAGTAATGAAAGTTTGCAAAGTATTTTTTACAGGCACTTTTGAGACATGAGGAAACTAATTTTAAATTTGTTTTTCAGAAAAAAAAGTTATGTCCTATATAATTTGTGCAATTTCTGCCTCTGGTTCAAATAAATGGAAAAATTTGTAGCTAAAGGAGGATGATCAGAACTATAATTTTAAAACTGAGAAGCATCTGACTTAAAGTACTTTATCAAATTAACAGTGCATGAGCAAGGGTATGCCAGGTGACTGTGAAGACTGAAATAATCTTTTACATGTTGCTGGATTCCTACTTCTCTACTGGGGTATTGACTGGAGGGTATTAGTAGCTGTGGATATAATGCTTCTTGGTGGGAGCAGAATCTTTCTACTCAGTGCAGATGGTGAAAATGGATGGGATTTGGCCAAGAGCAGAATCACTAGAATTTTTTTATTTCTTTCTTGGTTTTATGACATGCTTGCTTATGAGCAATGTTGATATTGAAGTAGTATTTTCAGATTGTGGTTGAATCTAGAGAATTGTAACAAATGAGTACTGATGAGCAATTGTCTCCAGTGTGTTTATGGGAAAGCATATGTGTTTCTTTCCAATTTCATTAAGTATTGGTTCCTGTAATAGATGCCTCCCTTAAAGACAGCAGCATGATCAATAATAATGATTGTTACAATGGATTGTGGATGTGTATGTCTTTTCCTAACTTTTCACCCTGCCTGTTTTCCTTTGCTTATTTGCATTCTACTGGAGGCTTCCTTGCAGCCAGGCCACTGCCTCTCGGGAGAGGCTGGACATATTTTTAATTTGGCAGAGTTGTCTATCTGGTTGTCCCTTCAGTCTTTATTACTGTAGACAAGCTGTGTGCCATCTCTACGGCTGTTTTCTCGGGGCTGCCTTTCTCCAAAAGACCATTTAAAAAGAACAGCTGACATTTCACACTGCGATCTGGAAGCTGCCAAGTGGTTGTTTTACCCAATAATCTGATGGCTTTTTTCTTGGTAATTCTCTTCTAACCGCTCTTAATTGCACAGAAGAGGCTGAGGAAAAAGAAGGGGAGTGGATAAGTTTGTTTGGAAGAAAAAAGGGGGAAAAAAAACCCCTTTAGTTTGTTCAAGCTTTTTAATCTCCGAAGCACAGAGCTGCTGATCCTGTCAGGGCAGCAGCTGCGGTCCCATGGCTGAACTGGGCTGTGCCAGGGCCATATGGGGGCTGCAGAGGACACCATGACACAGCTGCCACCGAGGGTGAAGCACTCTGTCAGCAGCCCTGCTGCACTAGCAAACAGGATTACTGGCTAAAAGAAGATAATTCTTTTGCAAACTCACTTTCCAAGAGAGAAGTATCTATAGCTTAGTGCAGAACCGTTGCTGATGTGGGTTCCTGATGGCCATATAATTGGGACACAATAAAAGAGCGGAATGCTCTGGGAGCTCATGGAAGCTCTCCATGGGAAGGGCTTCCTGGGGTCGGTGTAGTGGTAAGAGTCAGTTGCTCTTCAGGGCCTTGAACCCTTACCTGGGAGGGCAGTAGCATAGGAGGTAGGATGGCTCTAGAGGAGAAATGACTCTTAGATACTTTTCTGATATCTCAGAAAAGTGTGGCTTAAAACAATTTGAGGTTTTCCAAGGGTGCAGCTATATGACCTGCTCAGGCTCTTTCCAGAATGGCCCCAGTCCTCCTTCCACAGCCAGCCATTTCCAGCACTGCTAAACTAACCTCACCTAAGCTGAATCAAGGAACTAAATGCACCACGGATTATGTAGCAGGTGAGATGGGATGTGCATGCAGGAGTAGGTGGAAAGAAGACAGGGTCCATTCCTTCCATCTGCAGTAGAGTCTTAGCTTGAGAAACCATATCCCAGATGCCTCAAAGCAGCTACTGTCAGCTTGGGACTGCTCCATTCACTCCTTGGCAGATCCCAACATACCTCTTATATTGAGGCAGTTTTTTGGCCTCTTTGTTCTGCCTGAATTGATGGTAATTAGGTATCAGCATATAAATTGTGCTATACTGTATGGCTTGGGTAATTCCCATATGGATTTAATTAAGTCAAGTGCAAATGTATAAATTCTGTATTTGTAAAAGTAAAGTGCTGGATTCCATTTTCAGAAAGGTTTTATTCTCTGAAACTGCTAATGTATTTCCACTGCTATCACACTTTAAATGAACTCATGAGTTAAGAACAATGACAGAGAATAAATTATCATACAGCTGGTAGAAATGAGATAAATAAAAGGATGTACATAAAAAATAAATGGATTCTGTCCCTGTGTGTGCAGAAGAACAGGCCCTTGATGATGAATGGCTATTAACTAGCTTAGTATAATTAACTGTTTTAGTGCTGCTTCAGGAAGAGGGGTTTGCAATTCTCCCTTTGAAGTCAAGTGTTGCAAGCATGTGCAGAGTGCAATAACAGCTCTTCTGTACTGAGAAACTACTTGGGAGATGCACAGAGTAAGAAGTGAGGAAATCTGAGACAGAAGGGTAATTTCAATATTTTAATTTTTGTAATTTTAAAAATTTTTCCTCCCCCCCAAAAAATCTGCAGCTGAAAAAAAATTGCCAGTGAAACACCAAGACAATTTGAGACGGAATTTGGGGCTCTGAGCATCATTGTGCAATAATCTCCAGGCCAGTGGGAAGGTATGGGCAATCCCAGGTAAACACCCAATGTAACAAGCACATTTCATCCTAAATTGGAGGAGGAAGACAAGGCTAGCTGGTGGTTCTCAGCTGTGTGAGTTTGTGAAATCTGCTATTGAAGTCAGTGGAGGGATGCTAGAAAGTCTGAGTTGTCTCATGGTGTCTCCCTCTGTCTGGTTGGTTACCAGTGAAGAGTATAGGAGAGACAGACTTGCTACTTCCTTTTTCATATGAAGAGAATGGAGCTGGAGACTGAAATGACTCAAGCTAAAATGAACATAATCTAATAATGTTGTGGATGGTGGTGTGGTGGTTTCTCCATGCCCCTCCCACCCCTTTTTGTGTTGGGGTTTTTGTTTTGTTTTTACCTGAATTATTTCTGTCATGCAGTTTCAGCAAAGCCTCCCAGGACAAGAAGGCAGCTAGCTCTGCAGGGACCCCCCATGCCCCAGAGAGGGCAAGCCCTGCTCTTCCTCTGCTCTTCTTCCTTGCCCCTCTATGTTGTAGTAGCCTGTGCTACAGTTAGCTTCCTGCTGTGCCCTGGTGGGCTTGGGTTTCTTGGATTGTGGGGCTTTTGGTTTGTTTTTAAAATGTGTATCACCATTGAAACCTCTGTGGTGTTGGTGAGGTACCAGGAGATATGAGTTTGGCACACCTGAGTAAAAGTGGGACCAAACCTGCCTCTCAGCTAGGAAACAGGGGTGTCAATTCAGGCTGTTCAAGCCATGGTGCAATGCAGGTGGAGATGTAAGGTTCAGATGGCAGAAAAAGAGAATAGGAGGAAGAACAATCACTTATAAGAAAGACCTGAAACTACTATATTATTTTGCCTTTAAAAAAAATGTGGGATCTAGCCCCAGATCCTTGTGGCTTTTTCTTAAATCCAGAAAATGTACCACACACATGTAATTTCATTAGAGAAGTTTAATAAATGAATACTTGAAAGTACTTCCGGGTTCTCTGCTGAAAAGCCCAACAGAAATGAAAAGCATTATTGCTGTTAGTGTCATTCTTGGTGTGGGCTGTAAGCCTGGCATTGCATGAGATTTTTCTACTGAACAAAGCACTCATGTTTCCTTCTATTGGTTTCCCTGTGCTGGAAATCCCTCTTCAGGGGAAGGATGGACTAAGGATTTAATGGGATAAATTGAGATTTAAATTTAGCTTGAGTGTTATTTCACACATCTGAACCAGTTCCTTGTGGTTAATTTCCAGGTTAACGTGTTTCTCTGAATATACATTTCTTGTATAATTTGAATTTCTTTTTATTCTACATCTTGAACTCCTTAAGAGCAAATGATTTATTTCACTGATGTTTACTCCTGTTGCTTTTCTTTCCAATGCTCTGAAAAGAAGGCTGTGCAAAAGGGCACAAAATCCATACCAAGAAAAGAGCAGTGCTGGTCTTTGCCTACAAGGTGATGCTATTGTCAGTGAATGTGAATAATTCTTTTTTTCTTTTCTATAAAGGTCTGATCTTTCTTCATCCATCTAAGATAAAGCTGTCTGTCCTATAAATGCACAGTGAAGTGTAATTTCACATAAAATCTTTGTTCTATGGTCAAGTAATGTGATGTTCACATAAAGGATAAGAGAACTTGACAAGCTTCAGCTCACCAAAATGGTAATGTTCATCACTGCCTGAATCTAATTTGAGCTTCCTTTCTAGTTCACTTTCCAGGGAAGGAGACCTGAGAGACTGAATATGTAGAGGACAGGCTGTTGAGGGACATTATTACAAAGAACTGGAGAAAGAGAGCTACCCTCTGAGAGATGGGGCATTTTTAATCTCTTTCTCCTGTTTGTTCTAAGAAAATCTGATGAGCCTTGGGACTCTGCAGAAAGCAATCTGATTCTTGGTTTGGTTTTTTTTAAAATCTGTTCTTTCTTGGTTTTTGTTTGTGTTGTGGGTTGTTTTTTTTTTCCCATTTGTTTGTTTGGGGATTTTTTTGAGTTGAAAGTTGCCAGTGAGTGTTTTGTATTTTCTGTTGCCCTTTGGAGAACCATAGCAGTGTTATTAATCAGTTGTTTCTTCTATGCTAGTGAATTAATTAGTATGCCTGCTACACTGTTTATGCTTGATTTTTTTCTGATATATAGATCAAACACTTATTTTCACTCTGAAAATTTGTATGGATCAGTCTTTTTGACCTTCTTACACTTTGACAAACTTTAATTAACTCTCCTACACAAACTTCATGTAAAAGGAGAAAAGCTCAATATCATGGCTACTTTTGTTTATATCACTCTGATTCAAGGACACCCAAATGTTGCCAAGACTTTATTGATAATTTACGAGTCATTTGTTCAGTGATCGTGTCTACCAGAGATTGTGGTTATCTTTTCCTGGGGTCTGCAAAGACAGTAAGTTTCCATTTTCTGTTTAGGTCAAGATGTGACACTGTGTTCTGATGATGGTAGTCTGAGAATAATGTGCTTCTTATTAAAGATGAAACCAAACTGAAAAAGTCAGCAGGGTTCTGCTCATGATGCTTTCTAAAGGTAATGGGCTGAATCTTCCATACATTCGTAAAGGTTTATTAGTTTCAGTGGAGCTACTTGTAGTGGCTGGGGATCTGATGTTTATCCTATGACTCATTTTGGAATATATATTAAAAAAAAAAGAAAAACCTCAAAACCCCCCCACCCAATTCCAAACAGGAGAAATATTAGAGAAGAAGTTACCTAGCTGTTTCATTGGTCATCTGTGCAGTGCAGGTGCAAAATCTGTTGTAAGTGTGTAATCTTAGAATGCTTCATATTCAGTGGACTTATGTGACACACAGAGATGTTCACTCACTAATCCTCCTTCCAGAGGGAAGGCAGTATTGGACTCATTGCTTATAATTCCTTAAAGTATGTGGAGGCTTGTGAGCGAGGCCCTGTCTATAAATTAAACAATAATACTAATTCATGTGGAGCCTGGCAGTCAGGCAGTGACTGAAAGATGCTGTCTGATGTGCTCTCAGCACATGAACCTTTGATCCTTGCCAGTCAGATTAGGAGCAGCTTTTAAAACAGTCACATTGCGGTATTGCCACAAAGGTTTATAATAATGATTAGTGAGCCCGTAATTAAAGCCACTCCCAAACTGGAAAAGCATTCTCAGCAGACTTCAGAAACTCTAAAATGCTTGTTTATTCAATAATTATGGAGCATAATTATGGTAATGAGGTTAGCTCAGATTTACATATTAGCAATGCATTTTAATGATCTGATTATACAAAATTGAGATACAATAGATTACATTTTATATGGAAAAGTTGTTGTCAGACTGGAATAATAAGACAAACACCCCCCCCCCCAAGTAGATTTATTAGAGCTCAGGGAATTACCGTGTAATAAATCCTATGGTTGTAATGAAATATCAAGAGCAGAAAAAAAATTCAAACCATTGTATGAACAGAAATCCCCAGCTGCAGGACTACTGCTGAGTGACATGAAAGAATACAGGTTTCTTTTCTTCAAACTGTTTTTTTAAAATATCACCAAATAGGCTATGGAGTCCTTGGAGACAATTTTGTGAAGAACAGTCACTGCCTTTGTTTCTGAACAGTGAAGTTAGCAAGTCTAGATAAAGGAAATGACCCTCCTGTTTTCTCACCCAGCTCTCATCTTTTCTTTCATCTGTCTCATCCTTTTTTCCTTTCATCCAGGTTTTGCTTCTCTTGCTTTCATTCAGTGGTAATCTCTCAAAAAACCTTGCTGTGTTTTCTAACAAGAACATTTGTATTTCTCTGGTCGGAATAATTGTATTTCCATCATGTATGGTTTTTTGCTTTCTTGGGCTCTGTAAAGCTTTCAAAAAAATTTTTTTAAGGAACAATTTAGTCCTTTAATCTTTGCTTCAGTAATACAATATTGTCTTTGACTCATTAAATGTCCTTCTTTTGTTGTTTTAAGAGGTTAGTGATTTATTTTGTGCAGCATTGCAGCAAATTGGATGATCCTTAAGTCAGGGAAATCAAAGCAAGTCTGCATGTGATGCACTAACTGGCAAAGGGGATAACATACTGAAATATTCTTTTTGTATTTGAGAGGCTTGATCATTTTGGGTTGGTGTTTTTTTTTTTTTTTCAGTAAATATAAGATTAGGTGGAATAGTGTGAATAATAGTTAAATTAACATGTGAGAATTAAACAATTCTGAGGATGCTGAGACTGAGACAGTGATGTTCTTTCTCCACAAAGCAGAGCAATATGTGCTGGTTTTGTCTTCAGGATTCAGTCTAAGCACCAGTCTAGCTCTGCTGGAAATACACCCTGCTCCAGCCCATCACTCTGGGTTCAAGGACTAAGCACAGCGGCTCCTGCAGTGAACAGAAACTGCTAAGCAGAAGGGGTGGGAAGATCTGGCACTGTAAGAAGTAACATCTTTGGGAATAATAACGCTGGTTTACTGTCAGGTCCCACTAGCACCCTGGGATACCCAGCTCTGCCCAGAGCTTGTCACAGCAGCCGTTAAAAACTCCCATTTGCACTATAAAGCAGCACATGCCTGTTTTATAGTGCCAATGGGACAAAAATCAATCTGAAACCATCAGATCCCAAACTATTTGTGCTCAAGTTGCGTGCCTTATTCTTAAAACTTAGAAGTACATCTTTGTAAAATCCAGGGTGCCTTCAGTTGTAGCTCCTGGGATGAAGGTGGAGAACTAGCAAACGCCTTGGAAGAGAGGAAAGATTTTGTGTTAATCTTCTTTTTAAGCAACCAGATTGTCAGTGCTCATTCTTTTTAGTAAAGGAAGTTTTTTTCACTTGATTCCGCACATCTATAAGCACACAACCTAAGCCCGTGTTTTATGTGCATCTTTAAAATTTAATGAAAAAGCTGATACCCCAGACGTTGTATTTCCAAGCTTGTCCTTAACCAAACCCTCATTGCGTTATTTTTCGGATACTGTTATTTTAGGTTGCATTGTTTAGACACCAGCCTTTGAAAAATCTTGTCTGAAATTTATACTCAAGAAAACTTAGGCTGTAGTATTTATTATATATTGTAAGATTTGTTATTAATTTATCTTATTCTAAGATTGTCTTCTCTTTCTGCTTGTTGAATTTTCTTGCAGTTTGGGTAATTTCATCCTTGTCTATCAGCACACTAGAGACAGACTTTGCCAGATCTTGTGTTCTCTTCTCAGAGGGAAAGATCCACGCTTGTACTCCCTTTGTCTTTATTTGTGTACAGGTGTTATGGAGCAAACCTAATCATTCTGCTTGTCTGCCAGTGTTTCAGAGTTTGCCTGCAGTTCAATGAATGCCAAAGAACAAGACTGAATTGTACTGTTTACACTGTTCTCTGGCTGTGCTGGACAAGGGCATCTCTCAAATGCAAGGCACGGTATTTTGATTGGCATATTTTTGCAGGGGACTCTGTTAAACAAGGAAGTATCTTCTCTAACTCTTAGCAGCAGCACTTGTGAGAACTAAACCAGCCCTGCTCCAAAGGCTCATTATCTTTCATGGGTTATGGTGTCTTATTCATGTGAAAATAGCCCCAGAATTTTCCAAATGAGCATCTCCTCCGTTTTTCAGTATTATTAATATTAAATAATTATTAACTTTATGGGTGTTGTCCTTGATAAAACTGGATGAACGATATTATTTGCATCTAAGTTTTTCTGCTTTCTACTGAAATCAGTGGGAGAGAGTCACAAAAGTGCAAAGATGGCAAAAAGCCAGTGTTTGTGAAGAGTGAGCTCTTTATCTTCCTTCTCCAGAACTCCTTGCAGGAACATCTCCAGTGGTTGTCCTGGAAGCAGTTTCATTGTCATGCATTCAATACAACCTTCCCTCTTAACAAAAGAAGATATAGTTCTTTATCTCCCTAATTAAAGCTTAGACTTCAAAACATTATGTATTGTCTGTGTCTCTAACCATCTTCTAAAATAAGAATAACTCTTTCTTTAGGGGAAAAGGATCTCAGTGCCATCTCTACTTCATGGATTTCGAAGTTAGCATGTGAGCATTGTGAACTGAATAAATCCGATGGGTGTTCAGTGCTTCAACACAGAAGCATGTTACCCAGGACATTATTGCCTGGGGCTAGGAACAGAGAAGCTGCAGATCCCTGCCAGACACACTACAGACATACTGACACATCTCTGCAATGTATTCTTACTGGCCAATGCTAGCTTGATAAGTTAATGTAAAAGTCAAGCAATTCAAATATCTCTGCACCAAGCTGAGGATAGTTATATCCTTTCTTTTCGAAGTCAAATATAAATGATCCTGCTCATTTAAAAATCTCCCTGCTGGGTTGCCCTAGCCAATTTCTTTTATCCTATGACTGACTGTGCTCATTGTTCTGGACTGTATTTGTCATTTTGAGTATGTCGAGCTTTCTGCCTTATATATATATTTTTTTTCCCCCCCCCTGCCTGGGAATGCTCTGTTACATGTTTTTCCTGAGCAAGATTTCCTTACATCTTTCCTTTCAAGCTGTCTTTGTTGAGCTTGTCAGCTTTTGGATACCTCTTCCCAGGAAAGATATGGTTAAAAGCAAGATGGTGGGAATTTTGTCCTCAAAAGTAATTGAGCTTGGATCTCTTTCATCTGCCCATGAACTTCTGAGCTTGTGTGAGTCCAGTGTTAGCTCTGCTGCCTTTGAGTGAGGCTGGTTAACTGTAATTGGCAGTAAAACATTTTTGTAATCTTTTTGGTACAAAAGATGCTAGACAAGCAATAAATTATACCATTTTCTGTTTCATGAAACACATGAGAAAATTAGTGAAAATAAAACAACACTATAAATCTAGCTCCTCAGTATCCAAAGTGAGTGATTTCTTGCAAGGTGGCTGGGGAAGCCTTGTGCCTCTCAGTGTTACTCTTGGGGGGACCAGTCTCATGATAACTCAGATATACAAGACAAATCTATACATACATGTATGTATGTATACAAATACATTATTTCTATGTGCTTCCAGAAAATGTTGCACTTTTCTCCTCCCTGAGATTTTATGTGCTGTTCAAAGGGCATGCGAGAGAAGAGGAAGGTTTTTTTGAGATGAAAATGGACTCAAGGGGCTCTGTGGCCATACGGAGAACAAGTGTGGGGCCATTTCTTAGCCTGGAAGCTCTGCCTCCAAGGGACGGGTGCTGCTCCCTGTGAGCTCCCACCTAGGCATTGGTCCCAGTTGAGCTCTCATGGGGCTGCTCTACCCTTCCTGAACAATTTCTATTCTAAGCTCAAACTGAACACTTTTTATTTCACTCTGTGTAATCAACCACAGTTTATGCAAAATAATAATGAATAAAGTCTGTAATGATGGCTCCTGTATAATTCTGGGACTGCGGTGAATGAGATTTGCTCTGCTGGGTCAGAGATATGTGATGCTTCTCCCGGCACTATCAGTAGTTGCCTAGTGATGCCACTTGTGGCAGTCTGACTGTGATGTAGTGATGTAGAAATGAAATTGCAGATTTGCAGGGAGTTGCATTTCCAGCCAAAGGTAGAGAGACAGGAGGGCCTCATGGGCGTGTGATATTGAAAACTCGGGCCATGTAGTTTGTTGAGTTTAAATGAATGATAATAAATTCAACAAGGAGATGTGTATAGGAATTTTCAATTGATTTTTGTTAGTTGATATACATATCTCTCAAAATCCCAGAGCACTAGCAAAGAGGGGAAGATTTCAGCCAGCCTGCATCAGATGTGCTCCTGTTGTTGATTATAACTGCAATTTTTTTTTTTTCTGGGTTTCTGCTAGTTCTGTTTCAGGTATGTAGTTTATCTGTCCCCTGTGCCTAGGGACAGTGGCTGTACTGGGTGACGCCATGCCCTCCCTCCCAGGGGCACTCCCCAGTCTTGAAACCAACTATTGATCTGGCAAAGCTGCCTGGTTTTAGTTTTCCTTTCCTCAGGATTGGTATGTGGCAGATGGGGTAGCCTTGCAATGACTGGGAATTAAGAGGCAGGATCTGGCCAGTGGAGGTGAGGGACTGGGGCTACTGTGAGCATTGAGCTTTTAGTCTGACTCGTTGCATGCTGTAACCCTGGCACAAAACTGCATGGTCACAGTTTTGTTGACTTTATTTTGTTGACTCATTGTGCCAGTAGTGGTGAGGACTGGTTCCAGCAGGCTGATCTTTCTAGGGAGGGTGGAAGCTAGAAAGTTCCTTGTGGCAAATGAATAAAATTGCACAATGATGGACAGTTAACCGTTCCCATCCAGACATCTCCTTCAGCTGATGTTTGACATCAATCCTGTCATTAGTGGGCTATCACACTGCTTACCAGTATCTCTGGTTTCTGTAGAGGACTGGTGAGATGCAGGAGAAAAATAAGCTGCTGAAGTCCTCCAACAAGTTTTGCAGTAGATCTGGGAAGGGAATCTGGATCCTGCCCACTTCATTTCCACTGTAATGTTTAGACCATTTCACATTCAAATTCTGTCTTTTGTCTCGCTTGCTGCAGGAAAGGTACAGAGTGGTAAACAACTGCTGGGAATAAATGAGGTTGTCATGCTAAGTGTATTCCTAGAGGAGTGCTATGCTGCCTCTTTTTTCTTTATAAAAAACAGCTGGCCCATAGTCACTGTAGTATCTATTCCTTTGATAAAAGCAGGATTCAAGTCCCCCAGTCCTCACAGAGCATCTCATGCTGCCTCGTTGCCTGCTGATGATTGAGAACACCTATGGTTCTGCTGCAAACGGCACACGAGCTGCTCGTTGGCATCTTTTCCATCAGCAGCTTTTGCTACAACAGGCAGGAGGTGTCTGTTCAGTCAGTGCCTTGGAGCCTGCTTCACCTTCTCTCCCATTGACTCGGGTACAGCGTAGGCAGAGTAATGCCATGAGCAGTGCCTGAAAGGCCAGATAGGGCCAGCTGATCTGGGTAGTAACAGTGATCCCTATGGCAGGAGCTCAGAGAAGGGAATTTTAATCCTGATTAAC
Source organism: Apus apus (assembly GCF_020740795.1). Classification (NCBI taxonomy): domain Eukaryota; kingdom Metazoa; phylum Chordata; class Aves; order Apodiformes; family Apodidae; genus Apus; species Apus apus. The sequence continues at coordinate 10,971,969 of NC_067293.1, read as the reverse complement.
TCACTATTTGTTTTTTCTTTCTGCAGTAGATAGCTGTGAAGAATGAGGCAGAAGCAGTGAGCGACTGCATGAAGGGTGAAATAATGAACACCACTGCCTATCAAGAAAAGAAGTTTTGTTTGCCAAGTGAGTACTTTGTGCCTTTTAAATTCTGTAGTTTTTGATTACTGTTACTGTAAAAACAGGTAATTGGAGTAATAATAGTTGTATTACATCTTGAAGCAAACAGTCATTAAAAATAATTAGTCTTATAATTTATATACTTCTGCACAGAGAGACTTCAATATTGTGCAACAGAAATAATTTTAACCAGCAGGGTACTTCATATCTAAGCCAACACAGCCTTTTTCTATGCTAATTTTCAATTTGTTGGATTCCAGGATTTCATGGGTACTTATGATTGATGCTCTTTCAATCTCTTAGCACTGTCCCCACAGGCTCCCACAAAACAAGCAAATTCTGTTCACTGTCTTTGGCAGTCAAGGAACTGAGACTAGTGCCCAAGCTGGGGATAGGTGCTTAGTGAGGATTTGGGTACCCCACCCAAAATGATGATCCTGAAAGTCTGCTTAGTTGTCACCTACTGCTGAGAATAGTTGAAGTCTTACAGCTGACTCATGTCTTTATTTTATTTTTGTTTTCCAGCACTAAGAGTTTGCTTTGGCTCAGAGTGTCTCTGCCATCACAGCTCTGTGATGGTGTGATCCCAGCTCTACTTCTAAGTGACATAAGGGTCTCTTAGGTAGGTGATCTCTTACCTGTGACTTTTCATGCACTCTTGGCATATGCTGAATGAGAACTTTCTTTTGCAAAATTCATGCTGGCCTGGTCTTGCTGCCTGCATATTGCACAGGCAATGTGGAAAAAAGGGCAGAATTCAGAGTCCCACACCAAGACCTTAAGGCATGAGGTGGCAGTACCTGATTTTAGCTACAGATCCGTTTATGACTGTGCTTGTAAGGGACCTGCCTGGAGTCAAAACTCTTTAGAATTGTAATGAGCTTCTTGGGTCACCAGCAAGGTGAGTTAAACAGTAGATCCATTTGCTTTCTAATTCTACATTTTGGTGCCGCCTTCTCATGAATTCTGACTCCAGAATTCTTGCTAGAACCATGAAGGTAGGGGGGTGTGTGTGGGAAGTGTTTTAAGAGGGACTTTATTTATTTTTATGTCCCACCTTTAAAAAGGATAGTGGTTTCTTGTCTGTAGTAGTCTTTTCCACAATATGGTACAAAAGAAGACTTTATTCTTGCAGTACCTACAGGCCTTAGTCTGCATCACATTCCCAGGTAAAAACAAAAGATCATCAGTATCAAGCACTGGGTGCCCAACAGCATTGGCTGTCCCTCACTGGATCACATCACTAAGAACAGCCTCTTTTCCTTTTAGCTTCTGCTCCGTGGAGAAGGGTATAAGACAGTCCTCCTCGAAGGAGGGGGTTGAAAAAATGGTCTCAGCAGGACTTCAGGCAGATGTGTCTTGCCTAGCAGCCCTTTCTGCTGTGGGACCTGGTCTCTGAAGTTTGCAAAACTGTTTGTATTTGGAGGCCTTAGAGAGAAAAACCCACAGTGCCCTTTCCCATCAGGTGAGACACTGCTGGGTGCACACGTGGATACCACTTTCTGCACTTGTCTGTCCTCCACTTCATCGCTTTGACACGTGATTTTTAGAACATTTTCTGGCTGCCTGAAGTGAAAGTTTAGTTGGGCACTTAATCAGCTGCTGCACATACAATATGAAAAGTTAAAAAAAGGCCATATTTCTAACAGTAGAATAAAGTCTTCTGCTAATTAGAATATGATGTTATATAGTTTGACATGTTTTGCTTGCTTAAGTACCTGAAAATATGCAAAATTCTGGTATATCTCAACACAAAAGTTGCTAATACAGATTGCAGAGGGACTCCAAATCATTAGTTCTGCCTGTCTCTTGTCTTTAAGCTCTGTTATCTCTTAGCTTTGGTACTTTAATGTCTGTTCTGATGCCTATCTAAGAAAATATTTTGAACTGTTTACTTTCTTATTTATTTGTATGAAACTTTTGGGACAAAGGTCTGCTTCTACATGGCTGTACAGAAATACAAAAGAATTTCCTGTCCTTGTGAACCTCTGCTTGCCTGTGTCATTCCTGCACTGGGATGGCAAGAACAGTGTTGCAAGCAGAGCCCTATGCCTCTGGTTTGCAAGAAAGATTTTTTTGGAGGAGGAGATAGCCCACAGGTGTAATGTCAGCTCTCCCCCAGCAAAGTGCCCAGGAGGGCTGGTCGCTTCTTGCTATGAGCAAGGAGGGAGTGAAGAGGTTTCACTCTCACTCCTTTCCCATGGCATTTCCTGGAATTAGTTGGAAATGAGTGGTTTGAGACTTCCATCTGGAAAAGCAATTGAAAATAGTGCAGGGCAGGATACTTAAAAGCTTTTCATCTCTCATGCTCTTCCTTCTCACAAAAATATGTGAGGTAAGGTGGGTATGCCTTGCAAGGCATGGGTATGGAAAAAATGGGTCTTGGACACATTTCATTCCCAGGTTTCTTTAGATCCTGTTTAATTCCCAATTTCATTCTCTGTGGGATTTTCCGAGATAAAATTCTTTCCATCCATGTGACTTTTCCCAAAATGCAAGCTCCATGCCATTTGAAGTTTTTGTCTTTGAAATTAGAGAGCTGTGGTTCCATTGTTCTGAAGGACCTCTGTGTGGAGGTTTAATGCCCTTGTGGCACAAGTAAATATTCTGTGGAGAGAAATATCTAAGCACAGATACACACACGAGCCTTCGATTTGTTGTAGGCATTAGGATGCACAGTGACATTTCCAATGTCCATGCAAAAGCTCACGTTGGTGTGGGGGAAAAAAAGTATTATTGATTAATTGAGATAATTGGTAAAGTGAGCAGTAAGATGACTTTTTGGGATATTGACCTAAGTTCACTTCATGCTGTAACTCTGAACTTTTAGCACACTGCGTTAAGCTCTTCGCCAGAGAAGTATATCCTGTTATTGCTTTTGTTGCTGATGTTTACCCAGATTACATCTTATGTTGTGTTATTCTAACTTTGTTGCAATAAGTTCCATGATAGTATTGAATTATTCCCTTAATCAGTTAAAGTCGATTTCTGTTCCTCCTATGTGTATGTATTTTTAGGCTTTTTCTTACTCCCCGCTCCCCTTGGGCTGGTATTGTTTGCTCCATTTGTATTCTACCAAAATACCTGGGTTTTTTCTCTGATCTGAAAATGCAAAAGAAGCAGGAAAGGAGATTTGCTGCAAAAGCTGTGCAAATATTCAAATAAACCAGCCAGCTTCCTTGGCAAATATACTCTTTGTATTATGCATTCGTTTTTACTAAAAGATAATGACTGAAACGCTAAAAGGGTCCTTTCTGTGGCAGTCTAAAAGATTTTTCAGAGAATGAGCCTAGTGGTATTGAAATGTTTTACAACAGTTATTTGAAAACACAGCCCTAAGAAAGGGCACATCCTGGCATCACAAAACCTTTGAGATAAGAACGAAGCCTTGTTTCTTTAGCAAACAGAGCAGGTGCTTAGTTTGAAGAAATGCCATGTGCATCTTCTTTAAGAAACCACCAATTGGACACCATTAGAAAATAAGGATGGGACTGCTAATCAACTGCTGCTCTGTATTATACAGTGCATTCTGTTTGCAACTCTTGGCATTATTCTTTCAGCTATTTTCAGTTTTTTTCATTAATGAGATTGTCTAGTCTTTCAGTTTGTTTACTTGAATAAAAAATAGTTTTGACTTCCATTTTACTTCATGAAGCTCTTGGGAAAACAGTTTATTTTCCAGTGATTTAAGTAGTCACCATTGAATTGGCCCTTATATCTCCCTGTATTTTAGCTCTCAATAAAGGTTGGAGTGCCTTTTCTCCAGGGAGGAGCTTGGCTAAAGCCTCATGAGCAGAGTGATAAAGGGAAATGGTCTCAATGAACAGCTTCTCTTTGCTACCTTCACAGACAGAAGGTTTGTTGATTCTGTTTGCTGATTCATGGCTGGAATAAGTATCAGCTTTTTTTTTTTCCTGGCTGAAGGTAATAATGAGAAAGAAAGGAGACTGGCACTATCAAGAAAAAAAAAATTGAGCCAGATTGAATCAACAGTATAGAACCCCACGTGGGGTAGCCTTGACATTTGCAAGATAAACTGCTTGGCTCTGACTTCCAGTTGTTACTTCTCCTGCTTGGGATATGTAAATAAAGATTACTGATAATTTATTTTTGGAGATGGACTGCATATCTGTGCATTAGCATGTAAAAATACATGTGTGAAATGAGTAGGTTACTTGCTGTGCAGTGAAGTGTGGCACCACTGGTGAGTAGACTGCACCATGGGCCTGTGCTAGTGATTTAGGATTGTATCCAGAATCTCTAGAAAATGAAATTAAGTATGATAAATGGTACATTTGGGAGGAAGAGGGCCATACATTTTTAGAGTAAATTCTGGATTGCTGAACAGTTCCATGTAGGAAGTATTCTAGAGGAAAAGTGAATCCTTAAACATCTGAAAACGTGAGGCAACTGAATTGTAGAGGGGGCCAAGGGAGGAAGAAAAATCCCACAAAAGAACTTTAGAGATTAGGACGTGACAAAAGGCTTTTAATTAAAAAAAAAAAAAAAATTTAAAAAAATTTTGTGAACTCATTGAAGGGCTGTGGAAGCCACTGACTACAGTGAAATTGCAGAGGTAATGTGTCCTCCAAGGGGAGGAGATGGAGAACAAGAATCTCTAGCCAAGTCTTTAAAGAGGATTTTTCATCTTTTTTCCATTCCTCTAAGATGTAAAATTAAGAATATTAAAAGACCTAGTTGGTCCCTTCAAGAGGTAAATAAGTAAGATTTGACTTCCCACAATCTGCAGAGGGGTGAGAGCCTGCCCTGTCCTGCTGCCTCTCCTTCCTCCCTCCATAACTGGGCCTCGGATAACATGCCAGTGGCAGGGCAGGATAAAACAGTTTCTTAAATTGCCAGGCACTGCACCACTCAAAGTTACTTCTGATCTGCTCAGGTACATACTTGATTTTTTGAGCACTTAAGGAATTATTATTAACCAAAGAAAAAGAAGTCCCATTTGACTTCTGTCCTCAAGGATTCAGAAGAGCATTTAGTATGATTATTACTAGCACTGCGCCAGTCAGTTCTGAGCTAGCTGGATAGAAATAGCTGCAATGGTTTCAGCCAATATAACAGATTAAGATGATAAATCCAGCAAAGCCTGCCTAGCAAAGCTAGCACTGAACTAATACATTATTTTCTCTCCCTTAAGGATTGCTTCCATTGATGGATAATCTTTACAGAAAAGGAAGCTTTTAAGTCTCCAGACAATGGATAATAGATGCAAAATTGTGACCGTCATATGCAGTGAACTAATAAGCTCGGCTGAGCAGGCAACACGACAAGTGTGACACTTTATCAGGCAGTAAAAGCTGATTAGTTTGTGCGTGTTTAGCTGTCCATATGCCTTGTTATTGGAAAGGTTTTAGATAGTAGTAATAATTGGAATGGATGTGGCTTCATTTCCTTCAACATAGAAAAGGGAGGAAAGAAAAGAAAAAATAAAGCGAATGCAAATAATTTATTCTTCACCATTAGAGTGTAACAGATTGAGCAAAGTAATCCTGAAGGATTCAGAGTAACTGAATCTCTGGCTGCATCTGTAAGTTGAGTGGCAGAGCTATTTCACCATGTTGCAGTTTGGTGTGGATCTATGAAGAAAAGATAGAGAAGATGGGGTTACTGCAGAAGTTCTTGCGCTGGTCAGCTGTGGTAGATGAATGGCTCAAGTGAATATAACAGCAGCATAAGCCATCAGGAGGGGGCAAAACCCCACAAATGGCATTAGTGTTATTTATAGATAAATACTCAGAGCCAGAAATAAGTAATTTTATAGCAAAACACCTCAACCAATTTGTGCAGTTTATCATTACGCCTGAAATTAAATCTTTTCCATTTCCTGTCCTGAGCCATAAAATATCACTTGAGTACACTCAAGGTTGTGCTGTCTTTGTCCATCCATGGCTGATTGAGGCTGTTGCTTTTTGCGTGTTTTTTGTGTCATGTGGTGGAAGGATCTTTGCGCACAAGACAGTAAATAAGGTCATCTCAACCTACTGAACAATGTGTGTAGTCCCAAAAGGTTTTAGCAGTGAAAAAGACTGAAAAAGTTCTGAAAGCCCAGTTGAGGTGTTGGAGAAGGTTGCTCAGGTGTAGCAGTACTGGGCACCTGGTTGTACAGATTAGTCCTGGAGAATCTCATAACAAAGCTCTTATCAAGGCAGTGAAAAGCAGCCCCATAGTTTATATAATAATTTGGGTTAGGATATCTCAGGTGAGGCTCTGAATATCAGAAAAAGCTCCCAACTGCCTGTCCTGAATAGGGAAGTATGAAGTCTCACAGAGGTTTCAGCCAACAACCTATGAATGAAGTTGAAACACGTGGCTTTCCTTGAGCTGACCCAGTAATGCCAGTGTAAGAAGCTAGAATCTGGTGGTTTAGTGTGACTCAGGCAGCCATCCTTGTGTTTCATGTGTGGTGAATTCTTCGTTTTGGTGTCCCTTTTTACTTTAGCTTGGAACTACTGAATTCAGCTCTAGGTGTGAAATGAAAATTATAGTGTAGTTCAGAGAGAAGCTGGTATCATTGTGTGAGCCTTGACAAACATGCAGGAGGGTGTGGGAAGAATCTGGATTCCAACATGGGTTAGTCCAGTCTGAATCCAGATAAATGGAGCAGAAAGCAATTTTATGCTTGGTGAATTTTGCCATGAAAGTTTGCTTAGTGCACGGTTCGGCTCCTGGTTTTCTCTATGAAAGTTCATAAAACCCTTGATTAAAGCCATGTCTTGAGTGAAAGTGGTGGTGCCTCAAAACCCCCTCTGTAATCACGAGACATTGTTAAAAGTGTTTATCTTTCTGAAATCAGCTTTGACTGGTTTAGTGGACTCTTGCTCTAAGCCTCTGTGATGCTGAAGCTGGTAATGCAGTCATGCCACACTATGTCTCTGCACCTGCATGCTATATAGTCATCTTTCACTTCTAATAGTAGACATGATTTGTTCATGTGAACAGCCTTTTTCCTTCTGAGGCAATCTGAGGATTGTTGCATCATGGATGATGAAGCTGGCTCATCAGTGGTACAAAAAGCAAATGTTCTCTGTCTCCCAACATCCATACAAACTGGGGACAAATTAATTATCTAGTAATGCTTTTATTTTTGTTCTAAGCAGTGGTTTATCCAGGGAGCTACATCAAGGCCTGGGGCCATGCCCTGATCATCCATTTTGTACCATGCCCATATTCTTGAATCTGTTTAATTTTCTTCCTACAGGTTTAGTTGTGAGGCTGTGGTGGTACGGGAGAGCTGGCCAAAAACCTGATGGGTTCACAGCTCTGAGTAGTTCATGTTCCCCATGTGTCCAGCAGAAAAGGAGGAGGAGCAGCAGCTATTATTGTCCAACTGCATCTTTTGTCTTCCTGTCTCTCATTGTGAATCTTTATCACTTCTCAGTAATTCTTAGGAAACCATGTCAACAAGGACTTCAGAAAGCCACTTAGTTTGCTTGAGGAGCTCTATTTTTCTTTTTCTAGATCTGATTACTTGTTCAATGTGTATTGCACTGAATCAGCTCACTTGATTGTACAGATATCATATGAGAAAAATTGTATAGTCTACCAACAAAGATGAGATTTGGCTAGAACTCAGATGTGTTCCGTATTGGTTTGAAAAAGTGCTGCTATTGATTGCAAACACTACTACATTTTTTCCATCAAAGTTTTCTTTCAGTGGAAACTAGGATTCTGGTTACTTCCTTTTTATCTCCATAATGTTAAGGTGGTTTTGTTGAAACAAGTGAAAAAGTTTCAGTTTAGCTTTTTTATAAAAATGCTGAAGTCTTCAGGAGAAAATTATAAAAAAGAGATGAATGTTTTAATGGAAAGTTTTAAAGTCCTGCAGCTTAAGACCAGTACGAATAATTTTGCTTTTCTGGTCTGACACACCTCGTGTTTTACTCTATAAATTCTGTTAAGACCTTTGCAGTTTTGAAGTGATTGTAACACACATGCTAGGAAGATGGGTAGATGTAAAGATGCACTGAGATGTAGCAGCAACAGAATATTGAAATATGCTGCTCTATTGAGGAGTTTTAAGATACATATGACTGGACTGCAGCTTAAATTTCAGGAAAAAAAATCACACAATTAGACACCTGAAACAATGCCAAGTGTCTTGATGACAAAATGTTACGTGGGTCTGATACCGTGTTCATGCGTAGTACAGGATTTGATGGATATCTCCTCTGGAAGGTTCTCTGAGCCGAACACTGCACCATCCTGCTTTAATTTCTGCTTTATTTTTACCTTTGGTTAGATTCAGTTTTTCTGTACGCCTGTGAGCTGCCATCACGCAGCTTGTAGGTTTTTGTGAGATGCAATTTGTCTGGGATAATTCAAGCCGTTAAGCATGTAACCTTTTCAAACTGCTCAGGTCCTCAAGTTTTCAAAACCCCTTGGATTGTTTAAAATATGGGTTTTTTTACAACGTTGCATTTTCCTCAAAGTTTGCAGGTTTTTTCTGTGTTGTCTTTTTTACACAGCTTTTGCCTTGTTGCTAGGCGTAAACTCAGTTTTGGGTTTCAGACTGTAAGAAAGTACAGCTTTCCTTTTAGGTCAGACCTGAAGTATGTGGGGTTACCATACAGAGCAATGCCTCACTTGTCACCACTCACGACCTGTGAATCTGTGGTGACAGGTGTGCATGTCTCATCTACAGCGATAGGTGGGCTTGGACAGGTAGCACTGGGGTGTGAGGAGAAGGACAAATGTTTCTGCAGGCAGAACAGGAAGAAAGGGTGTGTGGTGAGCCTGGCATTTCTTGGCATTGTTTTCCTTTAGGTGCCTTCTGGAGGTTCTTTTTGGCTTTGTGTTACTGGTGACAATAGACTGCATCTAACTGTACACCCTGTTGAGACTGTGTGTTTCCCAGTATATTTAGGAAGTTTTTGGCACAACAGAATACTCTAAAGAGGAAGCAAAATGAGAAGTTACTTTCAGAGTAAAAAAAAACAGTTCTGAAAGCATAAAGTTAATTATGAAAAAAAAATATCACAGAGTGACATGGTATGAAGCAAAGACTGAAAAGAGAAAGGACCTATAAAGATAGAAAAGAGTAACTAAATAAAGTATTTAAAAATAACTAAGGTGGCTCTAGGCAGCAGGGGCTTAGGACACACAGCTTGCTCTTTTAGATGGTTGAGGTAAATCTGAGGCAGGTATGAGAATTGACTGAGAATTGTGTGATAGCTTAAATGAATAAGACGTGATTAATTTTAATTTTATAAAATTCTAAAATTATTCCAAAAGTAAATGAAAAGGATGTATGTGTTTGTATCCCCGTCACCTCCCAGCTCCCTTCAATACTGTGCAAAAAGAAAAGAGCGAGATTTTCCACTCTAATTGTAGTGGCTTGTTGTACTGTGTTGTGTGGGAGAGTTTAGGGGTAATTACAAGAATGAAAATGAAGAGTGAATAAGCAATTGGAAGTGAACACAGTGATGACTTCACTTAGACTTGCTAGGAGTGGCTTTGCAAAGTTTAGGTAGAGGAGCTTTTAATGCTACCTCATGTTTCAACTTTCTGTGAAATGAAAAGAAAGGAAGTATTTGGGTTATTCCATGCCAATTCTCCCTTCAAACTCAGTCCCCCAAGGACTTAAAACCTGTGGTGCTGTTGGAAGTAGTAGCATATACAGGGGGACCCTTGCAGTCCTTCACTGCTGCAAATTGCATAGGTTAGGTGCTAATCTAAGGCTGTTGCTAATAATGTATCTCCTTTATTTTCTGGAAGATCCTTCAGTTCAGGGCAGTCTTTGGGAATGGAAGACTATATAGTCAGTGTCCCGGAGGAGTCTCTGAAATCCATTAGCTGTAGAAAATGTCACCATTTTGGAGGTTTCCAGTACAAGTGTAAAAATGTCCACTGACAAAACAAAGTGAGTCCTGCAGCCCAATCAGGGCTTGCAGACTGCAAAATGTCCCTTGTTTCAGCTGAAGAATTCTTTTAGTCTCTAAATTGTCCTTGGCTCAATGGTGACATTTTCAATTCAGATAAAATTCAAATCTAAAGGAGGACATTTACAGTTTTCTAAATATTTAACCTCCCCTTTCAGATTTCATGTTCTCATTTTTGGCCATTTGTCTCTGATAATTTATTTTATCATTATTTCTGTATCATAAAGTTGAAGGCATGTGTGGGGAAAAAAGAGAGTCCCAGAATGGCACTGAATGCTGCATTTATTACAGACCTGCACTGCAGCTGTTTAAGTCATTGTATTTTAGGAAGCAACAATCAGGCACTTTTATCACCCTCTTTCCTTATTCATAAATGTACCCTGCAGGGATACAGTCTGTCATACACTATTGGATTGTGTGTAAAGATTCCCTCTGACTACCTGACTTGGGTAGCTGCACCGACTGCCCTTGGGTGTCCTGGTGGAGCTGGAGAAGCTGGTTATGATCTCTGAAGCATTAAATAGGCTGGCACTTCTCTGTCTGCATGACAGGGCTGCAGTTGTTGGTCAGCAGAGGGTGCTTCAGCCAAGAGCCAATTGCCATAAAAGGAAAAAGCTGGTTGCTTTGACTGGCTTTGCTATTCCCTCCTCTGGGCCCAAACTAGTAGATTAAATACAAGATCTCTTTGGATGTGGGATGTCTTTTCCAAGTAATAAGGAATGAAGGAGGATCGTAAGGGACTTCCTGGAGTGGTTATTTCAGGGTTGCTGAATAATGCTAGATGACCTCAAGCTTTCAGGTGTTTCTATTATGTCAGCAGTACGTAGTAGTTATTCTCGTCTGTCAGTGCCTCCCCTTGGGGGCCAAGGGGATGAGCCTGCAGGAGCACTGCTTGCCCTAAGAATAAGCATCCTGGCACTGCGAGCATGAGAACAGGTAGTGGAGTGATGATGAGAAGGTGTCTTGTGCCTCTCCCTGCAAATCACTTGAATACGGGCTCATTTGCCACCCACAAGACAGAAGACTGAAAAATGAGCTGGGTGGCAGCAAGGGATACAGCAGGAGCTGCCACAGGAATTCTGGGTGCATGTTGTGCATAGGTCTGGTGTGTCTGTGGCCCTGGGGTGCCAGCCCTGCCTCTTGTACTGCTGTCACTGGAAGGTGATGTGTGCTCCCATTGTCCTGAGTGGATTTATAATTTGAGGTCTGAGGGGAGAAAAGGAAAATGAACAGATAGTGTCAGCCACTCGATTCCCTGGTGACACAGTGGAGTGCAGAGGGAAGCAAAGCTTTTGGTAGAGAAGAAAAGGTGTGCAGGATTACCAGCCAGCCTCTTTGTCTCCACAGATGAGCTGCAAAGGAAAGTTTGCTGCTGTTCAGCAGCTTTCCTCTGAGTGTTTAACGAAAGTGGGCACTGCAGATTTTGTCCCACTCTTTTTCCTTTGGGGAAATGCAAACCCTGCGAGAGTTAAAATTGCTTGCTCAAGGTCAATATGAGTAAAAATGTGAAATCCCAGTTCCTGAATTGTTGCTGCATCTCTGGGAATTTGCTACAAGCATGAGGAGCTCACTTTTATGAGTCCATCATGGTAATGGTATGGATACTCAATGGGAAGAAAATAATTAGCATTTGCAGAAAGTCATGTCACTCTTATTTATATGTGAGAATCTGACTGCAAAAAAATGTGTTAAAAAAAAGCCCTAACCTTTTATTGAATGACACGGTGTGATTTATAATTAGATAATAGCTGTTGTCTCCTAGGGGTACTGACAACATGAGATGATATTCGCCAGATTATTGTGGGATCAATACTAGCTGAATAATTAAAATTCAATACTGCTATGTCTCTATCAATAACATTGTAGGAATGATGTATGACAGATTTAATTGAATTTGTCAGACGCCATGGCTACATGCATAGATCACAGGGATATTTTTAGTTTTTTATTTCATTTCCTGATTATGCTTGCCTTGTACCTTTTAACATTCATGGTTACTTCCAAGCAATAAGACTGCTTGCTCAGGGAGCCCTGTAAACGATGACCCTGAGTTTATGCTGAACTTTTAGTCTAAATTTTAAGAGTTTTAATGGAGACTTCCAGTAATTAAAAGTTACAAAACAGTGACAAAGTGGAGGAAACAAAGTATTTTGTTTCTTTTTCTGAGTGGTTGGGTTGTTAACTCCTTCATTACTAGCACAATGCTAACTGAGCAGTTTGTATTTCATTCCTCTACACCTGAAATCTAAGGTGTAAGATAATAAATGTTGTTGAAATGTTGTATGTGTTCGTCAGGTGTGCAGAGTTAACAGTTTCAGAGGAGACAGTTGCATTAAACTCATGGCAGTGTTTTAGTTCTGACTGGCCAAAATAAATGCTGTCTTCTTCATAAGGATTTGAACATTAGCATTCAGCTATCACTCTCAGAAGAGCTGGCCACTGCTAGGATGAAATAGCAAGGCACCTTTTCACATCAAAATAGCCAAATATGCCAGAGAATGAGAGGGGTGACAAATTACTTATAGTTTCCTAGGATGAAGACATGCCTGTCTTGTTGCTTACTTTGGACTGATAAACTGCACTGTGCTGTGAATTCCAACACCAGGTTTAAAATAATTAGTGGCATGATGGAACAGAGCAGCTGCTTCCACAAAGAAGCTACCTCCCTACTGCTAGGGTTCACACACTGCGCAGTATGTGACATCGTGGTTAAGACTTATTTAAACAATTAATGGTTATCTTTCACTGTGGAAAGAAGAAAAAAAAAGAAAATTAAGCTTAGATTCACCTGACTATTAGTAATTTTCCCATTGGGTATTGTCAGTTGCAGTTTTAGATTTCATCATTGATCTTATTAATATTCACACTGTTAATTAAGCAGTTTCTATTGACCTACTCTGCCTGGTTTCATACATGTGAATGAGATTTGTTTCTTTCTGCGACCCCCGGTGATGTGTGCTCAAGCTCTGTGCTCTAGTCTGGCACAGTGTTACCCTTGCCAAGCTTTCAGGCACAGTCTGCTCTGCGTAATCAAACAAATATTTTCCTATTTTTTTGTTAAAGTTAAATTTTCAGACTTGTTTTGTACATTGAGATCCTTTTGGTTACAGTTGCATCAATCTTTCTCCTACTGACTCAAGGACTGAGGATTTATTTTATAAATTAAAGTTGATGTTTTCATGAAACACTAATTGCTGAGACTTTAAGGAAAGCCTCTGCTGCATCTTCCAAGTACTGAAGTCTGTAAAAGATAACAGGCAATGACAAGAGATTCTGTAAGACACTTTTGAGTTGGTCCACAAGATGGGTTGAAGATGTAAAGTTCAGGTCTGAATGATCTTTCTGTTGCAGCTATAGTAGGCAAAATTTTGTTCCTCCAAACTTCTAATGGAAAACAAAACCCAACCCAACCATCCAGAAAGTTACAGGAAAAAATTGTGATGAGTAATTCTATTTGCTTACAGGCTTCCTGATGTTGTATACATGACAGTGACATAATTTTGTGGGTTAGAGACTTTGATTCAGCAAGTGTGCTTGTGCCATGCCCATCTTCTGATGCTTGTCCTTGACTGCCTCTTGCTGTGATTCCTGGGTGGAGGCTCGTCCCTAAAAATTAGTGTGAGTTTGATTATTTGAGCTCAGTATCAAGATTTTTCACTCTTTTGTCATTTTTGGGACACCTTATGAATCAGTGCAGCTGAGAGCTTGTGGGTTTTTTTGAACACAGTTGGACTCAGAATTCATTTAATCTAGGAGTTTCCTAAGACAGTTATACTGAAGCAAGGACTTTTGAGCCATGATTCTCATTTTTTCTGCTTGTCTTGAGCTTCTCCTAGCTGCACTGATAAAACAGTGATGCTGAAGAATTATCATGAGGCATATACATGACACAGGTTAGTAAGCACCTCAATCATATAGGACAAATTCTTTAATTTTACTTTTATAATCAGCCTTCACTGTTAAACCCCCCTCTCTCCTTGTTAAACATAGCCACTCAAAGCTGTAAAGAGGTCTCTTCAAATCCTTTTACTCACTTCCTTGTCTCCAAGCTGAAAATAGCATTTTTAATAGGTGAAAGATTTTTGTTGCTTTGGTGGTTTACAGTCCAGTCTTTTGTTATTTAACTTGTTTCCGGTTCATGAGCATATTGCTTCAGGTGATGTCAGTCAAAAGGAGACACTTCTTGTTTTAATAAAGAAGTAAATGACAGAAGAAAATGGGAAGAGCAATTTTAAATAGTTGTAAGGCCATTTATGAGAAGCAAATGGATGCTTATTTTTCTGTAACCTGGAGGAAGAAATGAATTTTACAACATGGCAGTAAATGCAGTTAGAGACAAAATGTTAATATGTCTGACATGATGACATAAAAGGTGTGTTTGTAAGTACATCAAGTGACATTCAGTGGTCAGAAGGAAAAAACAAACCTGAAAACAACATTCAAATAATGTTACAGTTGTTCGACCTGGGGTCCATAGCTGCTGTATGTGGGGAAAGTAAAAGGTCTTGCAGAACCCTGAAATGAAAAGAAGCATCAGCTGGAGTGGATTTTTTTTTTTACGTGACCATTTGCATTTACTGATAATGTTATTAATTTCATTCATATTAATTCAATAAAGCCAAGTGCTTGGTCCTGAATTTCAGTCACAACTGCAGGCAATGCTACAGGGTTTGGGAAGAGTGGCTGTCAACCAGCAGAAAAGGACCTGGGGGTGCTGGTTAACAGCTGGCTTAACATGAGCCAGCGGTGTGCCCAGGTGGCCGAGAAGCCCAGTAGCATCCTGGCTTGTATCAGGTTTAGTGTGGCCAGCAGGAGTAGGGAAGTGATAATGCCCCTGTACTTGGCACTGGTGAGGGCACACCTCAAGCACTGTGTTCAGTTCTGGGCCCCTCACTATTAGAAGGACATTGAGTGGCTGTAGCATGTCCAGAGTGGAGCTACCAAACTGGTGAAGGGCCTAGTGAACAAGTCATATGAGGACTGGCTGAGGGAACTGGGGATGTTTAGTTCAGAGAAGAGGCTGAGGGGAGATCTCACTGCCCCCTACAAGAACCTGAAAGAAGGTTGTAGGGATGTGGGTGTTGCCCTCTTCTCCCAAGTAAACAATGACAGAACCAGAGGAAATGGCTGGAAGTTGTGGCGGGGGAAGTCTAGATTGGAATTTATATTTTTTTGGTGTTGATGGCTGGACTCAGTGATCTCAGAGGTTCTTTCCAACCATGATGATTCTGTGATTCTGTAATTTAGTTTATTAAAGTTGTATTCTATCAGAAGGGAGAAATGGAAAGATGGTGTTTTCTCTCTAGGCTGGACTTCAATGTCATGATTTCAGTTAAGTACAGGTTCTGCTGTGAAATTACTGAAACAGGACTGGTTGGAAATTAGGAAGAGGAATCAAGACTATCTCAAAATAACATTAAGTGATAATATCAAGATGAATGGCCGCAACATCTACAACTGTATTCCAAAGTGATTGGCATTTGTGGCTTTGCTTTTTATCCAAAGGCTGTTCTCATGTATGCTGAGATTTAAGGCCTTGAAGTGATTCTGACAAGACAAGTGCTTAGTTTAAGTGTCAATCTGTTACCTTAGCTTTGCTCGGGGTCAGGCAGTTCATGTGTAAATATTTAAACAAAACAAATGGAGGGAGGGAAGAAAGGGGGAGTTTACTCATGTATCAAATGATCTCTGTTGGCATTCATAGATTCTTCATCTATCCTTGGAGCACTGCTGAATAACCTATGAATACTGTTGTCTGGCACAGTAGTTTCATATCAGTTCACACTGCATCAGTGAAAACATCTGTCTGCACAGTAAAAAAAATTCTGATTCACATATGTGTTCATAAAGGGTTTCTGAAGGCCCAGCCTCTGGCTGAGGTAACCCAGGAGGTATCCTCTCCCTTGCAGGATGACACATTCATATATGGAAATTAAATATCTCTTTCATTATAAAGAATGTAGATAAACAATGAGCTAATGAGATTGCACTTAAACACATTTGAAATCTTGTTTTCAACTAAAAACAAGTTTTGTGGCCAGCTGTTAATTTTTGTTTCCTGCTGTTACCCATTCTTATGTATGATACAGTCTCACCAAGACCTTGCCAATGCCACATTGTGCTATGTACTGCACATGCATGTTAATTCCTTCCTTGGTCTTAAAAAAACCCAAACACCCAGGAAAAAAGCTGAAGGAGTTATAACAGGACTGATTTCTGCCTCAGTTCGGATTTGTGTTAGGTGTCTTAGCTCAGTCAACTAGTAAATGCAGAATTAAAACTGGTATAATAGGAACAACAACAACAAAAGTCACCTGTTCTTCCCTTTTTGGATGAGGATTAGCCAACATAAACACATAATCAAGTGCCCACTTCAGAGGTTTTTATCATATACATAACTGAAGCTTAATGCTACTAGACACTTGGCATTGTGTGAAATATAAGTGAAAATATTGCCATGATGTGTGTGAACAAAGCTGCTGTTGTGGAGCTTGTCAGCTGGCAAAGGTGCTCTCTTAAACATTGTTTAAAAAAAGTTAAAATGGAGCAGAGCAAGTTGGGACCAATAAATTGTGTGAGATGGTAAATAACTTAAAAACCTGAGGTCAAGCGTCAGCCTTGAAGGCATTCAGGTATGAAATTTTCACAATTGTGTTTGTTTACAGCCATGCTTGAAATGTAAAACATGACAACAACGTGTTTCATTTGGATACGTAAGGAAAAAATTGATAATCAGACATAAATAGGAAAGGAAGGATTAAAAGGATGGAAAAACTGTTGATTTGTGTTTCCAGGGCTTATAAACACGGATTTTGATGGACCATATGGTCTCTTGTCTCTTTGATACTGCACTTAATGCTTCTACCATGCTAGTATCCTTAATCTTTATTTTAATTGTTTTTAAATGTTCTTGTTTATAGAAGAGAAAAAATATACAGTACACACAGGGCTGGAAAAGGCCTGTTTGCCATGCAGAAGAACCCTTTGTGGGCAGATGGGAACTTCGTGGCAGGCAGCCTGGCTAGTCCATAGGGCTAGTTGGCTTGTGTGCCAAAGCTCTCTTGTGTAGACAGGGTGCTGGAGCCTGTTTCCCTTTACTACATGTATAGTCAATGCTTTTCATTTTTCAGTTCAATACATCTTAATTTTCTTCCTTCTTATATCGAACTGGGCTGTATGTTTCAATATAAAGTAGATTTTCGATTCAGTGACAAATTTCCTCTTTATAGTATTATTGCTGGAGACTGCCATTTAAATGCAGTCTTGATTCATAAAGGGTACAATACAGGAGGGGAATGATTTAAAAATTTTGCCATGAGTCCTTGAGGATGCAAGGTTGAATACTGTTTGCAGAAGTCAATAGGGTTGTTGTACGCAGGCTTTGTGTGTGTGAGCACAGGAAGCTGAAACAAATCAATTTCCATTGACTTGTCTAGCAAAGGAGCCGTTATTTAGAACTGAATAGCCATTGCTCCTGTAATATAATGTGAAAATGTATTGGAGTTTTACTGGGAAGTGGGTGATGATGAAATTATTTGTTTAAAAGCAAAGTGAAGATGTCTCCTGAATAGGAATTTTTTGAGGTATTGATTAAAACTTGTGGATGAAGGAATTGTGTTAATTTTTTTTAAAGCTGTTATCAAAAGTAATATCTATCTGACGTTAACCATAGAGTTCATTGGTACAAATAATTTACTGACAGTTATTCAAACAGAAGCAGCAATTACAGTCCTAGGGAAAGTGACACTATTTAAAGAAATGCAATGGTAATGCTTGAAGTACCAGGTATTTCACATTTAAAAAGTAGCTGGACCCATAAATTCAGTTCATCAGCAGATCCTCTTGTAAGAGTGCCTGCCCTGAGCTCTGTGCTTTACATTAGCTCTCCTCTTGGTGTATTACCAGTAAATTGTCAAAATTCCCTGTAGCTGTAACATTTAAGACCTGAATCACTGAAGTTTTTATGCTTCCCTTTGTGCATGGTTTACATTAGCAGAGGAACAGGTTTGAGGTCTGAAAAGGATTTATGCAGTAAAATTGGCTCATCACATCTCTTTATTCTCCGTGCCTCTTGGTGCATTTTTTCCCAACATCTGCTACAACTCAGGAGTACAAAAAGTAACTCAATAGAGTCCACTTAAGGGAACTATCCACTTGAGAACTTAAGGGAACTGTCCACATAAGAGCAGCTATCAGAAAAACTGGTTTCTGCACAGAAAATCATTCTCACAGGAAAAAAAACTTTAGCAAAAATTTCAGAAGTGTCAAAAAATTATCACTTGCAATAGGAAAGCTTGGTTAAAAGGAGTAAGCGCCACTTTAAGAAGCACATCATAAACATAATGTAAATGAGTGATGAAGGGCAGTGACCTGCCTATGTTTCATTTCTACTGATTATTCATCCTTCTTTGGAGGAAAAAATCCAAAGCAAACCCCGAACAAAAATCCCCAAAACCTACTACTTTTGCAGTGAAGTTATACATTTAAACCAAGTTTGCTGGTAGGTGGCACAGAACACGCCCATCTTCAGCAGTTCAAGATTTCCCCATAGCATTCATACAAAAATACTGTTCCATCCATTTTCATTTACTCCCAGAATGAATGTGCAGTAAAGGGAATTGCCTTGGACATTTGTCTGTGGCTGAAGCATTGCACATGCTATCACATCTGTGACATTCCACTATAAACTGTTATCAATGAGAATCACATTTGTGACTTCTAGCTCTGCTGCTGCAGAGTAATGACATCAACAAATTCTCATTTGGGTCTAAACCTATTTTAATCTGAGATTTCTTTGTCATTCTGGGTTTATTGGAAAAAGTGAACAAACAAAAAAACCAACCACAAAAGCAACAAATGAATGAATATAATCAGAAACCATAGGTAGCTATGAACAGCATTCAAGCATTCATAATCAACTTGTTTTGTTGTGTGGGGTTTTTTTTGGTTTGTTTTATAAGAATAAAGCATTTTATTAGGAAAAGCTCTCCTGTGTTTTCATTATATAAAGCAAAATTGTTCTTTGGTGATCAATTGCCTTTAACTACAGGTAAGTGGTGGCCTGAGTATTAGAAATATGGGTAAGGGAATTACAAACCTAGAACCTGCTTCTTTCTTGAGTGGGATAAACTAAATTCAAGTTGGAAATAAAAATCTACAGTGTCAATTGCTGTAGGTGAAAAGAGCTTTCCTAAATTATTGCAAGTAAGAATCCAGGTCTTAGAAATCAAGATGTATTTTAATTCATGTTCTCTGACAAAGCAACAGACGAGAGTGGTAAGATACAAACTGTCATTAACAATGGGTCGGTTCAGTTAAGTAAGTGGAATTGATCCTCTAACTTTTGATATATTTTTTTTTTCTCTTCTGATTCTGGGATTTAATCTCTGAGAAGGATTGAGGAATAATTTTGTTGTACCTGCAACAAGGTGTTACTGTGTGTAAAAGGATACATACTGTGTATTGTTTGGTTTCTGGGGGTGGGGGAAGCGAGTATGCAAAGCCTAGATGTTTTGAAGGCTGCTCTGGACAATTTTTGGTAAGCTCTGACTGGAGTTGTATTTCACAGCCAGTAAGTGTGTTTTCTCCTTGCTCTTTTACAGCCTGGGGTTATGGTTTGTATGTCCAAGTTCTAGCAAAAATGCAAAGGTTTACACTGCTTTCTGAATTATCAGCACCAATCCACTATAACATGACATGTGCATGAGTTTGAAGAGTATATATCTGTACTTTCTTTAATGGTTGGATAAATCCCCTGTGCTTACAAGGACCCAGAGTTACTCTATTGGCAACTGCCTCAGCTTTACACCACCACAGCCAAGAGCTGATCAAGCTGCCTTACTCGTGCTTGATTAACATATTCTTTTGACATTCTCTGTATGCAGCATGTGTTTTAAATTTTAATAATACACAGACCTTATGCTGCCTGTTTGTTAGCATTCTCCTTAAGAATTCTCTACACGGAAGAAAAATTGAGTGAAATGTACTGCAAACCAAACAATGCCATTTGTAAGCCTCTGCTTTCAGAAGTTTATTATTATTTATAAACTGGAGCCTTTGTAACAGCCTCAAAAGTTATAGCAAGGAAAGCAGGTGAACTTCACACTCGTAAGAGACCCTATAAACATGAAGTCAAAGTAATGTTGCTGGAAATTAGCTACAAATATTCTTATCTCTCAGGTTTTTATTAGTACACGGAATCTATGCTTGAAAGATCTTTGTTAGATCTGATTTTGTTCTAATTTCAAATAATTTTGCCCTTGATTTTTTGTAATTCACTTTGGTAGTGTAGCTAAATTACTGTAATGATCAGTTGTTGCTTTCTTCCCTGTATGCTCCTGCCTACTACTTCCTTGCTCTAACACTAGTGTTTGTCTGATACCTGAACTAAATTGGGGGAAAAGATTAATTTTGGAGGGGAAGGGAAAAAAAAGTGAGTTATCTCCTGTTAGTTTAGCTTCCTGAGCACAACCTATTTGGGATTAGAGAGTACACAGGAGAGGAGGCAGGGAGACCTGACTAACAGCTGGGGAAAAGCAGGGGGCAGAATCACATCTTACTTTAGCTGGTTATTAAATTGGTCTAACTTTAGACGTGAGGTTCCTTTTTCAAGAATGACAGTTTGGATGTATAGTAACTCCTTAAAGGCTAGGTACAATTAGGCTTCAAACTCTTTTGTCACTGACTTTTTGCACAGAAATCTGATTGTGATTGGATATTTAATTATCTAATACATGAATACCTTTCCACGGTACACACATATGAAAGAACACACAATCTGTTCAGGTGAAATCATAGAATGCCAGCTTGAAAGGGACCTCAGGGATCCAATCTTTCTAGGTAATACTATAGTTTATATGAGATGTCTCAGCACACTGTCAAGCTGAGACTTAGAAATGTGGGAGAATCTACCAGCTGGGAGACTATTCCAATGTTTGCTTGTCCTCGTGGTGAAAAATTTACCGTGTCCAATCAGAATCTCCCCAGGAGCAACTTGTGCCCGTTATGCCTTGTCTTTTCCACTTGACTCCTTGTAAACAGGGAGTCTCCATTTTCTTGGTAGCCACCCTTTAAGTACTGGAACATGGTAATAAGGTCTCCTGAAAGCCTTCTTTTCTCAAGGCTGAGCAAACCCAGGTTTCCCAGCCTCTTCTCATATGGCAGAGCCTCTAGTCCTCTGATCATCCCTTCTCTGGATCCTCTCCAGCATGTCCTCATCCTTTCTGTAGAGCAGGAACCAGAACTGAATGTAATACTTCAGGTATGGTCTGACAAGCACCGAGTAGAGCTGGATGATGACTTCTTTATGCTGATTATGTCCTTGTTGATGCAGCCCAGCATCCTGTTGGCTTTTTTGCTGCTGCAACACAGTGGTCCCTCATGTTGAGCTTGTTATCTATCAAGACTCCCAGATTCCTTTCCACAGGGCTGCTATCCAGCCAGGTGGATCCCAGTCTGAACTGCACTCCTGCGTTCCCAGGTGCAAGACCTTACACTTCTCCCTGTTGAACTTCATAAAGTTCCTGCTGGCCTCCTCCTCCAGCTTGGAGGATGGCTGTCCCTTCTGAAGTCTCAGCCTCTCCACTCATCTTGGTGTCATCAGTAAACTTCACCAGGGTGCTCTTGATCCCAACGTCCAGGTCACTTATGAAATCGTACTGCATTTGTAAAAGTCATGTCTGAAAACATTCAGGGATGAGATTTGCAAGTGAAGGGCACTGTTTAATGTAGAAAATCTCCAGAACAGGGACAGGAGCAAGTTATCTCTGTGCTTTAAATTAATGAGGGCACATTCTCTTAAGCTGGCTGTGCCAATTTCAAATACTGATAGATTAATGAGATAATTCTTAGTCTTCTCACTAATTCAGTTTGAAAGGAGTGCCTGGTGGTAGACTGTTCACAGGGATCAGGCTTGGCTCAGACTCTGCTGAGCTCTCAGTGTCCTGTCTGGCCAGGACATGGTCTCACCCTTAAAGGAAAGGCATTCCCTCCAGTCCTACCTTTCCTGGTTTGCTCTGTGTTACGCATAAGTGCAGGATGCAACCCAACAGCACAGTCCCTGTCATGGGCTCTGCTGCCTGGGTTGGTGCTTTGGCTCCTGACAACAGGAAAGAGAACTGAGTGAGCATCTGGGAGTCTGCAGGGCCTGGGAAGCTGAGCTCTCCTGTATTTCGGGGTGTGAACCTGATAAAGGGGAATTGTGAGATGGTGCCACGTGCTGGTCACCATGTGCATCAAAATCTGGAAACCCAAAATGAACAATCCTGCTTTACTTGTGCCAAAAAAAGAGTATGACAGCATAACCTGCCACAAGGAAATGAAGAGAAAAAAATTTATATTCTTGCTCTTTATGACTTTTTCCATATATCAGTTCATGTACCTATTCTGTGGTCGAAGACAGGTTTTCCTTTCGGATGCATCAATTGTCAGCATAAGTACAAGCGAAGAAAAAAGTCAGGTGTTTAAGTGTGTAAGGATGCAAAAAAATTATTGGAGTGTCTTGGGAATTAGGTGCCCTCTGTGGGAGCTGGTAAATAACGGTCAGTGGAGACCCGTAGAGTTCTATCTTTAGACTTAGATTGATATGCATCTGTCCAGCTTAAGGCAAATTGTAACATGAAGGAAGTTTTCACTGGCTTGTAGTGTTGCCAAGTTACCTACCATGTAGATTCTCTGAAATTGCTATCTTGCTGGTAGTAAGCAGACAGGAGTACAAAGTACACAACAGCAAAGGAAGGGAGACCTCACAGCCATGGCCCAGAGGAAGCATAAAAGGTTTTTTTCTGGGATCATATTATCAGATCTGTGTTAGTTGTTCATTGAAGCTGTATCACAGTGATTTCTGTGGTTATTTAATACAAAACCCACGACACCATAGAGTGTGCACAAACCATTAAAAGCAACATTTGGAAAAATGAATGTGGTACTGTATAGCCTTTGAAGTTGCTTTTCATAAGTTATCTCTTACTAATCAAATAGTACCTGTGAGGGAATAAAAAGAACCAAGCAGGATGTGACAGGTACTTAGCTTCAGAAGAAAATGGGCATATCTATGTTATTGTTTTGTACTACAGTAATAACCAGAATGCCCTTACAAGTGATTTTTCTGTGCTCTACATTCAAGTGGGGAATCTATAATTCACCATTTTAAGAGATTCCATGCTTCTCTGGCTCTCTCTCAGACTAACAACAGGTGCAACTGCCTCCTTTTATCTATTGGGTATTACACTGTGGTATATGTTTGTGGATGTTTGTTTTGTGGGGATGATACTTTTTTTTATGCACACAAAGAGGTATGAGGCTGCATTGTGGTTCTGGACCAGAAATGTGCAGGGATATGTGGAAAGGTGTCAGTAGCTTTTGTGGCAGTTGCTCTGTGTGCACACATAGCATCCAACCAATATGTCCAGTCCGTTTCTGCTTTCTCCCAGTTCTGGAAAATATTCCAGAGTGATTTGTGGGAAGGTGATGTGATGGGGTAAGGTGTAGCTATAGCGCTGAGCAGCCACAAGGCAGATTGCTTCTGTCCCTAGTGGTGAATTCTGCAGTGAAAGTACAGCTTGGAACCTGGAGTCACCTAGTTCTGAAACCTGCCTGAGCAAGGAGTGCACAGCTGCAATGCTGAGTCTGCCATACAGACTTCAGCTGCAATCTTTTTTTTTTGTAGGAATAAGTAATCTGGCCAGTGAAATCTTTACACAGTCTTGCTTGTCTGTGTTGCAAGATGGAGCAGCGAGCTAGCCATGGTCACTGTAAGGCATGCAGACCCTGAATTTTTCCTGCCTAGAGAGGCCCGTGTAGAGTGTAATTACACTCTTTACTGAGTCTGTAGTCAGACTTGGACTCCAGCTTAGTGATCATATGGTCACTGTTTCTCTTCACCCAGAAGATATTGTATCTCAAACATAAGCAGAGTGATGCTGAGAGCATGCCTTGTATGACAAGCAAGAAACGCTCTTCAACAAAAAAGCAACCCTAGCCCCCTATATAATATGTACATATATATAAAAGTCTGAACAAAATTTTATAGATGACATATTGGCAAAACACTGCTAGAATAAATTTTATGTGGGTATAAAAATATGCTCAGTGGGTGTAAATTTTGTATGCATTTCAAAATCTAAGCTTGACAAATTGATGGGTTTTCAGGGCATATCTATATATTTTTTTTTTTGAGATAAAAAATTCAAGAGGTGTAGGCTCGGATAAAAATAAATGTAGTCACATAATGTATTTGATTTAATTTATGAAGCACTACCTGTCCTCCTCCTTTAACAGGCTACTCAAGATATGTTAAAATGCTCTAACACTAGGAGTGTATGAGCTTATTGCCTGAGAATGTTAATGTATTCATTAATGTTAAGTGCTGTCCTTGGTTATAAGTGTAGATGGCACTTTTGCACCACTATGTACCTGTGCTTGCTGTTATTCACTATCCTTTCCTGCCTTCTCAGCTTTGGTACTGTCCAGTTACAATTTTTTTCTTTTGACAGCTCCTATTAGCAGCTGCTATTGTACACCAGAGGTGGGATTGTACACAGAGAGCCTTCTTGCATCCTTCCCCTGCTCTTTCCACCCCTCTCTGCATAGCACTTTGCTTTTTTCTCTGTTAAAGCCTTGATTCTGTAAGAAATACATTGGAGTGCTTCTGTTTGTTAATGCCCAGTGGTCTTTCTATGCATTTTGTTATGCTTCTCTGTCTGGGGTAAAATATGTTTACCCAGCTAAGCTTTATATTTGGGTCTGTCCTAGGACAGGTTTCACTGAGAGCCAAAGCTCCCAAAGAGAGATGATACAGATTTTCTTGGCCTGTTTAAGTTCATAAACTTAAAATTTCAGTTAATGAAATCTGCATTCACCATGCAGTGGCCCGAGTACCAGGGATATCAGCAGGGTCACCAGCCTCTTGGCTTCCCTGACACATCAGAGCTCCACTGCAGGAGGAGTGGAGCCACAGTTTCCTTTTTGTCACCAGATGAAGCACTGGTATCGGGCTGAGTCTCAGTAAGCAAAATACTTTGGGGTCCTCATCAGGTCTTGTGACCAGTGTCAGCATCTCTAGTATGGTCTACAAAGTGTCCTGGAAACTGGTACCAAGTGCTTCTGGCTGTAAACACCTTTTTTCTTATCTGGCACTGAAAAATCAGAAGAGGAAACTGTACTAATGGAAGAGTGTACTTCGACACCAGAACTGCAGCTGCAGTATTGAGTGGGCACACATTGTTTGTAGATTTCAATGATTAATAATGTCTCTTCTATACTCTTGTGCTCTAACTTCTTGCTGCTTCACTGCTCTAGGCCTTTTGCATCAAAAACATTTGTGATCATGTTGCCTGCTATAGTATATCTGTTCCAGGAAATAATTATGCTTTTTTGGATGTGTGTTGACTGATGGCTGAGTTCAGACTGGTTGCTGCATGCCTCCAGCCTGACAAGGCTGAGTTGTGACCTAGGACAGACAGAAAAACATCAAGCTGTACCTTGAACAGCAAAGTGGGATTGGAAAATGCAGTTGTGTTTGCAGAAAGGACCCGGAGTGTATAGCCTGCATGGCTGCAAGACAGTGTCACTGTTGGAAAGACTGGCAGTGAGAAATTACAAACAGGGTGAACACATTGTTTATACCCTCCAGCTAGTGCGTATCTTGGGATGGAAGTTTGATGGAAAGCATTTGCTGGAAAGAAGCTGAAATAAACAAACATTCATTTGGAAGGTGATGATGAGAATTATGAAGCTGGTGGAGAGAGCAACAGTCAGTAGAAGTTAATTTGGAAACTTATCTTTGCCAAAATGAAACAGAGTATTTAAAGAAAGCATGGCTATATTGGAACAAGGAAATATTCTTGGCAGACACATGATCATATTCTGTGCACTTCTATTTATGAGCAAATGCAGAATCTCACTCTTGGCCTAATGTGATATTGCATTATTGAGCCTTCTTAATTAGCTTCTAAACAATCTAAAAGTCTAAAAAGTGATTGGGTAGAGTTTAATTTTTCATAGAGTCTATTTTGAGCAGTTTGTGTCTAAAGTGTGACTTTTCTTAAACATGTTTGCTCTATGATCCTTATCTTAAGCTATTGATGCCAGAGAGAATCATGTAACTGATGTATTAGATCAGGTCTTATATATTTCTCTTCAAGACATATCTGTAGATGTTGTTAATAAATTACTTTGCACTTGGGTAATCTTAACACTGCAAACTCAATATAGCTTAGGGATAGGGAGTTGAATTCTGTTCTGCTTCATGTACAAATGAAACCATGAGTTAAGTGCTAATTCATTATTATTGATTACTCAATACTCATTGGTAGTGATTTTTGTGAAATAGGCTAGAAATACCACTTCATTTTCAGTTCCCAGGTTGCATTTATAGTTGATAATTAAAACAAAACAACCACAGCAAAACATACTTGTGAACCGAACACATTTTATGTGGAAGTCAAATAAAGGATTCTTCCGATATTAGCTCATGAAATGTACCAGTATTTTAAGAAAGAGATTTAATTAGTTTTAGTTAGTCTGGAGAATCCAGATTTGGTACAAGAATGTGATCTTGTTGTTATGCTTGTTTCTGAAATGAAGCATCAAATGCCCAAGTGCAATTCTTTCATGTACATTAACATGGTCTCTAAAGATGTTCTTGCAGATTGGCACCTGTTATTTTCTGTGTGTAAAGAACAAAGTTGTTTTAACTGACTTACCTGGTGTACTTGGCTAGTTTTATGATATAATTTGCTGTCATGAGTTGCCTACATTAACAAGTGTTATTTTTATATTTGGTTCTCTGCACTGGGGACTGTGAACTGATCTGGAGAATGCCTCAGGATATGGAAATCTTAGAATATTAACAAAGCTCATTATAGGCTAGACAGACAATGTGTATGAGAGAACATTGCACCTTCTTCCTTTATTTTGGTATGAGGTCACTTTTCTTGAGAAAGAGAGGGAGGAACGAAAGGGTATATCTAGGCTAAAATAGGTCAGTAAGTCACCAATGAGATTAAATCAACACATGCTAAATTTAGAGTGTAAATGGAAAATAACCAGAGGAAACATGTTTATTTTGCCTGTATATGTAAAAAGAAAAATGTTGGAACATATAGAATAAACCCTGATTTGTAGACATCTGCTGAGAGGCTATTGAAATTTTGAATACTGGAGTATTTAATGGGAAACCTGATCTGAAGACACTAGGGTAGAGCCTGTTACAACACAGAAGTGTTGAAGATCAGGGAAGGAGGCACGTAGAATATGAATGACAAGCCCAGCGTGTTCCTGAGATATATTGTAGGCTGTTTAAAAAGGAGGAGGGGACAGATCTCAAGAGTGGAGGAAATGAGTTCTGCTTTCAAGACTTCACAATAAGTTATTTTTAGCATCAGGGTGCAGAAAGTGACATTTTTCTGAAAGGTAAAACTTTGAGCTTGCCTGAGAAAACTGATCAAAGTAAATGGACACATTTAAAACTGAGGCATTGAAATCATAAGACAGAAGGGCAAGAATGTATTTTCCCTCCTTTTGACCATACAACACAGAGGAAAGCTCCCAGTGGCGTGCAAAGGTGACTTGTCTACTGTACCTCCAAGAGTGCAGGATTTCACAAAACTGCTTGTTTGGGCTTGAAGTGCATTTTCCTTTGTGCATTGAGTTCAAAGCAAGCCTGAAATTGCAAGGAGAACTCAAAGCTATTGTGGTTTTTTACACAGAACCCATTGAGGTTTGAGTGGCTTAATCCTAAAGCTGTAAACCTGGGTAGGTTCACGCAGAATTTAGTAAAAGGTTATTTGAGAGAATTGCAAACTCTAACACATGTCAGAGAACTTTGGCTGAGCTTGTTACTTGTAAGTAACAGAACAGGAGGTCAGGAGACTTTTCCAGGATTTTCAAAGTTGCTGGGAAAATTTTCTGTAGCTCTCCTTCTATCAAGACTGTGACCAGCTGCATCAAAGGTTCCTGCATGGGGTTAAAATACCTGTGCTGAATTTATAGTAGGGGATGTTCATGAATCTCGTTATCTGAAAGTGCCCTTGATTTCAAAGAGGAGAATAAAAACAAGGCAAAAATGCTAAGCTTGGAGTTGTTCCTATGATGGTGGTTATAAACTGAGAAAAGGAAGGAAGAGCAAGTGGAGTGGAGCAAGTATTTGCACAGAAAGAAGCGGAGTAAGAGTTTAGCAAGAGTCAGTATCCTTGGATTCTGCCTGAGGCTGTAATGTGACTACCTTGATGCATATCCTTGAGCTTTCTTTTTCTGCTGTGACTTCCCATATTTTGCCAGCTGCTTGTTTCCCAGTTTATGAGATCTGTGAAATGTTTTTAAATGGCTGCAGTGTGGTGCTAGTGCTTAGCTCATATTCTGATTAAGTGAAATGTTTTCTCATGTTCCATGGTAGCAATGGAAATTGCTGCTTTTTCCTCTAGCAAAAAAACCCCACCAAACTGTTAGATGATTAAATCCCTCTTGGGGTTCAACACATTTCCCTCTAACAAGCTCCTCTTCTCTTTCCCCTCCTCCCTAGACCTTCTCAGTCTTCAAATCAGCAGCAAGTCCTGAATTGTGCTGTTAGTTTTGGGAACATGATATTCCCATCTTTTCCTTGAGAAATATTGAGAACATCAGGCCAAGCTACTGTGGTCAGTGTCATTCTGTGCCTCCATGCCACAGGGCTCAATCCTGTCTCTATTAAATACTTACTCATCTATGGTTATGGAGTATTTGAAAGTTGAAATAGATGTTTCCTTACTGATTAAGTGCATGGATGTACTGGGACCATGTGGGGAAATGCCTGTTTTGATCAATGACTGCATTTTCCTCCCTCTTCCACAGAAAAAAACCTGAGAAAATGTTTTTTAAAATAAATATTTTTCTCTTAGAATTTTTTTTTCTTCAGAACAAGAGTGTTAAATATGGGATTAATATTCTGTGTCAAGGTGGAAGTAATTTAAATAGCTTACTCAATTTTAATACATTTCTTTACCTCTTACCTTAGTAGCACTATTGTGGCTTTAAGCAGTCTGTGTAAAATGCCTTTAACAGCAGCATATCTGTTGGAAACCCAGGGTAAATCTTAGTGAACCAGGCACAAAGCTGAGGTATCAGAATCACGTCTTGTTTCTGAAAATCTTGGTCAAACCTGTCTCTGAACATAGACATGGAGCTGAGACACAGAATATATGTTTCTTGGGGTTTATTTTTGCCTTTAGTGATTAAAAAAGCTGTTCCAGAAATAGTAATACCTTTTGGAATATTTACTTTAATCAAGCTTGTATACTACACCTCTAGAAAATTACCACCTACTGAAACAGAGCTAGAGAAGTATCTTAAGTGTCTTATTAGATTCTTACAGCCTTTAAAAGAAAGCCTTTTATAAGGTTGGGATTTTGCTCCCAGTCATGCTGCTGTCAGTCTTGGATAACAATACTGATATCAATACAATCATCATTACACTGATGTTGATGTCAAAATCTGGCTTAGTATTCAAGACTTTCTACCTCAAAAGCCAAATACATGGTTTAAAAAATTTCAGTTACAACTCTGCTGAATTCTACTTTCTACAGAAAATCTTTCATTACCTTTTAAAAATCTATCTGACCTTGTTATAGAAATAGCAAGAGTCTTTTCTTTACACTCATAATCAGTATTGATTATAATGTGAGATGAAGAGTGTCTGGTAGAATAACATTACTGTCTGATTTAATAAGATAATTGCTATCTTTATTAATAAATATTGTGTTTTATCACTTTCGGTTATTATGGCACATGTGGGATTCATAATTTATTTCAATTACAATGGTCATCAGAGAAGCTAGTGAAATGTGATATTAGCAATGCTGCTTTTACTGTGCCACCATAGATTTTCTGGAAATGGACAAGCCCATCATCTATGTGACAAGACCTCTTTTCCTGTCTTTAATAAGCACCAGGTATATGTGGTGATCAGGTCTAAATAGTGAAGGAAAATTCATCTAGATTACTTAGTACTCTTCCAATCTGAGTGCCAGGAGTTTGAGCTAAAAGGAAAAAGGGAGGGATGAAAGAGGGAGAGAAAAATAGGAAACTGAAAGAGAGTGGGCAGAAGAGAAGAAGAAAGGTGAGAGGAGTCTTTGAAGTGAGGAAGAGAATGAAGGCTGAGGAACAGAGGGGCTGTGAAGCACTACAGAAGCAGCAGCAGAACTACAAATGCATTTTCTGTGCACAGAACACTTTTGACTTGACAAAAGAACTGGTAGGCAATGATGAAGAGATGAGAAAAAGAAGTTGCTTTTCTTCTGATTTGTGGGCTCACAGAAAAATTCCCCTAACTTACACTTCTCAAGAGCTGCAACACTCCAGGCCTTATGCAACTCTACTTCACACCCTCCTATCACAGCCCATAGCCTCTGAGTCATACTCTCCCTCTCATCAGACCTCAGAGCTTATGAAGCTCATGCTGCATAATAATGGACCTGCTGGTGCTTTTCAGATCTATTTTGGGGTCCTTTGAATTTTGCTGGGACACAGACTAAAAACCATTCCTTTGACATGGGCTTGTGACAGGACCAGAAGTGGTAGTTACGGATCCATGGTTCATTAGCAGCGACCGTGGAAAGAGGTCAGATATTGAGCACCTAGAGTTTGCAGGAGATTTCTTTAGGGGCTACTTTTGGAAGAAAAGTAGAGGAAGATCAGGGTCATTTTAAGGCAGAAAAGAAGGATATTGTTAGAAGTGGTGTTTCTAACATGTGCATAGGAGATGTTGCAGAGGACTAGCTGCTCCAGTGCTCTTTTCCCCGCCCACCCTCTTCTTCCAAAGGTCAAAGCCTCTTGGTCTATGTGTCTGCTTTCTGCTGGAATATCTGATGAGACTCTTCTATTTTTTTCCTGTATTCAGCTTGGCAGCTCTCAGTCTTGACATGTAGTTTTTCAGTGGCAATTATAACAGAAGTAGTAATTTGTATGGACAGCAACATTAGGAATATGTGCTTCAGTCCATGCTCTAGTCATTTTACAGCCTTAGAAATTAGGACCGACAGGAGAAAATTTATAGAAACTCTAGTAACTTTTTGTGACACTAACAGATTATACTGATAAAGGCATGTTTTTCAGATGGAGTGTCATGCATTCTTGGCATTATACAGCTTTCAAGCAGTCTAATGTAATGCCCACTGTCTTCTATTATTTATGGAAGAGATTTGTTTTTTCATTGTGCTGGAAAAGACTGCTTTGTTACTCTCTGAAGTTCAGGCAGGTCAGGAGAGAATATTGGAAATTGAACTTTTCAACCTGGTGGCCCCTGCTGTCATGGCAAGCAGCAGCCTGACAGGAACACAAGTTCAGCAACACAGAGTAATAATGAAAAATGTAGCTTTGCAACTTTTCTCTGTCAATAACAAAGCTCATCTTTTTGTGTCAGCAAGACATTGCATGCAGCACACATTTCAAATTCAGTTAATCTCAAAATAATTCAAAAATCAAAGAGCTTATTCAACCATCAAGACATACCAGATTGACTCACTGTGTATTCATGGAGGGGAGCAGAGAGAAAGAGAATTCAATATCAGAATCAGTAAAAGCTGCACTAGTTTTTGTTCAGTCAAAATTGTTTTTAGACCACACAAGCACACTATGAATACTAAAGGAGATACCAAAGGAATATCTTATGATTGTGTTGTTTGCATTACTCATCTAGGAATAAAATTCACAAAGGTGGCAGTTGTGCATATGTGCACATGCTCTTTCTGCCTCACTGCAAGAACCTGCGTATCATTGACATTATTTCAGGGCTGCGTATGGCTCTGCTGTCACCACACACCTGACATTCAAATCCAGTGTCAAAGAGCACGTGCACATGCAGCAGATGAGCCAAGAGCTTTTGCTGTGGTTTTAGTATTTGCTCACCCAGTTTCAATGTTTCTTCTTTCCAGTTTTGCATGGAGAGTAATTCAGACATTGTTAGAAATCAAATTGCTGCTGTCAAAATAATGTGTATTTAAGGCAAGGCAATGCTAGAGGTAGACAGTACCCATAGTGGGTGAGGATATAGGAGTGGCAGCTTCTTGTTGAGTAGATGACTGTGTTTACCTGTAGAACATGTCAGGATGCAGGATGGCACCTCAGATTAAGATAATGGTCCCATGGACACCAGTGCTGCGCTGTGCCACTCAGCAGGGAAGGAGAGGGCTCAGTGGGTGGTTCAGGTCACTGAGTTTAGACCAAGAGGTATGGGAACTGAGAGGCAACAAAGTTGAGGAGCCCGTCCTTGCAGCTGAGCCCAGGGAAACCACTAGTTGTACTACTTGCTTAACACTCAGCTTAGGCTGAGCTGTTGTAGGATATATATGAATCAAAGGCCCCCCTTACTGTCCCCCTAACACTTCTTCTGAGCAAGAATAGATTATTTGGCAATAAATTGGTCTCATCTCCTAGGCTTTAAATTTATGTCATTCCCATTTTATCTTTTATATGCATCTTAGAGTTTTCCAGCCACTGAGCACTGAATTGCTGCAGACACGCAACCTAGTTCTGCCATTCTTCTGCATGAAGTGTGAAGGACTTTTATTCTTGAAACTTGTAGACGGCTGAATAAACTAATTTCTTTCACCTGTTAGTTATCAAGGCTTTGTTTGTCTTTGCACAGCAGAGTGTAATCCAATATAAGTCAATTACAGACCCCTCTTTTAATTGTCAGTCAAACAGTGAAGACGGTAACAGTAATGAAACACTTACCTTGGTGCTGGCACACTTCCCTATTGAATAAAGGTAAAAGGCATGATGTGACATGAGATGACTTCAATTTCCATGGAGACTTCACCAGGGTGATGCTTGCAGAATTGGGGTTATATGATAAGCATTTAACCAGCTAACAGCCAAATAATGAACGAACCTCATATGATTTCTGCATAACCTGGAGAGATGATTCTTTTTTCTTCCACGTATTTCATACTGAGCAACAGGGCTATTGCAGGATAAAGATTCTAAGCCTCTACTTGGAGAAGGAGCTTTTGGGTTATGCAACTGTTTGAATAAATAATTTCACTTGCTTCTCTCCCTCACAGTAGTGGAGGAAAAAACATTTGGGAATGACACTTAATTGTGCTTTTAAAGAGGAATAGTATTTTAATAAATGGGATCATACAGGGGAATCCACTTTTCTGTACCGTATGTGGCAGTGACCAAATATCAAGAGTTACAGGAAAAGTGTATTTTTTTCTCTCCTGTTCTCCAGCAGTCATTGTCACTAGTCTGCAGATGTCTGGAAACTGCTCTTGAAGTATAGCACTCCTTGCATGTCTCCGTAGTATCTAGTTCCACCGCCTATGGGATCTTTAGTTCCTCTCTGACTTGAGGTCAGCAGTGGCATGTCATGGCAGAGCGATCTTGGAGGTAGGGCTGTTAAGCCAGTTTGCTGTGTATAGCTGTCCTATAACCCTGGCTTTGATGCATTTTGGCAAGATTTATACAGTGTCCCTGCCTGAAAGGCTTTTTCTTACCTTATAATACATAAAATCACCTAAAATTCCATCAGGCTTGTGTTGTCTTCCCAGGCAGCTCTGTTGTAGGTTTCTCAGTTGGCTGCCAGTCCACGGAGTTGTGATAAACTGGATCACACCCATGAGGGAGAACAAAGGATAAAATGAAATTCCAGGAGCATATTTGCTGTTGAACTCTTGCTTTAATTGTTCCCTCTTGATGTGAGTGCTGCTATATGTTCTTTATGTTAACATCAATTATTTCTCTTCCTTTGGCAGCATGTCACTCCTCCACTGCTTCCAGGTGACTGAGGTGGTGAAGTAATGAGAGGTGGAACACCACACACCTGCACTCCTCAGCCTGACTAGGGGGGCATGAGTGAGCAATATATGCTCTTTATACATACCTTTTTCTCAACAACACGGATGGGATCACTTACTTTCCTTCCTTGTACATAAAGGGTCTGGCCCACAGAGTTGGTCAGTCCACTTGTTTTCTGCTCTATGCAAGTTGCACATGATGTGGAGAAGATTAATCAACCCACGGTGGATGTCTCCATTAGCTCCATTTCCTCTCTTTTCACTGTTTGAAAGAGGCTGATCAGGAAAGCAGGGTAGGCTGACTTCCAGACTGCTTGCTCATTCAGTAGCAAGAGTCCTAGTAAGTCTTGTCAGGTTCCTGCCCCTCTACTTACTAATAAAATAAAAAGCAGTAAAACTCTTAACAGCCTTTGGAGCTGCATGTGGGCATTGAACATGGAGAATTCCAGTTGTTGCTATTGACAAACCGAATAAAATTAAAAACAGCTACTGACTGTTCCAGCCATTTGGTGAGTGAAGAGGACAAAGACTGGTGCTTCTCTTGCTCTCCAAAAGTAAAGTGGAAGAATAACCACTCAAATCAGGACAAAGCATTAATGGATTGGAAAAATTATCAGGATATATCTTCTAGTGATCAGCCCTGCAAAGTTGCATCTTTCTTTTCTGCTCTAAGCTCAAAGTTACAGATTTTTTCTGTTTGACACTGTCAACTATAATTGCTTGCAATCAAACCTTTTAGCTGTCTAGCTGGAACCATTTATTTTTAATGTAAAAGACATAGGCAATTTACAGCAAATAGTAATGGAAATGTATTATAAATGTTAGAGGTTCTGAGCAGGCAATATGTTATAAAACTTTATGTACCCATTTTACACATGCACAGCTCTCTTCAGTTGTAATGAAAAGTCCTAGTTAATGTTATTTCTTACATCTTCATTCTCATTAATCCTTTTTTCAGAGCCTGAACTCTGATTCATCAACTGCCAAAATAGAAATACATACATTCTTACATAGTATAAGGAGATAGCTATAGCTTCTGTAAAGCCTTCTTATTATGAAAGGTTATGAATTACCTTGCAGAAAGTTTGATGTTCCAGCTTGCAGAAATGTTGGGAAAGAATTGATTCCTATCAAAGCTTTGAGCACTTATCCAAACATCCTGATTTGTGTCATCCAAAAAGGATGAAACCTCTAACTATGCTAGTAAAAATGCATTAAGTGATTGCTAGACTTTGAGGTTGAAAATATTTTTGGAAACTCATGGCTATTTCTCTTTCTGAAGCATTAGATCAAATATAAGAATATTTTAAGTTTTCACGTGGCTTTGTGCCCAATTCCCAATTAGCTTAAAGCAGGTCTTATGTTAGCTGTGGAAATCCTGTCTCTCATGCCTACAACAGGGAATACAGCGTACTTGCTCCTGAGGGAAATCTTAGCTCAGATTTGTTGCTTTGGGTTCTGCTAAAAGTTTAAAGTTTGTAACAAAATCCATCATCTGCTCCTTGCTGCTGAGTGTGATGGAAAACCCTTCCCTTCTGTAATGATCTGTGTAATTTGGAGTGCACAGGGGCATGTGATGCTCTTTATTGCATGGAAAGAGCAGACTGGAAGGATCCACTAATGTTGCTCATCAGACATATTGTCCTTTGACACAGGTGGTTGAAAGTGTAGATATTTGACTAGAATTATGTGCAGATCTTAAGAGTATGGATTTATTGTATTTCTTCTTGTGTTCTGATATCTCCGTTTCCCATATTTTCCGAAAAAATAGTGCACATTGCTTGTGCCAGGCAGGTCCAGGTGAATGACTCAGGCAGCTTTAGTTATGTTGTCCCAGCTATGCTGAGTTACGCTTGGCCTTTGTGAACCCAAGTTTGGGCTGAGCAGAAGCACAGTGTTGAAAAGAAGTGTGTGGAAAAACTGATAATGGAGGATGTCCAAAACAGATAGGTTTTCTCTGATGTATATTTCCTAGACTCTCTCTGTTCTTTCCCCAGCAGACATCAGCAGGAGTTGGGTCTTGTAGTATAAAGAGGTTCTCTGAAAAAGAGAAGTTTCTGGTATGTCTGAGCTATTTAAATAAAATAATTAATTTCTGTCCTATTTAGGTCTCTAAACACATTTATCCTCTTTCTTGAGCAGGGGTCTCTAACTGGAGCTCTGTTGGCTAATCTGAAAGTCTAGAATGTGAGTTCTTGAATGCAAGGGCACAAATCCTTCTAGCTTACTTGAGAGCTTAGGAGAAATTGGTTTTGGTATTTCTGAGTGAATTAGCAGCTGTGGCCCCCGACTTCTAACAAGATTTGGACACTTGGGATTCAGACAGACACGTCTCAGAATTCTGATCTTAGTGCTGTTAGCAGAAAGATGCATGGCATTTTTTGTGTACAGCTAACTCGAATTTGCATACGTTGACCTTTTGAAAATAATATTTATATGTTGTTGGCACTGATGACAATTACAATGCTAAAACCCTGTTTAAAAAAAAAAAAGGAAATTTCTTTCTTATTCCAAATAACTTTTAGAGTAGAAACTGTTGCTTTCCATTAGTACTGTTGGAGAAAGTTTAAAAGAAAAAAACAAAACAGAAGTGAAGCATAGAAGAATTTATTCATAAATGGGGAATGGGAAGCAAGACAGAGGCTTTTTTTGTGATTATGAAGACAAGCAACTGCAATAAATAGCCATAAATTATTTTGCATTTAGAAACAAAATTCTAACAAATAGAAATCAAATTGGAGGGAATTTTGTAATTAAAACTGTGTTTATGATCAATTACTTATTTGACCAAACCGACATTTTCATTCACCAGTTCACCATAAAAAAATACTTTGCTTACCAAAATCAGTCACCAATGAGTAAGGTAAATAATTCTCCAGGTGTTCTTTAGTTGTGAGCAGTTTGCTATAAACCACCTTCACTGAAAATGAGAAGTTTTATTTGTTTTGAGTTAACGGAAAAGTCCCATTCTATTCTGTTGCTACTCTTAGACTGGAGCTAGTTTTAGGGTCACACTTCCATATGCCAGTGTTTGTCCTGATTTTATCAGAATTTTCAAGGTTATCAAGGCCAAGGGAGAAAGGTTCACAGAAGTCTGCTGAATCTCTTAGCAACCACACAATTAAGCATAAAGTGTCTCCAGTGTGACAGGATTAAATGATAAAAACACCTTTCTAGTAACTATTGAAGATAGGAAATATTATGTGAAAGGGGCAGGAAGTGTTTCAAAGGGCATTTGATAATAAAAGGTCTGCAAGTGTTACTTGTAAATGATTTATTGATTTGTTCACTGTAGCATGCGAGACTGTGCTGATTTATACAGGGAATATACAAGAGCCATGTCATTACAAACTGCAAACCAATCTTTAAAATTAGTTACTGTCCAATAGGTTTTGGAAGGATATACCTGTCCTGCTACCACCCAGCCCAGAGCACAATGATTACCTGAAGATGAAAGTTGATGTGGGTAGATCAAAGCTCAGTATATTAGGTCAAGCATTTTTAACACAGATTTATGAACGAGGATTCTAGTTCATTTTGTGCTTTCTTGGGAAAGAAAAATAGGAGTACTTGAAGAATTTTCCTTTTTGAAGATCTGGAACTTGCTTGCATGTTTCTAATGGTATTTCCCTTCCTCTCTGCTTTCTCTAGCCTATCCCAATTCCTCTTTTTTCATCTACTCTTGGTGTGCCAGTACACTATAAGTTATATATCTTAGTTATGTCATCCTTGGTCCCCAGATATAAGTCTTTATTTCAAGTTGCAAAACCTGTGTTTTAGTTCTTGATATCTCAGCTTCAGTCCTAACTGATAACCAGGATCAGCATTGCTATAGGTACATTTGGTTTTCTAATGATAAAATTCCATCTGAATGGTATGATGTACATATAATAAACTACCTGAGCATCTATTGCTTGCAAAGAGGGGGAAATCAAGACTTCTGAAGAATTGATTCTGCAAGACATAAAGACCTTCAGCTTTAGAACAAAGTCTGTTGCCCTGGAAATGGTTGCTAGGGCAAAGAAGTGCCTTTTGGCACCAATTTCTGATCTTTAAAAGCAAAACTCTCATGACATGAAATGGAATCTTGTGGCTTATGTGTTTCTTAAAAGAAGCCCAAGACCTGTGCTGTTTTATATTTCTTCAATATAAAAGATTTTACTTGTCAATACTTGATGATCTGAAAATCCTTTGAGCCCTGAGCACTCACCAAGGAAATTACAAGAACCTGGGCTGCACTGGTAATCATGTGGTGCTCTTGGCTGTGTTCAGCCTGATCTGTGCAACCAAAGCAGACCTGGAGCCCAGCTTCCAAATGAGGTGATTCAGCAAGGAGCAGCACAGCCAAGTGCAGAGAAAAGACGGCTTTGTTTATTATTGTTTGCATTTCCACAGTGCCCAGAAGCCCAGCCTTGGGCTATGAAGGATAGCAGCGTGCTGTGCACTGTGCTAATGCTGACCAGACAACTTGTTGAGATGAGACAAAAGTGGTTACTAAAGACAGAAGACCACAAAGAAACAGCATGATGACAGTCGGTGGCATGGTAAATCTCAGCTTCCAGCTGTCCAAGTTTGATCATTCCCTAGCTGTAACAACAGGGAAATCTTTGTGGAAGGACTGTAATAAATGATTCTGGAGATTTTCAAAGTGAGTTGCTTCCTAGCATGAAGGACACAGTGACATAGAGGATGAATCTACTTTTGTATTTTTGTAGCAAGTGGGTGCTGAAGGTGTTAGTCGCTGGCTGAAGAGAAGCGACAGCCTTTTTCACAGTGTAGAGTGAGACATGACAAGGCAGAGACAGGCAAGGAAGAGTCTTGGAAAATGAAGATGCTTTTTGTTTGATATAACATAAAAGAAGGAGCCAAAACAGGGCAGGTAGGACAGCAGATGTGGTCAAAGTGACAGTGTAGGAGAACAATCTTTTCAGAAGTATTGCAAACAGAGGTGAGCAGGGCCAGAATTGCATTTGTTTAACCTGGAGAAAAAAAAAATATAAAAAAAATGTTGCTTTTAATAAAGACAAAAGGTGTTAAGAACCTGGAGAGAACATTTCCAGTGTGATCTGATAAGAAAAGCCATATCTGAATTTGTTATGTAGAGAGCACTTGCAGGATTTACACATAAGCTGGTTTTGGGGACAGAGAGAAGAATGTGAGTTGAAGGTTATCCCAGGTTATAGATTGCAGCAAGTGGCACTGTACTGTCAGCAGTGACAGAGGAAAGAAAGGGAAAAGGATTTGAGAAGTCTTGCTATGTTAAGCTTAAACTAATGACTAGATATCTCTGAAAAGATTTTATTTCAGACAGGGTATGTTGGAGCAGAGAGATACTTCTGTGCGTTGCTAGGATAAAAATATGAATTGAATTTATGTTTTCAAATCAGCTCTGGGCAGGTAAAGTTGACAGTTTCTCTCTCATAGGAGAAGGAGAGGAAAGCATTTGGGATTCACTAGCAGAAAAATTGAGTTGGAAAACATACCATGGTCCATATAATTCATGGCAAGTCACCAGGTATGGGGTGGTCTAATGGGTCTCACATAATATAGAGAATGATGCCTATGGAGCAGCTGTGGATGGCTTTGCAGCTGCAAAGGGTAGCTAGTTGGTCTGTTAGTGCCTTAGTGAATATAGATGCTGGTTGCAGAAGCAATTCAAAGTCCTGTCCTGTCCTTTGTGGGGGGAGAAGGCTCATGTAGCAGTGCATTTTTATCGCTGTATCAACTTTTTGTCTGCCTGTTAAATATAATTGCTGAGCCCGATGTGCATGTTATTTGCTCTTTGGCTTTGTAGATATAATTTTAATTTTTGTCATAGTCTCAGGCTGTTATCCTTTCTTTGTTTTTCAGCATATAAATGAGAAACAGGAGGGCAGAGAAAACCAGAATATTTTAGGTATAGTGCCTTCAATTTAGCATTCTGTGTGCACTTCATTAGCTGAAGCTGTTTAACGGAGTGTGGGTCTTTTTGCTTTTCAACGCAGTCTGAGTTCTGGAAAGTGCACACTCTATACCCACTGGGTAAATACACGCTGTTCATCTCTGGTGCTGGCTTCTGTGCTGAAAAATTCCTCTTGCCTCCACTGGAATAATGCTCCTAGGTTGTATGAGACGGCTGCAAACCCACATGATGCAGTAGCTGATCACAGCAGTGGCATTCAGCAGGGAGCGCAAGTTACATTTTCAAAGCAGGTACCAGGGTGGAGCAGAGCAGGCACAGAGCTCCCTGAGGCCCTCGGGGTGCTCAAGGGAAGGGCTGCTGTGCAGCGGGCGCTGACTGTAGCAACCAGCTGTTGCTGCTTGCAGTGGCATGGGGGAAAGGAGGGAAAGAACAAGGCTGAAGGGATGTTAATTAACTGTGTTGTGAGACAAGTTTATACTTTAATCGCGGCTGACTTTGGTGAGATGTTTTCTGGGTTGATGGATGACCTGGAGGGCACTGAGCCTAGGCTTTCTGAGCTTTTACGACCATGGGTGTTAGAAAACCAAGTTCTGGTCATTGATCCCTGCAGTACGCTGGCCCTGCTTTATCTGTTGCTCTCCTTTTGCTAGGAGTGATATAAAGTCTACTATTAAGCTACCTAAGACTGGAGTTACTGTTGATCATGAACTATCATTTCATTACCATTTTAGTTGCCTCACAAAATCCGTTTTTGCTATTCTCTGGGATACTGGAAAGACCAGTGTCATTGCAGAAGGATGCCATCCTGTTGATTCATTTCACTGTCTTGTGCCACCTGAGCTACTGGATTCTGGAACTTCTCAATTTTTCATGTTGGAGTTTGCCTGCAGTCCTGCTCCTGGAATTTAATCTGTAACATTTGCACTGCATGGAAAGTGTTCATATTTCCTTGCAGTATGTTGGGATAATTCTAAGATGTCACTAGGTACATAGAAGGGTTTTGCCACAGTGAAAGTATTTTCATGTGCTACAAAGGTGCATCTGCATTGAAGTTGTAGTTCAGATCAGGAGGTTGCTTCTAAAATGAGTCTTCTAATAACCCCCAGTCACTGCATGCTTTGACTTGCTTTGCAGAACAGTTTTGGGGACCAAAGAGGCTGCATTACTTTGTGATACAGTTGGACTGAGAGGTGTGCTGCTGGAGCTAGGTGTATTCCATCTGCGGCATGTACCCTGTCCGCTGGATCAGACTAGAGATAGTTCAAGCTACTTCCCCTCTCATCCCCAAAAGCACACAGAGTGATGTTGCCCATCAAACCCAGCTGTTTTCTTTAGCAATCCTCTCTGCTATGCTACACTACTTGCTAATGCATGTGTAACCCAAGGTGACCAGGATTCTGTGACACCTTTGTGGTGTGGTGGGTGTCATTGCCAAAATTATTACTCTTGTAGGCTTTTTTTATTTTCCCCAATGAATGCAGACTTCATACAATCTCATCTTAGCTGCACAGTGTTACTAAGGGACAAGTTGCCTTTATTAGTTTTGTATTGTACTACTGACAGTAGCTTGTCCCAACCCTACACAGTCAGCTACTAATACAATTTGTCTGTTTTATAAACAGCCTCCTAGTTTAATGCAGGGACTCCATGCTAGATTTCAGCCAGAAGAAGGTATCACCTTTGAAAGCATTAGAAGATGAAAGCAGATAATGTACAAAGTCTGCCTGACATGTGAAGTCCCACTGGGTACTACAGTTATGGCTGGTATCACTGTAGCATCTAATTCTGCAAGGAAGAAACTGGGATAACCAATGTTACAGTGTGGAGAATGAGGTACAGTGGGATCATATGATTTGTTCAGGCTTATGGAAGCAGTCTGTATCAACATAGGGAATTAAGTCTAAGCCTAAAATAATTAGATTGTAGTTTCATTTTTCTTGTTTTCTCAATGGGAATGAATGAGGAGAAAAATGGGGAGGAAAACAAGCACAGATCACTGACTGTGCCCTTATGTCTCTATGTTTCAAGTATCTGAAATTGTCTGTGTTGTCTTTTTTTGCCTGTACCTTAGCAATTTGCTTAGTATTTTATTATGTGATTTTAAGGATCTTTACCTGGTATTAGGCTAAATTAAAATGCTATAGCACCCAGAATGTCTGCTTGCTGTACCTCCTTATGAGAGAGTTTTCCCTAGGGAATAAGTTCTTTGTTGCAGTAAACATTTTCTGAAACACACTTACTGCTGTTTCTTAAATCTGAGTGGTAATAAACAACATTACCTTAATGTAAAGCAAAATAACACCAGCAGAATTTTGGGAAGAAGCCTCCTGTACTGGAGCTGAAAATGTTATTGTGTCTGGGTAGAATGGGTGTAAAGCTGATCACTGTCAAGTTACTTGCCACTTGCTTTGGTGATTTTGTCATTCATGGAATGAGATGTCTTACATGGCCAGTCTTGTTGTGCCTAGCTTTCAGATTTAAAATATAAGAAAAAGTAACAATAAAAATGTGCAGAGAAAGAATTGTTTTCACCTGTGCAGCTTGTACATCAAGGAGTGACTGATCCATTTGGGATTTAGAGTTATACACTGATCAGAAAGAGAAAATCCAAATTTAAAGCATAAT
The DNA here is from genome assembly GCF_020740795.1 of Apus apus. Taxonomy (NCBI): domain Eukaryota; kingdom Metazoa; phylum Chordata; class Aves; order Apodiformes; family Apodidae; genus Apus; species Apus apus. Next base: position 10,929,655 of record NC_067293.1, on the reverse strand, counting down.
TTATGTTAAATTTTTGGCACTGCAAAGGGTGATTCCAGAAAAATCTGAGTATTGGAACTCCATTTCATATTTATGATGTCTGCTGTGGCAATAGAGTTTAACTGCAGGACTTCTCTTCCTTCTGAAAATGCTAATTGGATTTTCAACAGGATGTTCATGAGTAAAAGATGGTGCTACACAGTGAGACTTTTTTCTTTAAGTAGTTCTGCTTAATGAAATGTATAAAAATCTTCTATTGCTCTGTCAAAATCAAAATAATATGCTTACTGTATCTCCTGCTGTGATCAACCAATCTGCTAATTTAAATCTAAATGTGCCATAATCTTGAACACCATGAGGATTAGAAAAAAATCATAAGGAAAACACCCAGATTTACATTTAATAGATGGCCTTTTGTACTCATTTTCCATTTAGTGCTGTCCTTTCTTGCTGAAAACAAAAGCAAATTTCCTGAAAATAATATAAAACCAGGAAAAGTACATCAATTAAGCCACAAGATTAGACAGGGCATATTTTAATGGGCCATTAAGCCTGAGGTGTATTGTGAAGTACCAAGGTAAAGGGCAGATTCCCTAAAGTACCCACAAAATATATTAATGATTCATTAAAGCATGGCATGTAAACAAATGGTTATATTATAACTAAGTGGCCTATTTGTGCAATTATTTTTAGTGTTCGTATTAAAGGAGGAAATCTAAAAACAAGGCAAGAATTGAGTCCAGCCTGTTAAAATGAAGAATAAAGTTATTTTAAAAACCTAAAATACATAATATGTACAATTTTCCCAGTAAGATTCCTCCATGGTTGAAGGAGATAAATGTGTCGAATAAATAATTTTCAAAAACAGTATTTGATTAAATGCCTGGCAATATGACGTTTTGGGTCTGATGGGGGAGATCCTGCCCTGTGACTCCTGTGTCTGACTTGACACAGTTGTGAAGGACAAATTCCATGCATCTGCTGCTCCATGTGAGCCTGGGTAACTACCTACAGCTTATTTTTAGCCTGCAATGTCCATGAAGCCAGTTTATTTTGGAAGTTTCCAAAATACCAATTTTTTTTAGAAATGTCAGTACTAGGTGTCACATAATGGCTCTTGCCATGGGGGTGTTATTGTGCAAGGTTAAGAACAGTCTGACAGGACAGCATCTGACTGCTCTTTTCAAATGTGGAGCTGTACTACAGACTTGCAATGTACTTTAAAATACTTTTTCTAGGCATAAAGTAAATCTAGAGCAGTCCTTCATCTGTTAAGCTCCAGTACTCAAGGAGTTAGGCCAAAAAACTTTAGGTAGTCTTGAAGAAGGACAGATTGTCTTAGTGTTTTAAAAACACATTCTTTGTTCATTAATGTGTGACAAATGAAGAGAGATTCCCAAACCTACATGTTCCTGACCATGGGGATTAGGCACAGTCTGGTCCTTCACCTGTGTTTCCCTGTTACAGGAGCAAGGATATTTTGGACAGTGCTAATGAAGTGTTAATGAAGGGGTCCCAACCTTACTGACTAACAGTAAAATCTTGTCTTCTTCAAGGACACGGATATTTCCAAATATCCTCTTGCCTGTTCTCTCTAACCAGAAAACTAAATGCCACTTTTGATTTTTTCACAGATTTTAATAAAAAAACCAAATCAGCAAGGCTCTGGAGTACGTTCTTAAGACCCTATTCAGTGAGAGACACTACTAAAGCACTCAGGAGAACATCTGGTAGAAATGTAGTCATTAACCATAATGAGATTTGAGTTGGGCTTGAAATACTTGAATACAGCTTAGATTTGTGTTGCAGTGCCTTTTTTTTTAAATTTAATTTTTTAAATCATGCTTTGTGTTGCTACACTTAGATTGCTCATTGGGCTTTGGTACTGATATTGAGTGCCTGCTCAAATGAGGCTCTTCCCATTAAAAGCATTAAGTGAACCCACCATGATTGGAGGACATGTCTGGAAAAATGGAGTTCCAGAGAAGGTATTTCTTCTTTCTCAGTTCACATCAAGTGCAAGAGCAGTAGTCTATGAGAAGCAAGTATCCCCTGTGTGTAGGATGGTCTAGATTCAGTTTTTCAAGGTACGGGTTTCATGTATGTTTTACAGACATCATTCAAATGTTATTAAAAAAATGATTCCTAGGTGGGGAGTTGGGAAGGAAAATTTCTGCCTCCAGTTGGTGACACTTGCCTCCTCATGTGCAAGTGTCTAAGAATAAACCTAAATTCTAGCATGGGTAATTGAGTGAACGGTGGTTTCTGTTTAATTCTTCTTATGAAAGGACTTGTAATAAGCTTTTTCATTTTATTTGGCTGCATCAATTCACAGCAAATGGATTGCAGTGAAATTTAACATTGCTGCAATTTCCTGCATGACACCATCCCTTGCACACTAGGAATCAACAGTACATAATGGGCATTATACCCGTGTCTCCCAAGAAACCATTTCCACTCTATGGTTGGTCGATCATTTATATGGATCAAGATGGTAAAAAAGAGAAAAGAACACATTGAAAACAATGTAGGTTGCATGTAATTTCTTCTTGGTGGTTTTTAATGTATTACTGATCTTAACATACGGTAAATAGTGCAGGTTCTTTCTTTTTAGTAGTGCTGCCTCTGGTAAGGCATTTTTGCCCTCTGTTTAAACAATGGGGTGTTATTAAGCCTACACCTACTGAACATCTATAATAGAGAGGTATAAAGAGAGCTCTTTAATGTGTGGTACTTACTGTGCATGCTCCTCTAGAGCACAGAGATTTATGAGACCGTTGTTTCTAAAAACAAACTATGTAAAAACTTTATTTTAAAAACAGGGGACACTAGCAAGAGTAATTGAGGGTGCTGGTGCCTGTACTCTAGAAATGTGTCCCTGGCAAATGTTGGTGTTGGTAAGTGAGATAGTCTTTTATTTGGTCACCTTTAAAATGTAAGATCCTACCTAATGAAAAAGAGCTGTGTGTATGCAGTTCCAGTTCTCTTTTGCAAAACCAGAAATTACACAGTACATTTTTATTAAAGCTTAACTCTTTTCTCAACTGGTATTTGCTTTTGTATAGATGACTTTCATTTTATTCAATTATTTTTTTTTTTTCTGCTGGGGATGGAAAGTAATAATGAAAAAGTTCATTCTCTTTTTCAACACAGTTCTTCCATTTTGTGCTGGCACTTCTGATTCCCCTGAAAACCTGCATTTGCAGCCTTCCTCTGTAGGACTTGTCATCTTCAGAGCTCTCTACCAGTAATTTCTTTCTGTTCTTCACTTCTGCTGCTCCTTTCCTTTTAAAAACCTATGTTGCTATTCCTTATGCTTTTAACTTTCCCTTCTCACCGAATTCAGTATAAAAACTCTCAATAATTCCTCTTAAAGCCAGTCTGAGCCTGTCCTGATGCCTGGGACATAGCTCTCTCCCCTTTAAAGGACTGTGAGCTTGCTGCAGACTTCCCTGCTCTGAGCAGCCTCTTCTTTGACCTTCTAACATGTGTTAAAGGTTGCATATAGTGTAAAATCTCACCTGCAAAGTAAGCCAAGTCATTATTGTCTAACCCTGGTGCTCTGTAGTGTCAGCAAGAGGCAGCTATTACTGTCAGTGTGTGAGGGTGATACTGGAGTGCTCTCCTACAAAATAGGGAGAAAATAAACACTTTGGACAACAGCAGTGTTTCTTTTTAAAAACAGATAAATATATGTATACTGGAGAAAAGTGAAACTGTTAGTGTAACACCACAGTGAAACTGTTACCCAGCTTTTGCAAACAACTTTGATATGATCACCAAATGCTGGGAGGCTGCTGAAGTGCTGCATGGGGCTTCTGGGGTGGAAAATTGTGGGAAACCTTAGCTGGTCTGAGGGATCAGAATGCAAGTTTGATGTTCACCTTGAGCAGATAACCATGTACCCTTGAAGAGGCTGGAAAGCCCTGAGAAGAGCTGAGTAAACAAGATAAGGAACTGCCAGAAGGAGACTGCTGGATGGCCAGATGGGGCATGTAGAAGAAGCTTATTGAAGTTACAGCAGAGAAGAAGTTGTCCAATCATGAACTGTCAATCCTTGGCTAAACCAATGAGATATAGACACACATGCTTAGGAGAGCATAGAAAAAGGCTTGTTGTAATACTGAAGTGTCCTTTTGCACAAGCTTATGTGTCGTGTCCATCCCTTAGAACAACAGAAAACCACTCTGCTGTCAACCTTACTTGAGTGATTGAGTGTTCTTCAATATTTACTACTTTAACCTCCTTTGCAAATGGAGTTTTATAAGCATCTTGGCTACTGGACTTAGACCTTTCTAAAAGACTATTTTTCTTCACTGCATTAGAAAAATAGTTGAAGTGGTGAAACATAAGATGTTTTTCAGGAGGGACAAGGAAGAGCTGAAGTTGGAGAGCAGCTCTAAGATGAATCAGATTTGTGTGTTTCTGATAAGGTGATGATAGCTTTGTAGGACCCAAGTGTCTGCAAAGTGTCTGATGTGAGAAACGCCACACAGCCTGTGTCTATAATTCAGCATCTGTCTATATTCTCCACTTCTGAAACTGACAAAAAATTTCTTCAACCAGGTAATGGGCCAAAATACACAGACTGGGCATTTTTCTTTATTTTTTTGAGAAGAGTCAACTAATTCCCCTTCTTCTTCAACGTTCTCTTTCCTCAGGGCATGCAGCCCTCCACTCCTCTGAATCCAGGACGGGTTATAGCACACTGCTAATGGTTACCCCAGACATGTCCCTCTATACTACCAGGCGTGTGCCAGGCAACAGCTGAGCCTTATTTTTTTTAAGGTGGGTGATGCTTGGAATACAGGAGATGATGGTCTGGGTATCATTTTATCATCTCAAATATTAAGCTTGTACCTGTATTGTTAGAAGTTTTGGGAAACTATGAAAGTTTTAATTTATTTTTTTTTTTTTTTACCCTGATCCTCTAGTTCCCTGAACCAGATAAGCCCATGAGGCTTTTTGGATCTCAGACAGCTTCTAGTGTTATAAGTACTTCTTAATTGTGTAGTTTGGAAAGGCTGTAATGGCCCAGTGATTTTCTAGATTTGCAGGCCAGAAGGCATCACCCTGATCATCTACTCTGAACTCCTCCAGAGCTTTAGGAATCACTGGGTGAAATCCCATTAAATGGATTAAATAGTAAGTGTAAAATGAAAAAAGATAATAAAATGTAATATTTCTTCTTGGTGCTGGTCCAGGATGTAAGGTAGTGAGGTAGTGCAGTTCAAATGTACCTGATTTCCATGTTTTCTCCCTACACTGTGTTGCAGAAAAGAAATTCTCTCTCATTCAACATTTAGCAAGTGTTGGTGAGGTTTTTTTTGTGCAGGTTTGTTATTGTTGTGTTTGTTTTTCTTTTTCATTGAAAGCTTCTACTTTAATACAAAAACATAATCTTGCTGGTGGATGTTAGGCTATTCATGCATCTGTAGCAATTCTGGTATATCATCCCTGTCATGATCCTGCTTATAGCCTGAGACTTCACATGTATGCGGCACATAGCTCAGCTAAGGTGATGGAGAGGACATGTATGATGTTCTAAGGATCCAGGAGTAGATTTGGTGCCTACATTGTATCTGCCAGCTTCTGTAGAACAGAATATACCCTAGAATCCCACCTTGAGGAGCCAGCACCACTTACGCATCCTGTTTGTTACCGGAACTGAGAGCAGTCCTAGAGATATGTGTCACATGCCTCAGAACAGATGACCTTTTTGAGCTCTCTGGTTCTTTTCAGGTATTGCTTACTCTGGAAAGGATCAGATATAGTAACTTTTTCCTTACCGTTATGTTTGTTTTTTAGCAGTGCAATAGGTTATGCACAGCATCTCCTGTGCAGCTGTTAAGCTGGTTGTTTTAAAGAAAATGGCACCAATCCTGTATTGCAAAAGTCACTTCAACTAATGAGGTTGAAGTAACTCTCAGTCTGAATTCCAGTAAAGGTGAAGTCAATACCAAGGCATCTTAGTGTAGTACTTTCTTTTCCTGCAATTGATTGTGTGTTTCCTGTTCCTACTGACTTAACATAGGTGATTTACAGCTGATAGTGTGTGTGTGTGTGTGTGTGTAAGGGTCCTCTGTAATGCAGCAAGGAGATTCTTCAGGAAAGATCTGACAATATTGGGTTTTGTGTATTCCTCTGAAACAAACTTGGAGAAATAAGATTCCTGGTGTTACTAGTCTGTGGATTCAAAAAAGTCTAGAAACATCCACCTGCAATCAGAAATGTAAAGATTCCATGTTTCCGTGCAGGTGCACCCAATGTGAAGTTTAGAAGGGGTGAGAATGGAAAATGGAGAGGTCAGGTAAAATAAGCAGTGAAGGAAATGAGAGGGAAAGAAAGATGGTGGGTGTTTCTTAGGTAAAAAGCCCACAAAAGCATGGATAGTGAAAAAATTGTGGGTACAGTGAAGAGCATCTCATAAGAAAGAACATAAAAGTTGATAAAATGGCACATACGATAAAAGAGTTAAGGTTAAAAAAATTAGACTGAGTAGGTAAGAGAGATCAAAAAGGCAAAAAATTGAAAGCAGTACCTGGAAGTTGAGAATTAAAATCTACTGTAATATATAAGGAACATAGGGGAGATATTTAAGTGGAAAATACTTGTGAATGAGTGAAAATAGCCAAAGAAAATATGGGAGAAAAAGTAGTACCCTCCTGTAGAAACTGCAGCAAAGAAAAAGATGATGCATTTTGCAGAGGCTGAAGGGCTCAGCAAGCTGGCAGGATAACAAACCTTCTTTCATAGACCTTAAGCAGTTTGAAAGAGCTTTATGAAAGCTCTTTCACTCTTCCAAAGACAGAAACTGTATGGAGAAAGATGTTTTCCAAAACAACTAGAGCAACATTTCTTATGCATCTGTGTTTTCCAACTTAAGTCACTACTACCGGCATTTTGTATCCTTCATTGTACTGGAAAGATAGCCAGCCACAACACAATAGGAACTCTGCATATAAATACATACATTACATTGCACAGTGCATTTTATCCTGTTGTATCTAACTTCCTTTCTGATAATAATTAGTTTATCAACATCCTGCCTTCTGGAGAAAGGATTTGAGAGCCAATGTTGAGTGATGTAAATGCATGTTTCTCTCCCGACTTTGGGCCACAGGCAGCAAATGCATTAGCCTGAACAGCTACAAGTTTTAATAGTGGATGGATGTTATGCAAGCACATGAACCATTGGTGACTGCACAAGTATTGAAGCCCATTGATGAGCTGTTCCATGGGCCATAATAAAACTATCATTATTAATTATGATGGAAAAGTGTACGTGTGTCCAGGTAGCAAGTTACCTTCTAAATTTTTTTCTGTTTATTGCTGAGGCACAGTAGATTGTAAGTCACCTTTGCTTTTTTGAGACAGAAAAGAATCTAACAGTCTTGCATTATTCCGGACTAAAGGGGTATCTTATTTTCTTCCCAATTTCTACAGCAAAAAATCGTTACTAAAATTTGTGAGCTGTTACACATACAAATCACTGATTTTATAACCTCTATAATATAGGAGAGCAGTAATCTGTTTTTCAATATTAGGTCAAGTTGCTCTTATCTAATCTTGTGTATTCCTTTCTTACAGTTTCTATGCCAGAAATTGTAAAAGGAAATGTTCTTATAAAAAATACATTTATGAGGTGGAGATTAGTTGTTTGTCGTTATTGACAAACAATATGAAATGTTTTCTAAAGCCATTGGTCAGAGCTATTCTTTTTTATGGTAACAGGTTTAAAATAGAAAATATATACAAATATTCTGTCTTACACAATATGAAGAAATATTGTATATTTAATCTTGAACTTCTAACAGTTATTCTCTGTGAGATGAATTAAATATAATTTCTGTTATAGTAAACCTGTAAACTGAGGCTGCTTTTTCCTATATTGCATGAGTTAGCTAAAGCACTGCTTTGTGAATAAAATAAGTACTGGCACAAAGTAAAATATTGGGAGAAAAAAGGATTATTTCTTCTCCAAGTGGATAAACCCCAATATCCCTCTGTAAGGTACATGCAAGCGTTTTTGTTCATGATTCATATATACAAGAGAACTTCCAGATTAATTCCCTCTGCCCTCAAACAGTGCTATTATTTTAGGAGATTAAGCTACCTTTAAAACTCAGAGCTCTAGATTAAAGATCTTCTTACTTGACTCTTCTGCTTCTTTTTCTCTTCCTTCCTGTGTCCCCTCTCAAAAGAGGTGACTCTGGAAGTACTCATTACCTCAAAGGAATTAAATTATTTATTTATGTGAGAGGGAGCTGCAAAGGCATTTCCTTCAATAAGAGTATAGTGCAAAAGCACTGATATAAAGGTATATTTTCCAAGCTTATAGCACAGTATTTTTTTTTTGCTTTTGGGACAGCTCCTTAGCTGGATAAGAAATAATCTGCAAAACTGATTTGCAATGAGGATAGTTATGTCAGCTTGGACCAAGAGATCTTCTGTTTGTTGCATTGCTGTAATCTGCAGATCTGACTACTACTAATTCCTGCTGAACAGTGGCTGGCATTTTAAGCTGGATTTTTTTCTTGTAAGAATATTAGCCCGCTGGAAACAGGACAATTTATGGGTTGAGTTACAGCACTGGCATGTCACAGGTACCCTCAATGTTCTTGGTACAATATCTTACTGCAGAAGTACAGGTTATTGAGCCTTATTTCTATTTTAAACTGCAAGTGTTGCCTATGGATAGAAGGGAGAAGGGAAGTTACCTATGGAGGTAACTGCAGTGGTTTTACTTCATGTTCAGAGATTAAATTCAGGCTCACAGCCTGAATTAAGGGAATAGTTACCACTAGGCATATTTTTAGACAAACTGTTTAGGTTAAAAGTCAGGATAATTGCTAGTCATGCTCCACAGAGATGCTTATTCTTAAAGGCCTGGACATGCTACTCTGACCTAGGGAAGTACAGATAGGAGCAGTGACAATCTAGTTATATTTTTTTCCTCACCCGCGAATTTTGCAAAGTGAAACCAGTAGAAATGATTTTGAATCCTTATACTCTCCTTTTTAATATTGATAGGAAACCTACACTAGTAGGGCAATTAAATAAGCAATATTTTGAACCTGGGCTGCAATGTTGAGAAAATTCAAAGAAACTGTGTATAAGCCCAACACTTTTCCTACATTTTGTTTCTTTTCTGAAGTCTGCCTGGGGACGACTTACCTGCGTTACATTCACAGTGTCTAGTAAGCTGCATTTGCTCCAGTGGCTTGCCAGTAATTCCCTTGCAGGCTGTGCTCTCCACTTTCCTGCTAACTATAGGAATGGGGCCTCTTGTCTTTCTCTTTTCCCCTTTTTTGTTGCACCTGTTCTTCTCACATTTCACATGTGCAATTGCATTTCTAATTTTGATCATTCCAGCTAGTTTAGAAACACGTATCCTTCCAAACCATGCTCTTCAACTTCTTTTTAATTGCATTCTTTGACAAAAAGCAGTATCAGATGAACAGAGTAGAAAATGGAGGCTGAAGTTTATTTGTGTGTTTTTTTCCATTCACTGTATTTAAATTATATGAATAATTTTGCAGATCAAAAAATGCTTAACTGTGTAATCTTCATTCTCCTTTTTCCTTTTAACTGGCCAGTACTACTTTTATGGTTTTGTTGTAAGCTTCTTGTTTCAGCTGTGCATTAAGTGGCTTTAAAAAGCTAGCTCAAAAGATAAGCTTAGCTAATCAAAGCCATGCAAACACAAGCTTGATGAGCTGTTGTAGGAATTTAGCAGAGGGAGCACTGACTGAGGCCTGGAACACTTCTGCTGAGCCTTGGTTGTGTTGTCACTTCAGACATGTTATTTCAGCTACAGTGAACCAGGCTGAGCTCTCCATCTTCTGGATGTTTTTGTTCATCCTGTTTTTGGTGCAGATGTGGCTTACTGTGTACTGTACATTCAGATGAGAGTGTTGGAGTCCTAGAGTTGATTGAATATGGGAAAGGAAGGTGAATATGTGCTGTAATATTCTATGGTGCTTTGGAAAGGAACCTGTTTATCTTGTTATTTTCTCAGATATCAGTGCTAGAATAGAAAATCACAATGCTGAAACAGTTCCCTATGCACCTGACAGCTGTGGAAAAGCATGTGCTGGAGAATGTGCTGCTTGCCATGCTGAGGAGGTCTCTGATAATTAGATTTTGTTTGTTTGTTTGTTTCTTTGTTGTGCTTTTTTTTTTTTTTTTTAAAGGAGAAGAAAGCATTTAGCTTTTTGTTCTCATCGCAGGTAGACTGCAAGCCCCCAGCTTCATATCGGGTTTACATTCCTTTCATCATGTCCTCCTTAGTTTCCTTTTACTGAAAGTAAACAATCTTAGTCTTTTCCATCCCCCTTTATGAGAGAGCTCTACTCTTCTACTCCCTCTAGAGCTTTCTTAGGAATGTATAAAGCAACCATAGCAGGCAACTGCAGGGTGTGAAGGAGTGATGTTATTTGGGTGAGCAACTGATGCTTTGTTAGTGGTTGAGGTTTTCTGTTTAAAAGTACACAGTGAGCTTTTAGGGCATAGTTACATCTTTGTAGTAAGATTATTTATGTGGGCAAAGGATTTTAAAAATTATTCCCTAATAGAAATGTTTTCAATAGAGAAAATTGATTTTGTCACAGTATTTGAGGTATGTGTAAAATATAAGCTTATAGGCAGATGTACTCACTATAACTCTCAGTTACAAGGTCAGGAATTGGAGAACTGGGAAAATCTAAAGTTATAATTCTTTGTGCAATCTTAATTCTATGCATGTTGGATTTTTTCCGTCACTTATATTCCAACACTGAGCTCTTCTCTTGCTCAAAGCTTAGTGTTTGGAAAAGTAGTTAAGATCATGGAATTTGAAAAACATGTCATAATCCTGAAAGGACAGAATAAAGACTGTGTGACAGCATCAAAGCCTGACATTTCCTAAGCTTAAGTGTGTGATTTGCAATCTAAACATGTTAATGCAGTTTATTGTATGTCATTTCCTATTTATATTTTGTTAAAGGCAAAGAGAAAAACAATTCTGTTAGAAGTAGCTGCAGAAGCTCTCACATAGTGTAATGTCAGGGTCTGAGAGCCTTCTCTTCAGCATGGCCCTGTCACCTCTGGCAGCAGTCATGTGGCTGGCTGCTAGCAGACTGAATCTGTGGAACAGAAGTAGTCGGTGCAAATTGAGGTTTCTCATTTTTTTGTAAGAAGGGATATTTCCTCTGTCTGGGATGCTGCTGGAGACAGGGGAAGAAGCAGTGAGGACATGCAGTGCATCTGGGTGTTGGCACTTGGCTGGGCTGCTGTCACCAAGGCTTGCTGGAGAGATGTTTGGCTGGGCTCTGCTGGTGTGTTGGTTGTGCTGGACAAGAAAAGCAAACAGAGAATGGTGACTTGTGGCTTTGAGAATTCTAGAAGAGAGCAAACTGACTGTCCTAACTTCGTTTTCACTGCTGCGTGTTTTTATTGGTAGACATTGAGAAAATATGAGATAATTAGTAGAAAGGTTATTGATTTTATATTTAGATACTGTTGATTTTATTTCTTTCTCTTATAAAAGAGTAAACTATTGCTTTTTCTTTCATATAACAACATTTCTTTGATAGAATTAAGAAATGTCCTTCCCAGAATTCAGGATATTTTCTTAGGTCCACAGATAAAATATCTCTTTTTGAAAAAAAAAGTTATTCAGGCTCCTATTGTGTCACTGATAATTGTTATTAATGGAATATGTGTTATTTTTTCTAGTAGACCTGCCAAGCCAAAGAATGAAGGTCTAGGGAAGTAGAATTAATAACTCCATTGCAATGCATCATATAGATAAGGCAGTAATTGCAAGGTCAGATGGGTGTACATAGATAGATGGTTAACTGGTTGTGCTGTAATGAAAGCACAGACCTTTTTCATCTGTTTATGAATAATGTTTCTCATAAAGACACTAGATTGATTGTCTACAAAGACATCTTTTGAACCAGAAATGATCCACAATCGTAGTAATGAAATATTAAAGATAAAATTGTGAATCCATATTAGAAGTAAGTTTCAAGACCTTATAACTTGCTGCTCAGTCATTTCTTATTCCAGCAATGAGATAGATGAAAAATTCTCATAAAAGAATGCTCCATCTTTTTTTGCTGTTAACATATTTACCAATATCTTTCTAACTGATGTTCTTTTTCTCCAGCCTAAATGAGTCAAAAGAAAGCTTCAAATCACTGACAAAAGAGGGAGTTGAAAAATACATAGTGTGAGTTTCTCTGAGAGAATCACTTTATAGTTATATTTTTGTGTTATAAGAGACACAGGAATTAGATTGCTTGGTTTCCTAGCAACTCAGGGTCTCAGGATTTTAAAGCTGAAGATCAAACTTCTATCACCTGCTTAGAAGTACACACAGATGTGTTTAATAAAAACAGTTTCTGAAATAATTTCAACATAAGCCACTGAAGTACTTTATAGTAGTCTAAAAATATTAATGTCTTGCTTTCTAGATCAATATCAACCGCAATCACAAGTTGGCAATAACTAATGTCTTTCTCATGTTATTCAAGATATTTATCAAATTCTGTTAAATATGTCCTTTGAGCCTTCTCAGGGGAAGAATAAGATAAACTATTGGGAGAAAGGAAACTGAACTTCAGAAAGAATTAATTTTTCATTTTTTTTGTAGGCAACTGATTGTGTAATTTTAAACTCCAGTTTGTTTTCAGTCCTTTCTCATGCTAGTCTTTTTTCATACTTTGAAATTCAGGCTCCAGTCTGGCATTTTTCCTAAAATACTTTGCAATATTAGCACATACAGCTTCTGTGTATTAGCTTCCCAACTAGAGTGTTTCACTGGTTAAATGCAGAGAGTACTCTTCAGGATGAAAACATGGTCTACAGCCTCTGGTCCTGTAGCTAAGGATAGTCTGAACATACAGGCATTGATGTCACATACTCCCCCATAGGCATTTGAGCTCGGCACAGTGCGGGTATCTCCAGCTGCTGCAATTACCCTGGTTCTTGGGCTTGGATCAGTGATGTTTTCCTTGGTGCATGAAGAGCTTTGCAAACCATGCTCTAGTTCATGCAAGTGATCTTAGCAGCATACTGGCAAATCCTGGTTTCAAGATGGTAAATATAAACGTAGTGGTGGGTAAAATCTTCATGAGTTAAGTTCTGAGTTAATACAGGCGGAAGCTTGCACTGGACGCTTTATTTTAGCAGTTTGAAATGCAAACTGTAGTATTCTCAAATGAGAAGTAGAAAACAATAGGTAAGTTGAAAACAATCACAGGAAACAATAATGAAATAATGCCAAATGTCTGGAAGTCGTGACAGTTGCAAATGGAAAAGAGGTAAATCTGTTTCCTATGGTTTGGCCATAAGTAAGTTGTTGAAATCTGCTTTTTACGTAGAACACTTGCTACTGAAGGTATGGTCTGTTACTTAGACTTGATTGACCTTCTGCAAGTATCAAAAGGGCCTGGACATTTTGAATGAGCAACAGTTATATCTAGAGTTCAATAACTGCTGCTAACATGTTTTAGGAACAATACTGCAGCACGTTAGCAATTTGTATGAACTTTCAAAGTGCTATGAACTGGGGCAAATGGTTCCATAGTTATCGCAGATTTATTGTCTCTTTTACTTCTGATAACAGATGTAGGATGTGGAACATGGGACATAAAATCTGATCTCTCTGAAATACCTTTCAGTTCTTGGTGGTGCGGCTCATCTTCATTTTTATGGTTGTTGCTTTTTGTATTGTATCTTTTCACCTGAATCTGAACTTTTTTCCCAGCCTGATCAAAGCCACTTTCTTTACCCGGAGAATACAGCCAATTTTTGCGTTTGGCACAGTGGTGTATGAGTCCTGGGCTATGGGAAGGAGTTAGGAGTCTGAGGTAAGGTAGGGAGGATGCTCCTTTCCTTCCAAGTTGAAATTTTATTTCTACTGTGTCATGATACCTTTCATCCTATGTAATGTGTGGTGTCCCACAATGTTTTATGACAAAGCACATTAATTTATCTTCACAGATGATGTGTTAGGAAATTCAGTGTTATTCAAGTAATCTAAGCAATCTCCAGATGTGATAATCACCTAGGAAGCATGAATGTTCATTGACCACAGCTCAGCTGTTGACAGTACTGGTGGTTCTGAGCACTGCAGTGGACTACAAACAGGGAAAATTGTGCAGTATTTCAGCACACTGTGCTTAAGTACATGCTCTGCTATGCAGGGAGCAGTAGCAGCTGCCTGTCACCTTGGCTCTCTTTGCCCTTTCTTGCATCATAGCAGAGATATTCAGGGCTGTGTTATCCTGTCTTGGCCCTCAGTGCAGCCTCCCTTCTCTCTGCAGCTGTCTTTCCAATTTGGAAGCAGAAGGGTCAGGCTCACCTATTGCTGCAGTCAGCTCCCCTTTGGTTTGGGTTGTATTCCAGTAAGCTGATAGTTTGTCTCAGCTGTCACCTTGTCATTGATCCAACTCCTCTGTTCAGTAGTTTTCTTCCGTTCCTTGCAATTCAACACATTCTTTTTGGGGGTCTTCATTTATTTATTTATTTATTTGTGGCAAATAATATTGTTGAAAGGTCTTAGAGCAAACACAAAGATGGCAAAGTCTATCTCTTAAATTTCTCTAATTCTAGCAGTACGAGCAATTAATTAAACAAGTACTATTAATGAAGGCTGTTTTAGTTAGGAAACCTGGGTACTTTGGAGCAACAGTAAGACTTGGCTTTATTCCTTTACCTCTGCCCATGCTTAATATACCTGAGATTTTTCTTGACTTCAAGTCTACCCGAGGAACCATAATTTTGCCCAGACAATAAGGTTTCTACCATCCAGAAGCTGGTGTTATGTTGCCCTTGAAACTTTAAACAAACTGGGTGCCAGGAACTTGGCCTAAGGATGCAGCACTCCCTACACAGTAATGTGAACTATTAAGCAAATGGCACAGAGTAATGTTCTTTCACTGAGCAAAAATACTCTCATTTAGGTAAAATTTCAGCCTGCTGTTGGCTGTTACAAGCCAGAATGGCAAAGAGAAATAAAATGTAAAAGCAATATGAGTTTGAATCAAATTATGATAAGAGTCAGATGGTTCCATTACCCAGATATCCCCATAGGCAAGCATTAGTAAAATTTGCCATGATGGTATACTGAAATATAATTCTCTGGTGGAAAGGACACTGAGATTATAAAATCAACATGTAACTCTTTCACAAACCTAAAAAAAAGAAAAAAGGAAAAGGTGGACAGCTAAGCACAGAGAAGCCCCACTGAAACTAGTGCATTTGTGCTCTGCTGGGTCAGAGCTATGAAGGGAACTGACCACATTTCCACCATAAACTTGCTGCACTGGAACTGGTGGTGTGGTGCCTAGACACAATACATGCAGTGTTACTGTAGAAGTGACCGAGAGAAACATGGGTGACACAACAAAGCCATACCCAAAGGAAAGAGTGAACCACTTGTGCTGTTGAGCTCCTACTGATGCAAACAACCCCATCAAAAGCAGTCAGATTTCTTTTGCGAGTGTCTTTAAAAGTGAGGAGTGTGCAGTCTGGGCCATCAACAAAATACTGCTTTGTACTGCAGGAATATATAGAGTTAAATGAGTGTGACTAATTCAAGTATTTTAAAGTAGGTTATGTTTTCTCTGGGCTTTTTGCTTGAGTTTGGTGGTGGTTTTAACTGTTTAAAATAATGTAAGCATGCATGCATTCTACATCTGTGTGTTCTACTTAGGGGAGGAATGTTTGGTAGAATTAGATGAATTTTCAGAATGGATGAAATTCTGTAGATTTATGCAAGGGAAAATATATCCCAGGGCAGTCCTACAGACATTTGCATGTCACTTTGCAGGCAGGAGAAGAACTTGAGGAAGCAATGTAATCTGAAGCACTGGTCACCAGGCAAATATTTGAGATGTTTGACTTCTGAGCTGCATAGCTGTCCATGAGCCATCGGCTGCCTTTCAGCCTCTGTTCCTGCATTTGCCGTCTGTCTTCTCTAAATACAGAATAAACTCCCTGGGGCAAATGCCATTTTTCTTTTCTGTTTGCACAGTGCTTTGCACAGTGAGACCTCATTCCTAGCTACATTAGTAGTATTAAAAAATAGCCTGTCTCAGGCTACACAAGTCATCCTCTCTCCTAGCATCACCTGGTTGTTGAGTACCCTGAGCCTTTGGGATGCAATGACAAAATGTTATTGACTGATTCTGATATACCAGGAAGGGTTGAACTGCCCAGTATGAAGGAGGGATCTAGAAAGGATGTGAAAATGTTACACAAAAGTGATATATTCTGGTTTCTCTCCAGAAACAGGAGACTATCTTCTTGGTCCACTCCACACCTTTCACACGTGTATGATTCCCATGAGCTTAATGCCTGTCTTTTGGTTTGAAGCATTCCACTAAGTGTGCCAGGCTCCCTATGCTTCTGCCAGAGGAGAGAGAGGATTCCCATTAATCTGCAGTATCTGACATAGTAATAGGACTCAGAGGAGTCCCAGGGTCCCACCAGGTGCTTTTGGAAATTCTTCTGTTCCGTTGACCTTACTGAACTACCACTTCTAAGAGCTGTGTGAGGGAATTTGAAAATACCTGGTGAGGTTACAGTCCTATAAACAGCATGCAAGTGCAGATGTCTTACCTGTGTGGGTGACTCGGAAAACTCTGTATTAGGTGCTGAGGTCACCTTGAAAGCAGAAAGTCAAATTCTATCTTTAATATCTGTATGTTTTGATACTCTGTTTGAGCTGTGTGGCTATTACAGCTATGTCACTTGGGCATGTGTTTTCTCAAGAATTTGTGCAAGATAGTTAAAGCAAAATGCATATTTCAGGGTGAAAGTTGTAGGAAAGCACCTGAGGCTTACAGTTCTATGGGAGAACACAGAGTTTCAGTGAAAGCATCTTAGGAAAAGGTTTTTCTATCTTTGGGCACCTTAATCCACATCTTGCTTCACCTTGAAGATACAGACAGGTGTGTGAGCAGCTCTCTATCTAACCAAGCCTGGGTGTCCACTTGACCAGAATAATCCATGGTAACTGTGCAAAAAAATATGCTTGTTAGGAGGGTTAAAAACAACAGAATCATGCAACCCTACTTTGAAATACAGCCTGCATTGATGAAGGTATGGACATTCACTGGCATCGAGCTAAATGCCTCTTGTTTTTTTATGGGATGTTTATCCTGAAACAAGAGGAAAGTAATTTCCTATTGTAATTTTTTTATATATTTTTTTTTTTTTTCTTTTCCAGAGTGTCTATCAAATTAGGTTGCTGAGTATTTGCAGAGCAATAACTCAGGATTGACTGGTGGAAATCTTATAATCCAGGAACGTGACCCAGCACAATATCATCTTAATTTCCTCTGTGAGGATTAATTCTGCTGTTTTCTTCCTCCATGACAGTGAATTGAGCATGTGGCAGAGAGTGCACAGTAAACGCATCCTGATCTCCCCTAATCTTTGCAAACACTTCCAAGTGACCTTTTTGTTGAATGTCCTTTAAAAGCTTCTAAGATATTATCAAAAATAGCCAAAGAAGTTACTGACAAAGCAAGCAGGACTCCATTTCTTCCCAGGCTTTGTTACACAGCTTACATCTTTGCTATGGAAAGTTTTGTCTTCCTCACTGACTAGGTTACATTTGTTTTCTCTGGATTAATCAACTGTTTATTTTTAACTAAACTCAAGTTGAATGAATGCTAAAGGAAGAATTTCTGAACATGCAATGAAGCAGCCTTTCTGCTGCCTTACATAAGTGCAACCTGAGTGTAAACCACAGTGGCACAGAGTTTCACACCTGCACACTGTGGACAAAGGCCCATCAGGTGTGGCCGGGGAGTATCAGGGGTGATAGAGATGCCAGTTGCAAACTGGATCACTGACTATAATGTTGTGCTACAAATACAAGCCTCAGTATCACTTCTCCTGCCTCCTTTAATACACCTTCCAGAAGGCACTGTTTCCAAAATGGGCACTTCATTGGCCTTTTCACCTGTGGATTTGATGGGTGAACTGTTCTGTAGATAAGAAATTGGCTGGATGGTCACATCCAGAGAGTAGTGGTCAATGGCTTGATGTCCAGATGGAAAATGATGACAAGTGGTGTCCCTCAGGGGTCCATACTGGCACCAGTGTTGTTAAATATCTTCATTAATGATATTAACAGTGGCATTGAGAGCACTCTCAGCAAGTTTGCCTATAACACCAAGCTGGGTGGTATGGTCGATGTGCCAGAGGGATGGGATGACATCCAGAGGGACCTGGACAAGCTGGAGAAGTGGGCCCAGGTGAACCTCATGAGGTTGAACAAGGCCAAGTGCAGGATCCTACACCTGGGCTGGGGCAACCAGAGATCTGAATACAATAATGTGCAATTGCAGCCCAGAAGGCCAAACACATCCTGGGTTGCATCAAAAGAAGTGTGGCCCGCAGATTGAGAGAGGTGATCCCACCCCTCTACTCTGCCCTGGTGAGACCACACCTGGAGTACTGCATCCAGCTCTGGTGCCCCCAGCACAAGAAGGACATGGACCTGTTCAAGCGTGTCCAGAGGAAGGCCACAAAAATAATCAGAGGGCTGGAGCACCTCACTTATGAAGACAGGCTGAGGGAGTTGGGGTTGTTCAGCCTGAAGAAGAGAAGACTCCGGGGAACCTTATAGCGACCTTCCAATACCTGGAATAAGCTTATAAGAAGGCTGGAGAAGACTTATTCACTAGGGCATGTAATGATAGAACAAGAGGTAATGGTTTTAAGCTAGAAAAGGGTAGATTTAGGTTGCACATTAGGAAAAAGCTCTTTAATAGTAGGCTGGTGGATCACTGGAGCAGTTTGCCTAAATAGGTGGTGGAGACCCCATCCCTGGAGACATTCAAGGTCAGGCTTGATGGAGCTCTGAGCAATCTGTTCTAGTGTGAGATGTCCCTGCTTATTGTAGGGGGGTTGGACTAGATGACCTTTAGAGGTGACTTCCAACCCAAGACATGATATGATTCTATCATTCTAAATAGACTTTATTTTTGCCTGACTAGACACGATTTTCCATTTTAGCCAGGCAGACCATTTACCAACGTGCCCCGGCTACTTTCAACATGTCAAACACATTGGGTCACGCTGGTGTACATGTGAGGCCCTCACAGCATCTGTATGTGCAACAAGAACACTTGTGTTCAGAAAATACTTCATCAAGTTCTTAAACACCTGTGATTCTGCCTAATAAAGTCTCTGTAGCACATAGCTTTTATGCTGAAGTTAATGATGCTTTAAGGCAGCATGGTAGGTCTGGGCTCCGGCTGAAACAGCTGCCATCAATTTCCTGTTGTGCTGTCGGTTTGTATGTGTGACAATCTATCTGTTTCTTTCCTTGGTCTCATCCATCATTTGCTCATGGTGCTTCCCAACAGTTGTCATCTCTCTACCAGTCTCTAATTTCACCTCCTTAAATTCATATACATGTTTGTATTTATCCTGATTAAGAATTCATCACAATTGCTCTTTCAGTGGAGATCAAGTTTTAAAAAACTAAGTCTCTTTCATGTGCTATGGCTTATCTGAAAACTGTCATCCTTGTTGCAAAGGAAACCCTGAGAATACAGTTCAGTTCTTCCCCAAAATTTTGTCAAGACACTGCTTAAGACTTGTTACGCTGGAAGGTGCTTGGTTTGCTCCAAGTTGGGGTCATGCTGTTACCTGCTGGCTCCTGCTTTACTCATGCTTGCATGAATCAAGTGCTCATCTATCCAATCTCTCTTTTATCACCATGACAGCTGAATACTGTTGTCCTTGATCTTGTCTAACCCTCTTCTTTAAAATATATAGAGTTTGAGATGTTATATGGAAAAATTACATGATGTAACCTGCTAATGTCTGCAGATAACAGATGGGGCAGGGGCTGAGCGAGCTGCATCCTGCACCAGCCTGTCTTTGCCCTGGCTTGGCACACTGATGTGCAAGAAATTTATCTGGTGTTTTTTTGACACTTTATTAGTCATATGGCTCTCACAAGCAGATGCAGAGCAGGGTTGAACCTTTGTGATGGTTTTCGCCATTTGGACACCTCTACTCTGGTAACTGCTTCCATTTGCTGAAGATATTTCTTGGTGACTGAATAATTGTTGAGGTGTGGAAGCAAAAAGTAGTGCAATATGAAAGAATGGTTACAGAATGGTTTGTAGATCTGTCCCCTCCACCTATTGCCTCCTGGCAGACCTGAAGGACCTGCTGAGCTCAGTGTGGTTGGCCCACCACTCCCTGGCCTGGGGATGCTCTTCCCTTGTCTCCTGTGTCTGGTTAGTGCTTCTGATTGTGGCTTCTGCACTGATGGCTCTGCATGCTGGCCCACCCCCTCAGTCCCACTCAGGCTTCTGGAGGCAGGCAATGCTGAGAAGCTGCATCAGAGACTTGTTGCAGTGCAACCCATGCTCACCTGTATTACCAGATATGCACCACTCCAAATTGTTTGCACCTAATAAAAAATGCCAAAGCCTCAGTGGCCTTGGTATCTCTGTTATAGGGATGAGGAAATTGAAGCACGAGGGGATTCAAGGAACTTAGCAAAGTTTCCATGAGTAGCCTGTGCCAGAAGTAAGGCTTCTCTGACATCCTCCAGATTGATTTTCTATCTTACCAGATAAGCTTTCTTCCCCTAGCTTCTCATAAGCAGTTTTAAAAGTGTAGTCTTTGCTTTAGTTTTCTTGATGAGATTACAGCAGTTTCAAGATACCTGCTTCTCTGGATCTTGTCTGGGAAGCAGGATAACCTACTGGGGATTTTTCAAAGGGTTTCAAATGAGTGATACCTCTGTCAAAAGGAAAAACTAATTGTGTATGGTTAAAATATATGGAAGGTTCTATTCCTTATCCAGTCATTATACAATAACTTGTATTATGTAAATATGTAGACCACGTTTCTGAATGATGATTTAAAAAGGCACTGTCTGATCTAGTCTGTCCTTTGTCCTAAGCAAGTCTCAGGAACTTGCGAGGAGGTTTCCCTGACTTTAGCTTTTCTTTCTTTATTTTTTTGTTCACTTTGTGAGAGAAAGGAGGACACGTCTTTCACATTTTTCTTGGTCACTTCAAATTCCATCAATACCTTTCTGCCTAGCAGGGGTCTGAGGTGGTCCAGAACAATTTTCTATTCATCTTCCTTTCCTGTCCGAGCAGTTATTGACCTTCTTTCAATTCTTCTCTTTGATGATACTTAACCTTGTCCCTTGCATGTTTCTCTGTCTGATTTCTGGCTTTTTAACAGGCACTTAGTTCTACAGTTTCTCAAATGTGAGTTTGGCACTGCACTTCAATGGTGCAGCTTTCATCTTCTTTCTTATTGCAGCCTGTAATAACTTCCCAATTTGAAAGCAGAAATATTATCTAATTTTACTTTACCAAGCTTCTGTGCATTGCAGTTCTTACAGACAGCCCTAATTCTGCATTATAGAAGTGTTTTTCTTTTTCCTCAGGCCTCCTCCTTTCCCATCACTCTCTGCAACAGGACTCTGTTTTTGTGAGGATCTTCCTCACATCCTTAAATAGAACTGAAATTTTATTAAATTACTGAAAGCTGTCAGTAAAGCTTCTTCCAAAAGAAGAAGAGTAACAAAAACCTGCTTTTATGAATTAGAATCCCAAATTTATTTTGCATAGTCTTTTACTGACACCAACTAATTTTAAGTAGCATAGGGTTGGCGAGTTACACCCAGTTTTGACTTTCACCAGAGATTTTTTTTCAGCTAACAGGCAAGCCATAAGGATGATAAGTTTGTGCCTGTTGCAGCTGGTTGAAAAATATGGGGCATTTTTCTTCAGGTAAGGGAGGAAGCCACCCAGTATCACATTCTTAAGACTCAAGGCAGCTGCTGTGGGAGCAGAGACAGCCAAGGAGAGCTGCACCCAGGTACCTGCTGCCACTGCATTGCTGCACTGACTTCTAGCTCAGCATGACTTGCGAAGTCACATCTCTTCAGTGACTTCCAGAGTTTTCCAAATCTTGTTTTACATTAGTTAACAGCAAACCCACTTCTGGACTCTCTGCCTGAGCACTGACTTTTAAAATTAACTTATTTTCTTTTTCTAAATCTCATTTATTGATATAGTGATAATTTTTCTTTTGATTCCAGTACTTCCTATAAAGCTCAAGAGTGCAAAGAAGGAGCTTCAGGCTAAGGCAGAAATGCTACCATTTTGTTTTACTTAATCTATAGATCTGACTCCTTTAATGAAGACTAACACAGTGGGCTTCCTACAGAGCTACTCTTAAATACTTCCAAAATACAAAAGTCTCATTATCATGCAAAGTAAAAATCACTCTTGGATGCAGGGTAGAGTGTATTGCTCTTTGTGTGCCACTGAGACCCATCAGTCCTGGAGTAATTTGCACTCATCAGGGAAAATCTTGTATCTGCTGTGATGATGTGCTCAGGAGTTAAAACTTCCCTTGTCAGGTCACTGTTAACTGCCTTACACATTTATCTGGCAGAAGGATAATAGTAGATTGATGTTCTATAGGAAGGAGCCAGGGTTAAGAACATAGTCCAAAAAACCAATAATGAGTATTTTTGTACATTTGTTTTCTTAGCTTTTTATTTCCACATGCTATACTTTGATAATTATAAATGAAGTCACCAACCCTAAACCACCCATTGAAGCACCCTTGCTGAACTTATTACTGCTTCTGAAAACATCTTTGTAAGCAAGGCAAGCCCATAAGGCAGGTGGACTCCTAGTGTAACTAACTTTCCACCCCTATGGTTGGTTTTATCTGTCCTGTTGGTAAGAGTGGGCTTCATCCTGCAAAAACAGGTCACCTCCTGCATTGCTGTGTTCTTTCTAAAAATAACATCTATATTGCAAGTTTAATTGAATGGACACTATAGCATCACCTGAGACTCCTATACCTCCATTCCTCAGGAGACAACAGGGATTTTAATAATGCAGATCTTCTATGAAAACTTAATGAGATTGTCTATCAAGAGTAAGGAAATTCATTTGTTTACTTGCTGAAACAATTTTCAGAAATCAACTCACAGAGGTGCTTTGCTTTCCCTTTAGAATGGTTTAGCTTCCAAGAATCTATCACAGATAGGTAGAACTGAAGAATATCTGAAGGGAAACCCACCTGGTGAGTAGTCTACTTCCAAGTTTCCTAAGCATGTGCCATGCTTATTAATATTGTAAGATTAAAGTAAGATAGAAAACCTCTGGAGTTTGCACAACATGAGAGCCGAAACGGATGCATTTTTAAAAGCTGAAGAACTAAGCAAAATCTTATTCTTCATAGCTGACTAAAGTTCTGCTTTCCCCATACTATCTTTTGCTAAACTTCTACCTTTTCTGAAAATCTTGAACCCCCATGACATGACTTATAAATAGATCCCTCCTATGGCTGTACATGTTTGAGCCCCATGACAGATTTTACTAAAGCTCCTGAGTTTTGGGCATGCAGGTATCAGGCCATGCAGAGTAACCTGTTGATACGGCAGCTTTAAAGCAAATTAAAATGTGAATCCTTATGCCAGATGAGAATGTTAACCTCTTTGGCTCAAGCTTTTAGAAACGTCAGTCTGTTTTGACTGGCTTCCAAAATATTGTCAATGGGCCTCAATGTGGGAACTGGCTGAAGCACGAAGCAAATGTCTTCTCTCCTAAGAGGTCTTGTCACAGTCTCTAATCATCTTCTCAGAGACAAAATTGTTTGTACTGTTTCAACAGCTGAATTTTGCTATTTGAAATATTTTTTTTAATGCTTAAAGCCAAATTCTTCAGTTTTCCAGTGGACAAAGGTTTGACTAAACCACCCCAAGTGTTAGATGCAGGACCATGTGATGTGGCTCCATGCCAGCTCAACTGATCAGGGTACAGTCGTCATTTGAAAATACAACCCCAAGTGATGGGGTATTCCTTCTGGTTCCATTATGCACTTCTTGTTCAGCAGTTTTGTAGGTTTTCCCACATTCCCAGGGGACCAATGTCAGTGTGACCTAATTTACATTGTCAGCATAGGTCTTTGCCTGAGGGGAGTGATTGCCAGTGGATACAGATGGCAAAGCAGTGACAGAAGTCTAAATATTTTTTCAAATATACATAAATTCCACACTGCCTGTCTGTGACAGGAACTCTTCCCGTGTAAATCTCTCAAGTATAACTAATTACTGTCATGCTGTCATCTTTCGGGATAAGAGATTGACTTTCAAAAGAAAGGAACTACAGAATATTCAAGAGATTTTTTCAAACATTTGGACTTTTTGGCTGGTAACAGATCTAAGATTCAAAATTTTAAGCTGAGTTATAGAGGGTGGCAATCTGTGCTGGGAAAGGGGCTGCAGGGAACGCACACTGTGAACACTTCCCCATGGGAGAGATGCAGAGTCTCTCTTTTACAGGAGACTTGTAGAACACTTATCCATCTTGGTTTAGAAAATCAGTTCAGGAAGCGGGTATCCCAAGAGGGTAGTGATGCACTGAGTAACACTTGCAGACTCAGGCAGTTGTCTTAGTTGTTAGGCACAGCAGCGTAATCCTATCAAACGCGATTGGAAAAGCATAGGTCAAACTCCCAAGGTAAAAAAGCACCTGCTTTTAGGAGTTTAGATTTAGCTCCAGTCACCACTGTGGTCTGTTTCTCTAAAATGAGGTTTGTCTAAAGCCTTTGAGAAAAAAACAAAACCACTAATGATGCTGATTTTTATTTTTTTCCCCCCCAGAAAATCAATACAAGAAAGAGTTTGCTTGCAGTGTTTAATTTTCATAGGAGATACCTACAGAGTTCTTTATCTCAGCAAATAGCAGCATGTACACCAGGAATGTAGAAAATATGGCCTCTCTCATCACCTTTCTTTTTAAGAATTAATAAATACTACCATTTTGTGCCATCAACATTTAACACTCAGCAGATTGAATTTCACAGCAGGTTTAGTATAAGCCTTTAATCGTAGTAATGATCCCTTGATCTTCCATGGTCCGTCCAACTTGGAGGTTGTTAGAGGTCCCTTCTGGGAACTTTCCAGCTGTTTCTGTTTAGTTCATGTATATTTATTTACATGACTTTTTAACCCCATTTGATAACAGAAAAATATAATGCGATTTAGCTACAACTATTGTTGATAATTTTCCAGAAAACTAAGTACAGCAGAGGAAAAGCAACATATGGCACCATTTTCTTTCCTGATCGTTTATTATGTACTGTTGTGACCCCATCAGTGCCTTTGGGTCTACTGCTATAGGTTAAAGAAAAAGGTTTGTGAGTTTTTCCCCTTCAGCTTTTAGACAAAAGCAAATGTGACCTGAAGGTAATTTAAGCATGCAGCATACCACGCTGAGGAGAGTAAACATTTTGTCTGGGAAAATTAAATAGACTTTTCAGTATTGTGTTTCTAATTAGATTTTAATTTTTTATTTTTATCAACTTGGAACTCATATTTCTGCATCACTGTTACATTTGTGATGAGAGCTCACATTTTTATCATGAAAAAAACCTCCTGAATTCAGAAAACAGCCTTTTAGTTTAATACTAATATTTTGCCTCTAACACCATACCAGGATCCTATGTAATTTCTAAGGTTGTAAACTTCATTAGAATAGTTCTGCTGTTCTAATATAGAATGGAATGACATAGAATAGAAGAACACAAATACATACAGTTGAAAACTTGCAAAATTGCTCTGTCAAATTGCGATCAAAGTGGCCGTACTGCTGTCAGCAGAGGATGCTTAAATGTGAGCTTTAATGGATAAAAGACCAATGAAAAATCATAAAATCTAATAATTTACACAAAAAAACCCAAAGGAAATGAGGGACATTTCAGGGAAGAAGGTGTAGAGGGTACAAGGCAAATACTCTCCGTTACGGCAGAATGGCTTTGTTGTCTCTCCAGTCCATCAGTGCCACACTGCTGAGCTGCCAGTGGTAATTTGTCCCATGAAGATTAATGATCTGGGGAGAACAGAAGAAATTAGTTGGGTTTGATTTTTCAGACTGCCTAATTCAACTTATTCCTGTGTAGAATTTTAAAAGCACTGGACCAGCACTTCAAAATGCAGTAGCATGGGCATTTGAGGTAATTAGTGACTGTATGTATAAAAATTTTAAAAAGCTGATATGATAAACACATTAATTTCTGTGCTATTGATCACAAAAGCATTATGTAGCCAAAAGGTCAAAGCTCTGTTCTGTGATCACATCCTGAGTTGTTCCAGGAAAAACCTGTTAGCTGTAAAGCAACATTAACTGTGATGACTTGAAAATATGGAATTTAGCTCCTTGTGTTCAATGGCCTGGAGAGGGGATGGCTTGTGTGGCTGTTAGCCCTGGCTGCCACCTTCCCACCTGCAGTTACAATGCAATTTCTAATTGAATTATTTGGAATCAACTTAATTGCAGGTAAGGAATGTGTTACATGCCTGACCCCTATGCCATTTCTTATGCACTGACATATATGCAGTGTAGTACACACACATGCCTACTCTCATTTGATGAGAAATATTTTTTTCTAGCCTTTTTTCCCAGTATACCCTGAAAATAAAATAAACCTATTGTTGACATAATATGAATCAGAAAAAGACCCCAAAGAATACCTATGAAATCTGAACAGTGAAGAATACTCATAATTCTTCAATATTCAACTTGATATTCTGTGGGCTGCTGACCTTTCTTGCATTATTAAAGATGCTTTGACTAGTATTGCAAGGTATATCTGAAATAAGTTGATGGTAATACGCTCTGGAGACTCTTCCAATCTTCCACAGACAAAAATTTCTAGCAGCACTAGGACAGGGGAGCTTCAAAAGCCTGAGTTTGAAATATGTCACTAGAATGATATATTTTGTGTAATCAGTTGTTAGCACAGGGAGGAATTTAATTGAGGAGTAAAAAAAAAATCTTGTAAAAACACCTCCAGGGTGTACAGAGGGTTATGGAAATAACACTAAAGAAAAAAAACAAAACTGAGCTAATTACTTCAGTGCTGTTAACCACACGTTCAATACCTTTACAAAAATAAACAGAACTGGAAAAAATAAAAATATTAAATTATTTTTCTTGTGATTGAGGATATGGCATTATATGTTACCAAATAAAATGATACAGATTCCTGGAACATAAATAAAAATTGGATTGAAGTCCAAACTGAAGATGAGATATTTTGAGGTTTGGATTATATTGTATTGAAATCTTGATGTTTATGACTGATACAGTTTATTTGCAATTTTTCTGCTAAATGAGAAATAAGAAGATGAATTCCTACAAATATCTCAAATTTGTAGTTGTGGATACAATCCTGAACCTGCTTTCTGGAGAGCAAATTTAGAGATTGGATATTAAATGCTATGAAGTCTCTGAGATTTAAGCTTCAGATTCTTTGTCCTAAAAAGCCTTGTTGCAGAGCAGTCATTGCATGACCAGTTGCAGTGCTGTGTCACCCTATTTCCAATCTGGCAGAAGAGCTTGATGCCAAAACAAGTCTGTTGAAACCCAGAAGAATAAACATGGTGAATATCTCTATCTGATGTACTTAAAAAGGTGTTTTGAAAGACTGACTACAGTTGTGATCTAGAAAATCTGGTGTAGAGGTAGGTCCCAGAAGATGTGGAAAAGAATAAACTCTAAAGATGCTAGAAAACATCCTGGTGAGGCATTTTGTTTGGACATGCAAAAGCATCAAGAACTACAATGTCAGTCCTTCAAAAAGGTGTGTGTGTGTGTGTAGCAGAGGGATTAGAGCTATGCTGCAGAGGCCAGGGAATAAGAGGCTCTACAGGTGAGCAGCTTAACAGGACGTTAATTGGATAGTGTGTGAACATAAATGGGAAGTGCAGAGGGAAAGGGTGAGGGATTTTGCTGCTGAAGGAACAGTGGGAATGATGTTGCTGAGCTCTGTAATAAAGACTAGCTGAACTTTATGGTTCCCTCTTGCAGGTGCAGTTGCCAGTTTCTCGTGTGATGTATATAATTTTAGAGATAAAAATGTGAGTGTGGGTGGTTAAGTGGTCTGCTAGCATTCCACCTCAAGTCATGCAAATGAACACCAAAAACATGATAACAGACTTTAGAAGTTTAAATCTTAGATAATTAAAATAAATGTGGTTATCTGTGGGAGAGTGATTATTCTGTAGCTTTCTTACAAAATATTTTAGACTGTTTGACTGAGATTTTTACAGTGCCATGGTGTTGTGTTTGTTTGGAGCATGCAAAGCACTACAGAATGAGGGATATTATAAGACCTTATTGATACCCTGGCAGATCCTTTCATAAGTGTCCGTTGTTTGAGGCAAGAGCCCTGGCTATCTTAGCACGTGCATTCCCCATATGCCAGAGCCCTATAACTGATCACAGATATATGAGCAAGAATTAGCAATAAAGCAATGTGAAGGCTGTAGTTCCATATCCTAACAGTTGAGATTTAATCCTCTGCTGTGCTGGCCTTATTGTTTCTGCTTTGCCAAAACATCTAAACATGTGCTTAACTTCAAGCCTGTCATCAGTTCTAAAGAAGTCAATGCAAAACTTAGGCCTTAAATACCCCGGGCAGTAAACATTAAGCACTGAAAAGGAAAAAAATATATTGACAATAGGTGTTTGTTTTTTTTTCCGATTTATTCAGCCATCTTGTTTGCTCTCAGTACTTTTCTTTAGGTATTGCCCCTGTTCTTTACATCATGCAGGGCACAAAGTCATTTGTCTTCATTGTGCTGAACCAAGTATAAAGAAAAATCTTTGCTCTGAAGTACTTTAGTCTAAAAAAAAAATTAAACTAGCAGATCACCTCCCTTTTCACTCGGTTGTCTGAACTGGCTGCAAACACCACACAGGAACCTTGCAACCTTATTCTCCCTTCTTATTTTGGGAACTTTTTGAAATTTCCCATCATGTCCTCTGCCGTAGGAGCAGAGGAGCACAGCCTCTTTTTCCTCTTCTTCTCCCATTTCCATTTCACAGCCCTCCACCTTCTAGACTTGGAAATTTCATTGCTTCTTCCACTCCACATAGGCCCAGGTTGAGAATTCTTCATGTTCCCTTCTCTTTCTCTATGTCTTCCTTCTGTTTTGGAGATAACCATTTGGAGTGTCCGGAGCTGAAGTTCTACAAGGAAGAGAGGCACAGATGAGATGGGACTCTTGTTATGTTGTTTATATCAAGTACTACTCTGATGCATAGGGCGTTACTAAATTGCTTGTAGCCAGGGGTCCACATGCAAAGGTGTTTGCTGGGACACAAATTACTTGGGTATTTGCTTGTTTGCTTTGCTGAGTTTTCTGTAAAATCAAATTGATTCTTCTCTGCCATGCTTACAGCACTCACAGAAATATTAGTTTTATTCAGGTGTTGGGTATAAAGTTTCTACATTACATTTAAACAGAGATAAAATGAGCATGAGACCTCACAAATTTTGCTATGCTAATGGATCAGTTACATGCCTGGTGGACCATTTGTTTTGTTCCTTCACTTAGTCTCCTTCCAGGGCTTTCCTTAAATGTATGAAGGAAAAAAAGAAGAAAATAAAAGCCAGTTTTTACTCCTCTTTAGCAAAGACTGTAAAACTCACTGAGTTTCTTCATT
This sequence comes from Apus apus, assembly GCF_020740795.1. Lineage (NCBI taxonomy): Eukaryota > Metazoa > Chordata > Aves > Apodiformes > Apodidae > Apus > Apus apus. The sequence goes on along the minus strand of NC_067293.1, from coordinate 10,900,154 downwards.
GAGTAAGGCATTAGGATATTAGGAAAAATTTTCACAGAAAGAGTGGTTAGACACTGGAACAGGCTGCCCAGGGAGGTGGTTGAGTCACCATCCCTGGATGTGTTTAAGGGTTGTTTGGATGTGGTGTTGGTAATTATTGTTTAGGGGAGAACTTTGTAGAGTAGGGGTGATAGTTGGACTTGGTGATCCCAAGGGTCTCTTCCAACCTGAATAGTTCTATGATTCTATAAGGCTACTGTGATATGCACCTGGGTGGAAATTTAAATTGAAGTTGATGAGAAAAGGCTTGGTTTTATTGCCTTGCTAGTATGAGACTTAATCTATGTAAGGCAAGGAAAGCCTGTCCACTTTAATTCAAGGGGTTTTGTATTGAGCCCATAATTCATAACTGACTGAACCAATTAAGAGTCTTTTTAAACAAACCAACCAAAAAAGACCTATGGCCAGAGTCCAGTGTTAGCTTTATTAATCTGAATTCCAACCAGTGAAAATGACAAGCAGAAAGAAGTAGTGGGAATGAAAGCCACATTTCTTGCTGTTATAGCTAGCAGATATTTTGAAGGAGTGTGTAACTCCAAGCTGGAGAGACTCATGAAAGAGCTTCAACAGACACTGAGTGGTTCTGTCAGTAGGAATGATAGTGTTTTCTAAAGGTAGCTCTTAGTTATTTGATAATTTTTCAGACCAGATGACAAGGACTGCCAAAGTGAATTGTTAAAAGCCTGCACAATTATAGATGCTAAAATGTTTTGGTCTAGTTACTGTCCTCATAATTAAACATGCATGATGGCAATCAATGAGTAATGATAATGTGTAAGAGCCAATCGAAGGACTACTATTAGGGCTTTTAAATTTACTGTTTGTAGATGTGACAATGTTATGGGACTTCCTACTAAGGAGAACGGTATCTTATTATTTAAGCCATGTTACTGGATCATCCCTATTTGGTGTTAATTGCACTTGGCATAAACGGTTAAAACAGTACTGTGCTGTTAGGTGATTTATTAATTTATTAGCTTAAAGATAGACTTTTGCTTCTGCTTCCTATTTAATGGGAATCTAGAGATTATATTTTCTCCTCTGGTTACCAATTTTCATGTTACTTCTGATGACACAAAAACCTTGAAATAAAAATATTTTTCAAAATTGGTGTTGTCAGTGCTCCTACCTCTGCTCTGCTCCAACCTGTGTACTTTAATTTCTTTTTGAAGCATGTCTCAGGAATTCTTGACTCCTGAAGACTGTGAATGAGAGCAGAAACTGGTCCTTGAGTCTAAAAAATTTGTGATGGTATACTCATTTGAAAAGGAATTTTGGAACGTGGCCAATGTTGCTGTTAGTTTGCGTCGCAAGCAATGTCACTGAAGCCAGGGGGAAATACGCCATAAATCTTCCATGGGCATGGGAACTTTGCACTCATGCTTCCAGGTGCAGTACAAAACTGTGTAACTTCCTTTTGAGTTATCAGTGAACTTTGCAGACCATCTGTCTAAAATGAGCCCCAGTGTGTGGAGGCAGTGAGGCAGTGCTGCTTTGCATGGCCTTAGTAAAGATGCTTACTTGAAACTAAGCTTTGAGCAGTTTCACGGGAACTTTCAGGTGTATAAACAAAAGTAACTAAAATGCACATATAATTTTATATAGTTGCTTGTTAATATGCAGAGAAATGAGTGTAAACTATTTAGTATTGTTGACTTTCTTGGTAAGTTTTTTGCTAATGAAATTGAATCTGAGTAATGAGCACAATTAAACTGACAATGTGTGTGATATTCCAGCTGAGACTGAAAGTGGTTTGGTTATACTGCTTCTTATCTCCTGTCACGTAAGGAAAGACCTATTTAGTTTGTGTTGTTGGTGTTGTTGTTTTTTTTAATATTTGAAGTCTGCAATAAAAAAATAAGACTAAATGAAACAGAACATGAAAAACTCTGTGGATAAAACGTTTTGTGAATGCGATGAGGAGGCTAGTCTGTGCATTCAGCAGCTCGTAATTTGAAAACTATTTCTTATGCGTTAGTGATCTTGTAAACCAGGAAAATGGGAACATAATTTTGTAAAATGGCCATCAGTCAGATGCTGAAAGTGAAAGGGTCATATTGCAGCTCCTCCTCCTCTATAATTTGAGAGCTGATGCATGTGAAACATCAGAATATAGCTCTTCTGCCTTGTAACATTGATTTTGAGTGTGAGATGCTAAGAGTACATCAATCAACTTGTGTCAAGAACAGTGAAAAATCTTACAAGGACAAAATTTTCCCCTTTGGGAGGTAAACTGCTCTAGAGGCTGTAATTTGAACCAACAGTGAATTTCAGAGTTCTGATTTGCTGTTCATATTTGGATACCCCAGGACCATAATTTGTTAGACAAACACATCGACTAGATTTAGGCAAATCACAATAAACCCTCTCTTCTCATTCCTTGGAGTTTTATATGGACTAACTATTTAGGAGACTGTGCACAGTGAACTAGCTACACTGGTTGTCATGATGCTTTGCTGACTTTACTTCCTGGGGACATGACCTGATTTTTTTAGCATTTTGAAAATATGAAATATGACTGGTGTGCAAGTAATTTTAAAATTTTCATTATGCTCTCCAGGTAATGCACTGTTATGGAGATATTCTTTTAACATGGCATTTGAAGGAAGAATGGTTTAATTGTGCAGGGATGAGGAGGATGGGAAGCCATGAAGAGCAGATAGGATGATTCAGGAGGAAAACACAGAGCAGAAGTCAAAAGAGATGTCTGGCTTCCTGTGGTCTGCTCCAAACCCCTTGGATTGTGTGCTGCAGGTGATATTTTACTGTTCAACATCTGCAAAAATCTGTTTTTCAAAACAAAAGCATTGCAGGACATTGCAGGAAATTCAGAAGCCCTGAGTTGTCTTGGAGCCAAGATAGTTTCATAACTTCTAAAAATGGAGATCTAAAAGCCTGAACAGCTACACTGGAAAAGCTTGGACTCTTCATGTTTCTGTGTCTGGTACCCAGGCAAAAATGGTTTGTAGGAATGGTGAGACTGACAAAGCAACACAAATTTCAGTCAGCAGCCTCTGGTATCAGGAGGAATTTTGGAAAGATAGTGTTTTCTGGAGCAAGAGAATGTCTGTTAAATGTTCCTTGTAGGAGGAAAAGGCCAATTTACCCTGAATATGAACTAAGCAAATTCTACCATGTCAATATTCCAGACCATTCTACGGGGAAACTCAAAGTTTTGAAAAGATTGACTTTGCAGGTTAGATCTTTTGCCCACAATAAAATTTGGGGTTTTTTCACAGCACTATGAGAAATATACAGTTCCTCTAGAAGTCTTTTACTATTATTGAATAAGAGATTCTTAGTAACAGGGAAGCAGAAGAAAATCATTCTTTCTCTTGCTTCCTTCCGGAATGTTTGTCTCTTCTCCTCTTCTTCAGGACTAAAACTGGACAAAAAAGGAATATTTCTTTCTTTTCTTTTCTTTTTTCTTTTTTTTTTTTTTCTGTGTGTGTGTGTGACATAACCTTTTCCTTTTTTTAAGGTAGAAATACCAATTTTACTCACAGACCTACTAAAAAAAACTACCATTGGAGATTCACTCTACACCTGATCTAGTGTAGAGGGCACTTTCTCTGCAATGTTTCTCAACTATTTACATGGTACCCGCTGCTCAGGAGCAATGTGTCTGCCTAACACACCTTCAGATTTAACCTAGAAATCTGTCTTAAACATCTTCCATTTCTTCAAGGGGAAATGAAATTATCTCACACTACCAGAAAATACAGAAGAAGATCTGCTGGAGAAGGTAATGGATATTTTGAAGGGATGTTATAGGTGTTGTTAGCTAAAGTGCTTGAGATATCCAGAATTGCAATAAATATACTTTCCTCAGAAGAATAAAAAGCAGGGGACCAGTCAAGAAGGTGGGAAGACTACAACAGTAAAATGAAAAGTGAGATCAAAGGTGATAGTGGAATTCTTGAAGTATTAAATGGATTTCTTAACAGATTTATAAAAAATATACTAACAATATATAGGCTCTTATTTTCCATTTATGCATCAGCATATGTGACTTCAAAGTCAGTAAGACAATGGGTTTAGAAGCAGAAGGAGTTATGAGAGAATGGGAGAAGAAGAGAGGAAGAGAGAAAGAAAATCTCCCTGGAATTTAACAGAGAAAAGCAGGAGAAAAAACCCACAAAACCAAAGCCAAAAAAAAGGTGTAGGAGATGTGTGTGACAAGAAAGGTGGCACAGTGTAAAATGTGGCACAAGCCAGGGACTTTTCTTGGATTCAGGACAATACTTAAAGTCATTATATGAATTATATAAACATCCTACAATGAGAAAGTCGCTTTGGATCAATTAAAATGTTTGGTGGTGACAAATCTGAAAGGCAGAACGGAAAGGTGGCATGTCAAAAGCTGAATACCATAGGTCTTAGTTCTGCAATATTAACTGATGGGATTGTATTGGCACAAGAGGAATGAAATAGTGTCAGATACAAGATATGAAATGCTGACTTCGAGAATTCATGAGCCACCATATGGAAGCAGGCAAGTGAGACCAGGGAAGTATGGGAAAATTGTCTTGCATCAGCACTTCAAGGGGACAACAAAATAGAGGCAGAGGGCTGCGACTGCTCACAGGCTGGTAGAGCAACACAGGAAAGGTGTCAGCACTGCCAGAGCCTGCAAGATGTTTGCTCATAGAAAAGTTTTTTTTTTTTTCCTCAGGAGCTAGAGAGATGTCTTAGCATGTGAAAAGCCTAAACAAAAGTTACTACTAACATTTAATTTAAACCTCTATATAAACCAGTTAAAAAAGCACAGCCAGCCTCGCTACTGTACGGACATGCCAGTTTCTGTTTGTGCAGCTTGCTTTTCTATTCTCATTGGTATGAAGTACTGTTAAAGTGAGAAATGCAAAAATAAGATACATGGCAAATCCTAGAGGAGTCTGACTGCTACTAACACTGCCTGAGGGAGATTTCCATAGGACTTGCAAAGGAGAGGTCTGCCTCTAGCTGCCTGGCATGTAAGTCTTGCCTGCAATGATGTACAAAGTATCTCGGGCAAATGAAGCGGTGGAACAGTATTCCCAGGGATTAATGTATCAATGTGGGTGCATCCATGATGTAATTTCATAATGATTCCTGCTTCAATGTGTTGTCCTGACTGTGTATATCCTTAAGATGCTACTTTGCTGCATAGCATGAAGCTCTAGCAGCAAACTGCCTGCTCTCCAGATGAGACCATGCTGCAGGTCAAAGAAAGCCATGAAAGGCCATGAAAATGCCTGGGGTAGTTCATGTCCCTCTGCCCCCTTCAATTCCCACTGCTTCCAGGCATGCTGCATGCCTGAAGCCCTCATACCTCAGGAGAAACTGGCAGCATGCTAGAAAGTCACAAATCTTACAGATAATTTATTTCAGTATTGGACACTCAGCCTTGGTGAGCAGTTTAGTGTTTCACTTTTCTATTACTTTTTTTGCATCTTGCAATTCCTGCAATATTAAATTTACAGAATGTATCTTTCTGGAGATAGACACATTTCTTCTATGTGCAATTCTGCTCTAGCTTCTGGCTAGAAAAGCCTTTATTTAGCAAGTGTGATAACGAATGCAAAGAGCACTTCTCCCAAGCTGTGGGCAGAATAAATATACACTCACTCTGTGAGAGGTTTACTCAGAGTTTTGTCTGCTAACTCATTTGTGTTAATGTTGCATTCAACCCTGGAGTCAGCAAACTAGGAGCCCAACCCCTTTATATTTATGTACAATGAGGAACGGAAGTAGAGAATTGTCTTCACAAAAGTAAGAAAGTAAAGGGATTGCCATGGTGAGAAAATGCTGCAGGACCTGGAATGGCTGTGTCATTGAAGCTAGCATTGATCGAACCCTTTTTATTTTTTCTAAAGCACTAACTGAAAGTGAGTTGCAAAAGAAAATCAATTCCAAGAATCATTAGGGTTGGAAGGAACCTCTCCTGGGTCGCACAGTCCATCACTCCTATGATTGTTCCTAAACCAGCTCTAACAGCTGAGTATCTACTCATATATTTTATGATGGCGCTACATTTTTCTTTGGCTGGTTGCAACAATAATGTTAAAACAAACATTCCTTAAAAAAAGAAACATTGCAAAGCAAGCCCTTGGGTACATTTTAGCTGACAGATAATCTTCAAGGCTCATTTACTTTTGAAAAGTTACAGTACTCAGATGTCAATATGTATTCACCTTTGCAGGTGCCAGGAAATTAGAAATATTACTGCCCCATTTCTTTGTTATGAGTGGATTTCTCTTAAGCTCTTCTACCAATGCTCTGCTTTTTAAAAGAATGGCTAAATATCTGGTGTTCTTGAAAGAGTTAGATGACAGGACAGTTGTTTGTGGTTCTTGTCAAGGTGAGGGAAACCTTGCTTCGAGCCAGGACTGCAAGCTAATACAACAAATAGGTACTAACACGGAGGAGATATTACCAGGAAGGTGTCACCACTCCTGTTCTTGTCTGTCTTCCATTGTATGCCTTTCTTCTAATTTACTCTAACATCACGTAGATATAATATTGTAATAGTATAACGTTACAATAGCATAACTTCTACTTCTCCTTTCCAAAGTAAGATATCTTCTGAACATAAATGAGATTATCATGTCTACACATGAGCTATGACTTTTAGTTGATGGATATCACACTAGCCACAATGCTTTGCCAAGAAGTCAGCCTAGTTTCCCCCTCTTGAAATTGGGAATATCTGAAATTTTCGCATCCTACTTAAATAAAAATGTGGTTTTAATGGTTTAAAACCACTCCAGTTGAGAAGAATTTCTTTTGGAGAAATACTGCTTCCTAGCCAGAAAATTCTCATCAGTACCTTGTCATCTGGTGAGACTGGCTCCAACTGTCTTTAGGGTTGCCATGTGGGGCTCAATATTGTGAGTGACAGGAGATGTTGTCCACAAGTTTAGGAGTTTCCTGTGTGGCAGATAAGAAGCACCTATTAAGTTTTCTAATAATGATTAGTTTGGCTGTTCCTGTCCATTAGTGCAGGAATTACCTCCTTATAAGTGACCTTATTTGTAGGGTCAGCAAGTCAGGCTAATTCAGACTCTTTTTCCCACCTTGGACTTCACCATTTTAGAACAGTGGAAGGATGAAACCAGAGACAACTTTCTGGGCTATGATGTCAACACTGCTTACTGCCCTAGAGATTCATCCCTTTGCTCCTTACAAGCTACTTTTCAGAGATAAAACATGAAATAATTCAGTGATAACCTAATGCTTTGCCCTAATCTGGAATCTCACACTTTTATGATTTTGAAAAGAGGCAGTTAAATTATAATATCAAGAAAACTGCAGCATAAAGCTTTACTTTAGTTGCATAATTTTGCAACATCAATTACCTCAGCTACAAATTTAATTTAAAACCTCTTTGAAAGCACAGTCTGTGTTATCACAGAATATACTTGAAATCAATGAAGGCTGATTTCATTCCAAGTTGAAAATGCTATTTAATAGCCAGGAAAGAAACCTGCATACAGGCACACACTCTTACTTATTAATAAATTCTGCTGTAGCAATTACAAATCTCGACTTCCACAAATTCATTTACCCTTGGCAAAATATGAATTATAAACAATGTTTGCCAACTTAATGCAGTTGTGTTCTTACACCTAGCTGGAAAATAGACAGGGACTCTTGAAAATGATCCTAATCACGATGCTATTAAGAAAGATGCAGAAAACATGCTATAATAAACATCACAGTGTCTGCCTAGCCTGCCTAACATTATCCTATGTTTTCCTTCATGATTCATGGTATCTTAGCAACCATATAGGCCTGATAACCTTTAATGGCTCTAAATATGATGCACTTGGAATCTGTCACTTAAAGCCTGGTGCTCAAGTAATGACACGCTTTTCTTTGATGGCACATCTCAAGCCAAATATATACACAAGAACTGGAGCAGCTTTCTTTGTCTGGATATTCATATTTTGAGTGGTTATTCAGACTGAGCAAGGAAAAGACTCTCTAATCCAGGCTTAATCTTGGATATACACACATACCTTAATTAACTATATGGATTCAAAAGAATGTCAAAAGAGCACTGGGTTATTGACTAATAGCAAGTGGTGTGTGTATTACCTGGGGCGATGAAAAGGGCAGTCTCCTGTCAGACCCAGGGAAAATGTACAGATTTATCAATGCTGCCTGAGGATCTGGATCTCACCAGGCTGGCTTTGGAGCTGTTAACTGCTTGTTTGCTACTGACGAGTCCTGGGACACTCTGATTGAAGCTGTTGAACATGAAGAGATAATATATTGATTGTATTAGTGTCTCTGTGTCATCAAGAGCTCGGGTGAGAAATGAACAGTACCACAGCTAATGTGAGGCAAGGTGGTACTGTTAGCAAGGTTCAAATTTCTGCCAGTAACATGCGTGTTCTTAAAATGGGAGAAAATAGAGTTAGTTTCTGTTTCCATCTGGATTTTTGGTATTTGCAGTTAGGTACCATTGCATGAATGAAGTCAGAGCTAAACCATAAGAATGCAATCTTTCTGCTTTGGACTTCAGACAGGGGATCTCTGTTCCATAGAATTGTGATGAGAGCTCAGGCAGAGAGGACAATGCTTGTGACTGTCCAGCTGTGTGGCAGCCACAGCAGCCAGGCACTGTGTGCTTGTCACAGCACAGGCCTTAACACGGGAGGACTACAGAAGGCAGGTAGCATGATACTATGCATTTCCTAGCTGGAAAGAAAACTCGTGAGACTAGGAGCACTGGATACATCTGTGCAAGGAGTGAGATTTCCATGCTGTGGTGTATCTACTGCCAGCATTCCATGGAGGATATTTTCAGTAGACATACTGTGGTCTGCTCCATTGTTGTGAGAGGAGAGGAGGGCTGGTCAATGGGGTGGGAGTGCTACTGAGCTGAATCTGAATTGCCACTTTCAGGAGAAGATGGAGCTGGAGACGTGCACACATGTGAACGAGGTATCAGTGCTGTACCTTTGCTGCCAGGGAAGCCCATCACCCTCTGTCAAAGACTTCAGTGCCTGGGGAAATTATGGTCTGAAATCCCCAAGTCTGAGAAATAGAACCTACTCTGTTTTGCAGTAGTTTCCTATTGACATGATGAATATTTTCCCAATAAAACCTGCAGAATCAGAGGTACTGTAAAGCTTCAGAACAGAGAATTGAATGTCAATGACATTTACTAACTGCTACTGACTTAATTTTATCAGATGCTGAGCAGACCGCATTTATTTTTAAAAATATAAGTAATCAATGTATGTTAATGTATGCCCTTAATGCATTCCCTGGTGAAGAATTTTACCATCTACTTTAAAGGGCCATGCTACTGTAGGGAAAAAATCTTTCAGAAACTTAACAGCAACATTGGCTTTCAGGTTTAGAAAGGAAAAAAAACGCCCCAAATATTTCAAAATATTTTCTATGCCAACTCCTACCCTCTGCATAGCACTAGTGCCATGTCTGTGTGGTGGAAACCACGTTACATTTGCACGTAAAATGCTTTCTCCTCTTTATAAGGTGCATATCAATGGTGTGTGTAGGAAAAACACAGCATCGTGTCTACCACAGAGATACTCCCTAAAGGAGGATGTATCTATACTTGTCTTTAAGGCTTGTGAAAGCTAACACTCTAGAAACACAATTAGGAAAATGCTGATGAAGAATGCACTGCTATAATTCCAAAGTGAAGTGACACCTGCCATTATCCTGTTAGAAAATTTTGTCTGTGTTACTTTCAGGTCTATGGGTAAATGATTACATTACTGCAGAAGAAGGCAGGGTGTGAGTTTGTAAGAACTCATAGCAGTTGTTTGCGTGCAGGCGTTTGCCTCTTGTGAGTGCAAAGTAAATGAAGAGCACAAAAATGATTGCTCTAGGAAAGATAGATCGTGTCTGTCATGTTTACTCCAGGGTGTGCTGAGGTAACAGCATGCACCTGGAGGTGATGTATAGGTTACGCTCATTTGTTCATGCTAGAATTTGTTCTGCAGCATCTCTGTGATCCATAATTCCATGATAATTAATAAACTCCAAATTCTGTCAATGTAAGATATGAAAAAAATTGCTACAGGCTTTGAATTTGTTGCTGTCTCCAAATGATTCCCTGTGTCTCATCTGTTTTCATTCTTTCCAGAGCTTACCAGCACATTCATAATGGATAGTCCCTCATTCTACCTTGAGTAGAAACACAGGTATCCTTGGGGAAGAAATCATTGTGAGTTTGAACCTAAGACCAAAACCTGCTTTGATACAAACCATGGGAAGTAGGATCTGTGGATGCTGATCCAGTTACCACAGGGTTTGATTGTTCCCTGGCCAGTGACAGCACCTTTCATTTACATTCCAGTCCATGTGGAGCAGGAGTGAGTAATCTTTGCTTAATTTGGATTTTTATTTTTTTAAAAATTCCCAAAAGGCAGATTTTTTTATAAAATGTTTGAAATTTTTTCCCCCATTTTGATCAGCTTCAGTACAGTCTCTACACTCTTACAGCCCTGTAAATGGAGGCTGAGGCTTGTTACAAAATCCCACCAAAAATGCTTGGAGTTGAGCCCATATCTGACTTAATTACTGATTTTCCAGAGTTTTTACATTTTGGTGAGACCTCCTACTGTTTTATTCTCAACAACAGTATGGACAAAAACATCTTTGTTGAGCAGTTATGTATTGACAACCACAGAATGTTTCAGATTGTACATTAAAAAAGGCTAATTTTGCACACGATTCCTGGAATATTTGAGCTATCATGCAAATACGATGTGAAGTTTGGAGACTATGGTACAAGGTGCCTTTTAAAAACAACAGAAATGAGACATACTGTCAAAATCTGTCAGCATGTCCTGCTGTGTAATGTACTTTTCAAGAGAAAAGTGAAAAAATGTCAAAACCAAAGAAAGGATCCTTAGTTACAACAGCTATTTGAGATCCAATTTAGCCTTTCTTATAAGTTTCCCTTCCCGTAAACCACTCTTCTCATGTTTTCTTCCAGTAAATAAGATGTGCATAATTCAGTCTTATTAGAGGATTGATCCCTTTCAGAAAAAGAAAACAAAAGAAAACCCCACTTTTGAATGCTAGGGGAGGGAAAAACCAACTGTATTAATTTCATAGTAGTTTGGCTCACATTTGTAGCTTTCCCAGCTTTCCCTCTGTCTGCAGGAGGACCTGTTGAGTTACACTGATAGGGACTTAGGTCACATCAGATTTCTAATAATGGTCTAGATTAAATGAATCCCTGCATCTGCTTGTCTGTACCTTAGATGCAAGTCCCAGTAAACTCATCAGGCTTCATGTTCAGCTTTGATGTTTCATTGCACATGAGATCTCCTGAAATTTCACATGCATTCTTTGGCAGAGCAGCACAGAAACAGCCAGAATGAATGGGGAGACATGTTTGGAGTCGTGTGAAATAAACATACTTAGTTATGCTGAGCAAAGTCATTAAAGGAAAAAAAGTAAATCATACACCAGCATACAAAGGTGTAAAAGTGGAAATGTATTAAACTGGCATTAGAGTAAATACCCCTTGTGGAGGATCCTAAAAAAATGTAGCTGCCATCCACTTGGCTGCAGTGAATCAGTGCCAGATAGGGAGCTGAAAAAAACTGCTGAGTTCAAGAAGTGTTTTTAGTCTCTTACTAAATTTCACAGCTAGGTCACTTCTTCATTTGTACATCATAGGTAGACTCAGTTACACACCCCTTGCTTTACTGTTGGCTTATTCAGGAATTCCAAAGGAACAGCAAATATGTAGTAGTATTTCTATTTTTGATGAAATGGGAATAAAATTCATTGAGGACCCCAGAATATTCTGGAAACAAGAAGTTTTTGCATTATTTGGAAGGCTTTCTGTTACATTTTGGTAGCCTAGCAAAACCAGCATACAGTTATGATGCTGGGAGAAATCTCTTTCCATCTCATTCATGACGTTTTGTTTCTGATACTTCCTCCCTCTCTGCATTTTTATTCAGAGCCATCTCTCTCAGCAACTGGGACAAATTTGGGAGCATCCTAAAGTGGCTTCCCCTGAACATAGATGTATATTCCTGCCCTGATATCAGAATCAGTGAGAATAACAAGCAGAAACTGCTGTAAATAAGAGTGAAAAATAAATAGTCAAATTTAATCTGTTTCCTCATGGTAATGGGCCTCATCCCAGAAAACTTCCTTTTGCTCACTTTAGTGGAACAAGATGGTTGGAGACAACAATTAACAGAAGATGGTAAATGAAATTGTGTCTACCACTTGGGAGAGAATGTTTCCTGAATAATGATCTTTCCTTTCATGGAGGTTTGCAAAGTTAGATCACATGGGTGGATTTGAAATATGCTTGGCAATGATCTTCACTTGGCTCATTACTGCAGGAAGTGTCCCGAGTGGGTGAAGCTGGCATTGGTGCTCTCTGCTCTCCTGCTAAAAGTGGGAGGACTTGCTAATTAACTCTGCATTTCTGTTTTTTCTTGCTCCTGATGCTTAGTTCCCACTCAGTGAAAGGTGTGCAGATGGAAAGGAGAATTCCTAGGGTCACCCCATACATGAAAAGAGAAGAACCCTTTCTCTCTTCTCCTCTTCTGTACCTCAGGGGCTGCTCCTGTCACTTTTACATTTAAAGGATCTCATAACTTGAGTTTTAGTCCAGGAAGCGCTGACAAGACTGTTGAAGAAAATATCATGGTTTTAGGAATGAAGCTTTATGATGCTTCAGTGAAGAAGATTTTTTCAGTGTGTGTCCTGTGGGAGGATGGTAGAACAGCAAGAATATCCACTTAGTTTTTAACCATTATTTTACTGGAAGAGGCAAGAAATGTAAAAAAGGTGTGTGACCTGGTGAAAACATATTTTAACTGTGGTACCAGGGTGTGTGGGATCATTTGATACCTGTACTGCTGCACCCAGAACTTTCATATCAGCAAGAGATGACACTAAAGATGGAATATAATAAAGGGAATGCCCATTCTTATTGAGACTGTATAAAGGTAGGATAGTCTCTGTGCTTAAAGGTTTGCAGTCTCACTAAGATCTTTGGTAACTGCTTATTTCTGTGTTAGGATGCAACTCCAAGCATGTAAAATCATAGAACTTCTAGGAAAACACTCAATGAGATATACAGACTGGACAGTTTCTTATAGTCTGTGTTTGATTCCTGATTAAAATGAAGTGGTGGGATCCTAATGGATATGAAATTCTCAGTTCTTTCACTGTCTGTCATTCACTTCATGTTGGAGTTTGAAATAAGTCTTTTTGGTCAGTTTTTAAATCTGCGTCTTGCAGCTGTAGCAAAACATTTAGATAGAAAACCCATTTTTCTAAAATCTATTTAGGGTAAAATGCCCTTTTTTATTGTTTACTTCCTGCATTTGAAAGAACTTTTGTTAAACCCCAGCTTCTGCACCTGCGTTCCTCCAGAAACTGTCTCCTCAAATTCTCTAGACTGATTTGATATTTTCTTACATGCCAGAACTAGTTGTATCTCCTATTGCATTACATCTCTGACATATGTAATGCCTCATGACAGATGCAGCTGCACATCACTGCAGCTGAGGAACCAGAGGAGAAACAAAGGCCCAGGTCTAGGGAAAGCTTGCGCTCCCATGCACAAGTTTTACTTACAGAATTTTTAGTCTAGCTGGCAGGTTTTTTTGTTTGTTTGGTTGGGTTTTTTTGTGGGGTTTTTTGTGTTTTTGTTTGTTTGTTTGTTTTGTTTTTTTTTCCAAGTGTGAAAGAAGGTCAAAATCTAGGGAAGAAGAAGTTACAGGAACCTTTTTGCTCTCTTTTCCATCTACACATGTACCTACTTCATATCTCAACTTCCTACTGGGAAGGGCTGGACAGAAGGTCTCCTTGAAATCTGATTTGTGTGGTGACCAGAAGCAGTCTTGAAAATTCTTTCAGGGTCTCTCTTGGTCCTTACTATACTGATCTAAGTGATCCTACTAGTCCTGTCAGATGAGAGGTTTAGACAGAAAAGTTATTCTGAAGAAAATGGTTTACGTGCCATCCAAAATTCTCTCACTTTACATTTTTGGTACTTGTGCTTTAAAAACTGAAAGGGAAAATTATAGTTACTTTATGAGCTGGTCTGATACTGCTGCACAATAGAGAGAGTACAATTTTGCCTGAGGGGTACAATTGCATCAACAGTTGGCACACCAAATACAGTGGTGTTGAAGCCACACCAAAGAAATGTGGTTCAGTGGATAAACATTCTTTAGGAAAACATTGGTATTTGTTTAAATACTCCATGTGGTGAAAAATTTGCAATATCAGTGGCTCTTTATAAGTTAGTCAGTGGATTAATTCCCTCTTAGTTAACAGCTCTTTAGTTCTGCTTTGGCCTTAACAATTTCAGTTTTCACCCTGTGGACCTAATGTCTGTAAAGAGCAGTCAGAAAACATTCCCTGTTTAGACATGAGCCAAATTCTGGATTACATGAGCTGTGCTAACATTTATGTTGCTATTTTTTTCTGTCTTCTGCATCATGAGTAAAACAAGACAGAAAAGATATGTGTCTTCTCAAATTTAGAAATGCATGTGTCTGTGACACCTTTTTATAAGCTATTAGCTAAATCCTAAAGTTGTTCTAATTGACAGGTGGATTCCTCTCCTTTATGTGGGCTTTTTCTGCATCTGTGCCTTGGACACTACTGAACCTCTACCAGATAAAAGTAGGACTTTTAAATGTTATGCACAAGTTGATATAAGCTTTTCCAACTTGAATAAGTCTTTGCAATCTAATGTTTGCCATCCTGTGTTCCTAAAGCTCTTGACACTTTACTCTTAGCTGAATAAGGCACTCTGCATGGATTAGTCACAGACACAGGAGGCTTGAGAGGGTGTGGGCCCACATGTGTTACTGCAAAGGGAGTGAAATTTTCCCTTGCAGTCTAGGCTGGTTTAATTTTTCAACCTGGATGAAAAGGATTGTATTTTAACACAGTGTGGAGAGGGCTTGCCGTTTTCTGGTAAAAACTGTCATGAAGGACCGCTATGAGTAGTAAGGAATAACAATAGTGTGGGAGGGAAATAGAAAATTGAAGGCTATGACCACCAGTTAGCAACCCTGGCATTGAGGATTTGACTGTTTATTTAATAAGTTGTGTGCTTTAGGGGATAACCTAGAAAGTGTCTGTTGCTGAAGTGAATAAGCTGTTGCATTTTAGGACAAAATCCTGTCAAAATTCTCTTGAAGATCCCTGGGGCAGTCACGGCTCGCTGGTTGCCTCGGCCAGCTGCTGTGCAGGCGGTGGTGGGGCACTGCACAGTGCCTTGCAGCCTCTTTTCCTGAGGTTGGAGCATGTCCCTGGCTGAGCACTGAGAACTGGAATAAAGCAAATGAAGAATCAGAGGAGCAGGGAATGGTCTGTGCTATGCAGTGCTCGTAACCTCCAGCTTGTGCTGTGCCAGCCCTGAGCCCAAGCTGGAGTTCTAGTTGGCAGAGCGGCAAGCCGGAGCTGCGCAGCCTGCCTGGGAGCTGGCAGAGGGCCGCACTACCACGGGGCAATTGCACGACTTGCGATCCAAACATGTTCATGTCCTACTGAGTTAAAGGAGCAGAGCTTGCTCACATCCTGCTGTGGGAAGTCAGGGAGAAAAGAGCCATTTGCACAGTCCTGAAATGGCCATGGCACTGATTTTTCATCTCGGCAAAATGTGAAGCTTGTACTCAGCTAGCCTTTTAACTTGTGAAAAACCTTATTGTTTATTTACAGTAAATAAACCCCCTACAAATCCACATGTTCAGACAGAGTTGGAAGAAGATCCTGAGTAAGTTTAGGGGTGGCTGTTCACCTTGTTCTCCAACTATTTTTAATTAACATTTAATTCTTCAGTAACTGTACCTGTGTATTTTATGGGACTATTCAAACAGCTCAGAGCTCATCCCCGTCCTTCCCAGCTCTGCAATGATCCTTGCATTGGAGTTTCTTCTCCTCCAACTTTGTGCCTGTCTCTGTTCTTCATTCTATGATATGTAAAGTAACTTTAATGGGTTGACACACTAGGGCTGACCTAGCTTTTGTCATTTCTCATCTTGCTTAAGAAGGATAATTGTTCTTATGTTTCAATTTCTTATATTGTTGTATTTTCCTAAATGTATTTCCCTCCTATTGCTGCTGTGGAATTCCTTGCTGACTCCTAGCTTAGAAAATGATCTCTAATTTCTTTGATTTCAGAGCACATAAAGGATACCAGTGTGTTCAGACATGCCCCCAAAACCCGATTCACTCCAGGCATACCCACCTATTGACCTTCCAAGAGGGTTTATTATGCTTGCAAAAGCTTGGAGAGAGATGTGCAAAGCTCTGTTCGGCATGGCTAATAGAAAGCTCAGGCAGACTTAAAGGGATGGTTTAACCTGAGCAACATATCATACTTGGGTTTTATTATGTTGTATTCCACAACTCATAGTACTCTTGTAGCTGAAAATTGTTTTGAGATTTGATGAGAGCTGAAGCAGCTTTGTGTTCTTCTGTAGAGCTTAGAGTTTGTATCAGAGACAGAGAGAACTGAGAACAAAATGCTTGTTTGTATCCTTTTGCCTAATGGATATATCTGAGCGAGATCTACAAAAGCATTATAAATAGATATTTGCCTGGACTTTCTTCCATTCACGTCTCAGACGGATTTATTTTTTTGCATTTGATTTTCCTGAGTTGTTTGGTGTCTCTGACACTGTATGTGTGAGAGAAGAATGTTTTTGCAAACTGTCTTATAATGAATTGGTGGGAAAGCTGCTTATCAGATAGGTGGTCAATCTTACATCTTCTCTCCTAGTGGGGTCTAATCACTGTAAAAAATAAATTAGTATACTGAGTTCGGGAACACCAACTCAATAAATTCATTAATGTCAGAGCAAATGGCAGCCTTTCCTACCTGCTGATGCAAGTGATTCTTCTATTTCCGCTTAAATATACTGTGCTGGTATTGCTTCCAGAGAAACTATTATTGCCTCTCCCTCACTCCTTCAAAAACTACAAACATCTTAACTGTCAGCATCCTGCTTTTCTCTTAGCTTTCTAAAACATGCAAGTGGCAACTTACGAGCTGTAGTAATCAAGATTGAGACTTGTGCAAGAAAAAATCTGGAGCCTTAGGATGAAGCCAAAAAAGACTTAGCAAAATGTTGAGTACTTGACCAGGATGTATGTGTTACCATAACAAGATGGTACTCTGTAGCTTTCAACCTCTATCTTTTTAATAATAGCCTCATTTTTGTATTTCAATACTGATGAGGTGTATATTAATCTATATTCACCTGTGAGCTGCATAGCTGGATTGCAGTAACTTGCAGAGGCAAAGTAATAGCTGTCACTTCTGATGCGGGAGACAACTGCACGTAAGCCACCATTTTGGGATGAATTTTAGGGAAGTGTTAAAAGAGACTCCTAGTTTTAGTTCTGAAAAACAAGAGAAGTCTGTCTTAAAACATCAGAAATAATATAGTTTGATGCCATTTAAAAATAAACCCACTTTTATTTATATATCTACTTGTTTGTCTACAGCAATAGGTATAAATTGGGGGCTTGCACACACAGTTTCTGTGCCTTATCCTCAGGATGGAGAAGAACCCTTTCACATGAAGCCCACAGATAAAATATTGGCTCCATCATACTTGGAAGGGCAGAAACAGGTGGCCTATTTCCTGCAGACAGGAGAGCAAATGAATTTTTCGGAAAATAGACTTTTCTAGCAACCTTCTCTGTCTTGCTACAGATGTAGCTGGATGAGCAAAGTGCATCACTACATTATTTGTGGGTACAGAGAAGTGGTCAAGAGACTTGGACCGTGATGAAGACCGAGAAGCTGATGATGTTCAATACAGAGTTCTCTGCACGTTTTGTGTCATTACACCACAGTCCTGGTCCCTGGTGAGCAGTGTTTAGCTGGCTGTTATGCAAGGCCAGTGCTGAAGATAATAGAGTACCAGTTACTTTTAGAGTTCTGCTAAGCAGAAAAGTTTCTTCTTTACCAACACGGCACATGTGCCTACCTTTAGCCAGCAGCCTTTTAGCAAGTGATGGGTAACACCTGCAGGATAAATAGCTCAGTGAGTAACTGTAGTTATCTCTACAGGTGCACATTTGCACAACTGCAAAATGGCTTCTGGGAAGAGTGGGAGTTTTCAAGCAAATTTGATCAGGATTACTAAGGTTTTTTGAGACCCTGGACCATGAAAGGAAAAAGTATGAAAACATGGGGAGCTGGTGAGCATCAGAAGGAGTTTGTGGGGAGGATGGATTCTAGTGCTGTGCCTTCATCAGCCTCATAGCAGAGATGAATTACCAGAGGTTGACTTCTGTGAAAAATTGGTAAGGGAGGGAGAGCTGTAAAAAGCATCTTGTCAGTATGTATTAGTGGTCTGTAGTGTGTTTGTGCTTAATGGGAGCCTTGTTCCTTATGTAAACCACTTTGGCCCTCACTGGGGGGTAGCATCTCTACTGCAACGAAATCTGTGAATAAAAAGCACTTTGTGCTTGAATCTGAGCTCAGGTGAATGGGTTTGTTGTGGGATCTCTTTAATTTTGTTTTCACTCACGTATTTTGCTGTTTAGACTGTTGATCTGTTTATGAATTTACCTTGAAGGAATACTTTCAAACACTTGCTGTGTACAGCTGTGTCTGAAACAAGGTTTAATTTGAATTTCCAAGTCCAATCATAAAAGTTGATGGTACGCCTTTAGGGCTGAGGGTAGTTATTTAGAAAGCTGAGTAGTTCACAAGGTTATGTGCAAAGCAGGACTAACAAGATGCTGAGAAATCTCGTATGGGATTTGTTTCAGGTTGCTGAGTGTATAGCACTGAGATTTAATGCAGTTTAAGTGTACTTGAAAATCATCCCTGGTTTGTTTGACTTTTTCAGACAGTATTTTCCTGACCTTGAATATACCTTATGGGTAGTTCACAAATAAAAGTCTAAACATCACTGTAATCAGATAAAATACACATGGATGTTACACTTTTCTCCATTTTCCAGTTACCTTTACCCTTATTTGAAGTCTTATATTGCTTCAATAATAGATATATAGGCTAGCATTAGCACAGCAGATTTTAAAAACAGATTAGATGAGAGCTAGGAGAGCATTCTAGAGAATTTTATAGAGCATTTTTCTTTACTTTCCCCTTCCCTCTTCGTTTTTTTAAGCTATCTTTTTATCAAGTGTGAATACTAACAATGTTGATAGGGGGTGACAGTTTGACCAAACAACCAAAGCAACAGTAACTGTTTTCCTTGTGATAACAGCTAAGCTAAAGGTCACACATATTGTTGCATCTCTCAATCTATTTGCTCCACAGCACAGTGTCAGACAAAAGTAAGGATATAGAAAGCTGCAGCCAAATATGCATCTGTTTAGAGGAAGTAGGAGCTACAGCATTCTGATAAAGGATATAAGTGAATAATGTTCATTTTCTAATGCATTATCTTAAAAGAAATCTTATGAAATTTATGTCAAATAATACTTTGCTGCAGAAATATTTAATTTAAAACCTTATTAAATAATATCTGCTTAATCACACTCCATTAGGAAGGGGAATAAAAATAAAAGCCCAGAGGCTACTTTAAGGAAAACATTTTGTTTATTTTCTCTTTTCAGAAACAACTTTGGACTTGTACAGTTGACCTAGACAATATTTAGTATTGACTTCAAGTCTCCAATGTGTATCCCCAAAGCTCAGATGGCTTGAAGGACACAAACAAATAAATGTCTTTGGACTGTGGAAGCTCCTCGTTTTTCTCAACACAGAACTGAATAAATTGTGTTATTTCCAAAATTAGTATTCATACTGCGTTCGAGCTATAATAACTTTCACAATAGTGCCTCACTCCTGATATTTTCTAGTCTTTGTTAATTAAAAATGATTCACATTTTCATAGATAGGAATATAATCTTATCTCCTAGACAGTAAGGTATGTGTGATAAGGTCTAGGAGGATCCCTGCTCTCATGTTGCCACAGCAGCAGCTGTTGGCCATTTCATGACTAAGGTTTCTCCATGCAACAAATAGTATATAGTGATGATACTTCACTAAAACAGGTTGAATTTTAGGCTGCAGAGATGCTTTGCACTGAGTTTCTCCATGATGAATCAGACATAGTATGTTCTATTTGATGTTGGAATAAGCTTCCTGTTGGAGGAATTGATATTTTAGAGTGACTTAGTCCTTTTTCTGGAAAAAAAATATTTTTTTCTTATTAGGGTTGTTTAGGTTTTTAGGTCACCAAACTGAATCTTTGCGGTTTTGATGAGAGAGGAAAAACAGCCTCTGCTGACACCTGAGCTGTGTGAGTAAAAGGAAAAAAGAATATGGCATAACTCTGCTTTGTGACAAACTGATTTTGAGAGTAAATGACTGGTATGGAATATCGTGGTAATGAATAAATATTTTTCCTAGAAATCCATTTGCTAGAAACAAATAAATATTAATGGAATATTGATCTTGGAAATTTTGACTCCCTTGTGGCTACGAAGCTGATTTTCAGTTGTAATTAATACTGTGGACAAGTGGTTTGAATTTTTTAAATTTTTATTTCAGAAGAAAAGCAAAAGATGGGATCCCTTCAAAGGCCCTTCATTATTTAAATCAAAAGAACTCTGCCACTTTCATATTCCCAGAATGATGAGCTATTTTTTTGCCTTATAATGTAAAATTCCCTTTGCAGTTTAAAGGGCCTGTTGTACTCTTTTGCAAAGTGTTCTCCATGTCTGTGTGATAGTAGGAGGGCAGGCTACATTCATTTCTGCCTATTATTTAGAGCATTTATCCAGTTCTATACTTCTTTGTGAAGCTGCTAGTTTTTTTTTCTTCCAGAAGATGAATTTAGGTGAAATAAGGATTTGTCTGTCATGTGCAAGATGAGATAAGTAGGCATAGTTCTATCAATGAGTTTTTTTAATGTTTGTTATTAAATCCAATTCAAACAAGTTGTTTCAGCAGAGAGGGCAAAATCCTGCTGCTCCCACTTGCACCTTTTCTCCTTTTCTGAATTTTGTGGCATTTAGCAAATATGGTTGTGGTCAGCATTATTTTCTGCTGTCTTCTGTGTATCCTGAGTAGTATACTCCACAGAGATGCTGGTATTTTAGTGATGGAAAGTAAACGCAGTGTGTACCTGCAGGTAAATCATGGTGGGAGTATGTTTTGGGGGAAGAGTTCTTTGTGTAGGATTAACTCTTGCAATAGCAAAATGCCAACCCAAATTCTGATTCGTACCAGTGCGATTCCATCACAACTGAGTTTGGGTCAGGTCTTCCCAGGGGCTAAAGTAGCAAATGGTTTCGGTCAGGACAGAAACTTGAGGTTTCTAAAAATCTGTCTCTATGTCTTTTTTTCCTTTTTACTTTTAAGATCGAATAACAAAGAACCACTTCCAGCATTTCATAGCTCTCTGTAATTACAGTGCTGATTATGAGAATGATAGATATCTAATTAAAATCTGTGAAAAATGCAGTCAGTGAGAAAGGAGAATTAGTACCCCAAATTGCAGTTTTCTCCTCAATTTAAGTTACTTTTTGACAGATGTGGCATTTTCTCATGTCTGTCACAATGGCTTACCTCAGTAGGTCATGGCTAATTTTAACAAGTATCTGAAAGAACATGGAAGAATTTGGGTTTGAGATGAAGGAAAGAATTATGATTATTTTTATTTTTTTTTAGCCGTTTTAACTTTAATGATACTGGGGTTAAGGGTCTTTCATTGGTTTCAATTGATTTCAAACAGTTGAAACAAGAAAAAAACAGAGGTTACTAGATTTTTTGTAACCTTACATTTCTGATCAAAGATAGTCTTGAAATAGGGTAGGGTGAAACTGATGCCTCCTTAACTGTCTCTGATTAGGGCTTTGGTTTTATTGTCCTCATTTGCTTCCTCTCCTGTTTACCCAGCCCACACCAGTACTGTACATGTGTTCACTCAGTAGCTAATGACATCAGCCTCCCCATGAAGGTGACTAACCATTTCAATGCTTGTTACAGATGGCTTCATGCCAACAGAGACGCCCCGGACACTCAAATTTGATTTGAGACACTCAAATCTCTTAGCTCTTCTGCAACTGTATGGCCCTGGTAGCTCTTTCAGCCACCAGTCAGAGCAACATCCTGTTCCCAGCACAAAACCACTATCTGTGTCATGCTGATTTCATTCTGCTGGAAACGATGAGTGTTTTAAACTCCAAGTGTCCAAAAAGGCTGAAGATCTGCAAGGGGTAGTGTGGCTGAGGCTGTGCAGCCATTTGGCCCTGTGCTAGGCAGGAGTAAAAAAGTTGAAACACCACAAGGCAGAGGATGAAACCATGGTTGTGTCCTGGTATGAAATATTCCAAGCTGGAAACTGTAGCATTGCACACAGAATCACAGAATTGTTGTGGCTGAAAGAGACCTTTAACATGAAGTCCAGTCATTTCCTGAACTCATCAGCTCTTCTGTTCTCAGCTGAAGTTCTGATTATTTGTGGTTTGGGATTGGGGAAAGATCCTACTTAAAGGAAAATACTCAGACATGCAGTAATTTAATCACAAGAAATTACTCAATATCACCATCAGTGTCCAGCTGCCATAACATGGCAAACCTCTGATCCTGGTGCTTCAGAGGTTATTATACAGCATTTTTGGGGGGATTTTCTCTTCCAGCTCCTATGGTGATCACCCATCACTGATGGGTGGTTCCCTGCTCCTCCAGAGAGTCTGCAAATGTTGCTAAGGGGAACATTAGCTGTTGCCTTTCCCACGGGTGACTGTGCCCTGCTCCATGAATGCCACATGCTGATTATGTGCCGTGTGAAGAAATTCCTTGCACTTTATTTTTCTGCTGTAACTATAGCCTGCTTTTATAATGATGCCAGAAGTAGGGTATCCCTTAATCTTAATTATTGTCACTAAAGCCCATCTAACTTTTATTTTTTTAAGGGCAGGTTAACCAGGTTTTAGTAGCCTTTTCTTAAATGGAAATTTCACTTCTTGCATAACCCATGTTATTTCCTTTTCAAATTATTCTGCTACTTGTCTTTGAAACCCACTAAGTGGCTATTATGTACGGGTAGAATGAAAGAGAACAAAAGGATATTTGTTATGTATGAACACTGGAGTCAAATGGTGAGCATTTGAACAATCCTTTGGACCCCTGTTTACAGTCTAAATCGATTTGCTTTTCGAAGTCGTGTTTATTTTTTGCTTCCTGTAATGAAACTGCTGTCTTCCTGAGAAACATTTTACTTATTATTTGTGACATCCACTTTCATGTCTTCTCATTATTTGAAAGCCATTTCACACTGTGGTAGAGACATCACATTTTAGCCTGCTATTTCACTTTAAGTGTGGAAAAAAAAGCTATTTTAATATTTTTTTTCCTCCATCATTTTTATTTCTTATGGGGAGAGAAAGAATGAGCACAGGTTTAAGCTATCCAGCCAGTTTATGAAGAACACAATACAATCATTTGGTTATTCATAAGGAGAGAATACCACTTGAGGCCTGAAGCTCTATACTTATTCTCCACCTAATCATGACAATAACTGGAACTCTGCAAGTAGGAATGAAACACAGGTTATTTAATAGATATCATACAATCACAAAATTATCTGTATTGGAAGGGACCTTAAAGTTAATCTAGTTCCAACCCCCCTGTATGGGCAAGGACACCTTCCACTAGACCAGGTTGCTGCAAGTCCCATGCAATCTGACCTTGAACACTTCCAGGGATGGGGCATTCTCAGCTTCCCTGGGCAACTTAAGCCAGTATCTCACCATCCTCACAAGAAAGGATTTCTTCCCAATATCTAATTTAAATCTTCCCCCTTCCAGTTCAAAACCTTTGTCCATTGTCCTATTGCTACATGCACTTGTAAGCCTAAGCAGGGAGGGCAGATACTGTGTGCGAAAGCTCAGATACATCAAAAAATGTAGGTGACTTTGGGCATTATTTTGTTTGGAGGAACGACAGTACGTTAGTTAAACAGGCAGCAATAAGGCTTCTTGGTCTAGTTCTTGGGTGTTAAATGTGAGGCTGGCAGCAGTACGTGGGGTGTGGAGGGGACACTGGCTGTGATTTCTGAGCTTTATCCTACCTGGGATGTCTACTGGAAAGGGTTGAAGCTGTCCCAGTTTCTAAGTATTTTGCTTGAATTAGGCCGAATATTGATGGTGGTTTCAAGATCATTTCATATTACAACTTGTTACTTGTAGTAACAAGTTCCATTTTCTGACTTGCAATTCAAAAAAATATCTGACAGCACCTTGGTAGTGATTTGTTAGCTTTTTCTTTCTTTTTAGTTTCCAGCTTTAACTGTGAACACAAATCCAAATTGGCTTTTTCTTTGAAGAACCTGAGTATGATTATTGTGTCTTGAATTCATCTCTAGTGGTTCAAAGGCATTTTAAATTTTAGATTCCAAGCATCAGGTTTTATCATGACCATAATTCCTTAGTTAAAAAGAAGGTTAACATGAATGCCATGTCCATGATTCTGGCATTACACATATTCACATTTTCAGTATTCTGTTATCACTTCTGCTCCCATTAACCTGTTCATGTTTTGCACAGACAAGTGGGATTCATTGGGATGTACTGTTGGGACCCTATCTCTGTGCAAATATTTAAAACCATTTCCTCTGCTCCACCAGTTTAAACATTCTGCAATTTAACCAAATCATTCTGAACAATAAGAGAGTTTTACCACTGAAAAATTATTATTACTTATAACTGTTCCCTTATTCAAATTATAGTGAGAGCTATGAAATATGGTAACATTGCAAAGACCCATCCAGACCATAACTGTGTCATAGTGATGGAAAGTCCTTAATAACTGGAGGACAGGTTATCAATTTTGAGTGTGTGATACTACCTTTACCAGTCTCACATTTAAATCAGAATTCCAATAGATAAATCACCAGTGTTAATGACATAAAGATAAGCACTGAAACCCACCCAGATTTTTGCTGTTATTTGTATAACCCGTAGTTACATAGTTTGAACTCCCCCTGCTCCTCTCTGAGCTGAACAATACTGCAGGTTATATGAGTGAGTTGGTAATAAAAGGTTTTCCTAATTGCTCTGTTTAAACTGGAATCAGGCTCTGGTGAGTCTCTGGGATTTCAGCAACTGCCCCCTCCATTTACACCCACACCCTGAGTGTGTACAAGAACTCTGACCCTCGTGGGACATATCCCAAGTGGGATGCAAAGGGCTCTTGTTATGGCTGACATAAAGAATCTTGCACCTAGAAAAATTTTGAAGGACAATCTCTTTAGGTGTTAATATTCCTTAAGGTTCCATTAAGGTTTCCCATAAGCAAGGGGCTCTGGGCCAGCACATATTCATTGATCAAAATCTAACAGTGTGAGGCAGTAAAGGGGCATTTTACAGTGTAGATACAGCTCCTTGGAAGTGTGTGATTCTTCCACTAGTATAGCCCTAATTATAAACAATATGGGAAATTTTCTCCTGACTAGTCAGATAAGACCCAGCTGTGGAATAGTTAACTTTTTGTAGCATCAATTTCTGTAAGCTTTTAACAGAGACTTGACATTTCTAATTAGGAAATTTTACATACAGGCAAGTGAATTTACCCCCAGCTGGGAAAACATGGCTTAGCAAGAGTTATACATCCGCCCTCATTGATCTACAGATTATCTCACATTTGAGACTCTAGAGCCACTGGGATTTGCAAAGATGAGAAACAAATGTGGGAAAGTGCATATAATTTCTTTCACTTCAGGGTTAGATAACAAAAACCTGATAAGTTAGAAATGAAGAGGTAAGTTGATTTTCTTTGTTTTTTTTCATGCATTATTGTTGCAGAGGTCAAAAAAATCAACAAAAGCCAATAACTTGCTGGCACAGGCTGGCAGCTGTCATCTTGGTCAAATTCTCAAAGCAACATATTGGAAATTAGTCCTAGGAGAGCAAAGAAATATAGATTTATTTTTTTAACTGTCCTAACAGTTAAACAGTTGAGAGGAACAAAATGCTTGAATGTGAGCTCACTTGACAGAGACATACTGTGTGTCTGATGCTGCAGTATCTGAATCTTAAGAGAACCCTTCAGACTTTCTGCGTTTTTAGCTATATAGTGTAGATTGTTGCCTCCATTTTGTCTCTAGATGGAAATAGCTACAAAAGTTCAAAATACCAATGAGTTGGACATTTTGCTAGCAGAAAATGCTGTTATCAGTGCAAGGAGGCTGTACATCTGTGCAGTGGAAATCAGACTCAGAGTCAGACATAGAACTCTGTGAGTAGAGCTTTTACTGATTTCTTTTGATATGGTAGTACTGTACAGCTCATTTCACTTTCCTGTTCAGATGGATTCTATTGTGAAGGCATATAACTGAGTATAAGCTGCAGACTTCTATGAATATGGTTTAAATGAAATAAAAATGAATTTTTTTTTTTGTCTGAGTATGTTTTCATACATTTGAAATTATTCTAATGAAGCAGAAGTTATTTCTGTGTTGGCAGAAAAACAGATAAGCAACCAAACCATGAAATGTAGCCTATGAGGTATTGTGAAAATACAGATATGCATATTGCTTACTGTAGTTATGTTACTGGTATGCATCCTTGGGAAGTTATACATATACATATATATATATATATATATATATATATCACTGTTATGTGATAAAGACTGGAAAAACAGATCATCAAAATAAACTTAGTACAAGCCATATACAGCTAAAAGCTGGCACAATAAAATGGGTTTAAAGGTGTTCCTGCTGATCCATAACAAGGCCATGCATTTTAATGACTTGGATATTAAAAAGAGATGATGGAAAACTTTCAGTATCACTGAGTCTCCTTCTCCTTTAGTGCAGGGCATAGTCTCCTGGGAGAAGATGTCTCAGGTATTGAATGGGTACTGCCCTTGATCTCAGCTAAAGCAGTGAATATTATTGTTGTCACTGTTGAAAACAGAAGTACAGTTTAGGTTTATTTTAGAACTGTGTGAGTGTTCAAAAAATATTGCCAGAAGTTATAGCCTTGCACATATTAGGTCATAGAAAAAGGTGTAAAGGAAAATTCCAGATATTAGATTAGATGTGATACTTAGAATATGACCAGATCAGAGGATAAAACTATGGCTCACCATGTGATATACTCTCGCCACCTACTTGGTTTACAGGTCAATTGTAGAAGCAGCATATATATTTGGTAGTATACACTTCAGAGTTATTTGCTATACAGCTACTGCAGGTACTTGAGTGTCATTGTGTGCTTGAAGCTTATATAGTTTATTTAAGAAATAACTCACAAAGCCAGAAAAAAACCAACCCTGTAAGTTTCAATTTTCTTTTATCTCTGCTTCATTCAAGGTGTAAACACTCAAACCCTGTAAATTCCATGGGTGAAGATAAAGTGAAGACCTTAACCTATTGTTCTAGCTGAAATTAATTCAATTTGAAAGCTGTGCTTCAAAATACAGAAATATTCTTTGCCTAAACCAGCTTTCATTTTCTTTGTGTGCTGACCCCTTCTCCTTTGTTTAATTTCTGCCTTTATAACTGTGGAGTTACAACCAGGCAAGAAAGCCCTACAATCTGTCTCACTTCCAGTGTGAGAACTTGTTGCTTCACTGAGTAGGCAGGTATATGTCTAAACTCTTTGGTCACTTACTTTCATGATGGCTTTGACAGAGAGTCACTGATGTAGAGCCCATCTGTTTCAGAGGAATATATTTAATAGACTTTAAGACAAATACTAGCAAAATACAGCAGACTGACCTTTTTTTTCTCTTGATTACTTTTGAGAATAGTTGTTTTTCCATGCACTGAGCAGAGTATAAATTCCACACATATATATGTAGTATGTATTAGTATTGCTAAGATTTTGGTATGAATGATCTTTAAGGTGAGTGGTTCTATAACTTACAATTTTAAAAGATTTAAATGCTGATGGTGTCCTGCTCCCATTCTTAGTGAAGACATAAAAGGCTCACTCTGTCATTTCACTGTGTTGTTGCTGAGTAGTGTTAATAATTTAATTAAAAGGTCAGATCACTCACCCTCTTTTTCTTATACCTAGTGTGACTTTGATTATTTTATTTGCAAATTAACTGTTTTAATATTATTTAATAATTCTTGGTTTAGATAATAATCCTCAGAAGAAGCGGAAATTATCTTTGAAGACATGCAAGCTTTGCAGGTTAGAATAAATTGAAAATAGCTGGATATTTAAAACCTTTTTCTCCATTAAATAGCATTAAAATCATAGGAAGTTTTTAATGAGAGCATCGGGGGCTTGCCTATCATGTCTTTGGCTGATTGCTTAGCAGGACTACTGGGAAGTAGGAGTTAAAGTGCTACTAATCTCTAAAGCAGCAAACCCCACACTTATTTCATTACTGTGTGGGGACTTAGAGTCCTCCCGCTAGCTGGCAAGCAGGGTGGCAGCTGGGACTAGGAGGGGTTGTTTGCCCCGAGCAGCGCAGGGTAACTCTGCCGCTTGTGGTGGCTGCTGAGCTCAGTGGGGATTGCCTTTACACAGCTCTCCAAGCTGCAAAACACTCCTTGTCTCAAGAGACTCCTGCTGAGAGGCTGAAGAGATTCTCAGTTTCCTTTCCTTCAAAAGTAGCCGTATGCTCTGTAAATAAAATAGTGGTGGGGCATGCTATTCCTTACACCTACCGCGGGGCACAGGCCTTGCTGTGAAGATTTTCTCATCTACTTTAGTTACTCTCTGAGCAACTTTGCTTTCATCTCTCAACCATGACATTTCACCTGGTTTAAATTTTTAATGAAAAATGTCTTCCACTCATTCATGCCTCTGAAAAATAGAGACACGGAATAATATTCTACAGTGCAACTATAATATAACATTTGGGTCAAGCATCTGAATGATGCTGCACTATGGAAGCTTGGATTGAGCGATGTTTGTAAAGAAAGTGTGATGATGGTGTGAACTTTGATTAGCTGTTCTGTAAAAAATTTCAACAACTGACAGAAATACTTAACTCTTAGAGCCTGTCCAAACAAAATCAATAATTAGGTTAATAAGTTTAGCTAATCAATCTAATCAAGATACTTCGCAAACTGAGAACATTCTCAACAGCAGAGAGGCATTTGTTGATCTTATGCATATGTGGCTAAATTCAGGGGTACTGCTCTTAAGTGACGTGTCCAAAAACTAGTATCAGAAAACCAGATACATCCCCCAATCTATCTTTGTAATGCTGTGGTGCTTCTCAGTACCTACCCAGATTGCAAACAGAAGTTTTAACCCGAGACATTTCTCTCTATCCAGGCAACTTGCAGAATGTGTGTGACTTCTCATAAACTTGCTATGTCAAGTTATTATTTCATTTTTAATGAATAATGAAATAATTGTAGAAAGCAGACTCAAGTTGAGGAAAAAGCTGTGATCTGGGTTGTTTGAATACTAGCTTATACTAAACTTTACAAGAATCCCCAATGTAATACTATCTGGGGGTAGCTGAAAGAGCTGCTGTGATTAAGCACAGGGTTGTGATTAGCTGGACTTTGACAAGATGTATTTGATTGTGTCAGACTGAGCTTTCTGAAGGAATTGCCTGTGCCTCTGAACAAAACCACAACCTGACATGTTAGGGAACATGGGATTTCCAGGCTTTGAATCTTAATTAATTAATTTTAACTGGCAAAAATTAAGAACTGGGAAATGCAGAGCATGATCACAAAGACCCAGAATCGGTACATTTCTTTGTTTTTCAATAGCAGCCTCTAATTTTCATCATATGAACTGGGTTCATGTTATTTCTCAGGCATTTTACAAGCATACATCAATGCAGAGCACCTGAAGTGCCAGGCAACCTGAGCTATCAAAGGCTGAACACAGACATGAAATGGTTATTGGTCGAGCATCCTTAAATGGCTGCTAACCAAGCATCTAGTGGGAAGGAAGATCAAGGGTAAGCTTGCTATTTACTGAACATTCAACTAATTGTTAATTTCACTAAAAGCAGGAGTGGTGGGAGTGGTGTTGAGGGAAAATGGAAACTTCTTCCTGATATGCATCCAGGTATTTGGAGATTTGCAGCAGTGCTTTGTTTCTAAAGGTTCTCATCCTGTTAGCATGATTCAAACAGCAAGTAGATAGACTTTAGTCTTTCTTTACATAATCAAGAGTGCTTGTTAGAACCTTTACTCTATGACACAGAAACTTTGAACACACTCATTATAACAACAGGATGACTCCAGAATCTGCCAGGGAAAGGTAAGATAAGTTAAATTCTTGACTACACCTGAGTACAGCTGACCTGTAGTGATAGAGGTGTAAGTCTATGCATTCAAACTCAACGTAGGAAAATACTCCTTTCTTGAGTATTGAACTTACAGAAAGCAACCAACAAAACCCAATCATCATGCACCCTTTTGCTGGTAGTGTATTTGAATAATAGCCTGGGACTGCTGTGTTCAATGACTTCAACCTTTCATCCATTCATAAAAAACAACATTTCTGTTTTCCTGATTTTACAAGTTTACATTCTCATTTATTCTTTTCCAAAGGGTATGTCTGTCAGTGTTAAAGTGAAGGGAGAGGGTTATTTGCTGTTTTTCCATGTTTATGGTAAGTCCACAGCAAGTCCTCTGATTCACCTCTGAAAATTGCTTGGGAGTTTTATCTACTTTTCACTTATCTCAAAGAAAATCCTGCTGAAAACGTGCCATTTCTCTAGGGAAACTGGCCTCTTCTGCAATTTAATGTTAAGTCCCTGTCATTACTCTGACCTATCCAACAGCACCTGAGGCAGGGCAGGGGCTGCAGGGTTTATCCAGGTGTTGTACAGCACTTTCCTTGTGAGGTCACTTGGCTTGTGATTGCTCATCATTAGCTCCTCTGCTCTCAAGGGTCTCCTCATTTTTGTCCCTTTGGTTAAGTCACTGCTTGCCAGCCACTGCACCCTATTTTCATATTTATTACTGCTTTTTACTTATTACAACTCAGGTTCCAGGCAAGAGTTCTGCACTAAAATGAAGGGAAATTTTAAAAATGAGCTGGTAATAAGTGCAATTAATCAGAGCAGTCTGCAGCCTTGGCAGTACAACTGAGTTTGCTGGTGTGAGGGGGAGACAGTGTGAGGGCTGATGAGAAATGAGAAATATGAATTATTTGGGGCTCTGATGTGGCAACCTTTCCTATGAGGCACAGAGCGCAGCTGTTGGGAGACTCCTGCTCCTTTCAGTCTCATAAAAGCGGCTCTCCTGCAGGAATCCTGGCATTCTCATGAATACACCAGCTAGAAGTGCAGGGCAGTTCTAGTGACCCTGGAAGTGTCTCAGTTTCTGTGGGAAGCGAGGAAGGTGATTTGCACATCCTAAGTGGCTGCATTATTAGTTGCATGATCAGTGGGTTGGTCCCTACAGCATGACAGATCTTACTGCTCCTGGCAGTTGGCTGAGACCTTCAGACCTGCACTGTCACTAGTCCTGAATCCCAAATTGAAGAGTGATGAGTACCACAGGCAGACTGAATTTTTCATTCCTTTTGGTATCTTTTGAAAGCTGAGTAGTATTGGTGTGTTTGCTGTTGGTTTGGTTTTGTCTGTTTGTTTGTTTGTTTTCCCCTGTTGCTTTTTTTCTCCTGTATATACTCAATGCTGTATTTTTTAGTATTCTTTCATACTAAATTAACTGATATCCTAAGTTCCCGAATAGTTCAGATGTGCTCTATTTGTGTACCCAAATAGGAGAAAAAATTACTTGAACCCCATAGCACTACGATATTTTAGTCAAGCATCTCCAACACATGCTGCCTTTTGAGAGCACTGTGCTGGTCCCATCCTCTGAATTAAATGCTGTGTCAGACATTGCCAAAGCAAATTTTAAAAACACTGTCTCTCTGAGCTTTCCTCCACACTGGAAGGCAGAGCCAAATCTGTCAGGCCAGGCTCTCGGCTCTGTGAATTAGTAGCAGCCAAGATTAATTAGCACCCGAAGCGTTTCCAGTTGTTCCACTTGTGTGCTGCTGCTGCCGTGATGCACGTAGTCACCACTTCCCAGGCCTGTGATTCATTGCTCTGTCAGCGCTTTGAGATACAGTGTATGAAAATGCCATATAAATGCAAATATAAATACAAACACTGAGTTCCCCCTGTTGGCCAGTGATAAGGTGCTCATCCAGATGACACACTGTGATCTAAAAGTGGAAAGTAATATTTGGAAGGAGGGGGAAACTCAATGATTATTCTTAACCTCTGTTTTCTTTTTCTTAAATAAGCTTTAGCTGAAAGAGAAAAAGGCAGCTTTGGCCTCTTCCTTGGCTACCTTTGTGGCACACCAAGATGATATCTTTCTGTTTAATTAAATTAGAATGAGGATAAACTTTGAAATGGGATCGAGAACTGGTGTGATGTGCTGTGCATGGGAGTAGCAGTTTCCAGGGACCTGAATGAAATCTGACTGTGGTCTGAATTCATATGGGCTTCAGCTCCATGATGAGAATGGCAAGATGTTGCTTTTGCTTCATTCCCTGATCACCTGCAGTGTATCTGTAGCACTGTAGGAGATATGTCCTGCCCAAGGGATCTGGGGCAGCTTAGGCTGCACTTGCCTGACCAGCTGAAAGAGAAAGGAGGCTGAGGAAGGTCCTTCTGGGTGTGCAGGGAGAGGAGGCGTGTGTGAAGAGAAGGCTGCTCCTGTCATGGTATGGCAGATACTTTAATTTGAATTTCATACTCTTATCTTTAAGTACATGTACTTAACGGAAAAATAATTCTTCTCTTAAAAGAATTTTGTCCTAAAGGTACCTACACAAGTGATTCAATCCTATTTAACTCCCTAATGTTCTAAGGATTGGTGGCACAGACTTTTAAATTTCCTGTATTACTGTAATAGTGCTGCTGTGTGTATGATGATCTCAACCAAATACTGAGATCAGCCTTCCATGCAGTTAATGCAAAAGGAAAGTTTGCAATATGAGGCTGATGCTGTTTTTTTTGTCTTGGTGTATTGCCACTGCAGTCATACAGGTGGAAATGTGGAGCTTTTCACTTTGATGTGGGAAGATTTTAGACACTGAGTTTTGTGTGGACCTGGGAATTGGAAATCTGAAGGGATGAGTGTGTGTTGCTGTAGCTCCAGACACAGCAGGACTCTGATGGCTCACCTTTACTTTAAGCTGTGGTTTCCTGACTGGTTTAATAATAATTAGAAGTCTCTACTAGCAGTTTCATGACATAGCTTTTCCTTCAGTGCTCTTGCTGGCATGGATGATGAGGCTGCTGTATTTAATTCATTAATGCAATAGCCAATTCTTTGTATCTAACTACTATTATAATTTTAAATATTTAGTCACTTTTACATGTTTATCACCATACACTCCTTACGTTAGTAAGACTGTGTCATTTTCCTGAAATGCATCCAGCCTGTGTAATCTAAATATGTTGAAAAGATGACAAACTCTGTGAAGGCCACAAGAATTCATGCTAGTTTCTCTGTCTTGTGGTAAAGTTTCTTTTTAATTACTTTTAAGAAGAGAAATTGGAAATTTTGGGATGCTTCTAGTTGAGCTTGGTTCACAAAGCAGTAGAGGGCTTTGCTCCCCGTTACAAACTCTTCTCTGAAAACAAAATTCTGCTTGCTGTATCTGTTGTAAGAAGGTGTTGAGGAGAGGAGAGTGCAAAAAAACTGGGGTTATATGAAGAATACTGTTGTGAAGATGGAGGGCTTTATAAGAAAAAATAATGCAAGATGACAGCAAGGAGAAAAGGGAGTATTAGAGGAGAGACAGGAGATTGGGAGTGAAGAGAATAATGCAGAGCCACTTGGTAAGCAGGAAATGGGCTGGGTAAGGTTCAGGAGAGAGCAAGAACAAGGAATTAGGTCCTGCCGAGCATTGTCAAAGTAGCAGGAGGTGCTTTTATTGGTAACATTTTGAATGTACTATTGTGAGAAAAATAAGTAATTTGTTGATGCAAACAGTAACAGGGACTTTTGCTTGGGTCTTGGCATCAGCAATGTGCACATTATACCTTATTTTATGTGGCAGAAACACAACCAGACGATGTGGAAAACTGAGTATTTCTTCATTGTTATCTGGGTCAGGACGTGTAGATTGACTGCACGTGCCTTGCCATTTCTGAAGTAATTCCCTTCCTTCCTGGTTTAATTGAGCTGTTCCCTCGTTCTGAATGCTATCCACTGTCAATTTTAACCTGGGTCAAAGCCAATGCTCCATCATCACTACCTGCCCTGTTTCTTATGTTAGATATACTTAATTTCTCTAGCTGAATAGCCCCTTTATTATGTTTCGCCAGCAATCTGATGGCAGGTCTGCCACGACTGAAGCTTTGAATTCACACTTAGTATATGTGCCAAATATTCCCTCATTATTTGCTTCTTCTTCTTCCTCTTCTTCTCTCTCTCTCTCTCTCTCTTTGTTTGTTTAATTAAATCTTTGGTTGGTGTTTGTGACTAGACTACATGAACCCTGAAGCTCAAGGGTGTTTGTCTCCTCAGCAGCCCAACAGGGGAGGAAATTTTAAATGCAATTATCTTTAGGTGTATTGTAGTATAATATGTGCATGCTCTCTTTAGAAAGCAGGCTTTTGGGGCATTTTCATAATGGCTTTCCCTCTTTCTTCATCTGCCCTGAAGCTTATTTATGTTGATATTTTCTTCTGAGTTTCTGGTTTCATTGCATAGTCTGTGGTTAATAGAAAAATGTGATACTGGATGGTAACATGTAGAGACACCAGAGATGGTGGATGCGTGGTGATTGCAGCAATTGGCTCCATAATTAACTAGGGCATTTCTTAACTGTGTAACCTGATTATAAAGAGTAACGTGAAGAGCTGAAACTGGACAGCAAAATTTCAGTGCTGAATCAGTTCATAACTAAGGCCATCAGCACTAGAAATGTAAGGTCCAGTTTTGAGTTTGCCAGTTTTAGACTATTACAAATTCACCACTTTTACCCTAGTTTACCCTAGTGCATACTGAACACAGGAGCGTGTCTGTAGTGCAGTATATGAATGGAAGAGAGATGTTCAGAAAAAGCAGCAGGACTCTCTTAGCTGAATGAACATTTCTTGTGTTGCAGTTTTAGATCAAGACAAATAACATCATAGTTGGCATAGCTTGTGCCCTGAAAGATGCCATCTGGATTAAAAACACTTACTTGTTTGGTGACACTGAGAGTATTCAGAAGTTTGAAGTCTAAAAATCAGGAGAATTGCCTAAACTGACTGAAATAAAGACTATGCTGTACTGGATGTGTCCTGACATATCACCAACTGAATATTGTCATTGATATTTCCTCTCTGGAGGGAGGGAGCAAGCTACAACAGGTTGTGACTAGTTAACCTGACATGAACTTAATATTCAGCAGTGCATATAAAAGATGAGGTTTCAACAGTGTTTAATTCTGTTTTAGCTTTGCTCCCACTGAAACAGCCTCCTTTAGAGGGTATATAGGTGCTTTGGTTGCAGCTATAACCCTTACAGCTCATTAGCAGCACTGGGATGCCAGACTGAGGGGAGGATTCCTTTCCCTTTGTCTTTGTTAAGCTCCCAATATGGAGAGCAATTTACTGTGCCCTTGGACAGGAATGAAGCAGGGATTTGAAGCCATATTTCACCATAAATCCTTGCTTACTCAAAATTCCCATGCAAACTTCAGAGGTTTCCTTGAGTAAAAAACTACAGGACCAGGTCTGTTATCTTTGGTGGCTGCAGGCTTGAACTTGGTTTTTGACAGGTTAAGTGTCTGTATTTCCTCTTTAAAACAAACTATAATTGTATTACAAAAAAAAAAAAAAGTTCTCCAAGTTTAGTGAGGCTGCAAATCAAGGGTATATTATACAGTGTTAATGAGGAAAGAAATCTAGCCACTCAGTTGGAGAGAGAAAAAGAAATTTATTTTATTAACTTTGACTTTACTGTAAGGCTATGGAAAAATAGGTAGCAAAGCTATACACTGTATAAAAATATTTTGCTATAAGTATTTGCCTATCAACTAGATACACTGGGAGTCATAAAGACCTTGCGAAAACAAATGCAGGAGAGAAATCTGAAAATATCTCCAGGGACAGATGGTAGTCTGTTAAACCCTATTGGATGGGAAAGAAATTTCTCAAGACTTCATCCATTTTCATCTGAGGAGTTTCTGAGGAGCTTCCCCTGACCTGCATGTCCTTAGTCACTGAGAGATCCTGAAATGCAGGATATGACAGATACCATTTTAAATTCCCAGGACCTGGGGCTAGGAAGAGGCTGCCTGAGCGAGGCACAGGTGTGGATTTACATTGTGGTTAGCTAGCACTGAGCCAGCTGTGTCAGTCTTGCCTCCCATCTCATGGAAAACCTGGCTCAAATACACAAATTTGCTTATATTGGGCCGTATGTGACAGAAATAAAAACACATCAATACGTTTGTGGGAAAATGAATCAAACCAGCCAGATTTCAGCAGGACTAATATTACTCCCTGCAAAATTGCTTCAGGTGTGCATGCCTGTAGAGCGTGAACCTTTCTTCCTTGCAGTAAAGGAAAGCTTTACATGAAAGACAGATTTTGACAAAACTTGATCAGTGGTCACCTTGCAAGAGAACTCAGCTATTCCTTCTTTTCAATCCCTCTCTCCCAGCTGTAGCTCACACAGGTTTCTGCATGGAGCACTTCCTGAACCTTTTTCTAGCTCTCCTCCTGGCCCTTAGGAGCCTCTGGAGTTCCTTCCTTGTAGTTTGAGAAATGCAGTATTAGGGCTGTCTGCAGTGCAGACTGCACACTGTCTGTGCATCTTGATATAGCAAGATACAAGGTGATTCATAGGCAAAAGTCTAGCTGAATGCAGAGCTATTCACCATGCTGCTCTAACCAGCCTTGTAACACCTCTGAAAGCGGTTCTGGAATCCCTATGTGGCAATCTCAGAGATGAAGACAGATCTTGAATGTTGAGAGACTTCAATGGTTTGTATATGAAGTGCAGACTTCTAAAGACCAAAGCAAGTATTTATTTACGGGAACCCAAGATACTTATTTTGTAGTAATTTGGGTCAGATGGGAGGAAAATGGATTTTTGCAAAATAAATACAAACTAAGAGAAAAATGCTGATTAGTTTGGGCCAGCTGTGTATGAAGAATGAATGTGCCTACATTCCCTTAATATGATGGGTGTCTTCTCCTCTCTTCTGTCTCAGTATCTTATTTTTATCCCTGCTTGTCAAACCATGTAATCTGATACTGCTATCAGGATCCCACTACTTTACATGTGCAGCTTCCAGCTCCTGTTTTCCCTCTGCTGTATATAAAATGTGGCCTCAGGCTTTCTGCGTGCTGGACTGTAATAAACTTCCATTCCACAGGTGATGAGCACGCAGAGATCTTGTTTGGAGGTTATTGAACAGTCTCCTGCCAGGCTGATGAGCATGAAGGGCCACTGGGAGAGCATGGACTGAGCTGAACTGGAACCTGGAAGCAGTGCCTGTGCTCCAGGCTCACCAGTCAGTGCACAATTACATCTAACTCATGAGGATCTGGGTTCAAAATAAGAGTTGTATGCATCAATGGCAAAATAGTTTGGCTGGCTGTGGTACAGCTCACAGATGGTTGTAGTAAAGAAGCCACCTGCTGAGACAGGCTGGACTGACTAAAGGCTGCCTCCTTCCTTACCAGCAAGATCAGAGAGTCAAATGTGGGAAAGAAAGAAGCAGCTCTCAAGAAGTGGGTGTAACGCACAGTGAGAGTTCAGCAAGAAGCAGGACTGCCCTGGGGAAAATGTGTGTTTTGAGGGAAATGTGCCATGAAAGAACGTGTCTTGATATTTTAATGTATCCTTTTTCAGTTTATTTTAAAATCTACTTTTAGCTGCTTTTGACTATAGATTTCAAAAACTGAGGATTCAATTCTGGACCATTAAAACACTGTCTGCATTCTCATATTAGTAGAAATAAATTGTTGTATAGAATTAAAGTTATTTAAATCTGTGCAGCATCAATTATTTGTATATACTGAGCATCAGAGTTACAAGACATGAGACAAGAATATGCTTTCAAGTCTCTTGACTGAACAAGGATGTGACCCAAAATAAGAAAGGACAGTCATGAAATAGAAATGCAAAATTCCAGGATATGGGGTGAAAAAAGTCATAGGGGTACACTGCTGCTGACACCAAGGCTGCCAAAACTGAAGCATGGGTGCTACTGCAAAGCACAAGCAGACTCCTCAGCAGTACAAGATGATCAAGAGGAATGGATATTAAAGAAATTATATGTGAAGGAAATAGTTTTGTTTCAGAGACTGCAGTTTTCACTTTCACTGAAGTCTGTTAACAGCATTTTTGAGGTGGCAGAAGAACACAGGAAAACTCAAAAGGAATGACCTCAAAGGGCAAAGATGACACTGAACTGTGTTGGAGAAGAAGGCAGATGTGTCAAGATGTTGAAAGTATGACTTCTTTGTGAGCTCCTTGTCCTTTCTTGTCAATAAATATGGGAAAAGATGGAGAATGCCCAAGACAGTGACTGCAGCCTAAAGCAGTGAATTGGGAAAAGCTGAGATGGTGCATGATGGTTTTTCTGCTGCTACTGGCAGCACAGAGAGAAAAGGATTTCTTTAGAGAGAGACAAAGATCACTTTCTGCTCTCTGCTGCCCTTTTTAGGTTCCTTTCTCATGCAAGTTCTTGCTGTATGGACAGGGAGATGGAGCACCTGAGTATTTGTGTGAAGCAGCTAGATGGAGAAATGTTGTGACAGGCTACCCATAGTAGGTTTGATGTACTTTCTCTGGTGATGATTTTTTTTCACTAAATGGAGTGAGGTGACTGATTTCTCCTTCCCTTTTCATAGATATTGCTGTATAACCTCCTGACACAGAGGTAATTTTTCCTCCAAGTTTTTGTAACACTCCTGAAGAGCACCAGTGGATGCTCCCAGGAAATACTAAAAAATCTGTAGAAGTTTTAAAACCCTCTCTTGTCCTGGGCACTCTCTTTTGTGATCTGCAATGTGTCAGCTCAGCTCAGTGGGGAAAACCCTATGGGCTGTGCTTGGCATGTGGCTTTGCTCTCTGCATCCAGGCAAAAGCCAGTTCTTCCTGTGAAATGTTTTAGAATTTCTGTGACAGAGATTCCAACTGGCTGTGGTGGAAGTTGTGGTAAAAGGAGATGTGCGATTGCATGTCCTTGTGTCTTAACCAGAAAGGCAATAGATCCCCCAAAATCAGTCAAGCAGGACTTCTTTTTCAAGTCCTGCTAGTTTGGGTGAAAATGCTTTGTGACTTGGTAGAGAGTCAGAATGGAAAAGAGCACTCACTGTATTTTGTGCTCTAAATGTGAAAGCTATTTGAACAAAAAATCTAGATATGACCTCAGGACAGGAAAATACACTTCAGGAGCACCGTGACACTCAGCCAGACTGAATTTGTGTAAGCAGACAATAGGAAGAGAGAGCCAGCCCTCAATATGTACAAGGTTGCTTGTCATGATAAATTCATGTTCTCTGGTGTCAGATGGGTACAAGAGGCAAGCAGCAAACAAACTCCAGTGTGCCAATCCTGAAAGAGAAAGGGAGTATTTTCCAGGGAAAATCATTGCAATGTATGTCCAAAGCTGATTGAAAACTACTGAAATAATGATATTAATAACCAAGTCATATCAGGGACATACATTACATGAACTCTGGTTGTTGGTCTGGTTGACTTCAGTATTGTCATCAATACTGAGATTTAATTTATTTTACAGATATTGTGGGTTACAACATCTAGAAGGGGCTGCAGAAGCTTTGCAGAAAAGGATCAGAATTCTTGATAAATTTGGGAGCTGTTTGGCAATTAATAAGTTGAAGTCTTTAAATATTTGTGCAAAAGTACACTTTGGATGGAAAAATCAAAAAATGCAATACAGGGAATAATTATTTAGGCATAGTGGTTTGATCAAGCCTGCAGGTTTTCCATGACAAACTAAATATGAGTTTGCACTGACTTACCATGACAAAGGCAAAGGTAACTCTGAGGAGGATCCAAGAGCTGTGTTTAAGACACAGGTTTTGTTCTTTCCATCTTCTGTGACACTACTGGAGCCTTATTACGGTTTTCCAAGACAAGTAATAGGTCTCAGGGAGTCCAGATGAGGATGACAAGAGGTTTCCGTTGTTGTTTTCTTGCTTACAAAATGTTAAATACTGTAATAACTACTGTAGTTTAGTATAGGAAAGAAGAAACTGAGGGTTTACAACATCTTTGAAAATGTAGAAAGGTTCCATAAAGAGAAAAATACTCCTTATGCTCACTGGGCTGTGGAAAGATATAATAGACTTAAAGCTCATATCTATGCCTGCAGCCAAACATACTTGGATTACACCTCAGAAAAGTTTTCTAATAGCAAGTGTAGTTAAGTGCTATGCTTGCTTAGAGAAGTTAATTGCTGAAGGTTAAAGACAGCGTAGATAAATAACTGTTAAAAGCAGTTTATGTATAGCTCAACCTGCTTTGAGAAGAACCAAGTAACTTCTTGAGCTCCTTGCCAAACAGATCTTTGTTAAATGATTAGGAGAAAACCATCTTGTCCTGTGAAGGCTTGTGATCAGGAGAGCCCAAAGAGATCTATGGTGTGGTCTGCTCTGCAGCTGCATCACGTTGTTTGCACTGCTGGAGACAACTGCTGTAATGAAACATGCTCATGTCAGTGTGCTTGTGATGTGCTGGAGAGGAAAGGAAGAAGAACATACATGGGAATGAATAAGGAGGCTTTAAAAATAATATGAAGTGAATGCAGAGTTCCCTCTGCAGGTGACTGAATATTGCAGAAATAAAATTAAGCAAGCCAACACATGTGGATGCATAGCTAAGGACCATCGATTGATGCTTGAGGAAGGGGAGAAGAAATGAGGTGCCTGACTTTCCAACCAGTGTGTGGGAGAGGGACTTTTATAAATCTTGTCAACAGGTAATAGGATTTGAAATTGGGTGGCTGTGTCTCCTGAGCACTACTTTAAAACCTCCTTCTATGGTCTCTGGCGGAGAAACAGCACCTGCATAAAATCTAAGTATGTGGCTTGCATGCACTAGGGTTGGGGTGAGTGAATATGGGCTTCTACAGTCATCCTTTCTGTGGAGAGGATCTTGGGTACTTGTCCCTGTTTTCAGAAGTATCTAGATAAGCAGTCAAAGAGAAAATCGAGTCTACAAGAGCTGCACAGGGACTCTCATGTCTGAATTTAACTATTTGAACTTATGGGGTGGGGTATATTCCTTTCTATTATTCACTCTATTTATTAAAATACCTGTAGATGCTGTATACACAACAAATGTCCTCCATGAAGTAACGGAACTGAATAAAATGCTCTTGGGTAAAGAGTGTGGTTGGGATGCCATAGTTACTGAATCATCTTAAGGCAGCCTCTTTCATTCCTATAAATATGTATAGACAGCTTATTGAACAGCAGTTGGATGTGTAAAATTAGCTGGATGAATCTAATCTTCTGATTAGACAAAAAGAAGATGCTATAGAAAAACAAGGAGTTCTAAAAATTAGAGGTAAAAAGTTGGCTCTGTTGGAACCAGTGGAAATTGTAATTGACTTTGATGGGGTCATAATTTCATACTAATACTTACATTTTGACTCAAATTAGTGAAGATGCATTAACTTCACAGGAATTGTGTCAGTGTACAGGAGAACAGTTTTGTAAATCTGAGGATTCATGAAATGATGTGTTTCAATATGTGGGTTGCTAGGTTGTTAACTGAAACGCACTGTGAATACAATCTGTAAAGCTAATCTAAAGTAATAAAGCTAATGTGCTCTCACAGCAACCTGAGGATCTGAAGTCAATGCAATTCTTGAACAATGAACATAATTTTGATAGATATAAAATAGTTTCCAGAAGCTCATTGCAGCCCATAGTAGAAGAGCATCTTACTACTTTTTTTTTTTCAGTGGAAATGAAATCTTTGCTGTGGTGTGAACTTTGGGTTGATGAAGCTTCAATGTATTCACAAACACAACTTACTGTTATTACTACTGTTTATTATTTTTATAGCACTAGCAATGTTCTTGGTAATTTGCAGGTAGGTATTAATACAAAAGCTGTTCCCCAATGGAAGTGTAATATCCACCTTTTGTCAGAGAACATCATATATGTTGTGTAACATACAGCATTCTGAGCAGGTACATGTTCTAGTAATGAACTTAGATCCTGCGTGGATACAAAAGGGTGCAAATTATAACTGTTTCCTCTAATGCAGTGTTGTCTAAACTTCCTAGTATGTGTTTTCCTAACTGTTTAATTGTACTAGCTCCTATATATCACATAGCACCTTCTTTTTTTCCTTGAGCAAAGGTAACAGAATCCATTCTAGGAGAGTGGTGTGTCTGCTATGGCAAGCAGGCCAACAGGAACCCTGTGCCTTCTCCCTATGCAGGACTTTGGCAATATTGGCAGCATCAAGAAAGGTGGCAGCCACATATGCCAGCATATTTAGCTTTATATTACTACGCTGCGGTACGTGCTGTGGAGGTACAGCCCAGCAGTTGGTCTCAGCACTGGGTGTTCTGAAAAGCCTTTGGCCCTGTGTGGTCCTTTGGGGAAAGGAGGAAAAAGAAAGAGTTTGTATGTGAACTCAAACTGTGCAAAGCTGGCTGAAGTCTTCCTGCTGTAAATGTACTGCAATAAAAAAGCTATTCAGGCAACAAATGTAGTGATAAAAACTTTGGTCTGATCTTCAGAAAAAGTTTAGCCCAAGTAATGGGCACTTTCCAATAGCAATGCAGGTAAAGGGAATGGAGACATTAATGCTGTTTGAGGTGGACATAAAA
Organism: Apus apus; assembly: GCF_020740795.1. NCBI lineage: Eukaryota > Metazoa > Chordata > Aves > Apodiformes > Apodidae > Apus > Apus apus. Next base: position 10,857,425 of record NC_067293.1, on the reverse strand, counting down.
TAGAAACAATAATTCATGTATTCCCCCCTCTGCTGGGAAATGAAAGCAAGTTCTGATTCTGATAAAGGCATCTCCTAGAAACTGGGCTCAGCTTATCTGCTCTTTTCGTATGCAGCCCCCAGCGAGCTGGGGATAATGGCTTTGTCATCATGTTTATTGCTGTGCATAAGTAGATGTGGGCTGATGCCTCAGAAAATTAGAGTGCTGATAAACCATTAAGAAACCTTTATACCACTGAACTATTTGTTCTTTGTCATCGTTGCTGCTCTTTTCATCTCAGACAATGTTGCTGAATGAAACAGGCTTTGGAAAGAAAATCTGAGTGCATGTTGCTGCAAGACAGGCTCAGTAGCTGTGTCCCCTCTCTGCTTGCTGTGGCAAGTGAAAATTGTTTCTGAGGGTGACTTGAACTGTCAAGTCAAAGCAGCTCCTTTTTCTTGTGTTGCTTTTCCTTGGCCTCTTTCTGTTCAGCTTAGGTTTTGTTTCTGTTTTGTTTTACTTGCTGATGGTCTGCAATCCTCATATCTTTGTAGGGACATCTAAAATGAAAGCAAATAAATTAATGGTAGGTTTGCAGCAAAAGATTGAATATTATGCTTTGACAGACATCTCCTCGGGTTTTCTTTTTTGACCAGCTGTGAAAGCTCCTGCATCCTTTTTCCTTACATTATAGGGATACCAAACATTAGCCTTATTGAACCCAGCCTGTTTCTGAAAAATCTGTGACAAAAATTTAGACTTCTAAACAAGTTCAATCAGACTACATTCACATCTGTGTTTTTCTCTCTATGTATTCTGTGGACAATCCTTTGCAAAAGAATGCTTGCTATGAGATCTAACAAGAAAATTTTAGAGTAAGCACATAAAACAAATTTTGCATTGAAAATTGTAAAGTACTAGAAATGGAAATTAATTTCTGAAAGTTTCATTTAGGAAAATGGGAATTTACCATGTAGAGCAGTAGATCATCCTGTTGGTATTTATGGATGAAGTTTTTGCATTTACAAGGAGCTCAGTAAGCACTGTTCACTAAGTAAATACAGGACAAGTAATTAACGTGGAAATGTTAATGTTTGGATGAGAACACAGGTATTTGACAAATTATTCACAGTCTAGGTAAGAAGGATTCGATTTGGATTTTGTCTTTGTGATCTTTTAGTCTCACCTAATTTATAACACAGAAGAGGGGACTGAGATTAATTGTCTTAATTGAAGCAGAATAGGGCTTTTGGAAAGATGTCATGTCCAGCTTTAAAAATGAACATTATGGAGGTCCCAGCATAAAATACAACAAAGGACTCCAGTGGTTGTCATCTTTGTTGGATTTGTGTCTTATTTCTAACCTGTTGTATCTCATTTTATAATTTTTTTCATTGAAAAATCTATTATTAATAGCTTTTCTTTCATGTAAGTTTTCAAGTTATTTCACTCTGTATTTCACTGTCCCTTTCTTTTGCAAATGGAGCAGGATGCCAGCGTGACTCACATTCTGATAAATTATTCCTATATTAATTGGTAAAGCTATTTTACTAAGGGAAGAACCTTTATAATAATTTGTAATTGCTTAATACATAATACATGTTTGTGTTTGAAACTTAAGAATGAACTCAAAACAGAAGTCCAATTGGAAAAGGAAAAGGCAACATAAAGGCACACAAATTAGATCTAGTGGGAGGAGTCCCTGCCCATGCAGGGGGGTGGAACTTAGATGATCTTTAAAGTTCTTTCCCACCCAAACCATTCTGTGATGAAAACACACGAACTATGTGATCAGCTGAACACTGCTGAGCTGAAGAAGAAGGAAGGTAGCAAAAGATGCACTTGTAACAAACAAATTTGGAATAAGACACCAGCTTTCAGGAGTCAAACATGCATTTGTTTTTTTTCCCCCAAAAAAAGTGTCTTCCTCAACAATGGTTTTCTCTCTCAACTATTTATTCATTAATCCGCTGGTTCCAGTAGGGCCAGTTTGGGCAGTTGAAGGCTTCCCCTGTGGCACTGGCTTGGGCAGGGGCTCCTTCATGCCTTGGCATCTCCTAGCAGCATCCAGCATGCCTCAGTCAGAAGCTGGAGGTAAATTTGAAAGCCAGACTTGATAAGTTATATTATAATGTTCTGATTTATTATTTTCATGGATACATTTAAACAGTCTTTTTTCAATGTCATGTGAGAAGTAATGTATGATGTTTTTTTCTGTCTTGAGTTGAAATATTCTGACATAGATTTCTAGAACAGTGAAAAGGTTTCACCGTTGTTTACAGACTGTAACTGCCTTTAGCTGATTCCCATCTTCTTCCCTTAGATGGTGCTAATAAGGTACAAAAAGCCCAGCCAGACGGCAGTTTTAAGAGAGAACAAGTACAACGAAGGCTTGTTCTGATTCAATGAGCAGTTTCTTTTTTCCTCTGTGTGCTACAGTTCTGCCTTATTTGTGCTTATTCAAGCTTCAGAATGTCACTGTATCAATATAATGTATAAAATTTGGTAAACAATTACATCTGATGACTATATGTTCATTTTGAAAAAAAAACAGAGGAACAAATGCTGACTGTATCTGAGCTGCAAAAGGAACAGACTTTTCATCAGCTTTGTGCTTTCACAGGGAAGGCTGACTGCCAGTATCTTAACTCTGGGAAAATGGACTCATTTTATTGGTGACCAGTGTTATTTGCCATTAATTAGGCATCCCTGCAAACAACTTTTTCTTCAGTTTGTAAGACCCTGTGCACAGAAGCATAGAGGAATTTGCTCAGTAGAAAATGAGGGAAAAGGAATCTCTAGTAATTTTCCTTCTCAGTGCAAGTGTCAAGGAGGTATGGACCCTCTTAGGTAACCGTATTTATATATTTCCCTGAATGCAAACCTGAGTAGCAAGAAGTAAAAGAACCCTTGATCTGTGAAATTTCAATACAGGGTAGGGTGAAGCTCTGGAATGAAATTTTGACACCTGAGGATTTTACTCTTTCTCAGGGGAATTAATAATTAAGAGCCTTATATATTACTGTTTTGCATGTCCAATGCTTACGTTGTTAAGGTTAAGGCTTCCAGAAATGCATTCATGCCCTAGAGACTGGCATCAACAACATTTGCAAGGCAAAGTGTCAGTTCATGAAAGGCAACTCAGCCTGCCCATGCATTTGACAGCAGAATTATTCTTTCCTTCTTTTTGTCCCTACATTCACCCCTCTTGGTTCACCAATTCTTCACTCAGGCAATGAGAATTTTCAGTCTGCTTGCTTGGTGGGAATGTCTGTTCAGCACATAATTGATTCTGACTGCCCATCACTGCAGAGGAAGAGACACAGGGCTTGGGAGGGCAGGAATGCCATGGGTCCAGATCACAGCGCCCTGTAAAGCTGAGTGCCCAGAGGAAACATGCACAGTGTCAACCCTGTTATGCCTGGGGATTCTGCCAGGCTGTAATTAGCACTTTGCTATCAGGAGCAGTGTAATTAACTAAGTTCACCAAAAATACAGGGATGAGAGGGACTTCACTGTTTATCAAATCTAGTTAGTTTGATTTAAACCCTCTAGGTTAGCCCAGTAGTGGATCTGTTTCTTTCTTGACCCTTCACTCATATTCATTATTGATTTTTCCTGAAGGATGTCAAGGCAATTGCCACATGCCACTTTATTTTATCCTTTCCAGAAGAACCTTGAATGAAGTTTTAAGACAGTAGGAAATCAAGGAATGTTCACTCCAATCAAACACAGCCTACATTTTTTGTTGCCTCTGAGATAAAATTTTAGAGTGCAGTCCTGATTAGAGTGCCTCTGTGATTGCTAATGTGTGGTGAGTTCTGCATTTCTATAGCCCATCCGCCTCACGCAGCTCACTTTGACAGGCCAAAGTACACTTATATTGGTTTCTTTGAGTTTAGCCATCTTGTTCAGGGTTGAATCCATTGTCTGTCTTCACCTTTTTCTATTGAAGAACCAATTTACAGTGCTTCTAGCAACCAGACCTAAAATCTAAACATCAAAGCTTTACTTTACCCTTCCATTACCTAATCTTAGCTTTGACATGAAATCAGTGACATGGATGGTTTTATAGAAAGATGTAAAATTAAGCTTTTCTCTGGTGAAAGTTGTGACATTCAAGGTTTGTGAAGATTCATTTTTTGCTGCTTGCACAGTTCAGGCCTCCTACCACAGGCTGTGTGTTTAATAATTGCACACAGAAGTATATTAAAAGAATTTTACTAGTTTCCAAAGACAAGGCCATGAATTTTTTTAAAAGGGGAGAATATGGGATGCTTGTGCCATGTTCTGTCTCTGATGATGAGATTTTAATTAAATAAGCATATTCTATTTTGACACGGAGCCCCAGCCTCATTCAGTGCCCATGATGGACAGGGATCAGTTAATGACCAGCTGTTCAGTTTTGGTTTTCCTCAGCTTGTGGCACTGGGCCCTATTTATCAGGTTTCCCACACTGATGTCTGCTGAAAATTTCTAATTTTCTCTTGAGTTATTACTGGCACTTGTCATAGCAATAGGGCAAATCCCAGTTACATGTCCAGCAAGTGAACTCCTGGGGTTCTTGCTCAGTTTGTTGGACCGTGGCGTGTTAAATTCAGATATGCTTGGAATGATACCTAATTCCTAGTGTTGCCCTTTATTCATCAACTGTTCCCTCAAAATCTTTTTCAGAAACTGCATCAAATTACTCATTTTGTTCCTTGTGCTATTTTAAGTTTGTGTTCTTTGTATGATAAACCATAATAGCATTTTCCCAAATTCTCATTTAACAGATCAGCCAATCTGCTGCAGAGTTCTCTGGGTTTAAGTCTTGCCTTTAGTTAATAATTTGGGTGATGAAGATGTTGTAATTTAACTAAAATTGTTATTTTTATCCACTGTAAATACTCTAAAGTTGCTACTTTGACATTTAGTCAGCCTTCAAGAGAAGCTGGATTTTGATGGAGTGTTAAATTTCATGGCTGTGTTTTGGTTGTAAGGCTCAGAGGAAAAATGTCCTCTGGGAACCTGCATGGCAGTCAATGGAATATCATCACTGCCATCCTCTTTGCAGTGCACGTTTCCCACTGCTGCACATACTGACTAGCATTTTTTATATAAATTGGCTGAGCTGCTGGTACTAAGTAATTACAAACGGGACCAGCATTACCACTTCTTGATGTTACCAGATGCATCCCAGCCCAAGTTTCAGTTTTTTGTTTGGCAAAACAGTGAGTGAATATTGCAGACAGATTGGACAGGAGGACTTTAGTGAGTAATCAATAGCAAGATCAGTGGCATTTCCAGCTTCTGAGTGCTTGATTTGCAGTCTTGATTTTTAATGTGGTGTTCTTAATGAAACTCATATTTTTGCATAGCTCTTTGACAGATAACTGCTTTGACAGATAACTAGAGCGCTGCTGGATCTTGTGCTCACCAACAAGGAGGACCTTGTTGAAGCAGTGGTGGTCAATGGCAGCCTTGGCTGCAGTGACCACGAGATGGTGGAGTTCAGGATCCTGTACGGGAGGAGCAGAATACCCAGCAGGACCAGAACCCTGGACTTCCACAGAGCAAACTTTGGCCTCTTCAATCAATTTTTAAGGGAAGTCCCATGGGACAGGGTGCTAGAAGGTAAAGGGGCTCAAGATAGTTGGTCAACATTCAAGGACCACTTCTTGCAAGCACAGGATCAGTGTGTCCCAATGGGTAGAAAATCTAGTAAGGGAGCTAGGAGACCAGCGTGGTTAAAAAAGGAACTGCTGGGGAAACTTGAGTGGAAAAGGAAAATCTATAGATCGTGGAAGGAGGGGCTGGTCACTTGGGAGGAATATAGGACTGTTGTCAGAGAATGTAGGGAGGCAACTAGGAAAGCTAAGGCCTCCTTGGAACTTAACCTTGCAAGTCAGGTTAAAGATAATAGAAAGGGCTTTTTCAAATACATAGTCGACAAAACTAACACCAGAGGCAATATAGGCCCACTGCTGAATGAGGTGGGTGCCCTGGTGACAGAGGATATAAAGAAGGCAGAGGTGCTGAATGCCTTCTTTGCCTCTGTCTTTACTCCTGCAGGCTTTCCCCATGAGCCCCAGTTTCATATAGCCCCAGAAGAAGTCAAGATAAAGGAGGAGTTTGCTAAGGTAGATGATGATTGGGTTAGGGATCAGTTGAGTAGTCTAGACATCCATAAATCGATGGGTCCGGATGGAATGCACCCAAGGGTGCTGAGGGAGCTGGCGGAGGTCATTGCTAGTCCACTCTCCATCATCTTCAGTAAGTCATGGGTAACAGGAGAGGTGCCTGAGGACTGGAGGATAGCAAATGTCACTCCAGTCTACAAAAGGGCAAGAAGGAGGACCCGGGTAACTATAGACCGGTCAGCCTCACCTCCATCGCTGGAAAGGTGATGGAACAACTTGTCCTTGGCACTGTGTCTAGGCATATCAAGGACATGGGGGTCATCAAGAGCAGTCAACATGGTTTTACCAAGGGTAAATCATGTTTTACTAACCTTATAAACTTCTATGAGGAAATTACTAGGTGGATAGATGATGGTAGAGCGGTAGATGTGGTCTATCTCGATTTCAGTAAAGCATTTGACACGGTCTCCCACAGCATCCTTGTAGATAAGTTGATCAAGTATGGGTTTGATGATCAGGCAGTGAGGTGGATCAAGAACTGGTTGAAAGGAACAAGTCAGAGAGTTGTAGTCAATGGGGCAGAATCTAGTTGGAGGCCTGTGACTAGTGGAGTCCCTCAGGGGTCGGTACTGGGACCGGTGTTGTTCAACATCTTCATCAATGACCTGGATGTGGGTACAGAATGTACCCTCAGCAAGTTTGCTGATGACAGCAAGCTGGGAGGAGTGGCTGACACACCAGAAGGCTGTGCTGCCTTTCAGAGAGAGCTAGACAGGCTGGAGACTTGGGCGGGGAAAAACCTGATGAAGTTCAACAAGGGCAAGTGTAGAGTTTTGCATTTGGGGAAGAAAAACGCCATGCACCAGTACAGGTTGAGGGCGGACCTGCTGGAGAGCAGTGTAGGTGAAAGGGACCTGGGGGTCCTGGTAGACAGGAGGATGACCATGAGCCAGCAGTGTGCCCTTGTGGCTAAGAAGGCCAATGGCATCCTGGGGTGCATTAGAAAGGGGGTGGTTAGTAGCTCAAGAGAGGTTCTCCTCCCCCTCTATTCTGCCTTGGTGAGGCCGCATCTGGAATATTGTGTCCAGTTCTGGGCCCCTCAGTTCAGGAAGGACAGGGAAGTGCTTGAAAGAGTCCAGCGCAGAGCCACAAAGATGATTAAGGGAGTGGAACATCTCCCTGATGAGGAAAGGCTGAGGGAGCTGGGTCTCTTTAGTTTGGAGAAAAGGAGTCTGAGGGGTGACCTCATCAATGTTTACAAGTACGTAAAGGGTGAGTGTCAAGAAGATGGAGTTAAGCTTTTTTCAGTGATGACCAGTGATAGGACAAGGAGTAATGGATACAAATTGGAGCATAGGAGGTTTAAGGTGAATATCAGAAAAATTTTTTTTACTGTGAGAGTGACAGAGCACTTGGACAGGCTGCCCAGAGAGATTGTGGAGTCTTCTTCACTGGAGACATTCAAGACCCGCCTGGACGCCTTCCTGTGTGATGTGCTTTAGGTGACCCTGCTCTGGCAGGGGGGGTTGGGCTGGATGATCTTTCGAGGTCCCTTCCAACCCTAGGATTCTGTGATTCTATGATTCCATGATAATCTCTATGTCAAAGGAGAACACACAAAATTAGGGTCACAGAGTGGGGTTGTTACACCAAGAAGGTTCAGTTCAAGAAACAATTTGTCATGGTTTCAAGATCTGTACCACTGCTCCTGCAGGGGTAACTCAAAACCTGGATAGTCTTAACAAATAGTTTTCTTGCAACAGTTTTAATTCCAAACAGTGCTAATGTAGAGCCTAGGTATAAAAAAAAATTAAACATTTTCACTTGCTTACTTCAGAAGGTTTAGCAGCATTGTTGTTAATTATGCAAGATGGCAATCCTCTTGTGAAGCTGTCGTAATAACTAGTCAAGAAGAACTACTTCTGCAAAGACTTATTAGTGTATTTCTACGCTCTCAGAACTATTACCAAATTCTACTTTCTACTTAAATTTTCTTAGCATTTGAAACAATAGCTGACAGACTTAAAAGAATGTTTTATAATGTCTGGCACTGTATGTTTTTAAACAATACTGAAAGGCAGTGACTCCAGAATAGTTTTATGGAAAAAAAAAAAGAAAAAAGATTTTGTGATTTGTGAGGCTGTACTAATTACAACTTGATAATTCTTGGACTCCTATCATCTCCAAGTAAAAAATTTTGACAGAAGTGTTTTTTCACTTGATAATTGTCACTGGGATTCTTTATTTTTTACACTAGCCATATTAGGATTCATTATTCTCCTCTTTAAAATGGTTGTCCAATAAAAATGCAGAAACAGTAACACATACCCTAGTGACCAGTCTTACCACATCAATAATGAATAGCAAATATTCATAGCTATCAATTGTTTACAACTAACAGGTTGAAAATTATTCATTGAAACTAATTGGAGATTTATGAACAATAAATAAATTCATAGTAATCAGAGCTGGTTCACAAATGACTTGTCAAACCTAAAAGGGGTGAAGCTTGTCAAGTATATAGTCCTGCGCAATTTGTTGTGCCATCATTATCTGCAAATATGCCTTGAAACATGTAATTGGAATAGACTATATGCATTCTGCATTGAGCATAATTATCTCCTGGGCTGGTAAGACATGAAATTCAGTGCAAACACACTGTAAGGTGTGCCATCCAAGGCTACAAAATGGAACCTGACCTTCCTTAATGTAGCAAGCTAGGATGAATCAGGGTTTCTCAGGCTTCTGAATACTAAAAAGAAAATCAAGGTCAATCTCTAGTTAAGTGGGACCTGGTGTGAATATAAATAATTATCTTTGCATGTACAGTAGTCTGACCTGCTAGGGAGAAACAGGCACACAAAGGTCTGTTTGTGACTTATCTGCATCCTTAGCTTGAGTTGGCCCCAAGATGGTTCAGCTCCTTTGGTGGCAGAGCAGTTTCAGACTTATTTTAATTCTGCCTGGGTGGGGCTATTAAGAAAACAGCAAGAAAACTCCTGCCTCAAACATGTCAATTGACCCTTTCTATGCTGGTTTTATCCTCTTTGTGAGTTACAACTGTCTTCAACCAGCTAGTTGTTTTGTTCTTGTCAATGTTTGACTCTACCAGAAAAATACAAATAGCCCAGTGACAAAAATAGTTGTCTGCCAGCTGATTTACTGTCTCAGGCAAGAAAGCATCTGTAAAAGAACCAGACCAAATGCATGAAGTAGCACACTCATTCTGGGTTTTCTCCAGTAAAGTAGGTCCAATAAAAAAACAACCCAAACCAGTCCTACACTGTCACCTTTTTCAGTTGATTCACAAAATGTATTTAGATTCAAGAGCCTAACAAGCCTGTCATATAGAAAGAATAAACTTGGAAAAATAAACCATGCTCAGAATCACAGTTATGGAAACTCTGTCTGCCTTCCCAAAGTGGAATGAGCTAATAGGAGGGTCAGGTGCTGGAAGGGTACTCTTTGTACTCTTGAGTTCCTGGGTTTGCTCTTGAAACTTGTAGAGATTTTATGTTGCTGACATGAATCAGGTGATTCTCCTTAGTATTCTTTTGAAGGCAGAGCAACAAATCTCACAAAGGATAAGGTACCTGGATCAGAGGTCATTGCTTGAGAGAGCAGCATTAGCTGGTGGGCCAGACACCACAGCAGCGCAGAGCTGTTCTATTGCACCAGAGAGGAAAGAGAAATTGTCCCATGCCACGAAGTGCTGGTGCCAAATGGCAGCAAGTGAACAACTTGCCCTAATCTCTCTCTTGTGCAAATGTAGCACTGACAGTAATAGTGGGTCTGGCTACTGAGAGAAAAATGTCTCTCAGATTTTCTGAATAACTTAATAGACAGAGTCTACCAGAAGCTACCAGCTTCCAATGGCATTGTGTGGGAGCTAAACTCTTCTGAAACCTTGGACAAGGTGTCTACTATTACACCTAAATTTTAGAGTTGTTTGGATCCCTGAAATTTCTGGCCATTAAGATTCTGTAAGAGACAATACTGAATTTCCATTATATAGAAAATGGGGAAGAAATACTGGAAAAACAGGTGAAAAGCAAACCTTTGTGGACTAAGCTTTATGGTAGAAAATATCAAAATTGGAAGGTACTGCAGGTCAAACAGCATCTTTAGTAGAGATGGGCAAAACTCTGAGATTCAGCACCACACACATTGTTTAGCACTTCTGAAAAGCAATAGCCATTGAAAGGCCTGATCAGTGGGTGGGAGCAATTAGTGAGATGTTCTTAGTTATAAATGGCTAAAAGTCTCATTTAAAAACAACCTTTCTTCCATTTGGGTGAGGAAAGCTCATGGTTTTTCTGTAGCTAACAGACTTCAATTTATTACTCAAAAGTTTTACAAATGCCTTTTTGTTGGCTAATGTGTAAATGTGAATTATCAAAGATGAAGTCATAATGTAAAAGCACCACCAGCAAGAGCAGCTACACCTTTGGATGAACACACAAGACAGGGTCAAACAGCCAGATTTTTAATTTGAGTTTCTTAGTGAGAAAAATATCTCCCCTGCTGATGTGAGGGGAGTGAAGAGGAAATGCACAGGAAGTTGGAGCAGCTACAGGGGTCCCTGAAAGTAGCTGTATAATAATTATTCTACAAGGCTTCCTGGTTGCTAACAATCCCATTAAAAATAAGTTGGCAAAAACATTAGGATCCTGAACTGACTGGAAATGAAACAAGAGAAATGAGGAGGGATTAAAGTAAAGCTCAGAAATAAAGAACAACCACTGAGTGTGTCAACAGTGGGAGTCTGTCAGCCTGATGGGAAGCTTTTGGTAATTAGCCAGATTTGACTTGACTTCTTTCTTGTATTCTAAAAGGCTTTCTTCCCTCCTCCCTGCCCCATCTCTCTCCCGTATTCTTGTATTTTATAAATGCTTGGAGGTCATGGTCCACACTGGGACTCAGTTTTAGGCATTGTCTGTACACACAGAGAAAATCCTTGCCCAGAGAACTTTAAATCTGCATATTCCAGGCAGAGGAGGGAATTGGGAGTATCATGAGTTTACAGATGAGAACCTGGGGCACAGAGAGGTGAAGAGGTGGTTTCAGAGATGTTCATTTTCCACTTGGACTCCCAATGCAGTTGGACTCTTCCAAAAACCTGACTCCTCTAGTGTCATGTGGAGGAGGGAGGGGCATGCAGGGGCTCGTGTCACTACTTCCTGCCTTACCATTTGCAGTCCTTGGCTCACTCCAGGGACACCAGTCCTGCTCCCAGAGAGCTGCTGGGTGCTCAGCTGCCTGCATGTGTGGCACCGGGCCGGGGCAGCAGCATCTTCCCTTCTCAGCTGATATCAATTCCCCTTCAGTGGGTCTCTTTTAAATGTATGGGTGGACACACAATGTACACAGCCCCTCTTGGTCTGGTTGACAGGAAGAGGAAGAACACCTTTTGTGGTGAACGCAGCTATGTGTTAGAAATAAACCCCTTTCACTCACATAGTGACTGTTATTGAATTATCTGGGAGCAGCTTTAGGTTTGGATTGCCATCCCAGCCACTGCTGCCTGGGAGCAGTGAGCAAGGGCTGTCTGGGGAGGGCAGCCAGCTGCTGTGGCCACCTCCACACCAAGGACCTGCTCCATGGCACCCAGCCCAGTGTCCCATGCTGACAAGGGTGAGCCTGACAACCTGTCTGCCACTCACACTGGAGCTTCCCTTCCCATGGTGGACCACTCTGTCCATGGCAGTGTGCTGGGAGCTTTTCAATCTCTGTCACTTGAAGGAGTGGTATGTTTCCTTCTAAAAATTGTCATGAAAATAAACTATTTTTATATGAGGTGAGAAAAAGATTTACCTTATCAAGGAAACCCTTGTGATATCCTGAAGGACAATAGTGTCTAGCCCTAAGTTGGCTGATAAGTCAATGCTAACTATATCTTTCTTTTTTTTTTCTTTAGGGAGAAAATTTTAAATCTTGAATGCACTATTGCAAATTGTTACCATCAACTGACATAACTTCAATTTCAAGATAAAAAGGATCAGATTCTTGCCTCTTCTTTCTGTTTATTTTCTCTCTAGTTCCAATTCTTTTTTCCTGGTATTTCTTGAACAGTTAATCTTGCGGAATATTTGTATAAGAAGACCTAAACTTGTCATGGTGATAATATTTTCAAGGTAGACATTGTAACAGAGTCTTCAGCCTTCTCAGTAGCCTTGAAGTGTCTAGTTTTCAATTTGCTATTGTACATATTTCCTAAAAAAAGTTATTTGAAAGGGAGAAAAATGTACAAACCAGAACAGCTCCTTTTGCAAAGCTGTGTGACGAGGCACTGAGTGAGGTTTGACAAGGCCCTGCTTTGAGAGAAGAGATGCACAAGACAACCTCCACAGGTCCATTCCAACATAAATTATTCTATGAATATATGATTAACTGTGATTTTGTTTGCAAAAACCACAGTCCTGAAATATTGCAGTTTTTTATTCAAAATTTATGGCTCATGGAAAAAAAGGCTTTTTATCTTATCCATTGTCACGTTTCTCACATGACTAACTGCAAAAGAAAAACTGTCAGTGCATCTGATTTGTTACTTCATTCTGTATCAAAGGGTCGTTTTGTAGAAAACCAGAAGGGGTTCTTGCATGAAATAGCAGCAGATTGGCTTAGGGCCTGTTAATGAAATCTGAGAGAGAATTCAAATGGTCACCCTGGGTGGGCAGATGACTACTGCTAGTGGTGGGCTCAGTGGCTGCATGGTGGGATACAGATGGGCTGTGCCCCCAGAGCTTCCTGCTTTCCCCAGCAGATGGGCTTTGGTGGCTACTCTCAGCTGCTGAGTTCAGTTGATCTGGTGTAACTCTCACTTGGACATCACCCACCCAAGTCTTAGCATACATTGGGTTTGCAGAGCTGGGATGGAAGCTAATGCCACACTGTGGAATTTAACTGTCAGAGAAATACGTGACACTTGGTTTGTGTCAGAGGTGACTTGGAGCATGGATCTTTTCTTTGGAGAAGAAGGAGAAGGGCAGATGTTTTAGTTTGAAGGCAAGGCAGTGCAGGCAGCTGTTGTGGCACCTCTGCAGGGTGTTGTTACACAGCCAGCAGCTGGGAATGGGGATAGTAACAGACAACCATGACACTCATTGCTCTTGCCACTAAGCCATGGGATGAAAGGGTAACCACAAAGACACTTGTGGGAATAAACCCAAAGTCTTGCTAAGAATGATCTTAGCAAAATGAAGATTTACCAGCAGTGTTAATCACTCCTTGTGCCCTGCCAACTCTCATGTGTCTTTCATTGGTATCAAGTCCTAAAATAACCCAAGCAAAGCTTCCTCTCTTTGAATAATGGAAATGAAAGACTAGTGTTCACAGCGTCAAGAAGAAACAGAATAAAATAGATAGATCTAACTTATGCTTATCAGTCCAGCCAAAGTACTGAGGAATGGGGATTCATACCCATTTCATCATGAAGTGCTAAATTAGTGAATAACAGCAAGTAAAGCAGATATATATAGGGCCAAACTCAGCTCTAAGATTTTGCTGTGCAACCCCAGCAAAGTGCCGTGGAGTTGAACAGAACAAATTATTGTGAGAATTGGTATTTGGTCTCTAGATGCCAATTGCCTGACAGAAAACGTTCTCTATAGCCATTTTCCTGTTAGAGAAGTAAAATAGAAACAGTAATGAAGGGGAGCAATGTGGCTTATTAGAAAGAGTATTGCACTAAGAATCAGAATGGCAAATTTTGGTTCTTGTTCTGTCTCTAATTTTTGTGCCACCTTGGAATCCCCCAGGCCATTTCTCTATACTGAATGTCTGAACTGGAAGATGGATAATTATCCACTGATATCAGAGTGTTATGCTGGGTGGGAGTTAATAAGCAAATTCCTTTATAAACCAACCTTGCCTCATTTTTGAGGCCTTTCCCATGTGTGTAAACACAAATTCCCTATTTTTATAAGTCTTCTGGCTTAATGGAAGCAGAACTTTATTCTAATTGAAGTGACATTAAAGTTAGCAATTCATTTCAGAGCAGTGTTTGCATAGTCCTGCTCATGTGGTCAGGATGCTGGTGCTGTTAGATCTTGGTATTTCCTAGGGCAGGTGAGTGCAGAAGGGTGATTCCCCCAGTCAAACAACAGAGTTTCTCTAGGATCAGGAGTAGGAGAAGGTGATATACTTGTTCATGTCTCAAGTTGTGTAACCATTAAATCTCTCCTCTCATCTCTCTTGCCCTACTCCCTCCAGAAATCTGTTATTGAAAGGAAGGAAAAGGGAAAATGTTTTTAAATGGGCAAATTGAGAAATTCAGTGTTGCAAATAGTCTGTGAGCAGGATAGAGTTGCCTAGGGCTCTTTTATGAGTCTCACATGAGTCTGTAAATCAATTTAGAATCGTAGAAGTAAGGCATAAACCAGAAAACTGTGTATGTGTGTCAGCTGTGTTCTGTACAAATGGCTGATGTTTTATATAGTGTTTGTTGCAAATCCTGTTGTGACCCATTTTCTAATTTAACTTAATTAATTTTTCTTGTGACACAAAAAATAAGGTTCGGTGTTTGCTGCTATATAAAGTGCCAGTTCTTTTTTGTTTTGAACACTGAACGCATTACTGAATACCTCCAAACAGAGACACTTTTAACCAAAACCAATTTAAAACCAGGACCATTCTTTTGCTTAATAAAACCAAGTAATTTAAAGAACTTCTGCTGTTTCTCCTGTACGAATGACTGCAAAGTGCTAAGGCATATGCCTGTGTTTTTCCAATATACCAGACTGTACATTAGAAGACATATTTCCAAGGCATTTTTTGGTAAATACAGGACTTTTGACCACCTCGACTTTGGAGAGAATTTGCACTCTGCCTGTTGGTGAGTTTAGAGATCCAAATTGGCCTGTGCTTTCTAGATGTTTTTCTTACAATTTTCTTCTTCAACCAGAAAACCTGAGGCAATTGTTGTGTTTAGTCTGAAAGCATAAACTTAGTCCAGAATTTTATTTGAGTATCTTCTAGGAAGAAGATAACTTAAGAGTAACCTTCCCTGAAACAGGTCTGAGGAACAACATCCCTAAGCACAGTGGGAGCACATGGGTCTGGTTGCTTTTTTTCCCTTTGGTTTTGTTCTGCAGAGCAGTTTGGAGTATGGGTAAACTGGACTATTTTACACATCCTAGATATGCAGTATATAACCAGGCTTGTGAACCAGTGTAGGTCTACAGGAATAAAGGGAAGGCTGTGGGGCAGCAGTGCAGAAACAGCAGAAATTGGGACTGTTAAATTCCAGAAAATATTTGTTGCATTTTGAGCAGTTTAAATTATTTTGGGATCTCATTTGCAGAGCCCAAAGTCATGAATCTCTGAATAAGGAGAATTCATTGGTGCTGCAAGGTAAATTTGGGTGGGTTTTTTCCCTTAGTGTGGATTTTAACCAAAGGAGGACTCCTCAAATGGAAATGATGCTTGTAATAATACACCCTACTCAAGGTGTTTCTCTTCACAGGACTGGGAAGAAGGAACAAAATTACAGTCAGTGCATCATGGCCTCTCCAAGTGGAGCAGGCAGAAGGTCTCCCCATGATGAAGGCAATTGAGCCCAGTCCTGATATGCCAGGGTTCGAGAGGGACAAAGGGTCCTCTCTTACAGAGGGAATGATTTGTTACAGCAATTTAGATTCATGAGAAAAGGGAATTTGCAGCCTGCCCATCACCATGACCAGCCTCTGCTGGTGTTGACCACAGATTTGTGAGTGTAGACATAGTTGCCTGTATGAATCATACTTTGCACTGAAAGTTTAATTTAATGGGCTTTGAAGAAAAATATTTCAAACTCTATGTGTTCCTTTATCTAGGCAAAAAGTTTGAGCACATTCTTTCCTCTCACAGAGCTTTCTCTTTTCCAGCTGTCAGAACACAAGGGTCATTTGAGTATTCTTGTCAAGTTTTCCAGATGCTTGTTTTGAATTGATGGGTTTGAACAGGAGCAATTTGTCATGCTGGCACTTCCCCCCTCCAAATGTACAAAGAGTGAGCCCTTACAGATACATTATCATCTCTTTCCCTGAAGAAGCTTCTCTTAAGATAGAACGAATGGGTTGGGAGATTTTAGGTCTGAACCAAAGGTCAAACGTGACTGATAGCTGCAAAAGGGAATGGGGATGTGGACACTGTTGCCTGGGTGGGAGATATTTCTTGCATGTATATGTGTGCAGATAAGGCTAGATACATTATTTGGCATTTTGACTGAACTACATTTCTTTCTCTGTTCTGGAAATCTTTTATTTATTTTTTTTTCACAGCAGGAAGGAAGCTTTAATATCAAAGTGTGAGCAATGCAGTGAAGTATTAAAGTGTTGGTTCAAGTTTTCTATTATTTTTTGTTACAATTTGCAAAAATCATGGCTTGTAAAATTCAAGCTGTAAATCTGTTTCTTACGTATGCTTTCATTCTGCATCATCTGGTGCTGCTCTCTAGTATGCATATACTCACTGAGTTTGTGAGTCACATGTGACTCCTGGAGAAGAGAGGCAAATGGGGCTGGCCAGGCATGCCCAGCGTGGAGGAAGGACTGCAGTGGCTGAGCAGGAAGGTCTCTTTTGAAAGAGTCATACCAAGTATGTGATCTGTGTCGGGATCAAACCTTAAGACTCAAATAAGTAGTGCATTAACTAGCTGAGAGGGAATCTGCAAACACCTGCTGAGAAACCTGGTGTCAGACTTGTTGGGAGATTATACAGATAATTAAAGCATTATGCGAATGTTTCGAGTCATTATCAGGTCAGCTACTCTGCAAGAAGTTTCTTGGCAGCTGAGGGCAATAGTGAATGTTGTGTATGGCATTTCCAACCTGCTTCACCTTTACTTGACCCAAGATTTCTAAATGATATCAAGCATGTTTGAGTGGAAACAATTTTACAGGCATAACAGTAGGATAAAAACTTGGCAATTAATCTTATGCTTGTATAAAAATCATTATGCTTGTATATGCTTGTATAAAAAATCATTAGAGGTTACATGGCTTAAGGAGGAGTGGGAGCCTTTGCCACTCAAAGAGTGGCAAATTCAATTGCATCTATAGTTTCATAGTAAAGCACATGCTTGCTGGCTACCAGGATTAAATGTGATTTCGATCTGCTTCTGGCATTTCTTCAGTTTGTGATATTTTCCATCAGGAGCAGTGTATTTGTATGTTTATAAATAAATATAGGAAGAAAGGTCAAAGTAGATCGCGCAGAAGTTTTGAATTCAGTGGAGAGCCTGAAAAGCCATGATACAGAGGAACTGCCCCAGCCTTTCATGTTTTTGGTTTCTCTTCTTGTTTTCAAGAAGCCTCCTCTTTTCACTGCCATTAGTATACTGTGAAATGCCCCAGGATGAGCTGTGCCAGGACCTGCAGTAAAACAAGACTGCAGACACTGAACAGCAACCATAAGGTAGATTTCCAGTTGGATGCAAACTGAAATAAAAAGTTTCTGGCTTCACTGTGAGGCAAAGTCAGCATTTTTCTCCTGTTTTCCTCAGTTTTTATATTTAAATCCATCTCTCACAAAAGCCTGTTTTAAAGCCTGAGGTAACCTTTCTGCTGCTTGTGCTCACCTTAAGTTAGACATTATTTGCATGTATTTATAAAAAAAGCTGTGTGAAGACTAAATTGATGCCAAGATTACCTGAATTTAATCAAGGAACAAGCTAACACAATTCCTAAAGCAGTTTGGAGAAGAGTCTGTATCCCTGCTTCTCGCATACAGGAATTGTTCTGCTCTGGTACCATCTTAACACTAAATACGTGCCCATGCTGTTAACTACATTTGCTTTGCAGTAACTAATTTTTGAGTTAAGTGACTATCAGGCTTGAAAATGATGGTGAACATGAAAAGAATTGCTGTCCTGACTGGATGGGCTTAGCTCAGCTATGAGGAATGTGACAGCCTCTAATTCTGGTGCTCAGAATGAGCTGCTTCTGTGACATCTACTCAATTGGACAGATACAGTAAAAAAATGGAAGTAACTTTCCTCGGGCCATGATGACTCAGTTAAAAATGGTCCTACTAAGAAGATTGTAAAAGTGGCCTGGGAAGTGCTAACATTAACTCTTCTGGGCTATTGCACAGCCTCATTTATCCTTTAATGATTCTTCTGTTTTCCAAACCTATGTGCAATTAGTATTACTTAACAGATATGGGAGTGTTCATTGGACATTTGTTCAGCAAATAAAGTATTTTTAATAGCCATGATATAAAACTTTAAGCAAATGAATTTCCCTAATAATATTCTCTTAATCAAAGTAGATAGTCTCAGATGTGCACATTAAATATTTGACTGCAGATATCACCTTTAATGTATGCTTCAATGGCTGCTGGGGGCTGAAAAAAAATCATTACTAATTGATATGCCTTAATGGCCTGAGAGCTTTCAGAGTTGGATGAGCCCAGGAGAAACGCTGAGAGGTAGATATTTGATTCTAATTATGCCTGAGTAGGTACAAGCCAAAGGTAGAACCATCATGACAACTATATCATTGTCAAATTGCTATACCTCAGGTTTTCTACTAATTTGACACTATTACAAAACATTGCTTCAATGAACCCATGAAAGGCAAAGTTAGATAAAGGAGAGAAGCATAGAAAAAGAAGTCTGTGCTGGTATCTGTATTTGCCAAGACAGTCACTGGAGTGAAAAGGGCTCTGAGATTTGTAAACGATCTGCTAATTAGCAGACAGTATAATTTTATTCCATCCCATGTCCTGAATATCTAACAAGTTTTTAAGAATACAAATATTATGAAGTTTTCATTTACATGTGATGATGTAGCCTGTGAGCAATGGGTGTGCTTATTCCTCATCCTGGCTGCTTTGATCCCTTCTGCAGTTGTCACTTAATGCTGTCCTCAACAAACCTTGCATGGAATGTCAGATAATGTGAACGATTAAGATACTAAGTTATTTTTTAAATGTGTGAACTGCATGAAATAGTTTAATAATCTTTAAAACATTTATTTGTAGCCTGAGCCAGATCCTGAGTTTTCACAGTGTTCTACTGAGTTTCTAACACAGTTATTAAAGGCACTTACTGAGTGGGGAACAGGAGTGGCATTTTCAGTGGGAAATGGGTATTTATTTGGGATCTGCTTTAGCATCAGAGTTAAGGATCAATGGCTTTCTTCTTGTTTTCCACCTGTAGTAACATCTTTGATGAGACTTAAGGGAAAAAAGGTACCATTGCTAGTAAATACCTAACACTGCATGTGTAAGTCAAGGAGAAGGATCAGTACATAACACTCTTTCCAACCTATTTTTTAGTATATACAAAATATATTTGTATTTTATTCAGCAGTAAATGTGCTTTTCCTTATGGATTTCTTTTGATGCCTTGGAGACTTTCATACAGAACTAATATTTCCTGTTTATTCCATGAAACTGCTGGATCCCTGGAAAGGTCCTTTGTAGGCAGCATAAGTGCTTGGTGTTCAGTCACACACCTGCATGTACAGAGACAATGTTGGTGATTAAGAAAACTTGGAGAGCAGCATAAAAAATTCAGAGGGCATAAAAAAGTTCAAACATACTTTTCTAACTGATTCCTTTAGCTGTGAGACAAGCCAAGGCCAAACCAAGTAAAGAGAAATACAGAAAGGAATGTTCAGAGCAGGATCCTGAGCACTCTGGAGGATATGACCACAGGGCAAAAAAATACGGATTATTTTTGTCTGGATCTGGTAATGCTCATGCTGCCTAAATCCAGAGGTTTATGTAACTGTCTAAACACAGATTAATTGTGTTTAGAAATCCTCACAAAAAAAGATGTCTGTTTTGCTGTCACTGATAAGAACAAGATTTTATCTAATGAAATGTATAGTTGAGAGACACAATCAATAGGTTAGTTTTGTAAATGTGAATTTGATTTGTGCATAAGAAACCTCAGAGGGCCAAACTCCTCCTAAATTTAGGGAGTCACACCATGAGAAATTGTGAGACTATTTGAAATTTGCCTTGCTATTTATGCAGGAGTTGCAATTCCCTCACTCGATTGAGGAAAAGGATATTTTTTTTTAATTTTAGCCAGTCTCCACACTGCTGTGTCTCAGATGTGTATGGACTGCAAAAGAATAGGAACCTACCACTAAAAGTAGCTTTGTGGGTTGTTGCAGTGAAATTGTACACCTTAAAATAGGGAAGGACTGAGCAGATAGTGATTGTTGCTGGACCTTGTACCTCTGTGCTTAGGGAGAAAGAAAAAATGAGTGTTTGTGTGAGCTGGTGCTCTCTGGGTATCTGGTCATGGGGGGAAAGCTGCACTTACAAAGAAGGCTTGGCACATTGGACATCTAGAGTTGTTTCCCTTAAAAAGGATTTGGACTTGCATACAAGGCAATTCAATTCAGTGTTAACTGTGACATTTTAGAGCTCTCCCTATCTTTTTGCAACAAATGTCATACTTTTCTGTTAAATTCTGTATCATGGATGGATCAAAAATACACTGTTACAGTAACGGTAAAGTGGTGATAGATCGTAAATGTAACCAATTCTTTGTGGAGGAAGATAAGACAAGAATGAGATCAGGCAACGTTCTCCACAGGGGATTGTGTATTTTATTAACAGATCTCTTGGCAAGGATGAATTGAAATCAATTATGCAAAAAGTGGTGTGCTAATATAGGTGATTTATGGCAGAGAGAAGGGTCTGCCCCAGGGAATAGAGAAGGGGGCTTCATGTCTTCGTGCAGGGTGTATCACTGGTGTCCATGGGGCTGATCAGAAGGGGCCACACCGTCATTCTCTGGGACAAGGATGTGCCATGTTGGCTCACAGCTGAGGTTCTCCGTTTGCTCTGACCGTGGGGTCACCTAGTTTTATAAGCACAAAAACCAAGGCAAAAAGTGTTGTCAGTGCTGTCAACTTGCAAAGGTGCTGAAGTACCAGATGGGGTAATAACAGGTTTCTTAGGCACGTCTCTCCTCTCTATCCAGTCCACACCTTTTTCTTCATTCCTCATTTGCTCTCCTTCAGCAATCCCCCTTCTCCTGCTCTGTGCATTCCTTTCACTGTCCCTCCTCTCTAAACTGGTGAAGAGGATCCTGTTCTTTTGAGGAGAGAACTGAATGGAGCTGGTGTAGACTTACCTGTCTCAAAAGCTAGTGTTAAGTGGAACTCCCTGATTTAATACTGTTTACAGCTGGGCAGGTATAAATATAGACAAAAATTACATAAATGTGTAAAAGGAGGGTCCCTGCCTTTTGGTTAAGACACTTTGCAGTGATTTTTAATGTTTTGATGTGGATTTACTGATATCTTGCCTGCTTTCTGGCATTTATTGACTTGCTCATGTTCACTTAATCCAATTTACAGCTCTTCACATGGCCAGAACATAGCAGTAAATCTAGTGCATTAAATCAGTGAGCTGGATTCTGTTCTTTATTAAACCAACAAATCTGGATTAATTCTGGTCTTTGAAAGTGTTTCTGTCAAACAAAAGACCAGTTAGCCCAGTGTCTAGAAAATGGCTTTTGATTGCTTGTATAAAATTCTTTAAGCTTTTTGCTCCCAAACCCAGCTAGAAAGACTCTTTGCAGAATCTGTCCATTTTCCTTGCCCCCCCCTATTTTTTTAAAGATGGATATTTATATGAACTGTTCTTGCCAAATTCTTCCTGTGACTGCTGTGGGTCTATTCCAAAATAATGGAAAGCTCCATTTTCATAACACCACATTGATATGTGACCATCCCTCTCTTTTTCAGATGACTTACATGTTGTGTCTTTTTTCCCCAAAAATATAAACTGGTTTGAGTAATACCATTAAGAAAAAAAAAAAAATAAAAAAATTAAAGACATTTGATAAAGAGGGGTTGTCTATAGATGTTGTGATTGATGGCGTGGGTGAAGGTGTTTGAAGTGCTAATTATTTTTTCCCTGGGATACTGGTGTGAGAGAGAAGGTGTCAAGTTTTGATAACTGGAAACTGCCAAAGCAAATGTGAGTTTCAGCCTGTGTTTTTGTTGATTGTAACATTCTTACTGTCACTTCAGATTCTTTTCTCTCTTTCTTTCTTTCTTCATTCTCATGTTCAGACACTTTCCCAACAACTTGCATTACATGCTCTCTCATGAGGTGTCAGTTTTTGTTAGGATAGCTGCAGAGTGTGTATGTAACACACTGATTTTCCTCTCTAAGTTAAGTACGCACTGCCAAATTAATTTTTTTTTTTTTTTTAAATTGAGGCTATTTTTCAGTTGCAGTTTATTTTTGTAATGAAAGAGGGAGAAACAAAACCTGTTTTTTATGCCTTAAAAAAGAGCTTTCTGTTTGTCAGTTGTTTCTCTGTCATGTATTTGCTGTCAAATGTTATGTGTATATCTACTCTGCTTACAGCAATCTTCTAAATCACTTCTTCAGTGTTCAACCCATATTGATCTTACTGCCTACAATATTTGCTAAATGAAAGATACTGTTTATAGAGAGTAGCTCCTAAATGTGTGGATTCAATTTATTTCTGGGCAATATGGAGTTTTGTTGTCTTTGGGAAACATGAAGAGCATAAAGCTCCCAAAGCCTGGGTATGAATAAACTGTTCCTAAAGTCACTGTCCTTATCAACAGTGCAAACTGAAGAGAAGTTACTAAAAGATGTATTTGTCTGATCTTTACTAATGAGTTGTAAGTAGAAAACTCTGTTTATAAACCATTACTGTATTATAGAGCTTGCCTTGATGTCACTGCAAATTTTCTAAGGGAGTTGGGTAAGTCTTTCATAAACATGTCTTGCAGACCACCTTGAGAATGTTGCCAGACCCTAATCTGGCACATTGGACACGACTGTATTGTATGCCAGGGAGGAAAAGTGGAAACAAAAAAACATGGAAAAAACCTTTTTAATGTCTTAAGAACATGTCTTAAATTTCACCAGTCATTTGTTTTCAGCCCCATGTTGTTTGCCTATTCAGAAAATTAAATTCTATATCATGTGAAAGGGACTTGTTTGGTTTATTATTTGCTAGTATTATGTAGCTAACCTCTCCAGAGGTGTGAGGAGCGATGGACACGTGTCAGTCTCATAGGGTGTATATAAAATGTATGTGTGTCTTTGGTTAATTCACAAACTTTTCCCAGGCCAGCAAAACCCCTCAACTATGATAAAAATAAAACTCCCTTGCCAAGGTGAAGTCTGTTTCCACAGAAGAACAACTCCTGAACTGCAAGTTTTTCCTAACAAGAAAACAGCATTCAGTAATGGTGTCACTACCCCAAATAGTGGCAGGGACAATACCAGAAGCAGAAGCTCCTGGCGATATTAAACATGTTGTTCTTCTTGGTAGAAGCACATTAGATCCTGCCTTTGCAGATCTTGCCATGAGGGTGGCAAACCTTCACCTGACTTCTGTGGGCTCAGCCTTATCATTGCCTAATGTGAAACCAAACTACAGACTGAGTGCTGAACTGTGGAGAGGTCACTCACCTGCAGTGAGACCTGCAACTTCTCCCTTAAAATAGAGGTAACAATTATATGTCATCATCTGTATCTGCATTAACAGATGATAATGTGCTTTGAGCCATGCTGATAAAAAGATCAGTGGATTTTTAAGGTTGTCAGCAGAAGCTATTAAATGTTGTATTAAAAGCTATATATACTGTTGTATGGATTCTCCTGATAATACATTTTCCATAGCAACTGGTCATTAAGTTCTACATAAAGATATTTGTCTTTGCATATAGCAAATATATATCAATACATATAAAAAGTCACAGATGTCATCACCTAGTGTTTTTCCTGAATGTGGATATTCTGGACATGCCTGCAGAGTGCCTGCTAATTAGGGAAGATATTAAATTATGATCATTAGAGGTGAAAATGCCACCTTCTGTCAGCTGCAGAGAAGATTAACTTCTTTTTAACAAATTTATTAAGTCCTGCACAATTTCTTGTGCTATTTACTTAATTATACATCACAATTAGGTAATTACATGTCATAACGATGTGATTATGTGTATTTGCTCAAAATGTACAATTAAATGCAATTACATACTAAGAAAATGGAAAAAAAATTAAGGGTTAAGGTAGTTAATTCCCAAAATTTGAAGCCCATTAGCACTGAAACACTCTGTCTTGCCCAACTGGGAGCACAGAGATGTAGGTGCCTCTGATTCAAGGTGCTCCTCACTGTTATTAATTAACATGAAAAGACCTTGGCAAAAGAAAACCAAAACAAAACCCAACCCACAATGCATTTCCAAAGATACGTTAGAGGCCGTGATTTGATTGTTTCATTATCTATGTGTTAAATTTTAGGTAAAATTTTAACAAGTCTCATCTTGTCCATGATGAAGAAAATATCACATTGTAGTCATGGTGTTAGTAGCATCACGCAGAGCCAAGTCTGCAGACTCCAGGTGACATTTTAAGCAATGTTATATTTTTCTTTTTTTATTTTCACTTCTGTACTCAATAGCCCCAAGGCTAGATGAACCATATTTTCCAAAGCTCTGTGCAATCCCAAGGAGCAGAGTTGCATTTTGTTCTTTCCTGTGCTGAACCCTGGGATCCTCCTGTGGGTACATGCCTTCAGCTACTGGGCATTTGAGAAAAACATCCAATATCGCACAGTTTGCAATAAAGTTGCTAGAAACGGTTACTCAGTAGCTGTGCTGATAAATCTTACAAGTGAAACTTGGTGGGGTTTTTTCATGTAGTCACAGGTCCCTAGTCCTATTCAGTTTTCTTACTGCATTTTTCTCCCTCTGTTACAGTAGCTCTGAGGACAAAGCTACAGGATTAATACAATGGTATTCACATTTTTCTGCATCAAGCTGGTGCTCTCCTAACCATTCTCTTTTTCCAATATGCTTTATATCTGTCAGAGAAGGACCCACTCTACCACTTGGGTGATAGCTACTCAATCCCTGCCTTTCCTGCAAATATACCATTTGTACAGCAAAATGGAGGGACACTTAGTGCTTTTAAACACATTGTGTGGCTTAATAATTGAAGACGTTGAGGAAGAGTCTTTGGGGTTCTTTTATTGCACTTTAGCTGTAACTTTGAGAAGCTTCATTTGAGAATTATATCTATAATTAAGCCCACAGTTTGTGGCTTTTCCTTTCAAGTTGATAGGCTTTCTATCTGCAAATATTTTTCTTCCACTTTGCCTAATCTAAATACATCTCTTTTATTCTCGAGAAACGATTCCTGCTTTGTTATATCCGCTCTGTCATGATCTTTTTCCCTCTCTGAGCTACACTATCTAGGGGGGATTTACATCAACGTATTGCTTTCTGCATTTTTTTCCTAGGGATATACCTCTTTTCTCTTGGGCAAGAACTGATTTTTCTGGGGTTGCTTCTGTTTCCAGACAGTAGGTGTGAAGCAGGCAGGATACCAGCCCCTGGAATAGAAAACTAACGGTAATTAATCCTAACCAATACACTACGTTAAAACTATATATATATATATATATTTAGATAGAATTCACAAACTTCACATAATCCCACTGTTACCAGTAAAGTTATCTGCTTGTTATTATGAAATAAGCAGTATAAAATTTATTCCATTAAAAAAATCTGTATTAATTTAATTATTTTCTAGATGTTTTGACTGTGTGGCCAGCTGCTTTGTAGTCAAATAACATATTCCACAATTCCAGCTTGATTTTCTGTTTTCTAAATAACTGAAATTGCTTTTTAAACCAACAGGAGACTAGACTGATCAAAGAATAAAGGACTGAAGCCCACATCTGGACTATTTTCTCCTAGCTTGCCTTCATAAACAGGAAACTCTGCTACATATTCTTTTGGTTCCCGTGGTGAATGCAGTGATTTTTGTACCAAGCAGATCATCAACAGGTTTCATCTGATGGATGTTGGAAACTTCAGTCATTCAAAGCCTACCCAAACTTGCTAGATATGTCACAGCAGAAAACCTGCACACAAAGTAGGAGGCCTTAAAGTGGTTTTTCAAGCCAATTTTTATTGCTTTGCAACAAGAAGAATCTTAGGAATCTGCTAGAACATGCCTGAAATGTTCTGGTAGCAAATACTACTTTTATTATTATTGTGGAGAGCCCCCAAAATTAATTCCAACTCTTATAACTGTGCAGCTGGAGTAAAGAGGAGCTTGAGAACATATCAGACAATAAAGTACTAGACGAATGAGGTGGGTGCCTATATCCCTAAAATGCCTAAAATATTTATAAAGAAGATGCCCCTAGTATTTCATTGAAGTGGAGGTGCTGGGAAATGTCTGAATATGGCATTTAACCCAAATTGAGTTTGCACAAACTGAGCATATGGTGCTGTTAATGACTCAGACCTGTAGGTATGCTTAGTATATGGATAAAGGAATTAATTTTGTCATAGCTGCATGGTAGAAGGTGATTGCCAATAGGAAAAAGCATGATTTAATCCGGAAGAAACTAGATGCATGTTTATAAAAGAGCAAAACTCCAGCTGCTGAAGAACTTTAGGGCTTTCTCATAAGCAACATTATGCATTTACTGACTTTTAGTGTAATTTTTAAGATACTCCTAATACTTCCCAAAATAAATAAACTTGCATGGAAATGCACTGCAAAGGTGTGGGGTTTGGATGAGCACGGCTCTGGGGTGGCAGGTGAGCTTTGAGGTTGACAGGTCTGATCAGTCATCAGGCACATGCGATTTGGCATGGGATGTAGTCCTTGGAGTGCTGATGTGCTGCTGAGACAGAGACGGCGCCAGGAAGGTGCAGACCCTCTTGGAAGCAGCTTATGACAGGCCAAAAGCCACACAGGTAGAATATGTTTTGTCTGGAGAGGGAATGGAGTGCTTCTAGCTTCTGAGATCAGGGTGCTCCTTTTACCCTTTGCCTTGTAGCTTTACAAGTATTTTACCCCTTGCCATGTACTCTCTGAGTAACTTTCTCAATTTATTTTCCTGCTCCTTTATTTTCTGACTTAGACTGTGCAATGATGTGTTGTTACAAGCACACACCAAATAAACTCTTTAGGAGAATGTTGTCATGGTGGTCTTGCCTTGCTCTTTCAGAATAAGCCACAGGCAGGACATGTTTCCAGCAGTGGGGGGAAAGTGAAGCTATTCATAGCTGAACCGATCTCCATTTCAGAAGGACTGGAAGATGAAACATTTCATTATTTCCTTTCCTTTTCAGTGTTCTTCAGAGAGCTTGGAAGCCTGTGATTTCTCGAACCTTTATATTTGAAACAAAGAAATCTTGTCTGCAGCATGTTTAAAGTACTCTCTTAATCTGTCTCAATTGTTGTTATTATTTTTTAAGATCTCTTCTTCACACCTGAGAGAATAACTCTGACCTGAGAGAGGTATATTCTTGTCTCAGGAAATGGGTCACACCATCTGCCAGTTCTCTGTTCTATGACAAAAGAAGAAGGACCTTTTTTTAAACATGGTCTCTGGTTTGTGAAGTTTGGGATTCTGTGTGTCCTACTTGGGATATTTCAGTTTTTCTTTCTACAGATGTTACAGTGGCCTCAGATCCCAAGAACCTGCATAGAGTATTAGATACTCAGCATCTGAGAGGAGTGAGGAATGAAGATCAGCAGTCATTTAGAATTCTAACTCCCTAATATGTATGGAAAAGGAAAATAAAATTTTGAAAAATTCTTTTTAAAAAGAGTTAGATTTAGTGATTCCAGATAATCCTACAATGATTTATACGAAGTAGGTACTCATTCATCACTTTTTTGCATTACAGAAATACCAGCAGTGAAAACCATAATGAAATTTATTCTAGTGCTGTCTTGCAGTAATATTGAGAATTACATTTATTTCATCTTGTAAATGGCTGCATTCTGCAATTGTTTAGATGACAGAGGTATAATGTGCAAGCAAAAAAGGACAGGATTCTTGCATTATTGTTCAACACTAGTTGATTTTTTATTTTTTTCTGAGAGGCTGCAATGTACTTTTAGATAATATATGCCCAGCTACTATGTCAATCAAAAATGTTACATTGTCCTGCTAAGTCCTTAGACAACAAGAGTCAGGCATGTTTAAATATAAAGCAAAGTTTAATTACTTGAGAGAGCTAAAACACAGTATATTTGTTATCTTTACAGATTAAAGATGCTGAGCATAGTGACCAATATGCTACTGAAATTTATTTTTCATCAGCTCTGACAACAGAAGGACCAGTATGTGAGGTGGTGGATAGTCCAGCAGATTCTGGCTTCTGACAAGCACTGAATGTAGCTCATTAGCAGAAAGTCTAGCATTAAGAATGATGGGGTGAACAATATGTTTATGTGGGAATATTAAAGATATATTTCATGTTGATTTGCACATCCATTTCCCCAGTAACAAATTCATGATTGTGTTTAGCACTTGTCTATAGGTGGCAGCAGCCCCAATGCTTTTATAGGCTGCAATTAAGCCTAGAAAGTTGTGCAAAGGAAGTTCAGCAGTTGCTGCATGGTCTGATGTCACTGCACACCCCTTGGAGAGGCATACAGCAAAGAGATGGGAAAGATAAGTGAGAAGGTAATTATCTTTCAAATAACTGGAAGGCTTTTACATCCTGAGCCAAAAGGTAATGTCTTATCTTTCATGATTTTTGATTAACCTCAGTTGATAGGTACATTTAAGTATCTATTTATAACTTATGTTCCCAGTTGTGTTTGCAGCTAAGTGGTAAAACTTTTAGTATAATGATGTCAAGTGAGTGCTGTTCAAATCTTAATTTTGATATACTTGTGTATTCATGCAACAAATTATCTGCATTGACTTAGGTTGGAACAAGAGCTAAGTAACCAAAAAGCAAAGATTAATGATCACCCACTGTCATAAGCCTGATATAATGCAGCTCTAAGAAGCAGACGCTGCTGGAAGGTGAGTGGGTATTTGTAACCCTAAAGCATAATAGGAAATGAGGCACAGTTTCTATTTTTGAAGTTTTTTGAAACTTATATGTGTATAGTGTTGAAAGCTGAAAGGAACTTTGGGGCATTGTAGCTGCTGTCATCTTTATTGTCTAAAGAATTGAATTTAAACACCTGGACTCCACTGTGCTTGGCACTGAACAAATGGAAGCGTTTTCAGATTTAGCAGTTTTGTGCTTAGATGTCAGTGACCCAGTTCTGGTTGCTTCAGTCTTTTGAGTTTGCTCCTGCAAACCTCCTGCTCCGTTCCCAGGGCAGTGGTTTCTTTGCTCTTGATGAGCTTGGGGCTGCTCCTGGGAGGGAATATGGCCACTGCCCAGCTTAGGTAGCCACCCTGGCTAGCTGCCATAGGGCTTGCCTCCCTAGTTGATGCGGAGAGGCAACACGGCTATTTGGGTAACTTGTTCTTAAACTCCCCAAAACTTGTTAACTTGTTCCCTCCCCAGCCTTCCAGCTTCGCCCCAAGCAGTATTGGGGCGCTTAATGCTTTCCTGTGTGAATGGAACAAATTGCTCTAACTCAAGTTCTGTATAGCTTTTAATTTAAAAAAGGATGTTGTGGTCATGTTAAAATCTATCTAGATGGTAGAAAAACCCAGTTTTCTTACTGGCCTTCCCAAAAACTGAACCTCCTCTCTTTGATCTCCTAGGCTTTCCAGAATTTCTATTTCTTTACTTATAATTTTACATCAGCTGGCAAGTATGTTTTCCTTTGGCTGTTCAAAGTGTTAACCATCTTCTCTCCATGTTGGATCTTTAAGACACTGAAAAGCAGGTCACTGTTAGCATGTAAATAGCCAAAGGCCTTCTGGGAAAGCATGAGCTTGCTGTTTTCATTGCTGGCTGGGAACACTTTTGCTAATACCTATGATACTTGTCTTCTTCAAGAAGGCAACATGAAAGATAGTCTGGTGAATGTCATGAATGACAGGAGAGAAGGAGGCATCCTGTATGAATTTATTTTAAAATTCCTTGCAGTTGTCTAAAGTTGCTGGGAAAGCAGATGGATAATTATAGCCCTGGGGACTTCTTTCCTGATTTTTCAGTGAGATTTTTTTTTGACTGAAAGAGTTTAATATAGTGTAGAAAATGTCATTTAATTACATCTTGTTGTTAGTACCCAATGAGACAGACCTAGGCTCTTAAATTAGCCAGCTAAAATAGGTGCCTAAAGCTGATGGTGTGAATACCAAACAGAAAGGGCAGCTACAAGAGGTAACACTTCATATATGGAAAGGGCAGAGCAATGGCAAAGCTGGTGAGACAAGAGCATCTGTTCCAAGTGTTCTCCCATAGCCAGAGGGTGCTTAACTGGAAGGAAAATTGCCCAAGCCATGGGTCATCCTCTTCCTTGCACTGCTGAGGGGGAGAAAGGTACTTGCTGCTTGTTTTGGGCCATCCCTTCCTCTGGACCCTGTCAGTGCCACTGTGACAAATGCTCTGCACCCTGCACATGACAGTGGGAAGGAAATTCCGGGACCCTTCTGACCAAGCAGGAGGTCCCGTGCTGTGCTGGGGCCATGGCAGGTTCCCCAGACTTTTGCCACCTGCCATGCTGCCTCCGGCCTTCTGTCTTGGGAACAGAAACTGTGTGGATGGCTCTGAGCAAAAGCACAGATGAGACCTGAAAGGACTGGAACTTGCTAGGAAATTTGCAACATAGTAATCAACTGTACTTCACAGAGAGGGAAGGCTGGAAATGGCTGATGTTGCCAGCTAGGAAGCCACAGCTACATGGGCTGAGGCTTTTTTTCAGGGGTGGGTTGGGAGCCCTTATATGTTGTGACCACTAAAATAATGTTGCCAGTGGAATCTGCAAATTACTTTAGTGTCATGTGGGCCTAGTGAGCTAAGATTTTTGCAAGGCTTCTGCTGAGCATGACTAATATCTGGCTTGGTGGGTAAGCTTACAAGTAAATCTGTTTGGGCAGATAATTTTTCATGAGGCCTGATCCAGAGGCTCTTACAGATTTGCAGCTTACTATTAGAGACCTTCCCCTAGGAATCAAAAGGCTCTGTTCTTCTGAAAGAGGCCTGTTGGATAGTAACACACACACAGGTTTCCTGTTGCTATTTTGCCTGTCTGTGTGAGGCCAGAATTCCCAAACTAGAGCTTCTTTTAGCCCTGCACATGCCTGTTTTTGTGCTTGCCCCGAAGGGCAGATTGGATTGTAGTAAGAATTGGCCATTCCTGACTAACATGCAGCTTCTGGAGGGTGATGAGCAGCCCTGGTGCACAGCATTGCTCCCAGGGCTGCTCTAACCTGGATTATGCTGGGATTAGCAGGGAATTGACCTTTGTCTCAGTCACTGTGACTTTCCTACACCCACATCTTGAGAACTGCCAGAGAAAAGATACCAAAAAATCTAAGGAGAAAGCATTATTATTGTTTCATGACTTTAGTAAAATAAGTTTTGGTTGGGAAGCCTGATGACCTTGAAGAGAGCTCTCATTCTTTGAGGGAACCTGGCCAGCAGACTGCCACCTTCCTCTCCTGATTTTGAGATATCTCAGCTCTACTACTTAAAATACTGTAATAGATAGGATCCTGCTAGCAGAGATCTCAAAGTCCGTGGCTTAGACAGCTGAAGTTTGTTAAACTACATGCTACACTAATACATTTTTCAGAAAAAAAAGAAAAATAGGGGTTGGTTTTCCTGTGTAAGTGAGTTTATGGACACACACTTGCTCCAGGCTCCCGTTTACTCTGGTCCTTATGACTATAAAAATGTGTCAACATTAGAATTTGGTATCCAGTCTTGTGGTCCAAAGATAATTTAATAATGGAGTTGAGTTTATTCCTATGTTATATTACTAAAGCCAGGTGCTTTTGATACATTGAAATTTAGCCTCTCTCTTTTGAGTAGTGTGAAAACTGTTCAGCTGAAAACATCAGATGGTGGAGATCTAAGGGACAAAATGCCTGCCCAGGTGCTGCTCAAGGGAGGGGGGGGGAAAAGGGAGAAAAACGTGCTGACAGGGTTTGCAGTTCCATGGATGGTCCCCTTCAGACCAATAGCCTGATATTTTACCATTAATTGTGATTATAATATAATTTCCTTTATAAATTGAAAATATCCCAGAGTTCTATTAAAAGAGAGTGCAAAAAAAAAATCAGAGAGAATTGAAACCTAGGGATGATAATACCTGAAGGAGAAACAGGAGCTGAGAAACTACCTCTAAAGACTGGCTTTTGCTTTCTGTGCATGACTGCACTTCTGATTCCATAAGCTCCATGAGTGAATTCCCACCATTACAATGATTTTATTTAATAATTACATTTGGTTATGAAGAAAACAGCTAAATGAATGTATACTTTGGGCATAAGACAAAGTCACTGTGAAAGATAAGAAGAGTGCTTTTGAACTTGATCTCTTCTTCCTTATGGGGGGATCAGAAACAATACTATGTTGAAATTGGAATAGTGCACTGAAGTTATGGTGATGCTGTAATCCTGTGATGTTTTAGTAGGATTTATGTGAAAATAGGGGCTTTTCTTTCCCTGTCCAGTTGGCTGAAGCTGAATGAATAAATGTATATCAATGTGATGGACTGAGCTCTGTAACATCACTGGAAAAAGGCTTGACTTCTCCCTGCATACCTCTACAAGGACATTCAATGGACTCTTCCTTTTAAATTCTCTGGTTTAGGTCTAACAAACAGGGATAACTGGTGGCTAACATACACAGCAATTGCAGGATAGGGAGTACTCTTTCCTACTTTTGGCCCAGAGCACTACTCTGGGCAGACAAATCATTGCAGATATAACTTGGGAGCAAACCAGGCCTCAGATCTTTTGCATTTACCCACCTACCAAAATTTTCCATCTTATTATACCATGGTCACTGTGCTTAAACCATAACACCTGCTGCTGTGACTACCTCTATTCTGGAGCAGGAACACCTTGGTCTGTGGAAGTGTGGAAAAACAGTTCTTCGCTGCCCTTGGCTGCTGCCTGTCACCACCAGCCTCTCCTCCTGGCTTTTTCTCTGCCTTGTTCCCCATGGTGACAGAAGTCTTGAGTTTCAGAGCCTGAACCTGTCCTCTGCTAGAGGAGAGGAAAATGGAGTGAGCATTGTTATGGTCTTTGCCCCTGTGCTTGGTGCCAGTGGGTTGTGTCCACCCCTGAGTATGAAGAATTTCCCTGGCTCTGTCTCCTTCCCCAGGTGTGGGACAGTGTGGCCCTGTCACACCTTTAGCTTAGTTTTGCTCAGCTCTTCATTTATATATAGTTATTTTTCAATTGTTCTTATTTCATAGGTTACATAGAATGTGAACAGTTCAAAGAGAACGACAGTTTCATTTATTTGGGTGTTTTGGGTTTTTTTTTAAGGTTTCTTCTTTCTGGGTTAAGCTATAAAAGTTAATGTCAGAATTCCCAGATTTTAGAAATTGCATGGGTTGTTAGCACCCTTTTTTTTTTTTTTTTTTTTTTTCTGATAAGCAACAACCACTGTACCTCAGTGAAAGAACAGGCATTTTCCTCTGGAGAAGAATAGTTGCTGATTGTGTTTCTGAAGGTATTAGAACACAGCTGGGAATGGGACGCAGCCTGGCAGTGCATAAACAGGAGATCTTCCTGACAATGCATGAAAACCATCAGTTCACCAGAAGGGCAGCTCCCTTGCCACATGAAACACTGATTGTTCTAGAAAATATTTCCCCAGAGCTTGTTAATGGGGCATATACACTTGGTGACACAGTCCAGTTTTCATTCGCTTACCTGCTTGTCGAAACACAAAACAGAAATGTCAGAGTTTTCCTCTGGGGTTGTCATTCTCACAGTCCTTCTCCAGGGGTTGCATTTCTGATTCAATGGTTAGGTCAGTTAATGTTCATATCGCTACTAATTGCACTGCTCCAAGAGTTGCAA
Source organism: Apus apus (assembly GCF_020740795.1). Taxonomy (NCBI): domain Eukaryota; kingdom Metazoa; phylum Chordata; class Aves; order Apodiformes; family Apodidae; genus Apus; species Apus apus. The sequence goes on along the minus strand of NC_067293.1, from coordinate 10,823,615 downwards.
GAAAAATCAAACAGGATGTAGAAACAATTACTCCAGGAGCTCTGTGTGACCAGGACAATTTGGAGTATTGCAGCTGATTCAGTTGCCTACTAGTCTTTCTGTTTACGGAACCCTCAGACTGGACAATTTTGCTCAGAAGGAGGGTCATTTCAGTGACCACATCTCACATATAATGACATGACATTTTCATGAACATCTAACTTAAATAAATTACATTCATTATTTGGGCAGCCAGCCCCAGGTAACAATAAGGAAGAATGTGCATGCCAGAATGGACAAAATGGAAAACATAGAAATAGTGGCACCATCGAATTCTGTTGCCATCCTGGTTCTTAGCTATAGTAGGACTGCAATCATTAAAACATTGTGCCTCTCCTTCCAATTAGCTCAGAGTGCACTGGGCCTCATTAGTGTCCAAGTCCAATAGATAATTGAGTTGCTTTCTTGCACCCAATCACACAATGTGGAAAAACCAAAGCAGAGTTATGAAGGCTGGATGAGCACTCAGCATGTGAGATTTTTATTTTTATAGAGAGGAATAATAGCTTCAGTTTTATTTTCCAGTTCAATGCTCAGGAGGAATGTACAGAAATACAGAAAGAACATCAAGAATATAGTGCAGGGAGCAGAAAGCCCTGGCTATGGGTAATAACCTGTCTTTTTTTTTATGGTGAATTATCAGGACAGACCAGTGAAAACTGATGTTCTGATAATGCCCAGTCAAGAGAGGATAGTACCTATTAGTAAACAGTAGCCTAGGGCCTAGGACAGCTTCTTGATAAGACAATGCAAGTGATTTGTCTGAGGTATCAGTGTAGTCTAAGATAAACAGGCTGACTATCCTAGGATAAAGTATGAAAGAATGGAACTAAGAGTTTACAAATAAGTAGATTGATTAATAAAAATAAGTAGATTAAGCCATCCCCCTCTTTCCCACTGCTGGCAATGCTCTGGATTGCAGGTTTCTTTTTGTCCTGGGCACCCTGTGCACAGGCCAGGACACACTGTATGATAATTTATTTGCAGACAGAGGTTAAAGAAGGATCTTCCTACACCCTGAGCAGGCTTAGATTTAGTATTTTTTTTTTCTCACTTGTATTGTTTCTTTTTATTTTACAGTGGAAAATTTATTTACATTCTATTTTTGAAAATTCTAGACGAAATTGTGCAAATGGCTCCTCAGACTTGACAAAAGACTTACAGTATAATGCAGTAAAGCTTAGTATTAACAAAATTACCACAAATTGTGCTAAGAGCATCATAACTTCAACTAATGTAAAAATAAGTGAAGGATTCTGAAAAGCAGTACATCCATTTAATGCTTATCTGGAAAACTACATGTACTGAATATATATATATACACACATATATAAGAAAACAAAACCAAAGAACTTCTTCCAGCATTCTCTCATCTTTTTTCCTTGACTTGACTTTATTATACATTACAAGTAGGAAAAGTAATTGTATTCCAAAGTGAAGTCTGTTTTTAAAAATACAATTAAATATAATAAATGTTAGTGTAATGTGAACACCCACTGAATTATCTTTTTCTCCTAACTCTTTTTTAAATCTTTGGCGTAAGTTTTTCTTTAGTAGAACTCTGAAGCTCACGTAGTAAGTTCATGCTAGGTCCAGTGTTAGCCCATTTACTAGTAATAAGGGCAAATGGCTCTGCTATGGCAGGGTAAATCTAGAGGAATAGGACTGAATTAATTGAAATTAGGAGGATCAGGCCCCCTTGGCTTGTTGTCAGCTGTGAATTTAATGCAATGTTGAAGCATTTGTGATGAATGAGTTTCAGCTTTGCTCCTAAAAGGGTCTCAACTTGCATCCTTTGTACACTGAACAGGTTCACTGAAAACTGTCAAAAGTGAGGTATAAAGCACAGCAAATCAGGTACTTGGATTACAAAAAAAATTTTTTTGGCTTCTATTTACTACGTAACTGTAGTGATGAGGCAAAGGGACACTGATAATTGCAAATTTGAAGGTTCTTTATTTTGAAAAGGCATTTCTACCAAACAGGATGGTAGAAAAATATTAATCAATCAATTAGGACGGTCACAGGAATTTATTAAGTTTTACATAAGCTGTTATTTATGCCTAATTATATTATTAATAAATAGCTGCAATAAACAGTGAGATTCAATCTTCTGAATAAGCATATAGCTACATTCTTCATTATTTTCTGCTCTTTGACAGCTCAGTAGTTAAGCTAGATGAACACAGAGTATAGTACATGAAAATGGATTAGAAAGAAATTGATAATGTAGCACATTTTCTTCACTTCCTTCTAAAACACGTAGTGAAAAGCAGTTCTAAAAACCGCTGTCCATGTATTAGTTAATCAATACGAATGTTCAGGCTGCTCCAAGATATTTTAACACCTGTCAAAGCTAACTTACCAGCCATTGTTCAATCTTACATGGAGGGAAAAACCACAACTGAAAACCTTTCCCATCTCCAGGGGATTAACGCTGGGGGAAAAAAGAGAGAGTGATTCTGGTTACTAGAAACGTGAGGGGGAAAAACGATCCAATTCTCGGATGATCCAATTATTATTAGAAAAACTGTGTAAAAAAAGTAGAGCTGGAGGAGTGAGGAATTTAATCATGATTATCTGCCCCTTGTGAGGCAGTGTGAAAATCTGCCAAACCCACCTTTGCTTGGTTACCCCAGAGGTGTGAGAGGGAAGGAGAAGTAAATGTAAAATGATGCAGTAGAGAGGCACTGTGATAGAGTGCAGCAGGGGAGCTAATTTCCTCTCACCCTGGGAAAAAGAATCCTTTTCAAGTCTTGTGATATTATTAATGAACTATGAAACTGTAGTAAAGAACTTGTGTCCTTCTGTTGCTATTACTGCTCCTTGCTAGAGCAGAATATAGCCACATTTGCTGTGGAGTTAACAAAAGATCCCTGACTTGTATATACCATTCCTCCGTCCCATTTGATACCAGGTTTAATATCTCTTCTCTTTAATTCTCTTTTTATAATGACTATCATATGTTATCTCCTTATAATATCTATCTTTAATATTTCTTTTCCATTACAATAAATATATTAGTTGGTATGTTTAATAGCTCCTCTCATTCAAACCACATTAGGCTCAAGCATGAAAAACAAATGAGAGGAATATTTTCTTGGGGTTTTAAAACACAGCCATCTGAAATCTCTGCAGCTCTGTAGTTAAAATTTGAAATCAAATGTACCATTTCTGATATTTTGCCTTCAGAAAGGGAAGCAGGGAAGGAGGGAGTACTGCTTTGACCCTGTCAATCTGTATTAACATATTTTATGCATGAATTAACAAAGTGTTTATGAATGTATTCATTTGTACATATGTATTTTTACCTTGATATATTATTGCAAAGGAAATTGCAACTTGTGCTCTGGCTGCACAGCCAGGTAGGTACAAACATACCCAGACACCACCCAGGTGCCTTGTTTGGGATCTCCAGGGACTGAGGTTGCCTGCCTCCTTTTGGTGGCTCCTCCTGAGAGACCACTGCTTCTATCTCGTGTTCTGTGAAGAGGACCCTTATCTACTGCAAACAAAATGGATGCTTTATTTATCCTGCCTTGCCTTCATAAAGTGGAACAAGAAGCAAACCATTTATCAGGCTGCTCCTCACTCCTGGTTCAGCCTTTTTCCCGGTGGCAGCTCCTGTGCCAGCACTCAGAGCTGGCTGGGTGAGGCAGGGACACCACTGCCACACACCACGTGCCCCAGCCGCATACATCTCGTTTCACTGGGCAGCCCAAAGGTACTTCTTCAACACCATCAGCAACTGTCTGAAATAATTAAGTGCCCCTGTTCCCAACAGTGCCTCCCGAGAGCAGGAGCAGGCAGCTGGTGTGCTGACCTGCCAGGGCTGGAGCAGCTCTGCCCTTGGCTTGCCCTGCCGAGTGCGACACCTCTGCGCCCGGGGATGTGGTTGGATGTTGTGAAAGAAATGGCTAAATGAGAAATCCCTGTGTCTGCCCACTCCTAGAGAAGTTATGAATCCAGAACAGTGCGGACTATGAAAGCCATTAATATTCTGAAAACCTTACCCAGGCAGCATTCTTGGTTTTGACTGTGTGCCAGGCAGGAGATGGAGTGCTCCAAGTGCTGAGATCCTGATAATGAGCACTTCCTCACCTGTGTTAATCCTGATCCTTTAGAAGGTTTTAAAATTATTATTAATATGTCTATTTATAGATGCATGTGTGAGAGAGTATATCTGTATTTGTTTGTTTAATTATTTCCCAGTAGCTGACAACTCCAGCAAGAACAGAACCAGGCCAGTTCAGTAGCAGAATCCAGGTAGCTGGTTCCAGTGACCTCATTGTCCTGCTACATGTGGTGCATATCTTCTTGTTTATAGGTCTGCTCCAATGATTAGAGTTACTTTTTTTTCAAGCCATGGAAAAATGTATGGATAATTTGATTTGGATTTATAAATAGATCATATGGTGATGAAAAATGCCATATTGGTAGTACTGAAAACTGATGCATATTGTCTTCCTCCAAGTGAGGCAAAAGCAGCACAGACTGCAACCCTGCAGGCATGTTTTGGAAAGCCAAAGAATTCCCTATGGCCCCTGAAGGGACTTTTAGTGGGGGCTTTCTCCCACACTGGGCCAGTAATAGATTACATGGGCTCAAAGCTGTCAAAACCACAAGGGGTTTCTTCCACTGCACAGCAGTGACATAAATGATTTTCTGATATTCTCACTGGGGCCTCAGGTCCTCTTCCTCAACTGGTAAATCGGACAGCCAAACCTATGGCCACTGAGAAAAAAACCAAACCTAAACAAAGAAATTCTATGATATCAGAGTAATTATTTCCTAATGTGGAATTATTTTATTTTTATTTCTGAGGCAAAGAGAAAAGAACAGCATGTGTCATTATGCTGCTGTATCAATCAGTAGTAAATACGTATACTATAAATAATTCTGCTTACTCTGTCTCCGCAAGGCTGCAGGAGACCTAGAGAAGACAGCACAGAGACCATGAGAATATCCATAAAAATGAAATGCATCTCTTTGTAGAAAACACTAACTGGACTAGAGCTTTCTGAGTTGGAAAACTGATGATTGCAGTAAAGATCTAATAGGAGCCTGCAAAATTATCAGCAGGATGAGGAAGTTAATTGTGAGTAATGAATTGTTGTTTTTTTTTCTGTAGAGATTTTAGGAGATCTCTACTTGGAGAAATAAAGTTCCTAATGAAAATGTTAGGCAACAGTTTTTACAAGGAGGGACTGTTCTTCCCAACGAGTAATTAAATTACAGAATTGATTGCCAAGGGGTTACTGTGCTGACAAAAAATAAAAAATTGTTTCAAAATGGGATTCATTAATAAATATGATGTGGATATAAGCATATATATATATGTGATGTAACTTGCATATATTTAAATATACATCTTAAAAAACAATTTTCAGGGTGAGGATAGATTTTTAGTTGTGATGTATTAAAAGTGATTCTATCTCTGGGCACAAATAAAGTAAAAGAATAATTTATAAGGTATGGGAAATGAAGTTTCTCCAGCACAGTCAAAGAAGTAGACAAAGAAGTGGCATCTTTTCCTATTAGGATATTTGCCTGACTGCTCCATGCTGCTCTGTAGTGTAAGGCACTCACTGCTTTGAGGAAAATCTGAGAACACTGTCAAGTAGAGTCTGCATTAGTTATGCAGGTAAAAAAACCCAAAACAACCTCCTGAAAATGTATAGGGCTGCTAACACAGTGGGTACCTGCTCATCCTTTCCCTAGATGAAATATGTTCATATAGATGTTCATCCTCCACAAAGAGACAGGACAGCCCTGCTTGCCAGCATTGGGCTGTACTGTGACATTCGTATAAGCTCCTTCAATGACAGTAATATGGAAGTTGTCTCTGTATGCAACTGTCCTAAAAGTGACATTTTCTCTATCTCAGCTAACAGATTGAACAGTTTCCTTAAATATGCTTCCAAAGTTATGTAACTATTCTAATGGGTTCTTGCCACAGAAGACAAAACAGACTATGGATCCCAGCTGTACTGAGACTGCTGAACCCCAACAAAACCTATTGAGGTTTTGTCCCAAGATGGTCTGGTGACACCAGCACAACTGCTCACTGTTAACCACTTCTAGGCTCTGCTAGGTCACTGGAAATGTTGTGGCTGGAGGAGCTTTTGCACTGGCAGTGATAGGAGCATGAGTCTCAGTCCAGAACTTCCCCTGCGGCTGGTCCACACAGCCAGACTGCCCATCCCCAGAATCCTGCAGTAGTATTTAGATACCTGCCTTGGTGGTGCCTGGAGATGGTGGGGAAGATGACTTCCTCCAGGGCCCTCAGCCAAACCTGCTGAAAGTAGCCAAAAGTAAATATAAACATTTTGCTCCTGCCCTTGTAGTCCTTGACCTGTGAATCCCCAACTCTTGCAATATCATTTGATAGTGCAATTGGTTCACTCTTTCCTGCTCAATTGGTATTTGAACAGTACAACCTCTTCATTGATATGGGAAGCTGTGAAGTTTCAGTGCTGGGTGCTTCAAGCCACCTCTCTTGAAACTGGTAGAATTTATCGCAAAGAAGATGCTAAAAGAGAAGGTTGGTGAGGAGGCATAGAGGGAGCTCATCACAAAACACACAACTTTTTTTCTTTTGTGAGCAAGTTCCCCACATTTTCCACGCAACCTCTCTGGGCCCATGGGAAATGGGCACACTCCAACTAGAGGACAGAGTACCAAGTGTTTAATGGGAATGTGAGGGCAATGGGGAAATCTAAGTTACAATTTTGCTTTGAGCATCAACTTTGTTGACACTGAGCAGGTCTTGTCTCTCTGTCGTTCACCTTCTAGAGTCCATCCAGCTACATGCTGTAAGGGGAAGAGCAGCTCAAAGACAACCAAACACTGAAGGTGTGCAAAACTCTCCCTGATAAACATACTTACAAAAATACAAGGAACAAACTGGTGAGATGAATTAACCCTTCTTTGTATGTTAAAAAGAGAAAGAATATTAAATAGAAAAACCTTTACTGAAGGGGAAAAATACCTTGGAGCTCCCGGCCCTGTAACTAGTCAGAATAGATGATTTAGCACAAACTGCTGCTGTTACATGTTTTCCACCACTAACCTGCTGCTCTTTATTGTTGAAAAATCTCCTCTTTGCAGTGACTTGTATAGAGATCTGAAAGCAGAATGCAGCTGAAGTTGTGCCAGCTAATGAAACTTGTTTGAGGAGCTGACCTAGGCTTGAAAGTTGCTTCAATAACAAATATTTGCCTAAAATTCAGCTAAACTTGCAGTATGAAAAACTGGTTTAGAGCAGAGTTTGCATATTTGGATATTATCAAGCATAAGTTTGGTATTTAATATTTAATCTAATTATCCTGGTTTCTTACATTTAGAATTATCTTTGGGACATTCTGTAATTAAGTAATCATTAAGAAACATTCCCATCAGTGTTACATTAGAACAGGCATTATGGAGTCAGCTTAAGCAGGTGTAGAAAACTCAAAATAAATAAGCAAATATGTTAGCAAATAAATAAAAAGTAAACTATTCCATGTAATTCTGTTCTCAGAGAAGAGCTTTATAATTGAGCTACATATCACTATTAGAGATTCAGTTACCTGTAACTGCCACCTTTAAAAGCAAGCCTTTGTTTAGAAAACAATGTCTAGATGAATTGTGTCTAGGTGCACAATGAATTGGCTTAGGTTTTGCAATCTCAGTCATCCCATGAAAAGTACTTAAACATCCTCAAGGCAGAGAGGTCAAGCAGGGCTCTCCCTAGCACCAGGGTGAATCAACAGCAGTCCACTAAGACCCATTAAGTTATTTTAGGTTTCCAAAGATGCTATTTGTCACAGAATAAACAACACATAATATGTGGTAACAATTATTTTGTATACAAAGGAAATAGAAAATGGGGCTCTTAATCAGTTTAGATACTAAAAGCTTCAAAGCTCTTCCAAGGATTACTCTGGATTTACATTGCTTTTTTTGTGGAGAGGAATCTGATCCTTCTTATATTGATGCAATAATACTTTTCTTAATGATGCTTATGGTTGCCATGTTATATACCTCACCTGTGAAGGCAAGGGGAAAGTCTTAATCAATAATAATCTGCTTAGTATCACCTACATCACTGATAATAAGGGACTCTGAGTTTTTAGCTTTACAGAGTCCATGTATATAACATTATTCTACATTAATACTACTGGTTGACTTTTAAAGTTTTGCAATAAATTGCAACTTCATGAAAATGTATTTGAGAATAGAAGTAAATAACAGAAAAATATAAGGAAGCACAAGTCAGCAGGTTTTTTATGTAGATGGAGAAACTATTTGTACTGCCACACTCACCTGGAATGTATATCATTACACTTCTCAGCCAGAAAAAAATATTGTAGAGATTAAGCCTGCACTGTAAATGTGTTTATTATTTTTGTAAAAGTTACAAACAGCTAAAAATAGGACTTGATAATGAAATTGCTGACAGGCCTTAACTATAGCCCAAGAATGCAATGCTATAATACGGTTCTGCCAAGCAACATTATGTTGCTGCAGTGATTAATTCACTTCTGGTTCAGCTGAAGCTGTGCTCTGCAGAACCATCCACAGGTCTGATTAATCCATACCTGAGAGCTTGAGAGGGGACAGAAACTACGTAAACTTTGAGCAGATCTGTAAGGCCCCTTTACTAACAGGATCACTTCACCACTTAACAGTATAAACAGGAATGGAAGTAATTAGGAGGTTTGCATATCATTAATTTTAGACTGAAGGTGAATAATTCTTGCTAAGGCTCATTTCTACAGCTCCAGAACTGCTCTAACCCAACAGCCAGGGATTTTCTTGCTCACAGGTAATCCTGACCTAACACAGCCAGCTCTCAATGTCCTCCTATTCAGTTGATGTGGCATCAACTACAGTAAAAGCCCATCCCTATGGAATGTTTTTTTTGAGCAAAACCACATTAGATCAGACCAGAAGTGGCTCTCTGCAACAAAGCCCAACTTAATTTCCAACAGCCCCAGAGAGCAGAGTCCAAAGATGACTTAGTACTGCCTCCTGCCCACCCAGCCTGTTCAAAGCAAATAATTTGGCAGTCGAGGGTCTCTCTTGCAGTCTGTAAGTTGGCAGTTGGACTAGATGGTTTGTTGCAGGACCCTTCCAACCGAACTATTTCTATTCTAATGCAGTGTTTATACACTAAAAATAACGTATTTACAAGATATGGCGAAAAGAGATTAGAAAAGATTGTTACTGGATTACTGGTGCTAGTCAAAATTTGATCAGCTGGAAAAAGTCTTTCACCTTGATTGTTATATTTGTCATTTGCTTCTGTTACCCATTCTGATGTACACTTCTTGTGTGTAATGTTTCACCATTGAATTAGGTATATAATAAGCTGTATCAGCTTTGGAAAGATGTTGAGTTTTTGACCTTCATTCAGCTTGGACAGGATCAAATTCTAAATCTTTAAAAAAAATTAAAATTTTTGTATCAGACCTGGCAATATTACTTTGCTCTTTATATGAAACAGCATCATTAGCAAAATTCTAAAGTAGCTGAATCTTTTTACTACTGCTGTAAATGTGACTAGAATAGGTATCATTAAATTATCTTAATTAAAGTTGATTAACACATATTTATGCAAGGTAAAAAGGCCATGAGAAAGAGAGAATACAATGGAGACACGAGAAGCAAAAGTTCAGATCAACTTTGCTTGTGTAAACTGCTGTAGATTCCTACAAATTACTGGAATTATGCAGATTGCTGCCAGCTGAGGCTTAGGCTTGTATCTAGTGTAGAAGGACCTAAAGATTCCCTATTTGCTAATGTTTGTGTAATGAGCATCTTAGCCTTTCATAAATTGATATTTTTTTTGTGTGAGAATGAGATACATTTTTTTCCATGTTTTGCAACTCTAAAAAGTTTTATTCACACAATTAGAATGGAAATAATGTGATATGACCAGCTGACCAACCACAAAGAACCAGTAATTAGTAAAAGTGAAAAGTTTGAAACTAGTGTATTGACATAAAAGCATTTACCTATGCCGTCCTCAGGCAGTTACAAATGTGACTATATATATAATAACTGGGATAATCTCTGTAATTCAAAAGCAGAAAAATGCATTAAACTTACAGGAAACTGTTAAAGTAGCTGGGTGAAACAAACGTGTTTATGAATGTATACGGCGATAACTTTTTCTCAGTGTTGGCAAATGAAAGTAGATTTGCTTTGAAGCTTTTCATAGTGGAGGAATTTCAAGAGATTGCTTAATTTTATAATGGGTTTGTGCACACACATGCACGCACACACATTTTTTTATTGGCAAGTTCTCCTGAGCTGTCTTCATATTCCATCTGGCAGTGTTCAAGCCATGATCTTTTTTTTTTTTTTTCCATACTGCCGTATTGTGGCTTGTTAACTCAAAATTTCAGAAGAAACCTTCTAGTAATGATGCCAACTCAGCAACGTCCTGCCAACTTGGTGCAATTGTCCCTTAACCCTGGGAGGCACACCATGTGGAATAGGTGGATATGCATCAAGACACTCCTGTAAAACACCAGGAAGTCTGGTAATTACTTTGCTCCTTAATAAAGTGATTTGCTGTAGTCGAGTGTGGTTATAAGAAAGCAGCACAGTGCAGCAAGCAAATGTCTCAGATGCATTTGCAGCAAATATGTGGAGCATGTGAAAGAGCTTGACTATGTCTGAGGAGAAATGTTGGTTGAGCTGGAGAGCCTTCAAGGACAACATCTGCCAATGTGCCACCCTGCCCATTGCAAAAGCAAAATGTTTTTCTTTGGACCTGATTTGTGAACCTTCTTCATATATATAGACACATACATACATACATACATATATATATATATATTTCTGACAAAGCCAATTTAATAGGATCCAGAGAAGTTATCATAAACACTTGCATGTAATCAGAAGCTACTTATACTGGTAGTCTTTACTTAAATGTAGTAAGAAAATTCTACTGTGGGCTGTCCCACAGCCTTAGCAATCTCCCAAGACCTTACTGGTATCTGCTCAAAACTAAAGACAGCACTGGTGATGTGTAAACATTTAAAAAAATATCAGCAAGGCTAGGGGTTGATTTCTTTTTTATTAGACCAGGAACATTATATTGTAAATTTTCAGGTGAGCTTGACTTAGAAATTTCAGATTGAAAACAGGCAAAAAAGAAAAAAAAAAAAAAAAAGAAAAATAACAGCCATAATGATGGATCCTTAAGCCTTCCATAAAAGGGTCTGGTTAAAGAATCAGGAGCCTGGATTGAGTGTCTGACCATGGTGGGGAGAGGGGAAGACAGAGATATACTTGTGAAAAAGCAGAGTTGGGAGGCTCTGCTCTTTCATGTGAGTTGAAAAATGCATTTTAATATAGATCTCTGTAGGAAAAAAACAGAATGATCCCCAATGTAGTTACATGCAGATAAACTGTAATAAAAGTTCCACAAATTCACAGTTCCCCATTTTCTCTACTTAAATAGAGACATTTAAATTAAACAACCAGGGACTGATTTCATGTTCCGTACACGGTTATTGAAATTATCAGAATGGAAAGGACCCAGGCAATTGGACAAGAATAATATTGATATGCTGAACTAGGCACCTTCTTTCAGATATGAAAGTATTTAAGAAAGTAACAGAAATCTGCAGAATCTTCCTTGGACCATTACAGAAATGAATTCACACGTATGTCTCAGTATAAAGTGTCATGCAGCTTTTTACTGCAGGAGCTCACCATGTGAACAAAATTAGTCTTTGCTGGCACTGTGCATTTAATTACAGAAACAAAGGTGCTACAGTTTGATCCGTGGATTATTGTGGGCTTGCCATGGGGAACTTAAGTTACTAGATGTGACTCTGACTTGTCAACTTTTAACACACTTTCTCAATTAAGCTGTGCATGCCCCCAAATTAAATAGCAAGTCATAGTTACTGTAAATTGATTTCTACCCAGGCTGTGGTTAGAGCTGCCAAATGAAATGTCAGAGAGGAATGTCTTCTTAACCTACAATATTACACTGATTTTCTCAAAGAAATGTCTTAGCATTTATAAACATTTGGTAAGTAAACTTCAGACCTTACCCAATCTTTTCTTTATGAAATATGGAAGAACCTCAGTGATTTATCCTTCTCTGAATTTTATTGTACTGCCTTTTCTGTGTATTTAAGATCAGTTAATATGATTCTTACAGCAGACTGGAAGGTAATTTAAATTTTAATATATTGCAGTCAGGCACAGTCAATGCATTATTTCTATCTGTGGAAAGGTACTGGTTCTCTGATTGACCAATTATGTCAAAAAGGAAAAGTCACATCTCCAAGATGCATCTCAAAAAGACATAAAATGTACCTATATATGTCAGTTTATTATGAAATCACAGGCACTAGCAGGATTTCCCAAATGTCCGTGTTTCAGGTATCTGCAAGTGTTACTGATTCTATGTCTGTCACTTAGAAATTATATAGAAAGGTCTGAGTGGGCTCCTGAGTTCAGCATGTTCACCCTGCAGAGGAGCCCAGCCTGATTTACAAATCCCTGCCTGTTCAGAAAGGAGCTAAAGAGGAAGCTACACTTACAGCTCAGGATATTTGGGGCCAGTATTTCCTTGGCCACAGATTTTCTGCATGCTCCCCTGGTCCCTCCTATGTCAGGCACCTGCTCCTGTCCCACACACTTCCCCCTCCTGTCCAAAGGGATCCTGCCTGGATGCAAATCCTTCTAAAGCACTTCTGTCTCCTGTGACTGTAGAGCATAATGAGCGATGGAGCTCCAATCTCTGCTGAGCCTTACAGACAATACAAGTAATACTGTTAATATTTACTAATCATAATCACCAAAGCGTAAGCCCTAAGAGCAGGGTGATGAGAGCCTCAGCCCTTCCGAGCACTGCCAGTCAGCTCATCTCCACCTTTATCCTCACTGTGTCTCCTGAAGAGCCTCCCAGCTGGCTCCCAGCATGGGGCACACAGTCTATTAAGCTGTTTTACAAGAGTGAGTAGTGTGCTCATAAAAGCGATTAAGCAAGGTACAAGTATCAGAAAAGCAGGGATTCTGTGGTGTGCTTCATTAGCACTCCTGCAACGTCACTGCAAGTGCAAGTGGAACCTTTGAATTAAGCTGTAGTAAAGGGAATTACAACAGGCATATTCCTCAAAGTGAATCTTGAGATTATAAAATAGACTAGTTGCTTAATATATAAACATGTTCATGACCGACCATTAGCCCACTTTATTAAATACATAGAAATGAATTCATGCCATCTAAAGAGTAATGCAGTCCAGGTTTTCCTTCCCCGCTGAATTACTCGGCAGTTGTAATGTAAGTTGACTTTTGTTGCCCTTTATGCAGTGAAATTCAAACTTAGATGCCTTAGGAATGAAGTCTCTGTGCATCTATAAGTGGTATATATAACGGAGCTTTTTAAGCTTTATTGATTTATACTGCCTAGAGATATTACTCTGTTTTCTTTTAAATAAAAGTCAAGAGGCTTAATGGCAGCTTTATTAACACCTGTTATTAATAAGCTGAAGTCTGGCCCTGATTCCAAAGCCTCTTCTAGACAAATGCAAATGCAAGGCCTTTAGATATTCCCATTTTACATAATGCATGGATAAGAATTTGGAATCAGCATTACAGTTTGATAATCATTAGTTGTATAGAATATTTTTGGTATTTGCATCATTTAAACAAAACATTCAGGGTAACAGAACTCGCAGTACTAGTATAGATTATTTATTCATGAGGTTCAGTAGCCATCTGCAGCAGTGAGCAATAACTGAGAAGGAGAAATCATCTGTCATAATTACAACTAACTAAGTGTACATCAGTGGATACTATTTGTCATAAAATTCTCGGTTTATTGTCACAAATAAACTCAAGGGTCAAACTACGTTAAAGACAGGAATAAAGTCAGTTGAAGCTTAGGTTTCAGGGAGCTGCAGGCTCTCTGCAGTCAAAATTCTGGACTGTAAAAATATCTGATTCACTTGCTAAGTGACTCAGCAGGGTGCTGACTGCATGTGTACACAGTACTGAACAAAGCAACTGGGGAAATTAAAGGAAAAGATGATAAGCAAAGATGATGTGTCTGACAATAATAGTGACTTATGTTATTATGATTATATAATAAAAATCTTTGTGCAAAAAAATTATTGCACCTTAACAAGACATTTTAGAGAAAATATCTTATAATGTAATTGTTACAATAATGGAGGGGAAAGAACAGATATTTTATGTCAAATGGTCTGCTTTATCTTCTTGATTAGTTAGATTTTACTGGACAGAAACTGAAATTAAGGATTGACTACTATTATTAGACATGAAATTGAGGAGTACGAATCTGTGCAAACATAATCTGATGACACAAGAAAGCCAGCATAGGCAGGTACTGTAACCTTTTCCAAACTCTTCATTGGGTCCTTTTTGGAGGTGTCAATATGGTAGAGATGGAATATCTAAAGGATGAGACCAGACCTGTGAGTGCAGTGCAGTGACTTTTTGCCATGGCCCTAAAGCCAGTGCAACCAGAGGTGTGTAATGTCAAGTTGCAATAGGATCTTCCAGCCCTGTCTTGATCCCAGCAAACCAGGCAGGAAAACCTCCACCTAAGTCAGGCTGGAGAATGCAAATAACACTTCTCACATAGTATCTCCTTGCATGACCTCAGACACAGAGACAGTGCTGAGCTCAGGCCAGTCCTAGTCACACCTGGTGTAACTGAAAAGGAGTGGTGTAGTGGAAGGGAATTAAAGTCCTAATTACATATTATTAAGTACAAGGAATTAAATACCTGGTAGATTTTGACACTGCCTGAGAGTGTTCTGCACAGTTGAAAACCCTTCATATAGTGTGGTGTGTAGAGTTAAATAAATAATTCAAATGGCTGGATGTGAAATTTTTGAAAGGCCATTTTCCATAATCTTTGAATATTTAATCTTTCTAAGCTTCACAAAAATATTATAGCACTTACACTACATCACTATGTGACTGTAAAGCTCAAAAACCTCAGCACTAGTACAGGAGCATTATTGTGACTGATAGCCAGAGAGGTGAGCTGCTCGGACCAAGGTACTTTGCTTCTGTGGTGTTGGACAGAAGGTGATCATCTTGGAGATGGCAGGTTTTACTTGTCAGAGGAGAGCTAACCAGCTACAAAGGAGCAGTGTGATTTCTCATGTTACTCTTTACTGTTCTGTGACTTCCACAAGGAGTTATCCAAGCTGCTACTTGTAAGGGATGGTGCAAGGATGTCTGTGTGAAATTCTGAAAAAAAATCCCCAATAATAAAACCTGCAGTGCCTGTGGGTCCCACCGCTATGTGTCCATCTGTATTGCGAAGTCATTCTGCTTCACCTGCCAAGGTCAGGGGATGTAAATATCCTGCTGTGCTAGCTCACCCAAGGAGGCACTGGCTGTTACCCACACTGTTCCCTGAAGGTGGGAAAGTAGGTGAGCTGCTCTGCAGTCAGGGTGCTGCTTACTTTTAGTTCCTCTGGTGGTGACTTTCAGGCAAAATCCATTCTCTTTGCTAGAGATCCTAAGGATGTTTGGGAAATATGTAGTGTCTTAGTACTGCTTTTCTCCCTGGTGGCTTTGATGGTCAGTTAGGCTCCTTTTTTTAATTCGCTTAGTGGATTCCTGGCCCCAGGCCTGCTGCTCTCAGTCTCTATGTCCTAAAGAAGTCAGATGGAAGAAATTTCTTCCAGGTCTAATTTGAAAAACAATCAGTTATTTTAAACTGTTGCCTTCAAGATGGCTGCATACTCCTCATCATATCTTGCTGTCTTCAGACACAGTTACCCCCCTTGAAAGTAAAGCAATAGATTCAAGCAGATGTTTTCTTATCAAGAATTCATACCAGACCTATTTATTTTAAATTAGCATATCTCATTAACTGTCTCAAGGACACTGGCTGAATTCATCTTTTAATGTGTATCTCAGAAATCTAGCTTTTGATAAGTGAAATAGAATTGCAAATAACTGTATCTTAACACTCTCACTTCCAGCTCAGGAGTTGGTAGGTGAGCAGTGGAGGATGGGGATTTCTAGGAAGCCTTCATGAAAAGCCACACCCCTGTTCCACCTGGTATTTTGGGGTCAGGATACACCAGCCTGTCTTGATCCATAGGTGGGTGTAGGGCTGCTCCAGCCACAACTGGAAAGACTAGAGGGGAGGATGGATGTGTACCTGGCACTGAACAGGAGAGGCTCTGAGCCAGCCCCCATTCACCAATGGTCGGCAGCCCAGAAGCAGGGCTGCAAAACCCCTTCTTCTTCCCTGTGACCACATGGGGCAGGCATCTTCCTCTTCATGTCCTCCCACTAAGATTTTAGAAGTGTCCTACAGCCCGGAAAGGTTGCAATGAAGAGCAGGGATGCTTCCATCACCATCTGTGCATAGCCTACCAGTACATATTTTTTCTTTGGTTTTCTCATCATGTTTTCCCCCTACATAGAAGTACTGAAATTATTTTAGTACAATATTTAATCATTCAAAAGGAAACCACAGGCTGATGTGATATTTCTCTTGGATATAATCCCAAAAGCCACATTTATTTGTTCTAATATATGAGTACTAATGAAGCCAGAATGCCTGTGAGGCTTCAGGAATTGCATTTTTCTGTACTTAAGAAAAGGCCTCAGCAAGTATGCATGATGTTGTCTGTATCTTTGACCAAAATGCATTCTGTTGTAGTACTTATTAAAGGGAATGTAATTATGCTAGAAACACTAAAATATTGCACTGACCATAAGGTATGTAGAAATGGGCTCTTCCTAAGGAGCAGGCATATGGAGTTATTATTTTAGGGTGAGTTTAGGTGTGACCTTGCAGCAATCAGCTGATTTGTGGTGCCAGCTCAGGGGAACATTTTTATGTGAGGTAGGAGCTGTTGGGGTAATGCAGGACAGGTGTGGGCATGACTTGAGATTAACCCAAAGCCCACGGTAGCTTTGATTTCTATGAGGGTATTTCTGTCCTGCAGACTGGTTAAGCAAGATCTAGGGAGCCTCCAGGTACTCAACTGCCCTTAGGAGATAACTGGAGACAAAACTAGAAGCGTAATGTTCATCCAGATGGGCCTCAGTACAACATGCCTTTGAAAAGCATGTCACGGGAGGTTTCGCTGGAAAATAGAATTGAATAAAGGGATTATGGGGAATAAGTGAATATTTAGAAAAGAAGAAAGACTCAAAGGCAAGGATGTTACAAATAAAAAGAGATTTCAACTTCAAAGAAACCCACAAAAATAAAATATGTAGGAAACCAACCTGGAAATTCTGTTCACACCTGGGATGATTGATTTGTGAGACACTTTCAGCATCTCAGCTGTAGTTACTCATTCCAACAGCTCATTTGAATTTCATAACATTTATTTTGAATCCAAGTAGTATATTTTGAGGCATTTGGGCCTTCAGTTCTGTGGGGGGTAAGTGGGGCTCAATCCATTTAGTGCAGCATCACATCTCACAACGATGTAGTTATAAGAGTGTGCCAGCACTTCCATCACAAACCCCATTTTCAAGGGTTCAAACTTGTTGAGTCATTTAACAATTCACTATACCAAACAGCAGTGCTGGGAGAAAAATCAATATTTTAATTCAAAATATAAGTTAAAAAGTACACTTTGCTAATGAAAGCAGTGACAGCTGTGCTTTCTGGAAGAAAATGAATAGCCCCTAAACAACAGGCAAAACATATATTAACTAAAACATACTCATATTTATAAATAGTATACCGAAATTTAACAGGGTTAAAGCAGATGGAGGTAATACATAAAACCATGAACTTTTCTGCGGCCAGGATATTCACAACAGCCGAAGAAACAGGCTCAGATATATCTCCTTGCTTCACGTTTCTTTAAATGCTAATAAAATTGTGTGTATGCACTTGGAGAAGAACTGAGTCTCCAAAGGAATTATATCATCTGCTTAAATATATATACTTTTATTTTTTCCTCAAGAGAGAGCTGTTTATCTCTGCTCCTAGATAAAAACAAGCACATGCCTTAAGATAGGGTATTATTATTCAGAATAAATTGCTGTGTTTATGCCATAATCCCATAGGGTTTTGAGGCACCTAATCCCTAGGGATTTCAGGAGAAAAAAAAATCACAGAGGTACAAGCATTAGTTGTGAGAAAAACTGTTTCGGTGGGCAAGGGAAGGTTGGTATTGAAAAACCTTGGATCTTATTTTTAAAAAGTAAATAAATATGGTCCTAAGGATGCTGATCTTCTGGCAGGGAAAGGTGTATAGCAAGGAAAATAGCGTAAACCTCCATGGGAGTACTAATCCCAGGTCAAACGAGCAGCAGGCCTTGTATTTTCATTTATTAATTAGGTGATACATGAATCATGGTGATGCAATTATATGCTAGTTTTGTTGTCACTCTGTTGCTTTCTTTAAAGCAGTTAGAAGGGGCACAAGCTAAAACCATCAGCCACTTCAGGGAGTCCCATCCAAACTCCTCTGAAAGCAAAGGGTTTACCTTTGACTAGAGTTATATGCTTAGTGGTCCTTCAGCCACAGCTATCCCTTGAAAAGTCTTGGTGCATGGTTGCAACTACAGATTTGCTATGCAAAGCAAGCTCCAGCTCTTCATTAAATATATGACTTTCATGGATGGTGCAGCAGTACATATAGGAGCAGATTTTGATTGATTTTCTCTGCCTCTGCACTAGCAGCGTATATCAATCTAGAAGCAAAATCTCTTCAAAGCTTGTATGTTTCCCCAAGCCTTGCACAAGGAAAGGCAGGTGCATTTCCATTCAGTCTGAAAAATCTTTTCACCAAATGACTGCTTAATCATTTTTTCCCTATTAAATGAAAGTTGCTAGAGTTTGGCTCAGAGAGCCCGAGCTGTTGGAGCTGGGCAACATGCAGCCATTTCACAGGGTTTTTCATGGTGCTCAGCTGGGGCAGGATGTGATTTTACATGTCAAGAGCCAATACAGAATATACTCAGAAGCCCCAAACGTAGCTCACTTTGGAGACACTGCATGCAGCATGAGTTGGTGTCCCCTAACTCAGTAATTCTTTCTCTGAAATGGGATCTGTCATTATTAATTACAAAGGACCAAGTTCTAAACATGTTTTTTTAAATTATGGAACTTTTGCAATAATTCTTAATTTAAGAGTTTTAATTCAATCCACATTCCAGCAAGGATAGGAAAGCAAACTTAATTTCTTTTCCTAAATTCCACTTTTACCTGCTAGCAATCTGTTGCACATTAGCTGGATGCACATAATTATTATCCTCTTCTTCTAATGTATTATTGAGGGTGAAAAAGGAGTTTACAAGATGTTTCTTTAAAGAGAAAGCAGCATTTCTCTGTTTACCAGGAGTTAATTAGCCAAAGTTCCCATTTAAACAGAATTTTATTTAATTCTACAAAAGTGAAGAAAAATATGCAAATCATTCCCAACAAATTGCAGTTTTAAAATGGAAGATCTATCCACTTGCCACCAATTAAGTCTGTATTTTTTATAAGAAAGTGATGGCTGATTATACTAATTTTACCCTTGTGGCAATTGTCACTAATCTTCAGCACATTGTATGTGTCTTGCTCTTAAGAATCCCATACCCCTTCTGCCATAAATATTTCATAAAATATTCAAAGCCAGACTGCAGCCAAGTAATAACAAATGTCAAATGACACATTAGGAAGATTCATAGCTATTTTAAGTATGAATTTTATATAAAAGCCTACCTCATTTATCGTGGTCAGTGCTAAGGATTGATTTTAGCAAAGAAATGCTTAGCAATTAGTATCAGCACCTGTACTGCCAGCTCGTTATTGAAGTAGATTTAATAGAGATTACTCAAGTCCTTGGTAGAAGATAATGCACATGATGGTCTATTCAGTTGTATGTGCAGGCCTAATTTTCAATAGGCCAAAGTCAAGATTGTGTTAGTAAATGGAAGGATTTCTGTTGATTTTATTGAGCTTTCCATCCTTCTGTGCCTTTAAGGAGTTTTAAAAGTATCCATTCCTGAAGGTTAGGGTACTTGTTTGTTGCTGTTCCCTTTACTGCCATTCCCTTAAAGCTCTTTTTTCTTGTCCTCTCTCTCTATAAAAATTAAGAGTTTTTTAGGTAAAGCACAATTTCAGGCTTTCTTTCCTTTATAAATAAAGAGAAAAGAAACAGTAGGAATAATTTGGCTCATGTTTCCCCAAATGTGAGTTTATTGACCTTGAATTGCAGTGGCCAGCCCAAAAGCTGTGGGTGTATGTGCACAGGTGTAGGCAAGCAATGAGATGAGCAGCATGTGTGAGGCATAAATACGAATCACCTGCCTGAAGAATGGTGGAGGGAGGGGAGGGCTTATAAAAGGTGGGTCTTTTAGTGCAGCTAAGCTGGCTGGAGCAAGGCTGGTGTGTTGCTGGATGTGTAGAACTGCTTTGTGATAAGTTTTGGCTATATCCTGCACATCTTAAGGTGAACTTCTTTGGGGACCATGGAATGCAGGTATGAAAAATGAGTGAGGAAAAAATGATAGCAGGAGTAAAGGTGAAGGATACTGATTAAATGTGTATGTTTTGGTCTAGATTTTCCTGCTATGTGTTTTAGATCAGCATGTGCTGACCTCTCTTTTGAGACAGGCAGGAGCAGTAGATACTGGTCCCAAAGAATGGGGCAGCTCATAGCTGTTCTTTGAAATAGAGTAACCTTAGCAAAGGAGGTGGTGGTTTTTCTTGTGTCTTTGAACTGTCAGTACCCCAGCTGCAGGTTTGAGGCATCTCAAGATGTTGCAGGTGTAGTGCTGTGTGCATGCTGCGGGCACAAGCAGTGAGGGTAGGGAGCTCCATGCTGAACCAAGTAGTTGTGTGGAGCGAGTTTCTCCAAACCTCATCAGAGAGCTGAGCTGGAGAGTGGGTTGTGAGTGATTTTGCTGCTTCTGTAAAATGTGATTTGAAAAGTTGGGGAAGGAACAAGTAGGGCTGCAGGAATGGCTGTATAGTCTGCTGTATTACTGAAAGCATTGTATGAGAATGGGCTTGTCCCTGCATTCCTAGAAGCTCATTTGACTTTTGTTTGAGGTGTATATCTGCTATATATTTCACTCTTGAGATATCTGTCTTTGAGTGGGGAAGAGCCTTTTTATTAAGAATGTTATAAATGTTGATTAAGCTGTATTAGTGATTGCAAATTATAAATAGCAAAACTAGTAATGTTAATGGGAAATAGAGTTACTACTTTCTACACTGGGTAAAATGGCTTGTTACCAAGCTGTGACACCTTTGCCTCTTCTCTTCTTAAGTCTGTGTTCAATATGGTGTTTGTTTATTTTGTGGTTAAACTAAACACATGGGGAGTAGTATAAGGCTTCTGCTTTGTTTTAGCATAGATGCTTCACATTTACATACTTTTGTTGAACTTTGTGTTTTCTATCTACCATCTGGATATGTTCCCTGTGTGGGGCCAGGCCCTTGTCTGCAGCCTCTCATTTTCCTCTTATAACTATCTTGAAAAAACACAGGGTGACCAACTAAAGGGGTACAAGGATTTGTTCTTAGTTGCTTTGGCTTCATTGTGCATTGTATCCTAGATTCTTAATCTAAATAATAATGCATCACGGGACTTGTCAGAAAAACAGAAAATATGGTATTTTGAATTATCTGTTAATTTTACAAAAATGAGACTACAGTATAATATTAAAAGCCCCAAACCTCCCTCTGGTTTTACTTGGGTTAGGATTTATTGCATGAGATGTTCAAGAGGTGAGGTGAGCTGAGCAGGGTGATAGGAGCCATGATAACTGTGGTAGGGCAAAAATTGTGGCAAAGGAGCTCCCCTCATTAACTTGAGGGTGAGCCAGGAGGTCACAGTCCTCTGCTCCCCATCTAATCTGCCACTGTGGTTCCCATCTGCCTTGCAGCCTTGGCAGTAGTGAGAGCGGACCAGTTCATACCAAGGTGTATTAATTCAAACTGCCATCAATGATGGGGGGAGGCAGGCGAACAGATAAGGGCAGTAACCTCTGAGATTTCCCCATCACAAATCAGCAGAGCTCATCTAATGAACTCCCTTTGTCAATGCAGACAAATTAATTCAGCTCTCTCGGCTGAAGGAGATAGAATAACTCAGCACAGTTCCCCTGGATTTCATGGTGTCCTTTCTTTTCATCAGCTTAGGAAGTGGCCCCAAAGCTTCCTCAGGAGAGGATTCATTATTAATGCAAAGTATTCTGCAGACTGGATAGCTGAATGGGTACCAAGAATTTAAGTTAAATTATGAGGAAACAGTGATAAATCTGAGAGATGTGGGGTGTGGATGAGACTCAAGAGAAAATAATAAATTGCACATAGCACCAATCAGACCTGGTGTCAGCTATTGGTTCTAGAAATCTTTCTTAAGAATGTTTGTAGAATAATGTTTAAACCAAATGAAAAAATTGGCTTGGAGACTCTTGTTAACCTTGGAACACTTGCACCTTTTTACAAATATATTCCTAATTGCAAGTGTAACAAAATACTTTGGCCTGTAATTTTGTGTATTTCTTTTTCCAAATGTTTACTGTTCAGTGAGTATGAAAGAGTTAGGAGCACAGCAGAATACAAACATGTGGTTCACTTTTGTGGGATTCTCCTTTGGAAACCAGCAAACTTTCCAAATACTTCTCCAGCCTTATGCTGTCTTGTTGAGTGAGTGGCTTTTTACGTGGTAACAAGTGTCCAGAGGCACATAGAAATTACTCTGGAAAGCAGTGGTACTTTGAGGACAGTGCTTTGAATGACTGGCACTTTTACTACTAAGGGCTGTCTGAGGGGCTGATTTATATGAAGTGTAAATGTTGTAGTGTTACAGCCTTGTCACCCTGTAATTGCAAATACAGCTCTCCTGTTTTATGTTGCCTCTTAACTGCATGTTTCTCCCAACTATGCCGTTATTATATATGCAAGTATTGGGCTGATCTGGCAGCAGTACCTAGCTCCATTTTTGATATTAATTCATTTAGCTGTGGTAATTTTTGCTCACAGGAGTCATACTGCTTTGTGTAGCAGTTCCTACTAGTATTCCAAATAGCTATGTTAAATGCTTAAAAAAATGTTATTGCTGTTATGTATTATAACTTGCTAATTGGACTTCTTAATACAAATGCTTTGAGTGGCAGCTGGCATGTCATCCTTACTGTGGATGTACCTATCCAGAGGGCCTCAAGCTCTGCATCTGACCTGGGCAGGGTCTCCATGATCTGTCCCAGCCACCATAGAATCATAGAACTATTGAGGTTGGAAAAGACCCTTGGGATCACCAAGTCCAACCATCATCCTTACTCTACAAAGTTCTCCCCTAAACCAAATCCACCAACACCACATCCAAATGACCCTTAAACACATCCAGGGATGGTGACTCAACCACCTCCATGGGCAGCCTATTCCAGTGTCTAACCACTCTTTCTGTGAATTTTTTTTTCCTAATGTCCAGTCTAAACCTCCCTGTTGCAGCTTGAAGTCATTCCCTCTTGTTCTGTCACTAATTACCTGTGAAAAGAGACCAGCACCAAGCTCTCTACAATGACCTTTCAGGTAGTTGTAGAAACTGATGAGGTCTCCCCTCAGCCTCCTCTTTCTCAAACTATTCCCAGCTCCTTCAAGTGTTCTTCATAAGATTGATTCTCTAGGCCTTTCACCAGCTTTGTTGCTCTCCTCCGTACTTGCTCCAGCACCTCGATATCTCTTGAATTGAGGTGACCAAAACTGGATGCAATACTCCAGGTGTGGACTCACAAATGCATCCTGTCTTCTCTAGAAACAGAAGTTTACACTAAGGCTTATAGATAAAAATATTTTTATAACCAGTGCACTCATCACTGATTGTCCTCAAACATGTGCACACAGCTTGGCCTGCATTGGACAGGGACTGTATTCCTGCACCCAGCTGACTCTAGGACAAAATCAAGACTCATTTACTGACCAACATTTCTAGTTTGTTAAGGAAGTGTTTGCAGTTGACAAGCATGAGAGGAAAATGGGCAGTGTAGGCAGCATGTTTGTAGTTGAGAAGGTCTAATGCCTTTCACTTAAAGGTCCTGGTTTCGAGCCCTGACAGCTTTGATCAATATAAATCATTCTGGTTGATATTCTCTTGGCTGGATATTTGCTGCACTTGCATATTCCTATTTTAGGAGCATTTAATAAAAATATTTCAGCCATTACTGGGAATGCATTTGGGAGATACTGCAACTTTATCTGCAAGAAGTGAAGTAAGTACATCTCTGAAGTGGTTTCCTGCTTAATTTAGAGGTGCAATTGGAACCTGGCAGCTAAATATCCCCTCTATCAAAAGTGTGTTCTTGTGCTCTCCAACATGTCTGGATTTGATTTCTGAACAAAAAAAATCAGCCCTCGGTCCACACAATACTTGTTAGTTTGATGGGGGGATTTTGCCGATACTTTGTTATTTAATGGTCTGACTAGGGAAACAGCCTTTGTGGAACAGTAAATGATAAACTAAGCATGCTTAAATCATTGCATATTGGTATAATTCCCAAGAGGGGTGAGCTAAGCTAAAAGTGCCAGCCTCTGATATTTCTTCCTACTTCAGCTTTCAACTGCTTCTAATGTTATTAGCCTTCCTTTTAAGACAATAGAGATTATTGTCATAGATTGTACCTGAGTGATAGAGCCAGTTTGTTTGCTAAGCTTTACAAGTACAATTTGAGTAGTGAAAAATAGCAAGAAATGGCTCACTTCCATTCTCTCCCATTCTGGTAAGGGGTTGTGGCTCTTCAGAACTTAAGGAGAGGAGGCAACTTTGCCACTGTGTGGGACCTGAGCATCCTGTTGTAGAGCAAATTCACTCTATCTAAAATCAATTAGAGAAGGCTTTTGCTGAGGGCATTGTAGGATGGTCGGGATTTTTGGATGCATGTATGTTATTTACTCTTGGGTAAATACATTGTGCATCATATTTCAGTGATAAATCAGTAGTTTGTTTATTTTGACTACAACATCCAATGTGTTTGTATAAGTAATAAATGTCAGCTTGGCTGAAATCCCTTAGCAATGTTTGAGTGGCAAGTGCTCTGGTCTGGGATTTCTTCCCCCCCCCCCCCCCGCCCCCTTTCCACCACCCAACAAAACCTTCAAATTTTTCTTTTTTACAGAAATAATGCCAATTTTCTGGCTATTTCTGGTTTTTGCCTCTCAGCTCCCATTCTCTGCCCCTGACAGGGTGATTTTTCTGATTTTTCCTTCTGCCTCTGATTCACCTATTGTTCCAACTTCCTACAAGGTAAGAGACATTCAATAGATAGTATTCTGGGAGGCATGAATTTCAAGCAGTTTTTCTTGAGTTATGTGCCTGAGGTTGCATTGCACAGCAAAGTATGGAATATAAAGATATTGCTCTAGTCATCCTTTCCTCACATAAGCAGGTTTTTACTCCACGACATCTCCACAACAACAGGATGTGAATCATGGGCTTTTTACATGAAAGGCAAATTAAGTGTTTAGTCCAAGATAGTTCACTGCAGAACTTCGTTCCTGCTGCCTTAGCCTTTTTTTGCCCACTTTTTCTCTTGCCTTTTTACTGCTGTGCAGTATGATGGGAATAAACAAGAGGCTGCTTCGATGGCTGAGCTGTGTGAGCAGCAGTGGCTGGTGTCTGAGCAAGCGAGTGCTTGAATGGTCTTGCAGAGTGTTCTGTATCTGGAAACAGCTGGAAACTACTAAGTTAAATAACCAGAGATTTTATTTTGAGACTGTGAACCTCACTTCCCCACCGCTAAGGATACCACAGGAATTAACATGCACCCAGTATCTCAAAATCAGTCACCCATCCTGGGACAACATGATAAGCAGCACAAACTTTTTTTATAGTCAGTAGTTGTGCCTCTTTTACTTAATCATGGGTTAATAACAATTAGCCATTTCAATCTACTGCTTAATTGAAACACTTGACTGATTTTCAGTTTAAAGCACTACTCAACATCAACTTCATAATTAATTCTTTGGATACTTCTAGGTAAAAAAATAATATTGAGAGGTATAGCAGATTTCTTCTGGGGATTAATGTTATCACTGGTGAATGTCAGGCATATAGATGGTATTACAACCTAGTTGTGTTCTTTAGACGTGTGTGCTATTGACTGCTTCATTGATGACTGGCTCCTAGCTGAGTTTCATTACAATGCACAGCAGAGGGTTGTTTGTGTTTTGTTGGTAGGTTTGACCTGTGATTGCCCTATGATAAATAGTGGAGAAAGTGATGTTAACAATAGAACTCTGGAAATTAAACAATTGTTTGCTTTAGCCACTCTTCAGAAGAGTTGAGTGAATATGAATATGCTACTTTGGTATGGCCTTGTTAATCTGCACTGGATTAAATAATTTTTAAATAACTTTTAATAAATTAAGGCATTCAAAAGAAGTGGCCTCAGAAACCATTACTAATGGGTACTGAGCCTGTTCTCTCTGTTCAGTTAGCCTGGTCACTAGCCCAACACAAAATGTTATCAGTTGTTGGTTCTTGTGCTCTCCGCACTGGGCAGCCCTTGCCCTGACCCTGCGTTGCCCAGGATTAACTCCCATAGCTCAGTACCAAGCAAATATGGTCTTATGGATATTCTGTGTGCTGCCCCTTCTCAGAACAGCCTCCTGATGCAAAACTGGGCTGTGGATGGAAAAGCTTGTATTGCTTGTGCCTGTACTCCCCTGCTTTTCTACCTACTTGTATAGAGCCACGTCTCTAACAGTCATGCAAGTTTTACAAGCGCACAGCTGCTTGTAAATGAAAATAGAGAAAACTGACTTGAGCGTAATGATTTAAACCTCTACACTTTTATATTCTTCTAAATGGCTCTGCTAATACTTATAGCAAGACAAATAAATCAGCAGTCTGTCTTTAATTTCAGTAAGTTAAAAATATCATCAGTCTGGCAGTATTTTGAGTGATGCTGCATTATCTGACTTTTTACTTAAGTGGTGCTACAATGTCAGCAGAGTAGTTTTTAGAGAATTTCTCTATACAGTGCTCCAGCCTCTCAGCCTGAAGTGACATTATAGACCACTGAGCAAGAAATTTATCAATATAAGTAGGTACCATTTTCTGACAAGATAGTTCCTATTCTTACCTTAAGAAATTTTAATCATTCATCTCCCACATTCAAACTTGCTATCACTTAATTAATCTTCTCAGTTTCACTGAAACCTCAACAGTGCTTGAGTAAGTGCTGAAATAAGGGCAGCTTTGATGTTTGAAATCTGTAATAGAAGAAGGCAGATGATGCTACTGGCTTCAGAAAACATTTGAGAGGTCCCTCTCATGTGGCCGGGGCTGCAGCATTGTGCAGCCCTCCTGAGGGCTATTGCTGAGCTAGGGGAAGCCAGCACTGTTGTAACAGTGCTGCTCTGAGGGGAAAATGGGAGCAGAAATAGTTTAATTATCCCCTTGAGTCACAATTTAGAGGAATAGCTGCTGATATTAATGTGGAGAGCAGAACAAAGACAAGGGCTCAT
Source organism: Apus apus (assembly GCF_020740795.1). Taxonomy (NCBI): domain Eukaryota; kingdom Metazoa; phylum Chordata; class Aves; order Apodiformes; family Apodidae; genus Apus; species Apus apus. Next base: position 10,796,134 of record NC_067293.1, on the reverse strand, counting down.
GCAGGCTCGTTCCCTCCCCTTTTGTCTCCTTGTTGTTTATTGTTTGAATTTGTACTGGAGCACTGGAGTAGCAGCATCTCCTGCCTGCATTGCTTTACCTTTTGTTTTCATCTTTGAGGCTTTATTTGTGATTATAGTGGTTTTTCAATACCTTCTCATGTAGTGAAGATGTAAAAATGACAGGTTGTAATGAAAGCCCATTGCATTTAAAGTGTTTACTTAAATCTGTCATACTTTGCACAGTGTTGCTGTTGTCAGGCCCCATGACCAGTTTGCTGGAGGGGGACATGCTGGATGGTGGCAGAGGTGGGCATCAGCCTGGGGTCCTGGGGCTGTGGCAGCTCAGGGACTGTGCTGGTCAGCTTGAGCAGAGAGAAGTTCATTGCAGGACTGTGCCATCCTCTTGTCAAAGGGGGCTGTAGCTTTCAAACCCTCTTCAGCTGAATAATACAGTTCTCTTTCTGCTGGAACAGAGCACAGCACAGGGTACAAACTGTACCTGTTCTGTGGGAAACATCAAAATGACTTTCCACCTGGACTCTAGTGGGAGTGTTGCTTCCAGCTCATTAATTCTTGGCATGTTGAGCAGGTTCTGCATTTGAATTTTATTGTCCCATTTAAAACCTTTACTCCACTTGAACATAACTGCAGTGATTTCCCCAGTTTACTTGATACAATACATAAATAACTTATTTTAACTTTTAAAATATTTTTCTTATTATACTTTAAAATTTCTGACTTCTCTGGAAGCAAGTTAGAGTATGGACACTGTCCAGATGGGCACTAAAGAGGGCCTATTTAGCCAGCAATAGTGAAACAGTTGGTGGTTTCCAAATAATTATTTCCCTACTTGTTGGTGGAATGCTAATTCCTCTAATGTCATGTATAACAATGCTCATGCTGAATTACAAATTGTCTGAACTATTTTTTCCCCCTGCTTTTGGTTTACTCATGTTGAACTGCCAATTATCCAAGGTATATAATTTTTTTTCCCTTTTCTGGGCTGGTATAATATAACACAGCATCTTTCTGGATGTGAGAATGTCATTTTTACTGTATCTCCTAGAGCACTTGGCCTTCTCCTGGGGAAATAAATGATTTTGCTAATTCTATCCTGCTTCAGTGGGCAGCTTATAGACTTGGGTCTTAAAGCAGTATGAAGAGCTGACAGAGGCTACTTTCACCCACACTGTTGCATCTACCCCTTGTTCCCATCTGAACTTGTTCAGCCTGCAAACTGTAGATATTTACTTTTGCACACAAGTTGTCAGTCTGTTATTTTAATACATCACCCACTTAGCTGTTTTTGAAGTTCACTCTTAATCTCCTTGGTCCTTGTTTTTCAGTCTACACTGTGCAGCACCCTAACTGGCTTCAGTTTGATTGTATTATTTTTCTTTGGTTACTTTGTTCCCGCAACTGGGCAATTAGTATCTCCTTGGAGGCCACTACGGTTGTTCTATGTGACCCATTGTGGGTTGCCTTTGTAATTTGTCTTATCTTCAGTAGAAAAATGCTTAATCCTAAGTGTATAGGTAATACATAAATCATTAAAAGAAATCAAAGAGAACATCTAACAAATTTAAAGAACTCATTACAGTATTGAAGATGAGGTGAGGCCCCATGCAGTCTTGCAGGGAGATTAACAGGAGGTGGGATCCAAATGGAAAATGTACAGTCTCTGTCAGCCCTTTGACTAGAAGGCACCTGGAGGATCTGGTATTTACTTTTGGCAAGTCTTTAATATCTGGTATTTTTATTTCTGTTTATATACAGCTGCATACATTGAGTCACTACAACTCATTTAAGTGCAGGAGAAATCTTCAGGACATGTGGATAGACCTTATTCCTGATCTCAGATGCAAAAGTTGGTTGTATAAACTACTTTAATGAGCCCATTTGCTATCCAGGTCTTTTGCAGTATTGAAGTTCTGCTCAGTTTGTATCTTTTTGGAGTTTCCAGTTATGTGGATAATAATTGTCAAATGAGACAGTGGTCTGGCTACAAAGAAAAACAAACATCTTTGCAAAGTATCCTCAGATGCCATTGATTTACATAGTCTAGGTGATTTTGTCTCTTGATTTTTTTTTTCTTTTTATAAACTTGCTACAAGTAATTGTTAGGTATCTTGCTTCTTATTCAGAAATCATCTGTAAACCTCTAGACATGATTCTTAAACACTGAACACAAAAATCCCAGTAAAGATCATATTTGACTAAACCACAGAGGAAAAAAAATCATCTTGTTTACTTGGCTCACTGTGAGGAATTGTATTTTTGCTCCATTTTCTTTAATCTGGCTTGCCTACTCCTAAATTCAGATCTTAATTTTGAAATTTACTGGCTCATTTACCTCTGAACTCAAAGGGACTATTTATGTAAGTGCATAATCTTTGCAAGCATTCTGTGTTTTGGTGTCATGATTTGGATGCATAAAAGTCAAAGGCTTTGCCTACACTTTAACTTTCTTTCCCCCTCATATTAGGGGTGATTAGAAGTAACATCACTGACTAGGACACCACATTGGTGTCAAATCAGGGATAAAAGCAGAACTGAACTCTTCTTATAAGGGCTAATGCTCTCTTTCCTTATTCTGCATTTTTGATTACTGTGTTCAGTCATCTCATCTTTGTGTGCAGCCTGAGCTTGGATTTTAGCCAAACTGAAACTGAGCCTCTTTTGGCTCTGGGAAAATGTAAAGTGAGTGGTGGCATTTATTAAGAAGAACAGCCTTTCCTTGGGGAGAGATGGACCTGGAGCATGCAGTGTTAACTGTCTGAGCCAAATAGATGTGAATGTCAAGTCTACTCCATGCTCACCTCAAGTCAAAAGTTTAATGTAAGGTGATGCCATTTATAGATTATCTTTCTAATTGAATGACTCATATATAGCTGTAGTTATGCACATGGGCAGTATATCCTTGACATGACACCATATATATTTAAAAAAAACATTTTTATAGAGTAATATTTGGAATAATTTGAGGGAGAAGTGAGAGTGGGGCTGCTCCATCAAGACAGGTAATCAAGGAGCTCAGGATGACTGGATGGATAGGGGCATAGACCTTGCCAACAAGGGCACCAACCCAGGCAACCAGACCAGGGGTTGAGGCAGTGATCAGGAGAGAAATGAGAGGTGACAAGTCAGGTTGAAGGTCAGTAGGAGAACTCCAGTTAGGAACACCAAAGGACAGAGCTGAGTAGAAAGATTTGAGTCAAGGTCTGCTTACTGCACAGCTTGGGTGAGGGCCTTGTGTAAGGCTGTTCAAGGTGGTCAAGGACTACACTGGCACACTCAGGGCCATGAAACTTTTATTAGTTTTGAGGGAAAATACTAAGGACATTGAGCCAGCAATGTGCCCTTGTGGCTAAGAAGGCCAATGGCATCCTGGGGTGCATTAGAAAGGGTGTGGTTAGTAGGTCAAGAGAGGTTCTCCTCCCCCTCTATTCTGCATTGGTGAGGCTGCATCTGGAGTATTGTGTCCAGTTCTGGGTCCCTCAGTTCAAGAAGGACAGGGAACTGCTTGAAAGAGTCCAGCGCAGAGCCACAAAGAAGATTAAGGGAGTGGAACCTCTCCCTTATGAGGAAAGGCTGAGGGAGCTGGGTCTCTTTAGCTTGGAGAAAAGGAGACTGAGGGGTGACCTCATCAATGTTTACAAATATGTAAGGGGTGAGTGTCAGGGAGATGGAGTTAGGCTTTTCTCAGTGATGACCAGTGATAGGACAAGGGGTAATGGGATCAAATTGGAGCATAGGAGGTTCAAGGTGAATATATGAAAAATTTTTTTTACTGTAAGAGTGACAGAGCACTGGAACAGGCTGCCCAGAGAGGTTGTGGAGTCTCCTTCTCTGGAGACATTCAAAACCCACCTGGACACGTTCCTGTGTGATGTGCTCTAGATGACCTTGCTCTGGCAGGGGGGTTGGACTAGATGATCTTTGGAGGTCCCTTCCAACCCCTAGGATTCTATGATTCTATGACTTTCTCAGGTTTGACTGCATTGATAGAAGTTCTAGCTCCTCTGGGAAAAATGTGCTAAAGTGTCTTTATCTGAACACTTAATCTGATGGCAGCTGCATGCAGGAGAAAAAAGGTGGTTGGTCACCTAACAATGGAGGTAAAATGTGTATATTTCAGTTGAGGTAGATTTCACTATCACAAAGTGAACATTGAGGTTTTATTGTACTAACTAATGCCATGAAAGGCTTTAATGCTTTTTAGCTGTGGCAATTGATAAGTGCCTTTAATAAATGAAAGGATAAACAATTAAAATTATTATGATATAGTAGCCTGGTTTGAGATAGCTTAAATACAATTCAAAGCAAGCTGATTTCTGCAGTACTGATCAACATCCCAGCAGCATGTGTCCTGATTTGCATCATCTTAAACTGTGGATTATCAATTCAGTGTGCATTTGCCTCCTACATCAAATGCTACTTCCTGTTGTGTTTTCTCAAAAATAGTGACTTTTATGTCCTCTCTAAATATTGGCCCCTCTGTAGGTGTTTCCCAACTTTTTCCAGTAGCCTGCTATGAAAGCAGGCAAAATACAGATCAACTGGGCCTGTAGATACTGATGGGGGGAATAAGGAAGATGCATCCATTGAAGTCTTGGTTCTTGACAATTTCTGTACACTGTAGAGATGGTGGCCTGGCACAGTACTGTTGCTCTGCTGGCTCTTACTTTTTTAGGGCAATTTTAAACAGTTATGAGTCTGAAATGCCCATCATACCTACTACCATTCCATGCATATGTTCAAGGAGTCTTCTTTCTAGTGCTGCTGTTCCTCTCACTAGACAATGTGTTAGTGCTTTAGAAACTATATTATTTAACCTTCTGTCAGTTTGTCTTTGTTAGAGTGCTGTAAATCCTGGGCTCTCCTTGGGGTTTTCTTGATACATCTCAATCTCTTGCTTTAAGCCAAATGGTGCTCTGTTCTACCAGTCAAACATTGCTGAAGTCAATAGCATTGTGCTTGCTTGCTTTTTTATGCATATCTGAAATTCCCTATAGGCAAAAGAGATGCTGTGCCCTGTGGTTCACAGCTGCAATGACTCAACTCCAAAACACAATAAAACTGAAGGACAGAACAGAACAGGCAGAAATACATGTTTTAAGCATCTCTCACATAATTTGTCTTCTTTCAAATGTTGCTTTCCCTTTTGACTTCAGCTGAAGGTTTCCTAAATGGACAGGGTAAATATTTTTATTTATCTTGAACACAGTTTATGAACATCTCACAGCTTTTACATTAAAGAAACTACTGAATCAAGGCCACCTAAAGTCAGTTATTTAAGCATGACCACTTGAACAACTTTAATGAAACTGCTCTCCTTCAGACCTCTATAGGTACTGTATTAGCTGCAATGGACCACTGAGAAACTTGGTCAATATTTTTGACTTTTAGAAACTACTGGAAATCTTTGAAGCCTAACTTCAGCTCATCTGCAGAGGGGAATCTATGCATTACTGGACACTAGTATGCACAGTAGTTCTGTTGTACTTCCATAGAAACTCCCAAAACCTCACTAGATTGAGTTCTACATATAAAGCAGGATATTGGATAGTAGATTTGTCTTTAGAAAAAGGTACCAATGTATCATTTTTCCAGTGAGGTTCATAAGATTCTTGCAGGATATACTAGTTGCTTAGCTATTCCTGGATAGCTCAGACAGGACTCACTGGGTCAACTGTCCCAGTTGCTGTGTTACAGGCCAACTGGAGTCACTGAGACTAAGAAACATTAAAAATGCTCTAATACCTCTTTATGATATTCCAATAAATGTATTTCCTTTTAGTTTATAGCTAACAGTCTAACTTTAAAACAAGAAAAATTCATGTCTGAGAGCAATGCTTTGAAAACTTTAAATTCTTCATGAAGTAGGAAAGATTAAGATGTTTCACAAAAAACCACCTTTTTTGTGCTAGTTTTGGGGTTTTTTTTAGTTCTTGACTGCCAGAGATGCAAGTGCTGCCAACATCAAGCTATGAGGCTTTTTCGTGCTATAGAATGGGTTTTCAGCCTGTACTGTTGATGAAGAATCCCCAAACTTTTTCTCGGCTCAAGCAGCAAACATGTGTGCATACTACCTAGAATAGTTCTTCTTTAATGTCAGTGTATGTGAAAGATGGGTAGACCCACCTAGCACTAGCACAGGGGTTGCCAAGGAAAATGAGCCTGTTACTAATGAACTAGAAGGAATTGTTCTGAAAGTAAATCCAGCTCAGCCCCTGGGCAGGCAAGCTAGCAGCGGGAAGGACTTTAAAAACCAAGTGAAATAACAAAATCCCCAAGGCAGCTGTGTGGGTGTTCCTTGCTGTCCTGCCAGGTCATGGTGAATCTGCTATACCTGTCACATGGGAAGCCCAAATACTTTGCTCTCCAGTGAGGTAAATGCTCTGAAATGAGTGAACACAGTGATTTCTTAGCTTTCTTCTCTCCATTTTGTTCCAGGTTAGTTTTGTTTCTATATTTTTCTTGTCTGCACAAAATTAAGAAACTTAGATAACAGAGGTGTCAATTGTTCTGTCACCTTCCTTTTTCCAAAGGGATCTCTGAGGTGTTATTTATCCTTTAGAAAAGATGAGCCACTGTCTTTTCATTACATATTCAATATTACCAGGGAAGTTTGATAAGTGAATAACAGACATCATCATGCATCTTGACAAATACAAGTAACAGGTGAAATGTGCATTTTGTGATTAGCCTGCAGGCAGACATACAGCAGAGAAGTAACTGACTTTACTTGGTTTCTCTAATTGAATGTTGTTTTAGTATTATTTATTGCCTAGATACTGAAGGCAAATCAATATCTGAAGAAAGTGTCGAGTATGTTCTGTTAGGGCTGTCCCTAGCTTTGATCAAAGGAGGTCTCCAGTTATTAGGAAAGCTACTATTAAAAATAAGGCTTATTCTGTATAATTAAGGTTTTCATTTTCCCTAATAGGTAAAATAGAATTTTTTTCCTCCAATGTGGGATTTTGAACTTCCTGTAATTATTTAACAGTGGGAACTGATCTTCAGCAATAGATCAGGAAATATCCTGGGACACTTAGTTACTCCCTCAGCAAAGAGTAGTTTGTGAGGAGGAAATAACATACTGATTTGCAGTTATAATTGAGGAAAATTGCTCAGGAGGGTTCTGACAGTACAGAAAATAGGCCAATTAGTTACCCAGCTCTGATACTCCTATGATTCATGATTGTTTCCATTTAATTTTGCTCTCACTTAGGAAGCCAGGTTAAGAATAGATTAGCTTATTTTAGCCACCTCTTAGCTTACTCCTGCATGGATTGTGAGGAGGGTATGTGTGCAGGAAATGTGGAATTGTTTTGTGTTCTTCATGATTGTATGACTTGAGTCTAAAAATCAGAATTCTCGATGTTGCACTTTAAGGCTTATTCATCATGGAGCCAGAGATCATGATTAAAATGTTCACACACAAACATTTCAAAGATGTGAAAAGTACTTTTTTTTCAAAGAAAATGTAGCCTACCAGTAAGTTAATAATACTTTCAGGCTGTTACCTTACAGCACTTTACAATAATCAATATTAAATAAAAAGAATTTAAAGAACAAAGTCCCACAGCTCAGTAAAACAGCCAAGGGGAAGATCATAGAGCTCACCCTTGAGCAGTACCCAGCAGCAATGATGCAAATCCAGAGACTTTAAAATCCCAGGGAAACCACCCAAAAGGCAGACCAAGGACACTTTTCCCTCTGAAATCCCTGGTCTGTGGCTCCCTGGTGGTTCTGTCCCATTGCCTGTTCAGGGCAGGGATTTTATTTGCACCAACCCATTTCCAAAATCCTGAACTGTCCCAAGCAGGGCTGGAGCTGCTTTTTACAGCACATTTTGGACACAGGTGTAACTGTAGCTGCTCCATAGCTCCCTTGATCTATTGATTATCTGCTTATAGCTGTATCTGAGCTTACTCCTGGTCTCTGCTGCAGGGGGTTGTTTATATCCATATGGGAGAAGAATGTGGAGTAAAGATAGGCCAAATATTTGCAGGCTTCTATTTCTCCTGTAACTGTGATGGGCTGGGTTCAAATGTGACCCAAGTGTCTGTGTCTCTGTTGGCATCAGAAGCCCCAGTCAGAGTGAAATCCTTCTGGAGCCTGCCTGGGACCTCACAGGGACCTTGCTAGCCAGGTATTGCCCTTATCCATAGCTAAATCTTTAACATGTCACATCTTCCAAAATGGTATACTTATTCATTGCTTGGTAATGTGTTGTCTTTCTTAAGCACACAACAGCTGGAACTGATCCCATCTTTTTTTAATGATTTTTTAAAATAAAAATTAAACATTTCCTAAGGAGAATAATGAATAATTCCACCTATTTCCACTAGACAAAGAGTTGTTTCAATAATTGTTTTGGTACAGGAATGTGTCAGACCAAGCCACCCTCTTTTGACTTTTCAAGTCTATGTTGCCAAGAGAACACACAAATGCCAAGCAGTGTGTTCCTCCCTGTGACCCCTGACCAAGCTGACAAATGGAAGGGATGATTATAAATTATATTCCCTAAGTATATTTGTGATGCATGTCTGACATTCAAATAAAGCTACTTGCAAATAAAGACAAAAGGGAAGCAACTATGTCAAAAAGCACTGTTTCTGTTTTTCTTCCCCCCACAAATAGTGTTCCTCCTTGCAGGGAGACAGCCTCACTGGAGCTGTTTCCTATTATCCATACAGGAGGCTGCTAAACTGGCAGAACCTTGTATTTTATACCCCTGACAGATAAAATATATTTCTTGTTCTGCATAGCAACACAAATCACTTGTATGTATGGGCAGTTCTTAAATTTCAAGAGCACTCAAGAGTCATGTTAGTACCCAGAAAGATGAGCACGTGTATTTTTCTATAGTTCTTATTTTTAAGCATACACATTGTAACTACTAATATCAGGCAGCTGTAGTTGTGTGAAGCCTGTGTCTCATGCAGAAAAGCTTTAAATTCAGGCAGAGCCAGGCTTGCCACATACAATTCCCAAAAGCCCTTTTTGCAGGAGCTCGGGGAAGTGGTGTTTCCCCCTTCACAGAGATCATAGACCAGCAATGGGCAGGTGCAAATAAATCAGTGTGCATATAGCAAAAACAAGAATAAAAGCAAGTTGGAGCTTTAGGTAGTTGAAAACGTGTTCTGATTTGACAGTGTAATTTTTCCTTGTGACAAGTACCATTTCTTGCTTATAGGTCATGCAGTTTTCATAGACTTATTCTATATACTACATAGTAAAAGTTAAGGAATAGAACAAAAACAACTTGCAGTTTGGAGCAAGTTAATGGTATTTCATTAACAAACTGTAAATAGTAACAGCATAAGTTAGATGTGAAACTGCTTTCACAGGCCATAAATGCTTAATGTTTATTACCAATAAAAGTCAAAGGAGCGTTTAGCAAGGCAGTTTACCAAACAAACATTAAATACTTTAATGCATTAGATTCAGTGGACAGAATCAGGTTATTTAATTAACAATGAGTAATCCGTTAGGGTTTTATTCACCACAAATGATCTGCAGCTTCACACATTAAAAGAGCTCATGAAAGCTGTGTAGTGGTGGAAGAACAACTCGGAGGTGCCAGATGTAGAAAGCCCCAGTGGGTGAAGACTTCACATTTGCTGTTTCCAGACTGATACACTTTGGCCTTTGCACATGTGGGTCTAGATTTCATATCTCTCTGGCAGTGTAAGGATTCTGGATCAATCACAAAAAGTTTTTGGATGCTAGTTACCTTAATCTCATTTATGTTCTCAGTCTTATTCTGCCTGGCCTTTAGGCCATCCTTAAAATAAATATTAAATCTAGAAAAATTACTAGAGAATAATTTCACATTTAAGATGTAAAACTCAGTAATAGAATCTTCCCAGTTAGAAGTGAAATAAAATTACCATTTGGAGTGAAACTCTGCCCTCAGAGTTAAAGTTGACAGACTGGATCTGGTGATCTTGTTTTTGAATTGCAGCAAATGTAAAAAAAAAAGGAAAATAATTACCTTATTTCACTGATGCTATGGGACAAAAATGATGCTGTCTGAGACTTATGCATACCCTTAGCCATCAGAAAGATGGAGTTTTAATCAAAGATCTTCAACAAACATTTCCAATGAATACCAACACGCAGGATTTCAAAAGCCTTCCTTTGTGATGAGTTCTTTGAAAATGCAATTATGGAAACTGTATGTCTGGCTTAGACTGGGAATTCAATATAAAGAGAGCTGATGTTAGGTCAGGTGAATACCACCAGATATGCAAGGAAGACTAGTTTGAAAACTCTATAGGCATCTGCTGTGTTTTGTGAGAAGGTAGCCTCATTCAAATAAATGTCTTCAGATTTTGCAGGGCTGGAAACTTGGCTAATTTAGCAACCTGGAGGATCTATTTGGGTTGCAAAAAAAATGCAGCTGGAAACTTGGAATTATGGAGCAATTCCAGTAGAACATGGTGAGACATTGGCACAGATTGCCGAGGGAAGCTGTGGGTGTCCCATCACTGGGAGTGTTAAAGGCCAGGCTGGATGGGGTTTTGAGCAGCCTGGTCTAGTGGGAGGTGTCCCTGCCCATGCAGGGGTTGGAATTGGATGATCTTTAGGGTCCCTTCCAACCCAAACAAGTCTGTGAAGATAAGACTGGTTGGTTGCATTTTACAGGTGAAAAGTTAGGACTGTAGCAGTGACTAAACAAGTCTGTCTAAAGAGCAGGATAGATATAGTTCAGAACAAACTTCATAACTTCAGAGTTTGGAGACTTATTTCACAGTCTTCCGTTTGATAGCAGTTTATGATCATAATAATCATGTGGCTAATGTTCTGTAATTCAATTACTGCACTGTTGTGAACATTAACAATTATGTAGCAGATCTGAAACACAGTGGGACAAACTAGCAGTATTCATATTTCAGTTAGTTACAGCTTACTGCATAATTACTACAGATAAGTTACTGTTTAATCCATAGTAACATAAGGAATGAATTACAATAACAATTATGTGGCTAATATTGCATCTTGAAATGAATAAAGCATACAAAGCTGAAATTATGGCAAGGTTACAGAAGACCTACTCTAAGAAACGTGCTATTTCTTCAAAAGAATATTGGTTGTTGGAAGCTCTAGATTTGTGTTGCTTTCTATTTCATATCTTCACTTGCTCACAATCATTATTAAAACCTCTTGAAATATTCACCTTTTTTTAGCTTTATCATATGTTTCCCATTAAAAATAGCAATGGATTAAAATTCCTTTGGCTTTTGTTAACACTGAGTAATAACATGGGCTCACTAATGTAATTCAGCCCACAGCCTAATACACTGCTTTGGTCACTGACCATCACTTTTGGCTCACAATGTGACTTGAGGTAGGTTGGGCCTCTGCTTCATGTATACCCTCTGATGTATTTTTGGCCTTGATCGAAAAGCTACCACCTTCAGAAATTCCCATTTTTTTTATATTGTCTCACTCAATGTCAGAGTAAATTGCATGATTGATGTTCTACTCTGTTTATCAAGGAACTCATGCATTCCCTTTTTAAAATCAATATTTAAGAATAAAATAGCTCTACGATAATTTATCAATGTAAGAAAATATGGTTTAATGTTTCACCTGAATAATTAGCTCTTTGAAGATTAACTAAAAGGTAAAATTGATGTAACTGATGACAGGCTTGGCTGGCTCAGCATTCTTCACACTGGCTATCTTCATTCAAGACACAGAACAAAAGTGAAACTAACTTCTGTTGAGCAGAGTACAAAAAAGTAGTCTGCTCCAAGAACACAGGTGGTGGATTGATTACTACAGAGACCATAAAAAGTAGTTGTTTCACTTGGTTCTCCAACCTGCAGTGATTCAAGTAATGGAAGTGTATTTTCCTCTTCCTAGAGGGAAGAGCTAAAATATACTTAATTAGCTTTAATGCTAAAGAAGGATGAAACAGCAATCAAAGTTAAAATTGCTCTGTGCCTAAAAAGATCAGGTTTTTAGCTTATATTTGGACCCATGTTACATCAGCTCTCTGCTGAAAGGTCTGTAGTACATCAGGCAACTGCAGACCTCTTGTCTGGTAAAATACCAGCCCTGCCAGTCATCTTCACTCCAGGTATTCATATCTCTGGTGGACCTTTCTAGCTGAAAACACAGATTACTTATAAGTTTATGGAAACTTAACGGTGGCAGGTGATGTTTCCTTGGGACAGTTGGTCTCACTAATGACTTGCTTGTGGTTTTTTTCTGCCTTTGGGCTTGTGCAAAGCACCACTTTGAGGGTTCTTCTAGTGGTGTATGCACTTGATCAGCTAAAAAGGCTTTTGAGAAAGATGAATTTCTTGTGCTGCATTTGTTTTTCTGAATTTAATACAAAATTTAATCCATATATGGATAATGTGTTGCCATGGCCTCATTTTAAGAAAGGTATAATTTTATTAGGACTCATGATTATGGTGTTTATTTTTTGATTCCTGTGAATGATGTAAATCGGAAACACTCTTCTAGTTTCCTCCTGGTCACAAGACAGATCCTGAGTGACCAAAGGGTATTTAAGTGCAACTATAACTGCTGAAGATACCAGCTCATTTTCAGAACCAATGTGAAAGCACCGACTTGTACAAGGAGCAACAGTCCCCTTGTGCATAGATGTCCTCAGGCTATTTTCTTCACTGTGGTAAAGAAAAGCTCAGCTTCTTTCTGTCCTAATTTGTAATTTTCATAAAAACAATTGGGTGATACAGGTAACATCTTTCAAGCTGAGGTCCTTTTTTTGCTTTTTTTCTAAAGACATTATTAAAAAAACTTCAAGGGAAGGAACATTTACTGTGCACAATTCTCCTTAAGATCATGATGGTGACGACAGCACATTCACCTCCTGTTCTGCATGCAGGTCTGTGGTGTTAGGTGCTCAAGCACTTGAGTATCTGCCACAACTCTAACTTTCAGGCTGATAAGATGAATGGTCCTTAAAAAAGGAGCTAATGTTGCTTATATTTTTACAGATAACACAGCTAAAATAATCTAACATCTGCCTGCTACTTTTTTAAGGTTATAATGCTGTCTTTCACTAAAGTGAGTTGATATTAACTGTGTTCAGAAAACATTTAATTGGAAGATTAGTTTAGAACTTGGTTTATATTCTGCTTCTTTCATTGGAGATGTTTTTATTTGGGATCTCTTTTTTTGCTGAAAAACTTAAATGATACACACTTAGGAGTGCTCAGGCTTTGTTTTATTTGCACGCTGAATCTCAGATCAGCACATGAACCTCTTTGTTAGAAACCACTAGATATGCACAAAATAGACACATGAAACTTGAGAATGATTTAGACTCTGAAATCTCAGCCTTGTTATAACTTGCCAAGTGTAGTTAAGTACGTCAGTCACCAAACCAAAATAATCAGTTTGACATGAAATCTGGATTATATTGTTAAAAGCTTATCTTGCATGCTAGGAAGAATGATTTTACTATTCTATTTGGCAGGACCTGTGTGATTAAAAGTTAGATGCACGCACATTGTTCCATCAGCAATATGTGCAGTGCCTTCTGAGCAACAGATTAAAGAATCTCTGTATTTTAAATATTTTTCTTTTTCTTGAAAATGTGGTTCGCATAATCCCCTCTTATCCATTTTAATAAGCTGTGTTTTATGCTGATCTAGTGACTGAACATTTGATAACGATTATAAAAATATTTAATCTTTGTTAAATCACCAACATCACACTTTGAATCAGACTTCAGTGGAGTATTCAGAGTTATATTTCCTTTCCTTGGCAATTTTTGAAAGCACTGATCCCTCATCTAAGGCTGTTGGACCCTAGCTTCCAATTATAATATAACTTGTTATGATGGTGCCTATTTTGACTGCTTCCCTGGCTAAGGGCTCCAAATGTTTGGTCCCTACTTGTGATGGGAGGACAGGAGAATATTTACATGCAGACTGGTTGCTGTTGGCAGTAGGTTTGGTTTTTGCAGGTAGTGCTAATGTTGAGCCTCCAAATTACCTGCGGAGCAGAATGAGCAAATCTGCCTCCCTCAATTTTTGTCAGTTCAAGTGTCTTCAGCTTATAAAAATCTGTCTGCAAGTTTCCTTATCTTGATGCTGTGAAAAAAAGTGGTAGCTTTGTTCTTCATTACTTCAGTGATGGGTGCAGATGAATGTTCAGAGAGGTATGGAGACAGCATCATCTAGCATCGTGAGGCTGGATCCAGAAACCTCTTATGCAGAAACTCCTTCAGTTTTATTGAACATCTGCCATGCTTTGCTTGTGGTTATAAGCTGTTATTGAGACTATGAACAAGCTTGGAGCAACTTTGATTTGGCTGCTGCTCACAGCCTTGCTCTGTTCCACCTTCCCACCAGTGCCTGGAGGGAGCTTCGTTGAGCACCACCTGCTCTGCAGATGAGTAGAGGGTCAAATACTGATCTATTGCTCAACCGATCTGATGGAAAAGTCACCTTGAATAGGAGCTGTATCAGCATTGCTCTCAGCTGCTCTGGAGGTGTTCTCCTCATGTTTTGCTGCCTTTTCTCCCCCTTAAGTAGCAATAAGCCCACAGACCCTGATGCTCTGTCCCTGCTGCTGGCCCAGTCCTCCCTGCCTCTGTGCACTGAAACTGGAAACTTAGTTCTGGGCTGGATCTCACATGAGGTTCAGGCTCCAATGAAAATGTGGTGTTCTCCATGAGAAGGGATGCACTTATTGTGTATGAAGTGGTGTCTTTTTTGTGTCTCAGTACTTTTCCTCTCAGACTGAGTAAAGCAGGTTTCTGTCATATGTATAACTAGTAAACTACTCCATGATAGGTTTGAATTTCTAGGATCTTGCATGTCCTGTATCATTTTACTATTTTATCTCTAGGTGATTTTGCAAATAATAGAGGGGATTTCCACCCTCAGATCATCTCAAGAGACCAGATGTTAATTGAGGCCTGTGAGCACCTGGTAGGAATCTGCCCAGAGCTGCTGTTTCCAACCTCAGCACAGGGCACAGCAGGAGGAGGTGGCAGAATCTACCTGAGTTGAGCCCCCTGGGAGCTTTTGTTAGTGATGCAATGAGTCGTGCAATGCATGGCTCTGCCTCACACGGCGAGCAAGCATTTTGGGACTGAGGAACTCTCCAGCAGCTCCTTCCCTGATCAAACACTTCTCCAAATGTATTTATATCCTGATATCTGGGGGCTTCTGACAGGACTCTCAGCTCTTATAGGGTTATGCCAATACATATTATTCTGCAATCTGACTAGGAAATCTCATTATAGCTGCCTGGGATAAACTCAGATGAGAGATTAAAGGAACCTTTCTGTCACAGCCAGCTGCTTTGCTTATTTCTGTTCCTCAATCCAGTAGGTCTGGAGTGCTCTCTGTGGGCTCAGATTTGTCTAAGGTTCAATTTTATCAGTTTCTGCCCAGGCTGGGTTTTTTTTGTGGATGTTTTGCATTGCTGCTCTTCAAGTGAAGACTTGAAAGTGAAGCCTGAACAATCTACAAATGTTTTCCAATTCAATCTGCAGACTGGGGAGAGAATTAACACAGAGAACCCAAATAAACCTTTGCTTTCAGTGATAGCAATCCCAGTACTCCAGAAGCTCTTCCTGAAATCACAGGATGTAAATAACTATAAAGAAATGTCAACAATACTTTTAACATCAAATAACCACAAACCTGTATAACTAAAATACAAAAACGGACTATCTGGATCTGAATTGTTATTTATGTAGACTTCAGTCAAGTTCATGGGCCAGCTGCAGGGAGCAAAGAAATGAAAGTGATTGACATGTGTGAGTAAAGGGTTTGCTATGAGATTGAGTCCATTTAAATGTATTTATATCACAAATGACTATGTGGAACAATTATTTATAGTGAAGATCTATGTAAACTGTAACTAATAATTAATAGATCACTCATATAACCCCTGTGTGTCAGTCAAAAATAAAGATTATTAGATCTCTCATTTGTATGTGATTGCTTAGTAAGACTGAGCACTTTAATTCTGTTAAAGGATAAAGCTCTTACAGGGATATAGGACTCAAAGGATATGTATTAAAAGATGTTTCCACTGTAAACTAGTAAGCAAAAATCATTGTATTCAAAGCAGCCCTGTCTCAGGCTCTGATGCCTCTGGGGAAATTGCTACCTCCTTTTCACCTTGGTGTTTATAAACTGTGATACTGTGGGTTTTTTAGGGCCCAAATCAGTATGAAAAACACACCACCACCCATGCTGTGCAGGAAGGAAACCAGAGCTGAACTCAGTGCCAGACAGAGCTGGAGACTGGATTTTCACCCACTTATCATGGTGCGTGGGGAAGTTTCTGGGCTTTGCTGAACACTCAGGCAAAGTATCAGGGTACACCTTTCATGGGAAGCTAAGTGTGTCCATTGATGACTCCTCATACTAATTAGCAAGCACTTGATGGATGATTATCATGTTGGTAGAAAAAGGACAAGGAAACTGCAAGCTGACCTAGAAATGAACTCTCCTTGCCTGCAAGTGTGTGCTGTGAACCACATATCCCAGCTTTGGATGCTGTAAAGTCAGAGTGTAGTCATCTAGTTTGGACTTCTGTTCTACAGCAATAACCTTTCCTGGTCTTTGGATTTGGTTCTTCTTAATGACATAATTATTATTCTTAATGACACAAAATAGTGTCCTGAAATGCTGGGCCATAACACTGCAGTCTCATTATCTATGGGAAAACTAATTTAAGTAATTTTATTTCTTTGCTACTAACAATATTTTCCTTGTCTCAGAGTATGTATTTTGTTACTAATGGTGCTTATCTAATGCAAAGGATGGCATCATTAACGTGTTAGTGTTCCTGAGTACTTCCAATTTTTTATTTTAAATTATACAGTGCATATAGCACAACTGATGGGATGGTATAACAAACCAGCACTGTCAGTGCTCGTCTTCACCCACTGGCACATTCAAAGCATTGAAAATCTGGTTGAGAGCATTAAAAGCTCTGAGTTTGGATTAAAAATAGTATTTCATTTGAATATTACATTCTTCCCTTTCTTCCTGTGCAAATATGTAGCTGCATACTTGTTGAGGTGCACACATGTGAATGTGTGAATGTTAAATCCATGGATGTGAATACAGATAAATAGTTTGAATAGGTACAGAGCTTGACTACACAGAATATAAGAACATTGGTGATACAATTAATGAAGCAATAATCTTATGAAGGGAGTCCACCAATTCTCTCAGCAAATAGTTCTTTGCTTTCTTTTCTGCTACCAGAATTCTCACAAGTCTCTTACTGAATTTTGCTAACACTGTTGCTGAGGTGGAGCTTTTTGTTTTTTCTGGAATGACTAATAAATGGCATCCTTGAAGTTCATGGGAGAACAAACAGGAAAACAACTGAACAAAATGGGGCTGTTACTGCCTGGGAAGTAATTTTGAGATGGATAAAAGGTCAGAGTAGCTTTTTGTCAGTGGATTTTCCTGTTGGGAATATATCATCTATGAAGTGCTGCATCTGCGACCTTTGAGTATTTTACCAATAATAAAGAAGTGAATAATTCTGCCGTTTTTGAAAAACCACTCATCTATATTTAAACAGTATGGAGGAGAAAATCTCTGTGCTGAGCGCTCTGGAGGCAAGTTGCATCCAGTAAATGCTGTTTCTTATGGCCATTAATAACATGCTGCATTTGGTTGGAGAGGCAACAGGGTGTATATAATCTCCATGTTTTATGCAGGAGTTACTAATTCAATTGTATTCAGGCTTATGGACTTTCTTATGAACATTTGCCAGTCATTAGCACAAGTGACCACAACACTCAGCCCATGATGGGCATGATTGCAGAGTCAGTGCTTTAACAAGCAGGAGTGTGGGTTCAGCTTGGAGCAGGTTCTGTCTGAAGTTGGTGCCACCATGAGGTTGTCTCAGACCCCTAGTCCTCCCCGTGACTGCAGCAAAAGTGAAGGACACTTAACTTGGATCAGAGTCAGGTCCTCAGAGTGAAGCCCTTATCCAGGCCCCAGGCTACTCCTGTTGCTTTGTATATTAAGGTGGATGATTTCCATAGAAGGGGATGTGATTGTCCAAATGTATTTTGTTCTAAAATCAGCTGATGGATATTTTTACCATATTGTGTTCTACCCTAGAGCATCAAGGCATTTTAATTCCAAGTCTCAGTGTTTTAACAGAAGTAATTGTGTTGCACACAAGAATGTGATTTGCACTAAGAAATTCTGCTAAGGATCTGAAGGAGTCAGCAGGAGACCTAGAATATTTTAAGAGCATCCAGATTGAGTACATTTGAAAAATTTTACTAGCTAGAGCAGATGATTTACAGGGTTACTTAAAGTATATTTTTTTGGTAAATAACTTATAATTAGTGTGCTTTGTAAGTCAAAACGTGTTTGTACAGAGGGAGGAGTATTCTGGAAGAATAATTAAAAGGCCACTTGTATTATTAATAATCTGATTAAACAGAAATGAACACTCAACTGTTCAATTCTAATTCTGAGATTAATTGTACTTGGCTAGCTAATTAGCAGGCATTGAATGAACCTGCAAGAATGACTTGCTTTTTGAAACTTTTGTCAGAAGCAAACCTTAGGTAGGATCCTTGTCTCACTAACGATGTAAATAGCTACAGCCCTTGTACTGCAAACAGCCAAGCAGCAGCACTCAACTGCTCTTCAGTTGCCACAGGAGTTGTTGTGAATGTAAGAGAAGCCCATTTTTCTTAGTGAGATAATGTAGTCTACCCCTATGCACTGCAGTAATAATGGTAAATCAGGTAGGTGTGATAACATGAATGGAGCAATAGTTTGGGAATATCACACCAGTGCATGCACAGGGAGTTAGTTGTGCTTAAAGAATATGCAGCATCTTGCATTTTTCACAGTTTCTTAAAATGTTGAGAAATTGAGATTTTTTTTCTTCCCCCAGCTTTGATGGTGGGGGCTTTGGTGTCTGGGCTATCAAAGTCTGACATGTAATGCTGGAGCTCAGGAGTGCATGGGAGAGAGTCCAGGAGGGGAGCTGTTGTGCAGAAAGCTGATGGGACAGCCGAGGATGCACAAAGGTGCTTTTCTTGCTCGACGTGAATTGGGTTTTTCAGAGGAATGTCAGTGCATTCAGAAGCATATTTTAATGTTTTACGTGCCCAGAGCTACTAACCTTTGGCACAACTTTCTGAAGTTTCTTTCTCTATGCAATAAACAGGTTTTTGTTGTAGAAGCTGAAGGAAGTGATATCATATGGGCAGTTGAAACTGAAATCCCAATGTGAGGAGTGTAGAGAGCTTCATGGAGACAAAATTGAGTTCTGGAAGTAGATGAAGACTCATTTGCTAACAAACACATTTCTGGGTTGTATCTACCTGTGTCCACGACACTTTGTTTATTTCCTTCCCTCCAGTATTCCTGAAATCCTTCTGTGGATGTTGAACTGGCTGGGTCCTAGACTGCACATCTCTTCTTTGGGCTTTGAAGAAATATGTAGTGAACACACCAGGGTGGCTTTGGCAGCCCAGCCAGGTGCCATAGCTGGCTCACAGGGAAGCATCAGGTTTAAAGAACAAGTCCAAACCTTTTAAGCCTGGGCTGCAGGCATGAAACCATTTCAGTAAAGATATGAATAGAGAGGTTTATTTTCCTGCTCTGTAGCAAAATAGGATTGAGCTTGATATATTTATTTTTTCCAAACATTCTCATAGAAGTCTAAATTTAAAGTTAGACACTGTTAATGGAAGAATTAATGTATTCAATAACTTTTTGGGAAACTGATATCCTGAAAGAATATATCTTGAAATAATTATATAAAGATATTTTTCTGGTCAAGTGGTAAGACTTTTTTCCCCTCTATTTTGCACCTGTCGTATTATACTTCATGTTGAGTTATTTTCATCTCTTGTACTCATAATGTTCTTAGAAACACACACCAGACAGAACACTAATGAACATAAATTTCCTGCTATTCACTAGGCACTTGTGGAGAATTACAGTACTTTATAGGTAATATTAGGTTAGGGGTGTCAAAATTACAATGTGTCTCGTTGATACTGGAATTCAGCTCAGTCATGTCTGAGCTGAAGTGATGACCAGCTGCAAATAGTACTGCAATGTGTGTTTTCAGTTGGTATAATCTTAATATGAAAAGCTCTCAAGGAAAACAGCAGGAACAAAATTCAATAAAAAGGTAATTTTGGGGGAAATTATGATCGCTTCCTAGCATGCAGCTGTAATCTACTTCTGTATTTTGAGCTGAAAGAAAAATATTCTGAACCATATTTTCTGAAATATTATGACTGTTTTATAGGGAACATAGTTCAGAATGCAAAGTGTACTGAGGATCATATTTAAATCTAGCTAAATGTGATGAGAACTGAAAAGTTTGTGTGTGCATAAACAACATTAGCATATGAAGGGATTACACAGACCTGTTGGATTCAGAACTAGAAATGAAAGCCTGAGGTACATAAACCCTGCTGTGCTGACTGCTTAATGGGGACTTCTAACTCATACTGCCCAGTAACTCCTGCCCAATTACTCACAAATTATTGAAAGGGATTCTTTGTCATTCATCTGCAACCAGATTTCCAAATCTTATAGATATTACTTCTTTCTTACAGGTGAGAAAATATAACAAAAAAACTCACCCTTTAGAATATAGGCTATAAGTCACTAACTTTCCAGCATTTGTTTCTATATTCCTGGAACACTTATGATTAGGTTTTAATTGATGTTTCCGGAAAATTAATTTCCAGGTTATGTGAGTGAGCAACACTCTCTTGAGGCAACATATGCAAGAGCACTCTTCCTGGTGAAACATGTAGATGATTATATTTAAGCAACATATCATCCTAAAACTTTTTACAGAAAAGTATCCAAGTGACCCACATTTATGATGCATTCTTTCTATGTGAGTGTCTTAAATCTAGTTTTAAGATCTTTATGAAATGAACCATCAGCTCTTCTGATTTTGCAGCTCCTAATGTCACAGACCTGCTTCTGGGGGCTCAGACATATCACTGTAAAATGAACATCACTGTTTTGAAAGTCCTTGCACAGTCACTAATTTGGGAATATGAACACTTGTGTGATTTATGGACAATCACAGTTAATGTGTTTAAATTTTGAAAAAATGCTGCTAGATTTTTTTAAGAATTTTGCAGTGAATTTAAACCCATGTAAGTCAGGCAAGTTCAAGAGTGAGTGAGAAGTCAAGATTCACCAAATACAGATTGATGAAACCTGGAGAATCTGAATCATCTCTTCTCACTCTGGCATTGAAGTGACCTCATTATATAAAATTATAAGTAACACCATAATGTCTGGAATTTAGCTGGTTGCTATACAGGAATTGTGGTCCCAGCAACCTGCCTGGAACAGTTGCAGAAAAGGAAATAATGAAATAAAATAGCTGCAGTCAAAAGACACTTCATAGCATTCTAGTGACAGCAGAGTGCAAATAAGGAAAAAAACTGAGCAACTGGGGACAATGTGTCAGATGGAAAGTCAAGGAGTGACCCTCCCAAACCTGTTTAATACTGTTTGACACAAACTATTATTTCATCTTGCTGTGTTGGAACACACTTTATCAGGCATGTTGAGATTCTTGTCATCTTGAAGCATCTCTGCTGCAACATTTTTTGGCAAATGAATCACAGCAGTAATTAAAATGAGTCAGTGCTATTGCTAGTGAAAAAAAAATAAATTGTCCAGGAAATCATGTGAATGTAAACTTGAAAAAATTTCAGAATTTCAAGGCTGTATTAAGAGTCTCATCTACTTGTCTACCTTTGATAGTAGAGTTACACTGGTAGTGATCATTCACCTTGCTCCTCTGTTGGGTAGCTTTGTATTAGATGTCTGACAGATCCTGTGTCTAAAATCAACCCAGAAAACTCAGGACAAGTATCTATTGTGCTTGCAGTTAATCTGCAGAAGCCAGAAGTGCCCCATTTTTATTTTTATTTTTCTTCTGACTGGGAACAGTAATCATGGTTTATGGAACAGATACTTTCCTGGAATGTGGTACAATATTTTTCCCTTTTCCAAAGCTCAAGTTATTTTATTATGAATAATTGGTGTAAGGGACTAAAATTCTATTAGTTGCATGTTTCAAGATATTAAAAGGACTTAGAGTGCATGCAGCAGAATATATCACTTTGCTCAGTAAGTGTATGCACATACCTCTATGTGTGTGATGTTTGCATGCACTAGTATTTGTGCAGTGTTTTGTGGTGTTAGCATAATAGATTCCTGGGTGCAAATAATGCAGAATCAGTGTCTGCTGATCTATCTGCCCATGTTTTGGAGTCAAACTCAGATGAGCTTAGCTTAACTTGCTGGGAAGTCTTGCTTGGCTTCTCCATTCTGCCTCTTAAAATGTCAATGAATACTCAAAAGCTATTGAAACAATCACTGGCTACTCTCTTGTTGGGTAAATGAGATCTGTTCCCCACAGAAATCAGAGATTTCCTCTTTACTACTAGCCCATGACATGGGACTAAGCCTTCTCTTACATGAATTGGTCCCTGGTTTTTCAGCTATCCTGATCCTTTTTTGTCCTCCTACCCATACACTGCAGGACTTGTCTCGGGTGAAACAATGCTAAAGTTGTCCAGGAGGAATTCAAATCTTGCAGCTTTTCATTTCCAGCCAAGACTAGAAGGAAAAAGAAATGGGAATGTTTAGATGAAGTAACAGTTGCCACTATATATATATATATATATATATATATATTTATATGTATATGTATGTATAATTCTTTGTAGTTAGAAACCTGAGAGGTCTGGGTAGATATTTTAGCTAAAATAATTCATTGCATCCAACCAAAATGTCAACTCTTTTGAATGCATATTAGACTGTAATGCAGTTTGGTTTACTTGAAAACTCTGGAAACAGCCTAGCTGCAAAGAGATACTTGATTTCCCTCTCCTTTTCTTCCCAGGGATTATTTCGTGTTTAGTTTCTCAGAAGCTTCATAGAATCTTCCTTACAATAGATTTTAATAGGGTGGTACTGTAAAATATCAAAATGCCAATATAAATTTTCTAAATATTTAACAAGACTCCCTTGCTCAATTATTTAGATAACAACCAGAGATCCCTCGAAAAAATCTAGTTTTACATTGATTTAAAGTACATTGTAATCTGTACAAACATGTTTGTGAGCTGACATTGCTGAATATAGAAAAAAATTCAGTCAAACTTTCAAATGAAAATTCAAGGAATTTTTCATGTGCTGAATCAGATAAAAGTACTAGAAAGTACAAAGAGGAACTGGAAATATTTTATTAATGTTTTGGCTTTTCTTTACCAATAATGTTTTGGGTTCTTTTCTTCTATATAAAACATTCTGTTTATGTTCTTCTTTTTTTTTTTTCAGTTCTACTGACAGCTCTTAAAATGAAAAAGGAACATTTAATCTTGGACTATGTATAATGGGAGTTTTAGATCACAGCTTTTAATTTCATAATATTTTACCCTTTGTAAATATTTTTTTGTGGGAGCAAACTTATGACTTGTGTAACAGAACAGTAAAATCTGGAAGGAGAAAGCAGGCAGATGTTGGTCCTCTCTGTAGGCAAAGAAGACTTTAGGCAGCATGAGGAGTAGGAAGAATGTATCTGTTCTTCCTGCTGCCCCCCAACATGTCTGTAGGAGCACTGGCATTGCTTCCTTATGCTGCCTGCCCATTGCATACTAGCCCTGGGCATTCCAAAAATCTGAAGTTTCCACGAGCACTATGCCTGTCTTGGATGTTGTGCTCATGTTTGTCCAGCTCTGAGCTGCTTTGCTGCTCTGCAGCTGCTGTGGAGGTGAGCTCTGTTTAGAATCATCTGGTTAATGAGTCTGAGTCTATGCTCATTTTTGCTGATTTTACCTGGTGTGTTAAACAACCAGCAGGCTTTAATACCAAAAAAATTCTGTAAGCCTCAGTTTTCTCCAAAAACTATGCTAATCGCTGACAGTTCAGAGGTTGTTACTCCTTTCCCCAAGGTAATAAAATCTACCAAAATCTGTTGCTAATCCTGTGAGTTTTGCATTAATTACATAAATAAATTGATTGACTGCCCTTATTTATTCGATAATAAGCAACAAGGGATAAGGTTATCATGTGGTAATGAGACCCTGTGGTGTTACATGATTCATCATCTATGAGTTCCTTGATTTTCAGAATCAAAATAACCAGAAACTCTTCCCTGTGCTCCCCACTTTGTGCTTTTGCTTCAACAAAATGTCTCTCACAGACACCTGGCTTTGGTTTTGGTTTCTTTCTCCCCACATTATAGCATACTCATTTATAGAGATAGCATACTTTTTATACATATATATACTTTATATATGCTTGCATTCCTCCTTTTTTCAACACAGCAGGAACACTGGGAGTTCAGTTTGTATCCTATTTATTGTAAAGTTTCAGTTGTAATTTTGCCAGGAGTCATGGTGCAGAAAGCTCTCCTCACCAAAGAGATCACAAGAGTATTGAGTCAGATTTTAAAATAGCAGCAAAATCCTATCCACAATTCTCTTCTTTTTGGTTGAATCACCTTTCCTTACAATCCCAGTCCTGGTTTATTTTGGATGCCAGTCAGACTGATACACCTGCAAAAACCAGAATTTCCTTCAATATGGTTTTCTTTTGAGCTACTGCAGAAGTTCATAATGTTCTTATTTGGCTCCTTTGATCTCTAAACCACCTTTGGTGTTGGAAGGTTTCAGCAGTGCCTTCTGGACCATCTCTCTGCATGACCAGCCAGAGTGCTTCTTCAATCCTCTTTACTCCTCCATGATGCAGTTCACAAATTAAGTGGTAAATTCGGTTTAATTGGAAAGAGTCATCCAAAATCTTAAATACATTACACTTGAATATTCTAGTGTTTTAAAGTAAAGGTTTTGCAATGGATTAGATGTCATAAACTGAAGCTTGAGGTTTACTTATTATATAATTGTTTATTCTCCTGTTGCATTTTTGAAAAATAAGTACTAAGTCAGCACCTATCAACAAACACTTGAACATGTTACAAGTAAATTTGGCCCCTCTAGCAACCTGCCCCTTACATTAACTTTGAAAAGATATAGTCCTTGAACTCCAGCAAGTCTGGGCTCTCTTCAGCACCAGATGGCAGAACTGCAGTGGGGAAATTTTTCTCTGCTCCATTCAAAACAAGTACTGTCCAGAGAAGCCCCTTTTTTCTTCTTACTGCCAAAGACAGCAGTAAGTGGAGAACTTCCCTGTGAGACTTGCTTCCAGTGATGAGGGTCAGGTACAATGCAGGTCTATACAGTCACAACATGAAACCTGATCTTGAGATGGAAAAGGCCTGAATATTCCTGCCACCATTATTCCTTCTACCCTCTAAGGTGGAGGTGGGTAAGGCCCAACTCCTCACTATTTTTACTTTCTTCCCTACACTCCATTGCAGCTCTCAAGAGTAGAGTTTAATAGCAATCTTTATAACCCCTGTCAAAACTCAATTCTCCTCCCATTGTTTTAAAATCATCAGGGGAATATATGTCTGGCATGGAACAATTTTACTTCCTGGCTAGAAGGAGAATCCAGGAAGTTTAAAAAATATAAAACCATTTCTACTGGTTATTTTTTCACTTTATGACAGTAAAGCCATCAAATGTAAAGCCCATCAAATGCCTGATGTGAGCTCTAATGAGTTTTAACCTTGCTTTTTGCACAAAAAGCTTTGCAGACTTCCTGTGCTCATTGATAAATGTGGTATTTACTGATGCACAGATTGTTTCAAAACCACTCTACAAAATCCCCATGGACACAAGCACTGCTAATATTCATACTTTAGTATTTGAATCTTCCTAGAAATGCAGTTTTAAGCTCAAATTTTTCTTCCTATCATATTCAAGAGGTGAGTTAATCTGTGACTGTATCAACAGGGGGCTGCCATCATGAAGATGTAGTTTTTTCTTTATAGGCCCACAGTTTTCCAGTGTCCTTTTAGAATTCAGATGAGGGAATTATTTTATTCCCCTTGATCAGATATTCTAGAAAGAGAGAGACCTAAGCTCAATGTCACAAGTTTTAAATGCTGACAGACTGATTTAGTACTTACTGACAACTTGGATACACACTAATCTGTTTTTCAAGACTGTCTAGAACAGTGTCATTTGAAATTGTGCTCAGAAAGTCACTCTTGCAGCAGTCACAGGGTCCAACTTCAGGGTTAAACTCACAGTATGACACATTTCTTTTTAAAGAGCTGAATGTGGGAGGTATTGCCATAAGCTGTGTCCACATCATTTTACATTTGGTAGATACTCACTGGGACTGCTCCCCATGTCTCTGGCTGTCTCAAGATCATTGGTTTAATCTTCAGTGTTATGGGAGAAATTCCAGTGGAAACTGATAAGTAGAATAGTGTGCTGTAGGATCAGAAATCTAGCACCTTGCCCTGGTTCATTATATCTATGTTGCATTAATTATTGACTGTAACATAACACATAAGACAAACCTCTAGAGACCTGTGTGAAGTGCTGAGATGCCTCTCACTGCACTATCCATGGGCTGGGAACAGGGTGAACACCCCTACACCTCCTAGTAACCCCTGCTTCATCTCCCATGGAGGAGATGGAATTTAGCTGCTGTTCAGAGGGCTAGAGGAGGTGTAATTTAGTAATTATTATAATCTGGGGGCTTGAGTTGTGTAATCCTTTATTAATATAAAGCACTCAATAAAATTCAGATATTTGAACTTTAAGTGTTAACATATTAAAGCACCAATTAAAAGAATAAGTATAGCATTAACACTTTCTTCAGCTGGGGAAAAACAGTAGTGCTCTAATCTACTTTTCTGTTGTACCTGATAAATTTTCTTTTTTACTCACAAATTATTTAATTTTTTTGTTAGTAAAAAACTGATTTTTTTTTTCTCTGAACAAGAATTTATTTTTTTAATGTTAGCACAATAAGAGCTGTATGGTGCTTATTCAAAAAAGTGTAGACACGAGGGAGACAGTAAGAAAAATCAAGGCCATAATAACCAGTAAGAAAGTAAACTATGATGATTAATATTGCCAATAAAATTTTACCTCATAAAAATGCATTAGTGTCTCTGGGGTCAAATCCAATGCGCTCTTTGCACTTTATTAGTTTGTTTGGTGTTAAAGGGACTAACTCTAGCTGTTGAAAATAAAGTAGGAATTACAATTTATTGTTTTCAGAAGCACCATCAATTCTGTATATCTTTGGGCAAGTTTGATATTTTGAGACATCTAGAAGACCAATAAGCAACCTGTGTTTTCATTGCTGGCTAATCTCAGCCTACAACTTATGTAAGATTCCTGATGAATATCTGTTCTGCTCTGTTGCTATTTACCTCTGTCTACGTGTAATATTATAGATTTATTCCGGATATGAGTGCAAGTTGCAAGGCAAGATATTTATTCAGAATACCTGGTAATAGAACAGTAATTGCTTTGCTTTAAAATTAAGTGACCATACTCATTTCAGGATCTATAGTATTTCATCATTTCTAGTAGTATCTCATGATATGAAAGACTCCACACCCAATTACGCTCACAGAAACAATAGTTCATGTTGTAGTTCACAAACAAATGACAGTAAGGAAAGCCTTTACCAACCAGAAGTGTATCTGATTTGAACAAATGTTCCCTTTTGGGGTGGGAGTGGGAGAGGCAAAGTAAGATGTATGTATTTATTTGTAGGTATTTCCATATATTAAGAAACTATTTTTACTGTTGCTCATATAAGTAAGCTTCTGTTTTATGCTGAACTAATAAAGTAAATTGCAATGGTATATATATTTTTTTTATGAATACAAATACAATACAAAAGCAATAGTCTTCAGTAAATAAAAGTTTTTTCTCTCTATTACCGTATTTAACAATTGGATAAAAAAAATAGGTGCCATTTCCAGTACTAACTTTGCTGTGTTATGCTGGAACTGGGGTCTGATGCGTTTTTCTTCTTTCAAAGATTACATTCCACATGGCACACAAATTGCATATTTTCTGAATCGTGAAGAAATTTGCATTTTTAAAAACATCTGTTTATTATTATCTTTGTGATCATAATTATTATTTACAAAGTTTTAATCAGGAGAGTTAAACTTTAAACAAAGACTACTGGAGGGAACAGATTTTTACCTTCTGGTCATTATTGCCTCAATTTATTCTTCTATAGTCAGTTAACTGTTGTGGTTTTTTTTTTAGCCCCTACCCATTTTATCTCCATTTCCTTTCTCATTTGTATGTCTTTTCTCCTCTTACCAGGGGCATGAAAGCATAAGAATGAAGCGACTGTTTTACTTGGTAAACAAGGCATAGTTTGAGAGGGGATGAGAGAAAGGAATACTGAGGGGCTTTTGCTTTCAAAAAGATTAACTCAGTCTTTTATAAATTTGGAGGAAGACAGGAACCTGATGTGACTGCTAGACACAACACAAGCATGAAATGAGTAAGGAATTGCCACCAATACCATAGCAGTTTACAATAAATTTAGCCAGAATCCTACAGGCTGGTTCCAGAGCCTTCAAATGAGAGAAAACACATCCAGTGGCCTTACAGAGCTTCAGGAAAACCTAATAATTGGGCATGCCACTCAAAGCAAGAAACAATAACTAAGCAGCTTTAAGTGTTTTTCTTCTCCAGCTCCTCAGCAGAGCTTAGGAGGACTTTACAAAAGATGCCCTGAGCCAACTGTGCACAAACAAGTGGAAAATCTCATTAGATTTTAACACCTTGAAGGAGCTGCACTTTTTACAGTACTACCATTTTCTTTTCAGACCCTCCAGCTTCTTAATCAATTACGCACCACAGTCCTGAGGCTGTTTCATACAAAGGCTACTTTTAAATGTTTTTGCAGTGCAGAAAATGTATCTTTAAAGTTGATGTAAAGAGATTTTTCTTTACGTGAGAATCAGTCCCAGTGTTATCAAATGACAAATCCTTGATCTGCACATTTTTCAGTTCTGTAGCAACTGCACCTGAGACTTCTGCAAGTGACAAAGAAAAACAAGATGAAAAGCCCTTGGCTTTTTTATCCCTAATGAGAGGAAAGATGTCCTCTTTTTATTCCCCTCCTCACCATCCAATAAGTTTGTTAATACTTGCTAATCAGCAGAAGGTAAAACATTATTATGGTTAAGTAACTGGATGTTTAGTATGTTCCTTAGCTGGGAAAAAAATGCTCTTTCTGTCCTCATTGGAAAAAAACAAACCCAACAAGGTGGAATCTTTAAGTTGGCTAATTCAAGATGGATGACTTGGATAGAAAGCTTAATGAAAATACTAGAAAATACAGACTATGTTAAATCTGTCTTTTTACACAAAAGCAAATGTGATAATCTTCATCTTTGCTTGACTTGTACACTGTTATATCTCAAAGTGAACACCGCTGCTGCAGAAACTTCCCCATTCGTCCTAGTTAACACAGCCCACACAAAATGTCACCTGCTTAACACAGCTAAAGCATTTTGTGTTTTATTAACTATACATTTACATGATGGATGCTGGAGGGATATAACATGAGAATTAGAATTAAACTTGAAAGAAATACTTTCTTTTTTTTCAGTGGGTCAAAATTTTAACCCAAACTGGCTTCCAGCAGCACAGGCTTTTTCTGAACTGCTCAGCGTGCTAAGGGGCCACTGCAAGGATGAAGGCAGGGGCTCCCCCAAAGCCTATAAAACCTGAAGCAATCCAGATCTTCTGCAGAGTTTCTGGGTTTTATTACTAATCTAAGAAAGAAATATTGAAATATTGGCGGTTTTGTTGGAAACGGGGAAGGTGGAATTTGGCATAGCTCACAAGGAGAGGAATAGTGGTCACACTGTAACCACCTATGAGAAGAGTCATTATCTATAGCTGTTGTCTCCTATCCACTTTACAGGCTATGGAATTTATCTGCAGAAAAAAAACCTTAAGTGATAATGCTGATTTTTTTTTTTTTCTTTCTTGGTGTGAACATCACCAAGTTGCCTGCCTGCCTTTTTTTCCTGGTTACTGCAGCTGTGACAGCAGAAAGCCTCAGGCTAAACATTGCTAACAGCAAGAACATGTTTAAGGCTGCTCCAGAAGTAGACAAGTACCCAATGTGGCATGTCTGTATGTTATCCCCTTAGTCTTTTTGTTGCTCATTCTGCTTCTGGAACAGAGTTTTACTCTTGGCAGCTTTCCTCTGCAATCTAACACACCGTCCTTTGGCTCCTGCTGTCCTGAGGCAATGGGGAGCCCTGTCAGCTCTAGTGATGTCCAGCATTTCTGGTGAAAGAACCAGCCTCCCTGACAAAAGGAGGAAGATCTAGCAGGAGAAGCAATTTGAGAGAGTGGTGGAAAAAGGAGGCAGAGCATGAAGAGCAAATTTAAGGGCAGAAGAAGAAACAGGATCAAAAGGGAGAGGAGATAAAAAGCAAGAGCAGAACTGTGAGGGAGAAAATGAGGGAAATACTGCAGCAGGACCGAAGAGCTCGGAGACTCTTAAGAAAACGTTGAGTGTTGGTACATTTAGAAATCAACTTTTATTTAGCTGTATGTAGAACAGTAGGTCAGAACTTAGTTTCAGCATCTACATAGCAGCAAAGCAACCACCTTATCCATTATTTTAATGCGAAGTGTTGAGGTTGACAATGACACTTTGCCCTATACGATGGCAGGTGTCTCTCCTCTGGGGGAAAAAAAAGACTACATTTTCTTTTGTTAGGTCTGCACTTGCCTCTAACACTGCTGTATGCCTTGCAGAAATAACGCAGAACCCGATGTATAAGGTATGTTGCACATGACCTGCAGTCAATTTCTGCCTGCTCACATTTGACCAGGAAAAGATAAATATTCCTTTCAAAGCAACAGGCAGATTGGGTATCTGCCTTTTCATATTACCTGTAAGATTAAGAAGATAAGTGGCTTTTTATTTTTTTGTCTTTTTAGGTGCCATTTAACTTTCCCCAGCAGCTGATTACACATTAGGAATGGAGGACAGAAGGGTGCTTTTGTCTTATCTCTGTGATTTATTGTTGAACTCTCAAACTATTGGATTCAGCCACCTGAAACCCTAACTCATCTCACCAGCACTAAAGAGAAAAGTGCTTTTGGATCTGATTTATTCTAGAAATACATATTTTTTTATTATGAAGCACAAATTTGCTATAATGGCTTTCAGATCCCTAAGGAGAAGCTTTTTCAGCCTGATTCACATATTGATAATGTAATACAATATATTTTCACTTATGGCTTTGAAGTTCAGGTCTCAAAAGCTCAACTTAAAATGTCTGTCTGAAACTTGTAAGTTACTCTATGGAGGTGATTTGTGTTAGGTGCTGTGATGTACCTGCAGACCACCCTGTCTAACAGATGGAAAACAGCACCTGGTTATTTGCAATGGTGAAACAGAGTACATCTAATACTTCATTTTAAAAATGTTCCATTTTTTCTTTGAGTGGCGTTTGTTTTGTATTGGCTTCCCTAAGGTGACTGGCATGGCACTGTGATTCATCACAATATGACATGACAAGAAAAACACCTCAAAGATACAACATTGTTATCAGAAAAAGACGGGCCTTTTTGGCATGACAAACATTTAAGGATATAGTCTGTAGACATAAATGCGTATAACTCCTATTGCAACGTAGCATCCTTCTGTTTGGATAAGAAAAATGTAAGAGCTTTAAATAGTGAGAAAACATGATAGGATTTACCAGGGTCTGCTGACTGACATCACGTCTCTGGAATCTGGCGGTGCTGCCCGCCCGGCTGAGGGGCTCAGCTCTGCCCTGCGCTGGGGCGGCCGGAACCGGCCCCGTCTGGCCCGGGGCTGCCCCTCAGCTCCCCTCAGAGCAGCCCCTGCACCATGCCAGCACTAGACATGGATGCCCAATCCTTCCCTCTGCATAGCTCAGCCTATCTTCATCTTCATGACAGCATTTGACTTCTGGAGCTCAGCAGGATTCCTGGGTGCCTCAGCAGGCCAAGGACTTCTTGGCATCCAGAATATCCAGGCCACAAACTGTCTCTGCCAGTCCTGAGCCTCTGGGAATGGCCCTCTTTGGCAGTCTGTCATGAGGAGGTCCTGCGTGGAGTCAAGAAGTTGAGTTTGCAAGATGAGATCAGGACCAGTGAGGTACCTGGTGAGACTCAGGTGAGGAGGAAGAGGGAGTGGGATCTGCCCTGGACATAGGGAGCACCCATGGGGCTGTGTCACCCCCCCGGGGCTGTGTCACCCGGGCTATCCCTGCAGCTGGGGCACAGCAGTGCACTTGGCAGTCCTGGCCTGCCTTGCACTGTCTGAAAGCCATTTAGTTTCTGGCAAAGCAGCTTTTCATCAGCATTAACTTGCTTTGCTTTCACTAGAGTTATTAGAAAGAGAGAAGCTGGCAAACCATCAAGATATTCCAGGAAGTTCAGCACACTAATTTATATTATTTAGGTGTCTTAAAAGCATGATAATAGCACATCTGTCCCCAGTGCAGCCATATGCAGGCCTTTTGGAGACAGAGGATAGTTTTAAACCCAGCTTCTGCAGTCTTTTTGGTGAATGTTCTCTAAATACATGCTCGTATTTTGCTTGGGGTACTTTTGACAGCCCACTAAGTTACTGGCAATGTTGATCTTCCTTATATCAGGTGTTTTAATTAGATCCTCTGTAAATAATCCCTCTAGTAAGTATGTTTTCAAGACTATATTTGTGAATCAGATAAAGGATTGGGATATGTCTGTGAAGAAACTGTTTCTGCGGTATCCACCCAAACCAGTGTCCAGAATGAGGGAAACTGTCTGGGAAGGTGTGAGAACAACCATCCCACTTCTGCTGGTGAATGAACCTCAGTATAAAGCACTCAGGACTTTTGTTAATCAGCTAAAAACCTACATGAAAAATAGAAACACTTCTGAAAGCTAACCCCAGTCAGAATTCATTTCAGTAGTATGGAGATTCAAGATGTTTGGATGATTTTTTGCTTTTTTTCATTTCAGTGCTTTCATGTTGTTCTCCTTGTTGTGCTATTATATGAGAATAATGGTAAGGGGTGAGGTCCAGGCACTAACACAGTCTTTGCTCTGGTAAATACCAGATAAACTTTGCCTAACTCCCTGTTATCAGCCTTGTCTGATGGCCTGACCAGGGACTGGTTAAAAACCATGTCCTGTAAGGCACACAGATTGTCTCCCAGGGACAGCCAAAGTCAGAGCTTTCCTTTGAAAAGGAAAATGATACTGCTGTGATGAGGAGCTGAGCTTCCCTCCTCACACTGTTTCCATGCATTCAGCTGGGTACCTGCCTGAGTGCTCAGTGTGCCCAAATACTTCTCTCTCCCTTTCTTACATTTATTTCAGTTCTTTACTGGAGTTATTAGAGACATCAGGGCTTTTGCAGTCCCCAAAGTGCACCTCCTGGAGCAGAGGTGCTCTGGATGGTAATACTGTGAAGCAGTGTAGACAGCTGCTTGGGGAATACACTGAGGGCAGGAGCTGGTGGAAGTGGTTAATGTGAGCCATTTCAGAGTAAGTTGATGCTGAAGTTGCACTTGTGGAATTGCACAAAGTGCATACCAGTTAGAGATGTTACAGCAGAGGCTACTGGAAAACACTTTCTCAACAGCTACCACATGCTGGTACCAGAGATACCACCAGCATTTTCTAGTGTGAAGGCAGAAAATCCTGACATCTCACATGCAACCCCATCCCTGGAGTTAGAACATGGAGTAAATTCAGGGTGATAATGCTTGGTAAGGGCTAACTTGGAAATTAGTCGCGTGGAAACCAAACACTGTTCTTAGTCCATGTGGCAAGTTGCTGACATTACAAGGAAAGGAAAAGAAGGTTAATAAGCTTAATTTGTCTTTTAAGAGCAGCAGTTTTCAAAATGGGGCCAGGGCAACACAATGGTTTTTGAATGCTGTTCCTTCGCAATAAATACAGCAGTAGTGCAATAACCACAGTATGAGCTACTCACACTCAGTCTCTGTGTTTAGCGATTCATTACAAAACAGTATTAGTCATTATGTTGGAGGTGGAGTACCTTGTGCCTCTAATTGTTTTATAGAAGGAAGGTTTCCATAGCTGCCAAGGCTGTGATATAAGTAATCTTTTGGGATAGAGCATCTCCATCCTCTGTAGTGCCCCCTGGCTACCCCAGGGTTTTTTCCAAACTACAAGGTGCTCTGTGATCAAAAGATGCACAACAACACAGTGCTGTTTCTCTCGTTTTTGTTTGGCACAAACTAAGACCTGGTCTCACCCTCAGAAAGGCAGGCAAATCAGCTGAGCTTTCCAATGATTTAACAATTCTCTAGGATTCTAGTGCTAAAGAGACTGAAAGAGAACACTGCAGAAGTTATCATAGAGGGCAGGTCCTGACCACAGTATCCTGCAGGGAGCACCCTGCAAAGCTGAACCTACTGTGCTAGGACTGCTGAACAGCTGGCCTTTTTTCTAGATTTTTATGTTGTATTTTATTAGTAAAAGACACTTTCTTCCCAGTGTTTAAGGGAAGAGAGGCTGAAGAAGATAAGCATGTACAAGAGGCAGAGTGTTTAGGCTTACATTGGTATCGATGAGAAGAACACAAAGGGGGAGGTCACATTCCCATCTGGCTATTTTGGCTGAAAACCTGGGGTCAGCATTACTGCATGTGTGCCGTTTTTGGCCACCTGTACAGTGGAACTCAACTCTACACCATGTGTGCAGTGAATCTAGACTGTTCCCACTGCACATGTAAATCAGTGGTGTTTATGGGCAGGGATAGCAGATACAGTACCATGTCTGTCAAACTCAGAGCACTGTGTCAGATCTTTCCAGGCAAGTGACAGCAGCCCCCATTTCTGCAGCCCATTAATCAAATTATGATGAAACATGAAGAAAACTCTGCTCTGGCAGTTTGATGTTTTGCTTACATAAATGGTGATGTTCTAAATGCAAATAGTTTGAGATCCTGCCAATGTGAAAAGAATTATGAAACAAATATCTGTTTTGCATCACAAACAGTTGCTTATTGTCCTGGAGAAATACACAAAACATTGTATCTTGAGTTTTCTTGTGTGAAAATGAGGGAAAAAAACCCCAATGTTGTCTTTCATGTAGCTTCAATCCCACCTTCTGGGCCAACTAGTAACCCTAGAATTTGTAGTTGCTTCTTTAATTGTTTTCCAGTTATTCACTTTAAGATTTTTAAACATAATCCCAGGCTGTTCAATTACCATCACGGCACAGTGCACACTCTGCCATCCATCTGCTCAAGTTGTCTTTAACTGACACTGTCTTGTATCTGGTATTCATAACTATCAAACATATCTCCAAAATAATCCACCTTCTGTTCCCACCTAGAAAACACATTTTGCCATTTTTTATTCTAACACCTGTGCAGCTATCAACATTTTTCCACTGGAGATTTGTTGTTGGTGAATGTCCATATTGGGAATTGAGGTTACTTTAATATGTTCACAGAAAAAGCAATCAATCATATATTTTAAGGCCAGAAGGGATTATTGTCTGTTCTGGCTTCTTCTGTAACACAGACCATAAAATTTCCCTGCTCTAGTTCCTGATGCTGGTTTAATAATAATGTTAATATTTGAATGAAGTCTGTTCAAAAAAAATTAGCTTCTACTTAGCATTTAACTGGTAATAAATCCACATATTTATTGGGTACTATCTACTGTCACTGATAAAAATTTGCACCTTATTTCTGACTGTGAAAATGCTGAATTTTACTACAAACATTTTGTCTTATTTAGAATGAAAACCTTTCCCATCCACCTGCTGGTTTTACATAGGTTCTTAAAACCTGAGCTTGTCACATCTAAACCTTCTCTTTGGGTAAATAAATAGATTTACACCCTCACTTTTTTTTACTGTAAAGCATCTTTCTGACCCACAATTATTCTGTAAAGCTAAAGCAGTTAATCACACTTTTTCCTAAAATGTGGCTATAAAAAGAAGGCAGCATACTTGCTGTTGTATATTGACAACAGTTGTGAATGTAAAATAATATAGCTTCCCTAGTCTGACCTTAATCTCAAGAATAAAAACAAGTGATCATTCCCTATTAATCTTCCTTGCACTGCACTATGATTTTATAATCTTGTATTCTGTGTCTGTCAGTGGTTCCTTTCCCAGGAGGAAGTTCCTTCCCTCAGGAAGGTACTATGGGGCTCCCTACACAGTATCTTTCCTGCCCTTCTCCACTTGCTATAGCTCTACTTTTCTCCTGTTTTTTCTGATATGGGGCACTGTGTGAACTTACCAGGTAGGCAGCTAAAAAAAACAACAACGAAACAACAACAAAACAAAACACCCAACACCAACAATAAACTATCCATGAGGAAGTAATTTTTTTTCACAAAGCTTGCTTAAACTGTGGAACTCATTGCTGACAGAAAGTTTAATGAGTTCATGAAGTGAATAGACAAATCTGTTGGGTGAGTGGACTCTACCAGGGCTATCAAATACCTGGACCTCTGATTCAGGAGGTCACTCACCCACAGCTTACCTAAAGCTGAGCTCATTCATTAGGGAGGGTCAACAGCCATGTCTCTCACCTTACATGCATGCTGTCAAGCGCCTACAAGTGTTCCTCATCAGGAGTAGGTAGGTGTCCTGAGGAGATAGTTATGACGTAGGACTGTGCTATATGTTCAAAAGCAAAGCTACTTTGAATTAAATATGCATTAGGAATTAGAGGCACACTGTGAGACTCTTAAAATGAGGATGTGAATTGAAGAAATTAGGAGATGAAGGACTAAACAGGTTTTTTGTAGGTGTATGTTATGCTGCAGACCGAATTTAATTTTTGCATGGTACTCTTGCACATATCAAAGGTTTGCATGAGACTGATGTTTCATATAGTTAAATTTGGCATCTGTAAAGGGACAAACAGGTAGAGCAAGGCAAGGAAAAGCAACAGACTGGGGAGAAAAAGAGTAGGACCTGAATTTAAGATGGTTTATTTGCAGAGGGCTCTAGCTATATTTGCTGCTGATCCTGGCACTAGGGGAATTCATGGTGAGTTCACGAGGAGCTGATACCATCAGTCTCTACCCTCTGCAGCTGTGAGACAAGTCATGGTGCCCACCAGTGCCCCATGCTTGTGCTTCCAGCCTGGGCTTGGCAAGGATGTGGGCAGTGCTGACACAGAAACATGAGGTTTTCTTGACAATATGGTGTTACTTTGGCACTCGGTGTACATTCCAGGTATTAAACTAAAGCCTAAATTATCAAATTATCTGTCTCATATTTATACATGCAGCTTTTTAATGTAGCTACCATGTATTTATTATGTGTTCTATAATTAAAGTTAGCCAATAGCACAGGGAGTTCCATATTGCTCCTGCATTCAAGCTATGCTGTGCTGCTGTGCCTAGACTCTGTGTATTGCTATCTGAAAACATTCCCACTTTTCAATGCCTCAAAACTACAGGATACAGTCCTACAAATCTTAAGCCACATGAGCAATTCCTTGTGTGAATAAGGATTACACTAGTGAATAAAGGGTTTTCACATTAGGGCCCTAACCCTTTTTTAATTAACCTTCTAAGAAAGAATTTATACAGGAAAACTGGCTCAGTGGTGAACAGTCAATAAACCGTGTCTTTGTAATTCCTTCCTTCTTTTATGGGCCCTTTGTGAGCAGCTTAAGTGAAATAGATATCACTGTCTATATCTCTTCCTTACTTCCCTACTGCCCAAACCAATCACTTTATGAATGTCATAAGTTCTCTCTATTGTTCCCTTTTTGGGTATATTTGCTCTTCTCTCATTCAGTGACTGCTAAGTGAACTATTTCTTTTTACATTAGGGAAAAAAAAAAAAAGACAAAATAGACTGAAATATCAGGAAGAGAGGATCTATTTTATTTTAACCTCTGGGAATCAAAATAGTAATATTTATATTAATAATCTAGTAGGTCAGTTTTTGCTATATAGAAGTTTCTACTTCCTGCATTTCGATATTACAGGCAATCTGTCCTAAACATAAAGTTTTAGGATTTGAAGGACTATCTTTGAAATAATCTCTTGTAATTTCCCATCTTCAGGTTCATTTCAATGCCTTAAAATATCAGTTATTGTTTGCTATTACAGATTAACCATAATGGCCCAGAAGCAAAATCAGCAAGTGACAGAAAATAAAGTAATTTCAGATGTGCTTTTTTAGTTAGAGTGTTTTCTGATAACACTGCAGGTTGGAGAATCAGAAGTAGTAGGAAATGGGGGAGATAGAGAAGAACTACACTGTTCTCCACAGGCAAGTGCAAATTTTACTGCAATCTGCAGGATATGAGGGATTTCTAGCCATTGCAGATACTTCACTGTTGTTTTCTCAGTGCTGAAATAAAGGACAGGTGAAATATTCTGCCTTTCTGTTAGTCAACAGAAGTATACTGTTCTTTCTGTTTTCCAATTACCCACACAGTTTTTTAATTACTGAGAGTATTTGCAGTTACCTATAAATTGCAAACACTCCATCATACCCTTCCTGCTTTGTTTGTATATAGCTACCTGACAGGGACTGTATCCATTGCTATGATGGTTTTTCTTGTTTCCAACTGGATAATTGCAAGTTAACTATCACAGGATCTTAGGGGTTAGAAGGGACCTCAAAAGATCTATTCCATGATGTTGATGTTTTCTATGATGTTAACAAATGAACATAGACACTACGCTTAATTTTGGGTAAATGTGAACAAGTCAGGTTGCAGGGTCTTTCATGAGAAGAAAACTTCCATTCACACAAGTATTTGCAGGTATATGGATGGAACAGATAGTCTGAACATCTTAAGACAGTACCAGGATAAAATGCTTATGAATAATTTTTCTACTGTTGGTCCAAGCCTTACCACCTTTATCTCTGTGAGGATGTTGAATTAGCAGGCAAGTGGCTTGGCTGATAGACTGAGAAGCATTGTCAGTGTGACATGGATGCTTTTTTAATCCTGAAGGAATAAAAGGCATGTCAATAATCCTCGTATTTGCCTCACTTGAGTGCTTTCTGAAGGATACCTTGCACTGCATTTGTTTGTCATCCCTCTCAACCTTCTTTGAACAATTTTTCTCTGCTTAAGCCTTCATAGTCTGTTCAAAATAATTGGTTCAGTTCTGTTAAGATCTATGTCTGCAATGACAAAGTTCTGTTTTCCTCTTTTTTTGTTCAACA
Source organism: Apus apus (assembly GCF_020740795.1). Taxonomy (NCBI): domain Eukaryota; kingdom Metazoa; phylum Chordata; class Aves; order Apodiformes; family Apodidae; genus Apus; species Apus apus. The sequence continues at coordinate 10,757,049 of NC_067293.1, read as the reverse complement.
TGGTAGGGAGGAAAAGAGATTTCCTCTTTAATAAATGCAAGAACAAGTGTGGAAACGCAGTGCCTACCTTCTGGAATTTCAGCTTTGGAGTAAGCTGTCTTTGGAGAGGTGTTCAGTGGAGTATCTCTCATTTTTTAAAAGTTCTCAAAGAATCCAATATTTTTTATCTTCCTTGGGCACATTAGGCAAAGGCAATAGGTTTATGCCTGGGTGTTCTACAGGTTGGAACTACTGTTAAATTAACTTTTTGTCTTGTTATATTTCTGGATACCATATATTCTTTGCTGGAAAAAAACCAAACCAAAACAAAAACATTTCCACAGTAGCTAACTTTGCACATGGTCTAAAGGTATTCTTGGCTCCAGCTGTGTCTTAACAATCTAGATTGATTAGGGTAGAAACAATGAGCATTTACATTTTTAGCTCCTCCCAAGTCATTCAGGGCAGTGTTATGCAGCAGCTATGAGTGCAAATGTAAATTTATTCTCAACTTGTGATTTTGTGGCAATGAACGCTGGTATTGTCCTAGCAGCTCTGTGTATCCTTGAATCCTGGTGTGGTGCAGGGCTAGGTGCCCTCTGCTAAAAGAGGAGTATTACATATATTTTTAAGTTTCTTCCTACTCTTCTGACATACAAGCTGAGGTGGGGCAGCTATTATTGTGAACATTAATAGAAATAAATGTTTTCTTTATATTTCTAAAGGATCTTTTCATGGTAATTTTGTCATCTTCCAGGTCCCTGCCTTCTCCTGTCCTTCAATGCTCCTCTACCAAACCTTCAATAAGACACTTCATTTCTGCTGAGACAAGCTATTGCCTAATCTCAGAATTTCCCTCTTCCTCCAACTTGCATTTTCTTCTACTAGTTTGTTGTATTGAACTCACAATTCCCCTGCTAATGCTCTCTGTGTTTTTTTAGGCTTTATCTCTCAGTCTCAGAAAGGAATTAAGAATCCTTCTGACAACTTGATCTGTTTAGCCTTTCACCCTAGGTTTGTTGTAGTTTTTTTTCAGATAAACTTTTGCAGCCTAAAAAAAATCTCCTGGTATGAAGCCACATATTGCTTTTAAACTCATTTTTGCCTTCAATCACTTATCTTAGGGAGAATTAAATATACAATCTATTATTTACAGTAATCATTTGTTCACCCAGTTAATCCCATTTTTTAAATACAGATTTAGCACTATTCTGAAAAACTGATTTATTTACTAGGAATTACTCCTTTGTGTAATCAGAGAACATTTAAACTTCACATAAAAGCAGTTTCTGAAAATTGCAACTTATCTGATTCCATCAAAAAAGATGCTTTTAAAGGACTTCATCAGTATTTTAGATTTTGAAGTATTCCTAAAGTTTGGTTTTCAAAATAAGCTAAGCACTAAGTTTCTTTGAAGGCAGTAGTCTTTTTATTAAAATATTTGTTAATTTTTGAGCAAAAAAATCTGTATTTAAAGCTCTTATGACTTTTTCTGAGTTTGAATAGAAGTTTTATAAGCTTAAATAAAACTTTTTAGCAAATTCTGCTTAAGGGGATTGGATAAAAGTGGTCTTTCTAAGCAAGCTGAGTCAGCAGTATGTGTTTCAGCAAGTTTTCTGTTAATATTTTTAGACAGTCTGAAATAAATCATTATGGGTAACTTGCATGGGTGTATGGAAAACTTTCATAAATACAATTGTTTGTTGGTTATATCTTTGTAGATAAAGTGGTAAGTACTTTTTCTTGCCTTCTTCCAAGATCAGAAGCCATATTCCCAAGGCAGTTCAGAAAGGCCAGCATTTCCCACTGCTGATAGGTTGCACCAATTTGAACATATACATATGCAAATACTGTGCAAGGATGGAAAGGAGATGACAGGGATCAGAGAAAAAGCATGGTTATGTGGTAGCTTGACATAGGTCTATGTCAGGAAATTGGAACAATATATTATAACAAATTATATCTTAATGATGAGAAAAAGCTGACACTTTTACAGAGTCTAATGAGAGCTAAAGCCTATAACTGGTATAGAGCTTAACAGCTGGTATTAAATCAGCAGACAAAACATTTGCCAAGATTGTGAGAAGTCTCCAAAACTAACTTTCTCATATCTGTTGAATGTATCTGCTCCTAGGAAAAGGATCAGAAGCAAAAAATTATATAGTTCTTGAATTTGTCAGTTCAGAAAAAGATTGTTAAGAGACCAGATAGTGTATCATATGGAAAAGTGAAACAGTCCAAAAAATGTTTATTGACTAATTTATCTGAAGCATGGAAGCATGGCAGGATAGCGATGGACACTGAAATACTGTAGGCAACCTGTGTAACTACTGAAGGGTGTTCTAAGCAGAAAGTTCAAACTAAACAAGCAAAGCAGCATGTCTTGTCTCTGTTTTATCATGCAAATGAGTGCTGATATGAAGTAACTAAAAGAAATTGGAATATACAGAGGAAAAGTGCAGGTCATTTTGAAACCCGTTACCACTTAGGAAGGCCATGTAAAATGCATTCAGAGCTGTTGCAGTGCAGAGGACAATGTCCATTGTACTCTGTTGTAAAAGCCCTCATATCTTTACAGCAATTTGAGATAGTGTACAATGACCAAAATGCTACTGGATTTTGTTAGAAGTGGAGGGAATAGATTCTGAAATGTATTTTTGACATTATTTTCAGACACTAGGGCTGAAATAGCAGTAAGACTTAATGCTTTACATGTGCAGAAAAAAATTCCACATATTCTAATTTTGCAAAGGAGGTTGTGTGTGACTGTCAATACTCTGCCGTGTGCTACGAAGGGAGGATGTAATTAATTACGTGATAGACAGTGGCTGGGAATGTGACTTCAATGGACTGATAGAGCTTAACACTTTTCCAGGCTTTCAGTGGTGATGGGAGGACACACAGGGGAAATTAGCTGGACTTTTCCACTTAGTGTCCCACAGTTTTTAGGAAAGTATTAAGATACTAAATTTCTGTTGTTAAGGAGAGACCAGTTATACAGGTTGTTAAGCTTCCTCAGTATGTAGGAAAGCAAAAGGCAGTACATAAGCCCCCCACAGAAATCATGGAATGACAATGAGGGTGGAGTACTATAATGCATTTCCACTCCCTGCCATAAAAACAGTTGAAGCCCTGTACAACCAGACTGAGTTCAGAATTAACTCCTACATGCAATTTAGTAACTTTTGAGTGAAATGGTGGATTACCTTTTTCCATTAGTTGATGGTAAGCTGCCAAGTCTACCTAGAGAAATAAGTCTATAAAATTGGAGATTGAAGTTGATGGCAAGAAATACCTCATCAAAGACAATTGTAATATCTGCAGCTAATTCTATCAATGCAATCAGTGTTCATTTTTTTTTAGCAGTGAACAATAAAACAGATGTTTTATTAGGTTCCTAGCACTCAGTGTTATGCGGAAATTAGTGCTAAATAGCACCTTAAGTAGTACTGCTGAGAAACTGTCAAGAATTTGAGGGGAATAAGGAAAATCTGAAACTTTTTTTGAAGATTGAACTGTTATGGTTGGCAGAGTTTTACCTAAGCCTTGTGATTTACGTTTAGGAACCTCAGCCTTCCAATGTTCCCCGTGTGTACCCCTTTTTGCAGGGAGTCAGTTATTTCTCTAGGCTTTTGCCTACAGCAGTAGCAGCATCTGCAGAATGAACTGTTACAGAATGAATAGAAGCACATTGATTCACATGGCATTTGGGGACTTTTCATGAGCGATGGTACTCATATCATGCGAGAGAGTCCTTACACACCTTTATCTATAAAGCTACCTTATGATGCTTCCTTAAGTGGAACAGGAGCAGTAATTTCACATCTGATGGAAGATCAGAGTGAAAGGTCCATTGCCTTTGCCTCTAAATTCCTTACCTTGGCAAAAAGGAGCTGTGTGGAAATCGAGAAAGGATCTCTGAGCTATTTTTGGCAGTTAAAACTTCTCACCAGTGTTGTATAAGTAATGATTTATGCTGGCTGAAGATCATCAACTTCTAGTTTCAGCTTTAATCCCACAAAAAGGAGTTCCAGTCATAACTGCTACAAAGCTTTCAAGATGGGAAGATAGCTCACTGTAATAGTATTGATTTCAAAACTATCAACAGTCTCATGAATGTAGATTGTTTGGCAAACTTTCCATTGAAAAATCACCTTTAAGGGAACTAATATGGAGTCAGAAGCAGCCTATGGACTCTGCATGGCACAAATTAAAGCTCTCAACAAATGCATTCATATTAAAAAATAATATGAAGACTAAAATTTGTACAACATAAACGAGGCAGGCATGTTATGTACCAACTGTTGCATGAGCAGCATGACTAACTTGTCTGTCTTCCTAGAAATTTGTCTCATACCTATTCCTTCCTCTAATTTTAGGAAAAATTTTGTGCGTCTCTGTGGCTTTTACAACTTCTTCCTTCCCATAGTATTTCCAGTCATGTTTTGCATTCCCTAGTTTCCATCAGATTAGTTCCTCTTCTCTTCTGTGGTGAGTAGCTTGTGCCTCAGCTCCAAACCAGGTGTATACAAACCTGCAGCTGGTGTGCAGCTGTGCCACCCCATGGGTCAAAACAAAAAGATAATGAGGTGCAGCCTTATCTGTGGGGTCACTTACTTGCAAGTGGCTCCTGTACCCCAGATTGATGATGGCTTGGATGTGATTTGTTTGGGTTTGCTGGTGTGTGTTGGGGTTTTTTGCTTTGGTGTTTGTTTGGGTGGTGTTTTTTGGTTTTGTTTTTGTTTGGTTTGGTTGGTTTTGTTTTTTTGTTTGTGTTTTTTTTAAATAAATTAAAGCCTTTGAGCTCTTTACACATATGGAACATTTGATTGAATTTCGTTGGTGAGTCCAGAAGTTGCCGGAGTATTGAAATAGCTAAGACAGGCATATTTAACTTCAGGGCATTCTGCTAAGTGCTTGAGAAGTTATAGGATAAGCCTGGTACAATTTGATTGTTCTTATTATAATTTCATGATAGAGTGATCATCTAGAAACCAAGCTTAAAAGAGCACTGGTTTTAATTTTAGTTGATTAGAAATCTATTGAGTCTCTTACAATCATTAAGGCGTGATTTTTAACATGCCTGTTTTTCCTGAATTCCAGGTCCAGAAAACTAAGTACTGATGTCAGAAATGAAATTAAATACTAGAAATGCAGGTTAGTTCTTTTCTCACTCCCTTCTCTGAGTGGCTAGGGACTTCTACAGAAATAGAAAAGATACAACATAATTGTCTCAAGGGTTTTAAAAATTGCATCTCATGCCTAAATATTTTCATTCTCACTTGAGTTTTGCTGGCAGTGTTTTGTTTAGATTATGTTGGGGCAATTCTCAGGTATGTGGATATGTATATTTGTGGAGTCTCATGTTATTACTTCAAGTATTCACCCTAATGCCCAGGATGTAGCAGTGCTGGGACTAGAAAGAGTAAAATTCCCATTTCTGAAGCAAGGATGTCCTCAATAAATTGCAGAAACGTAAGGAGCAGAATGTAGTGCTCACCTCAAGGGCCTTAATTGTTTTTTGAAATAAGTAGAATACAAAATGTCACAGCAATTCCTTAACACCCTGACACAGTGCATTACTGCAAAGATTTATTCATACTTCCCAGACAGGAGTGATTCACACTGTAACTATGGGCAAAGATAACTTGAAATATCAGGTTTCTATGGGGCAGCTGGAATACAGAACAGACTTACCAATCAGATCTTGGCTAAGGTGCTGACAAGCTGCAGTTTGAACTCTCTCAAGGTTGGTTTTTTTGTTTGGTTGGTTGTTTGTTTTTTTTTAAATCAAATATATATAGAGATATTGGAATGAAACAGAGTAATCAGGTGGCTCCATGAGTATTGCTTTTATGTAGGAGGAAAATGAAGTAGTGTGATACAGAAGAGATAATTTATGGAAACTTAGGGTGACAATGCCACAGCTTTATCCTTTGTCGTCTTAAGCAGAAGTGGTATTGCATGTGACACAGAAAAGTAGAATGTTTACTTGAATGTTCTGTGGGAAGGATGCTCACTGAGAATAAAGAGCATACAATACAGCTGGACAGTGATGTGTGCTAGTACCAGTGAGCTTCTCTTTCTGTTTTTACTTGAAGAAACTCTCTTTTTGAGAGATAGCTTATGCAAACTAAGTGTCACTGGAACAAACACCCTTGAAAGTTCCAGAGTATTTGTTTAATGTCTGCTAGCCATACTCAAAGGCACATTATACATCATTGCCTGCCAGACTCCTTGCGTATTGCATTACATGTCAGCTCTGACTTTGATAGTTAAGGTTGGAGTAGTACTTAGTACATTTTCTCAGGGTGTTCACCTTGCATAGCAGGAGAGCCCGTTAATGAGCACAAAGCAGCTGCTTGGACACCTACAGAGTGGCTGGGGTAGCTCTGGCAACGTGTAGAAGGGCACTGCAGCAGCACGGGGCCGGCTTTCCAGCCCTTTGCAGTAGGATGTGCTTGTTTTCATCCAGACTGCTGGTTATTTCCCCACACTTCATGTTTTTGGAGAAACACCGGTGTAGGATGGTTGTGCTGTGATCCCAGTATGGCAAATCATTACAGATTGTTATGGATCATCTCTAAATGTATGTTAAAGGCATAATTAGACTTTTTATATTACAACACAGCAAGTATAGATCTGTTGAGTCCTAATACTGTGTAGCATGTAAGGACACACTGGTGACACACAGAATAGTACAAGTGGCACTGTATACACTGAAGTGGGTGTAATTGGATATGTGGTCACCAGATAATCCAGGTGCTCAGAAATTCTAAACTGTTTATGGAAGAAGGTTTTCTTAAATCAGTTTGTCTAGCAATTCCTGCTATTATTTTTGCAGTAAAATCTGCTCAGCACTTACCTGATTGAGGTATAAATGCTCTGCAAAAATGGTTCCACTTGGATATTAAGGGAAAAGCTTTAACAATGCATTGATCCAAGCCAGATGACAATGTTTGTAATGAAGTCATGAAGATGCTTTGTTGCCTCATTTAGTGTCAGTAGAAGTGATTATAATCTGACATGTTTGAGGTAAACTTTTTGTACCATCTTTTCTTAAAACTTACTTTCATAAGTTGTTGATATTTTGGAGTGAACACAAACTAGTTCCTCTTTTACTTCTTGAGTAATAATATTGTGGTATATTTATACTTATTTATTTAACATAACATTAATAAAAATTAGGTCCACAAGCTGGCTTTTTCATTTTGTTGTGTCTTGGGTGTAAATCAAGAAACCAGCACTGTATCTATTGATCCTTCTGTCTTGAAATTCCATGTTCAGAAACACAAGCTGATTTGTGTGCTTCATTAACATTTGTTTCTTCTTCTCCATGATAATGTGCTGTTTGTGTCTTGCTCAAAAATAGACAGAGATTAATGCAATGCTGACAGCAAAATCACCAAGTAAGAAAAGTGCTGCACTAAATAAACTTTATAGGTCATGTTCCTCCAGTTTCACAGTCTGAGATGACTATTTGTGTAATAAGGCATGACGAGGATTGTGGTTATCATAAAATAATCAAACCCTGGGGTATTTTAAAGGTATGAAGCATAACTGCCAGCATTTGACTTCCCAGAAATAATAATATTTGGTACAATCCAGCATCACCCAATTTCAGAGATTCCTATTTCAGCCTAATTAGTCAGTACATATATGCTTACATATACAGTTTGTGCCACATAGCTTCTAAAGATTTAGGATTAAATGGTAACGTAGCAAATATGCAGTTAGTTAAATATTCATCTTTAGTAAGTAATGCGCTTCAGTAAGTTGCCTTATGTAATAATGCATAATAAGGAATATTAAACTGTAAGGATGGCTTTACTCTTATTTAACACTTATTCTTTTGTGATCAGAGCAGCTCTTAGCAAGAAATAACAGAATTCCATCTTAAATTGACAGTGGAGGAGTATGTTGAATTGCTGGGGAGACTGACACATTATTCCTGGGGCAAAGACTGTGTTAAGCCACTGATGTGAAGAATACTTTAAAGGACCTTTTTATTTTCTGTCTGCACTCTGAGTTAAATGGTTAAAAACAGGACTTCCAACTTTGAGACAGCTATCACTTTGCTGGCTTTTCAAAGCTGGGGTTATGGTGTAAATTTGCAACCATGACACTCAGGGATTCTGGCCCCAATTTTTCTTCCACGGAAGCTTTATTCTCTTGTAGTTACAGTAGCTTCTGCAAAGTTAGTTATGTCATGGAGCTGCAGTAAATGAGATGGGTAACTCTAAACAAACCTCCTTCAAGGCTTTTATTGTACCAAGGGGACACTAAGAGTTATGATGAGGGGGAAAAAACACCAACTCTGTCTCTTCTGAATGTGTATTTTCTCACCCAATATTCAATCTTGCCTGTTCAAGTGTTAATGAGTTTCTGTTCTCTTTATACCTGTCTTGTTCTTCAATGGAACCTCTCAGCTCAATATGCAGAATCATTGCTTCTGTACTATTAACACTCAGATGAAGACGGTGACATTGCAACAGCAAATTAATATCCTCTTTCTTTGCCATCAGATGGATTGTTGATGTAGAATGTGAAGCAGTGAAGTGAAATACCCAGGGTGATGTGTAAACGGGTCAACACGTTTTTCAGACACCTTTGCCAGGAATCATAAAGTGTGTGGAGCATCTATTTAAATTTTTATATTTGGCTGCATCTCATTCAATTACTCTATCAAATTCCTCATTAAAGTTCTTCAGTATTTAGAACTACATAATTAAAATACCATTACACTTGGTGGATGGGAAAAAAATCCTTTAAAGTGCTCTGTATCATTAAAAAAAAAATCCCATCAAGGAGTGATATTGCATTAGTATTCATTACTATTAAAACATGTTGGAAGTGGAAAGAATAAAATGATTCATTTTATAATGCCAACTCCAGGAACGAGCCATGCCTTGACTTTATATTGGTTCCCTTAGTTTCTGGTTTCTATGTGATTGCTGTGCACATACAGAAGATTTGACTGAGGAGAGACAATTCAGCAAGGCTACAATTGTTCAGTTATCTCTCCATACATTCCTAAATCACCAATTTCTGTACTGATTCTCATACTCTGTTTTTCATGAAGTGGTCATCACTTACAAGAATGATAATGAGTGATAGTTTCATGAATAGTACCTTTTCTTTCCCCTTGGTGATTGCAGATTATGGTATGTAAGAAACAAAAAGAAAAATCCAAACAAACCCCAAAACCAGACTGAAATACATCAGCCTCTCAATGTAACAGGGAAACTCCCTGAACTAGACATAGTCTTTAACTGGGGATTTAAATAAGGCAACTTAAGTTTTTTTAATAGCACCATAGACTTTCCTGCTGTGCTATTGGTATGATGGATAACTAATCTTCTGGTTTGTCTTTTGCATTTTAATACAAGGGGCAAGAACACAAAGCCCATGGCACTCATGGGAATGAGCTTTTGACAGCCTTTGAGAGGTGTATATCCCCAACTGCCTCAGCTGCAAGTGGTTTTTGGCACAAATCCTCAGCAAAAGCAATATGCCTTATTGATGTATAAAACAGGACACAGCACATTTGAAAAATACTGATTTTCATAGAGAATAACCTCTAGCAAAATTCAATTTGCTCTTCCCTTTGGTTTTTACTGCCTTTTAAAAATAATTGTATCCTTAGGATTTTCAGTAATTGGTTCTATGGCACTTACAGTTAATTATATATTTTTGATGAATGTATTCTATTCTAGAATAATTTGCTTAGAATATCTGATTGTGATTTAATTGTTATTGTTCTTCCTAGCAATCTGAGGAACTGACTTCCAGGTAGTGATGTTAATAGGCTTTGGCGACAAGCATTATGGTCCAAAATATATCACTGTATTGTAGTTAGTAAGATTTATGTTGTCAAACCATGTCAAATATTACCTCTCAATTAAAATGAAAAATTATATTGGATAAATATGGTGCTCATGAAAACCAGTAGCAAGAGCCAAGCTCAGAGCTAAAGCTCTTAAAAGACCTGGAAATGAAAATGTGCCAAGAAATACCAGATACTTGGGTTCTGTCTGTAATATCTGGGAACAAATCACAGTTGCATTGTATTGAGTCTGCATGGCAAGGTTCTGGTAGCAGGGGGACTGTAGGGGTGGCTTCTGTGAGAAGATGCCAGAAGCTTCTCCCATGCCCAATAGAGCTAGTACCAGTCAGCTCCAGGACTGACCTGCTGCTGGGCAAGGCTGAGCCCATCACCAGTGGTGGTAGCACCTCTGGGATAAGATATTTAAGAAAGGGGAAAAATGCTGTGCAACAACAGCCAGGAGAGAGGAATGACAATATGTGAGTGGAACAATGCTGCAGACACCAAGGTCAGTGAAAAAGGAGGGGAAGGAGGTGCTCCAAGCACTGCAGCAGCAATTCCCCTGCAGTCTGTGGTGAAAACTGTAGTGAGGCAGGCTATTCCCCTGTAGCCCATGGAGGTCCAAGGTAGAGCAGGTGGCTGTGTCCTGAAGGAAGCTGAGAACCTTTGCTGGAGTAGTCTGTTCATGAAGGGCTGTGCCCTATGGAAAGGACCCATACTGGAGAAGTTTGTGAAGGATTGTCTCCTGTTAGTGGGACCTCATGCTGGAATAGGGGAATTGTGTGAGGATGAAAAGAGCAGCAGAGACAATGTGTGATGAACTGACCACAACCCCTGCTCCCTTGTACTACTTGTGGGGGAGGATATAGAGAAATTGGAAGTGAAGCTGAGCTTGGGAAGAAGGGAAGGGTGAGGGGGAAGACTTGTTCTTATTTCTTCTTACCCTACTCTCTTAATTGGCAGGAAATTACATTAGCTTCCCTAAGTCTGGTTTGCCCATGATGGTAATTGGTGAGTGATGGAAAAAAAAGTACTGTCAAAAAGAAAACATTATAAAAACAAAACTACCCACATTTTAAAATTGCAGTTTCTACCTGCCAAGTAGAAAAGTGATACTGATAATTGCCTTGGTGAAGATAAGGCAGCAAAAAAAACCCAAACCAAAACACTAACAAAAAAAACCCAAGCAAAAAACCCACAGAAAGGAAAGGGGATTAAATAACTGTCTCTAATTTACCACTTAAAGTACATGGGAATGTGGTACCTAAGTACTGCTGCCTGTTTTTTTTGTGTGCATTGTTAGGCTTAGACTGTCCTTGAGTTCTTAAACACGAAGAAGTAAAACATGACAAGAGGGCTCAGGTAATTGAGAAAGTAATTCAAATAGCACTACTGTCTGAAGAGAACCCAGTTTCATTTTAATGAGATTTCCAGAAGTTTGAGCTGTTCCCTTGTTTACACATCCTTGCCTCTTTACTTGAAGAGTTCAGCCAACAGTAGTGGAAACACTGCTGGAAATCCTGTCTTCATATTTTACTTGCTGAGATTTTTTTCTGATAAAACTTTTTTCCAGGAGATTTCCTGTCCAATTTTTCAGGCAGTGGCAACTTGGATACTATTAAAAGACACTGTGTATGCTAACTGATCTTTTTCTGGTTAACTTTTGAAAACTCTGTGAGGTGCTGATTGCAGCTTTCACAAGTTTCAGGTTTCAGAAGCACTTGCCTTCACAGGTGATAAATCTATCTCCTTCCATTGTCAAATTGTCCTGGTGTTATGTGTGGTACTTTGCTAATGATTGTTGCATATTCGTTTGTGCTCAGCTAATTTCCTCCTCTGTACAGGATTAGCTCTTTAGCAAAATCTTTTCAGAAATTTGACTGGCTTCCCTGAGTGACACCAAAATGCCTCACGCTCAGCTAAAATGCCCGTTTCTAGGCAGAGAATTTATTTTGGAAAAAAACTTTGTATTTAAGAATAATGGGAATTCTTACTAGTTCTTTCTAAATATGAAAACTTACTTCTGAATGACCTATAGTGTAATGCACACTTCAGATAGTTTGGTATTTTTAATATGATTTTAGTACTCCTGGACATGGTAATTTGATATTTTAAGTTAATTAATGTGACTGCTATGTGGTTAAATAATAGACAAGGTCCAAATAATTAAAAAAAAACAGTCAAAGAAGGTAATTGAAACTGCTGAGGGTTACATTTGCCTTTACATCAACTTTTCTTTAAGACCCTCTTTCATATAAATCTACTTAACTGGAACAATCTAGATCATCATCAATATCTAACTAAACACATTGTGATTTTTTTAATGATGCTGAGATATCACAGTTCCAGTTGCAGTTAATGGAAGCTGTGGTAGCTCAGCACTCTTGCAAAGTGTTTTTTAAGGAAAAGGCAGGATCTGGCAATGTTACAGTCCAAAAGCCTTTGAGAATAGAGCTGGCCAATACTGTTTTTTTCAGTCAGAAAGATCTTTCCAAAGCTGTAAATTTTAATTAATGATTTATTGAAAAACCTGATGAAACCTAGTATTTCTCAGCCACCTGCCCTGGGACTGCAGAGAATAACCATTAATAGTGACCTCAGTATGAAAGGTTTACAATATCTGGCTTCTCCTAATAACAAATTAGCTTATCTTACATATTTGATAAACCACAAGAACATACAAAAACTGCATTGTTATATATACGCACACACTTTTGTATAACTGTATAAATATATAGACAGATATGTAAGCATATGCATTTATAAACATATATGCTTATATATGTGTACACTAAATGTATGTGTTTCATATATACACGCATACTTAGAATTTGTGAATAATCAAGAAAACCTTCCTATGCTGGCAAGGCTTTCACTGTTGTTTTTAAATAATGATTGCATTCCTTGGTATCCTGCATAAATATTCCAGCTATCTTCATGAAGAAAATATTAACTTGGTATGTACAACCAGCAACCTTAAATGTATCCATCAGTGCAAGACAGCAGCCTTATTTTGTCAGTTTTTTCTTCATCTTGTTTTAGGATTGAATAGGTTTTATAGATAGAGTCCTTTAAGAATTTTATTAGGTTTTCAGATCAATTAATGGTTTCAGCCTGTGGTGTCCAGAAATCTGAAGGTCTTGGACTTCCTATGTTTTAAATCTGCTAATACATCTTATTTTAAATCGGTGTCTGTGTGTAAAGTGTTGGAAGCACTTTCATTCTTATCACTTGTCTGTAAGCTCCTCACAGATAGCTGTTGAGTGGTGTGAGAGGGAGGTGATGAGCTGAGCATGTTATATTTCACTAGCCCAAGAAGTGCAGCCAGGCTGTCCCCATGTGCTGCACTGCCCTATTGCTCCCCAGAGGGTAACGGCGGCTGCTGTAACTTGCAGAGCCTTTGGGCTCTTTTAATGACTCCAGAGAAACATAACAAAGAGTAATATTACACTTGGTATTTCCATGGTTGTTTTTAAGCACTCAAAGCCAAACACACAATTCATATTTGCAAATATTTTGGATGTTGGCCAGTCTTCCTATTAGAAAGTGTAATGTTTGCCTATCAACAGAGAAAAGTTACAGAAAGTCCTCTTAAGCAGAGTGCTTCCTCTAGGAGGAATGCGGGTGACAGCTGGGGTTTCAGGGTGGCTTTATAGGTAAATTTTGTGCATCTCCAGCTAATTGTATTGATCTTTCAAATTTTCCATAGCTATGTTTACATGTTTTTCTTCTGTTCTTTCTCACCAATGCTTCTTTAAAAAATAAACTTTTATTTAAAAAGAAATTTTCTTTTCCTGCAATGAGTTGTTTCTACAACTGAGGACCAGAGGAGCAGTACACTGCACAAAAACTGGAGTTTAGCACAACAGTTCTATTTAAACTTCTAGCACTGAGCTTGCAAAGATGTCCTGAACTGACTGGGTGCTGCTGGGTCATCTGGCCAGTGCTCAAGCAAGTTTAACGTGCATGAAGGTGGTCCTGTTGTCCTTGGTAACTCATGAAGTCACGATTCAGCTTCACCCTGAAAACTCCCTTGGTCTCTTCCTTGCCAGGGAGCAGCAAACATGGGGGCTGCCCAGCAGGGATGAGCTGGAGTGAGGCCCTGTGGGGAAGTGGCAGAACCAGGTGCTGCCTACAAGGTCTAGCAACAGCCCCAGACATGGCAAGGGATGAGGATGCTGGGCTGAGACAAAATGGGCCCCTGAGCAGGTGGGGGATGTCAGGTGAGGTTGGTGAGGATCACTATGACCTATTAGTGATCTTCAGGGCTGTGATGTTTCATTTGCCAGAGATTTGTTAGGATTTTCAAATGCTTGACTTTTAGGAAACCCAGTATTAAGAGCAGCTTAAAATCTGTATTTTAAAGGTCAAAAGAGTCAGCTTTTTTCTGATTAAAAACAAAACAACAAAAAAACCCCACTATGTTCAGCCTATGTGCACAGTGAATTTCAGTCCTGCATTGTTAAAAACACGCATTATTGCAGAATGTCCTGTTCTTTATTTATAATCTGGCAGATGTCATAGCCTTTGGGATTTGTGGAAATCTTCAGCTGTGGAATATGCAGTATTAGCCTCTGTAGGATTTATGGCCACATTTGTTCTCAAAGAGGAAAACATGTTTCACACCAGAAAATTTAAAACCCATATATTAAGCCTTTATGAATTTCCAAAAGGAGGCTTATCTGAGCTAGGACTTACTTTCGGCCTCTTTGAATCATAAAAATGTACAAATGCAAAATACGGATGGGATGAGGGGACAGGCACATCTGTGTGTGCACAGATTTCGGTATCCAACACACCCTCAGGGTCAGATTCCTCCTCCATGTCGAGAAGCTCCCCTGTAGCTGCCACTGTCATGGTACTTAATAGTTCAAATTAATGGTTAGCCCTAGGCACATTATCTTCTTCTGGATATGGCAGGTTCCTAAGGCTTTCTACACTGCTGAACAATCCTGTTGGTTTCTGGATCAATGTTTGACCTTGGATGTCAGTTTTCCCACAGTTTAAAATGAGGTTATCAGAGCAGGTGGTATGATTCTGGATCTTATATAGTGTACATTTTATAGAGAAAATAAGTTGGTTTTTATGGTGTGTCAGTAACCTTTACAATGACGGCACTCTTTACACATGGATTTTTTTGTTTGGAAACAGATTTTTGCTAGACTTTGGGTGATGCAGCAATATGGGCTCTGTACAGTTAGCGTGAAACTTTGTTTTCCATAATTAGCTCAGTGATAACTGAGCAGATAAAAACTGAAAAGACAAAATGTTTTAATGTATTTTCACATGGGACAGTGTTCATATTGGTCTGGTTATTAAAAAGTTGGTTCTATCAGTATCTAAAATCAGGGAGCAAAGCATTTGTTATTGTTTATGAAGCCTCAGCAGCACTAAGTGCTTTATGTGGAACTCCACTTATTCCTGCAGAGAGTCTCCGCTCTGCTCCCTCATAGCTGCTGCTTCCTTGTAGTTTGTCTGTAATAGAACTAGAGGAAAAAACTTGTTCATCTCTAAATTTTACAACCAAAGTATATAATTGGTTGCATGGCTGTGCTTTGGGAAGAATGCATTAGGGATTTCCAGCAGTCATGTCCCTTGCAATTCAATTTTCTCATATTTACTGTACACCTCATAGACTGGCTGTTCATTTGTGGTAGTCTGCCATGTTGTGTGCTTCAGAGCTACTCTGTATCACCTCTCCACATGCTGAGTGTTAGAAATCTCTTTGGGATGTCTCCAAATTTCCTGTAGTCTGGTCAGATGGGTTTGCAAAAAACATCAATTTCCATGCCTTCAGTGTTACAGTGCAAACTAACCTTCACTGAATATTTTGTGTTCTCCTCCAAATAACACCTTTGCATCACTCTTTTTACTGGATCCATAGTATTAATTTTACTTTTTTTTTTTTAACTTATCCTGCTTACGTCCTGTTTTTGGGGGGTGTTTTTGGTGTTTGGTTTTTTTTTAGAAACAGTGCTAAGATCACATTCAGCCTTTTTCTGCTTAAACATTCATAGGACATAAAATTATTTGTAGAACAGTAAGGTTACTGTAATGTGGCTGGTGAACAACCCAAAAAAGGTAAGGACTTCCAGAAATCAGTACCAAGAATACAGGTAGAAAAACAATTACTCTCATTATAAGATGCACTTAAAATTCCACTTTTAATATATTTTCCTACCCTGGATCATTTTTTGCTTACCCTTTACCTGGAAAATATGGAACTTTGTGGCTACTTTTTCTCATTTCAATAATATTACTTTAAAAAAAATATAATCTTCTTGCATGTCCTCTAAGAACTGTGGCAGAGACCCTGGTAACATTTATTGAAGTTTTCAGGGTAATTGAACTTTGATGGAGCACAGACATAGAAATAAGCTGGACAACTGCCAGGAGTCATTTCTTAAGTGCAAAGAGGTCCTTGCAATTTGGGGAAGTAATACACACAGGACACACGTAGTATAGCAAAAGCTGACAAGATAAATCCTGGCTATAGGTCAACAGCACTATCTACACAGGGGGTTAAAATGGGTTTTTTTGTAAAAAGAAGTTCTAAATTATTTTGAAATAAAGAATGAAACAATGACTGGGATTTTTATTGCTTCAGAATGAGCTTATGGTAGAGTCCTCTAGCTATAACGTAGTGCTGTTCTGTTCTTGGTTTCCTACTTGAATGAGGCCTCTCTTACCTGATTTATTTATTTTAATACTTCCCCCACCTTGTATCCAAGGAGGACTGATCTTCTGTTAAGGTACAAGCCTGGAATTGAAGGGAAAAAAGTGTTACTGCCATTTAACTACCACTCAGGTATATAACGTTGAGGTTGGTAACCCATGTAATTCCACTGAAATCCACTAGTCACATTTTTCATAGTTGGCCATAAATTATTGCTGCATTATTGCAGAAATGTGGTATGAATGCATAAACTAGCACTGTGCCAACAGTGTGAATACTGTGTAATATCTGCAGCATCTGTGTTTGCACCAGCTAATGACCAACAGAAATCATTGCACTTACTCCTTACAGTTAGGAAGAGAGAGGCCTTTGACCACAGTGACCACAGCCTGAGCCTGTCCCTGTTGGGCAAGCAGTACCTGGCTTTGCAGGATGTGCAAGGACTTGAAGGCATTAAGGTTCTCCTGCTATGCACTCTGTAAAAAGTTTAGAGGTAGTTCTTGATGGCACAGACAGCCTGGAGATAAGGCTAAAGAGAACTCCCATCCTTGTATGTGTCACATCTTGTGGTGTTTGTAGGATCAAGGCCTAGCACAAATGCTGCAGTGGTTTTCATTCATAGGGCATCACCTACTAGCAATTTGTAGCTGTATTAAGGCCCCTTTGAGCCACTTAGGTGGTATCAAGAGGCTGAATCTCAGAATGAGCACAACTCTTAATAATATTGATTATTCTCACCAGGCACATTCTTCTCCACCCCTCCTGGCACATGCACACAAATCTAGGTCTTATGATTCTTGGTTTGTAATAGCTTTCCTGTTTTGCTAATGCATTGTGCCATCTAAATCTGGGTCAGGGGAAGCTGGCAGGAACGTACTATGTGCTCTAACCTGAATTAGTAGAGCTGTTCATCACAGAGTCACTTAGTAAATCCTTTTTCCTTTTGCTTTGTGTCTCTTTGGCCCTCTGGAGAAAGAGGGCATGTATGGTAAAAAACACTGCAATTCTGATAATTATCAGTGTAAGTAAAGATCTCCTAAGTTTCATTCTGACCAGAATTCCAAGAACAGCTATTGCTCTTGATTAACAGTGATCTCCAACTCTGGTGTACAAACAGATGTTTATCCTACAGCCCTGTATTTGCCTGTGTGTGCTTCCAACTGAGCCTGTCACAGTTCTTCCCAGGTTTTTTTGTTTCTTTATTTGTTTTGTGGTTTTTTTGCACTCATGTAGGAGGAGCTCTTTGTAAACATCTGCAAGCATCCTACTTCAGAGCCCCCCTTGAGATCTCCAGTGCTAGAAAGGCTGCAAAAACAAGGAGGCAGTAGGTGATTTAGTCTCAGTATTGCCTCCCCTGCTGAGAGATGTGTTTTCAGAGGTTTTGGTGCTCCCTTAGTTTTTTCTGTCTGCATGTGTTGTCTATTGTCTGACCTCTCTTGAGGAAAGAAGCTGTCTTCTCTTTTTTTTTTTTCCTTGCAGTTACTGGTTTATTCGACAGCAGGGACAGCCAACTTCCAGTCTCATGGCTGTTGCTCTACACATTATTCAAGTACAAATAACTAAGTTTGTACAGTATATATTCAAGACAGAAGGATGCAGCTCTTGTAAAGCATTCCCAGACTCTCTTAGACAAACTCAGAGACATTTTGTGCACAGCTGTTGTCAGATGTAAAAGGAAAGAGGCACTTAAATGAAAAAATCTAATGAAATTCTATTAGTCAAAGAGCCTATTTTTTTTCCTCCCAATTTTGTTATATTGATACAATTTTGAAAGTATAATAGGAATGTTTTAGTCAGGTCTGAGGTACATATAGTTCATCAAAGTGAATCCAAATGGAATATAGTTCGTAATGTGTTTGCTGTGTAAAAACACAGAGGTTTTGTCTTGTGTGTGTGTGTTGATATGGAAAAAAAGGAGATTTTGTATCTCAGTAATTGCCACACATCTAGCAAGAAGGAACAAAAAATTGTAGGTCTGCTTGCTAAGCACCCCTGGCTTCCACACTAATTTTTGTTAATGGTAGATATGCTTTTGTTTCATCTATTAAGCACACCATTTCAGGCTGCAGACAAAAGGTTTACATTGGGACTACCTCTCAGCTTAAAGCTGTGCAGCATTTTTCTAGGCAACTTGCAAAAAAATCAAGCAGATTTCAAAAGTCTGTGTTTGCCTTCTGTAAATTCTCTCCCTACACGTGAATTTCACATATGCCAGAGTGTCAGTGAGAAAAGCCCCTGCTATGGTATGACAGAGAAGTGTCACAGCAATAGTGTAGTCTGTTTGTTGTGCACCAGGCCTGTAATGTGGCATGCTAGCTTGAGGACACAGATCAGTTTATTTTGCATCAGTTCATAAACCTTCATTTAGCATTAATGGACAGTATTTTACAGTATAACAATGTCGTGGCTATTTGAGGAAATTGAGACAGAATTTGCATACTAACAATAAAGAAGGGATAAACACTATTTCACTGACAGCAAAATTAGGAACAGAAATAGCAAGTGTAAATTAAATTATTAGAATCATTACTTCCAACCCATTTAGGATTGCTTTTCATTGGCAGGCACTGCTATCCTGCTTTTATACAGCAGGGAGAAGCTACTTCTCCTGTGTAGCTTATGTTTCCTTCCACCTCCTGACAGATGCCTTCTGGGCATTTTATAAAACTTGGTTGGGGTTCTGAGGTATGAGCTATTGCTTGCTACATGGGAAAATCACAAAATATACAGTGGTAGCCAGAGGCAGAGGAGAGGATGAAAGGTGTCTGAAAGAAGGCCTGATGCTGTCATTCCTGATACAGAACTGGTGGTGTGGCCCCATGTCGCCTGTTGGGCTAGCAGATCTGCCTAGAGTTTTTCTCTTTTTTGGTTTTATTTTAATGATGAGAAAAAAATACTCTCTTAATTTGGGGGAGCGATTAATCAGGTTGTATAGTTTTACATTATGACTGACTATATGCTTGCTTTATCTTCCATTCTATGCAGCTATAGGGTTTGGGGTTTTTTTCCATCAAAGTATCTATGTTTACTGTTTCAGTATTTTCTGCCAGTGTCTTCATTTGCTGGAGGGTTATAGTAACCAAACATAAAACCCCACCAAAACAGACTAAGTAAATTCAGCATTCTGTTTGAATGAAAGTTTACAGACTTTTTAAAATGGGTATGTTCTGTCTTCTGTTTCTCTGGGGGTGGTGACTCTGTTGAAAGTGTGTGTATATATATGTGTATATGTACATTAAAAATTAATCAAACATTTTGGTATAGATCACAAATGTTCTGACTGCAACAAGAAACAGGGTTGCACAGGTCCTCTGGAAAGAGGTGAGAGTCTAGGTAGTTATTCCAGTGCTGTCCTGCCACCCTGACCTCAGAATAACAAATAGGCTCATTAATGGTGTCATTAGTTAAGAAAGGCCTGAGAACTAGAGCAGACTAGAGTGCAACGGCTTGGATGAAAAAATGAAGCGGGGTGGGGGGAGAAGTCTTGTACCTAGAGGTCCTGCTATTGTTAAGATGTACAGACTGAGCCCATTACTGTAGGAAACCCTTCCTCATAGGTGTCAGCTTTGGGGCTCTGCATGTGTTGTGCTCAAAAAGCAATTGCCCGTGTCTGCACAGAGGCCAGAAAGGCCATTAAAAAGGATTCATTCTTACCCATGTCGTGAAGTGAGCTTTTTCCGTTATGATATAGAAGTGTGTGATAAACTAATTCTTTTTGCTCACAAAGGAGTTCAGTATGGGGTCTTTGCTCTTTTCCCTAAAAGGCTGGGCATTGTGCAACAAAAGGGTTTAGCTGTAACTACATTTAATCTGCTTCTATATTTAAGGTATGTGATTTCTCTTGATTGTGAATCATTGGCAGTTGCCAATCCAATCTGCACAGTGTTCATATTGGCAGTGCTGACTTAAATACCTCTAATGGATGACAGTAGCCTCTGGTGACAGGTACCAGGCCCTGCTGAGGCCCTGTTCTCGAGAATTTTCTGTGAATATTCATGGTGAACAAAAGGAGTTGAAGCATCTTGCTAGTCAAACAGATTGGCTATGTAGCTGTTATTTCCCCAATATTAGTAGCTCATGCGCTCTCTTAATTGACTTAGTCTCTATCTATTGGGCCATGTATAATCTTAATTCTCTTTAAAAACAATAAAAAAGCTGTACTTTTTTTTTATTAAACTACTTAAGTTATGCTGAATTTCTGCAAGAGTACTTGAGGGGCCTGCTACTGTCAGCCTCGCGCCTGTTGAACCATCTCGTATGATTGTTCTCTACAGATAATAATTCTTTACTCATGAGAATTTGTTTTCATTTTGTTTTGAAATGAAAACAAGGAGCAGAGGACCCGATTTGGATTATATTGATTAAAATTTATTTTTCTTCAATAAAGTCAAACAGAATTTTCTCACAATATTAATTCTAAGATGATAGTGAGGGCCTCATGTAGGAGGGCCACAAGAGAAAACACAGTATGAGAAGATACAATGTTAAATCCAATGTGCTTAAACTGCTCCATTCCACTAATTCCTAAATATATGGAGACAGTATCTTCTGACTACCTGAGTTACTATATTTCTTCAGAATAAAGACCTGGCTAAATTTCTAAATATGATTTTGCATTTTTTTACTTGTGGGGAAGCTGCAAGCACCTCTCATTTAGAGTGAGGAGCAAAATTTAGACCAAAAAAATCTGAAATTTGCCAAGTTTCTCTGAAAAGTTTTGCATTACTTGGATTTTATATCTATATTGCTATGTTAGCAACTAAGGTGAAAAACAAGATATAAGGAAGGAAAATTTAAATTGACCAGCAGTGTAAGAATAAAAGACTTGGGACGCAAGGGATATTAAATTAAGTCTTAAGTACAATTTAATTTCACTTTCTTCTATTAATGTTTTATGACTGACTTTGACATTACTGATAGTAGAGAAGGTAGATGGTTATTTCTGAGGGACCTCTATAATACCTGAATTATAAATTCTTATCTTTGCAGAGATCACTGAGTCAGGACATTCTCAGAAGGGCACCCTGATATTACAGGGGGAGGAACCTGAAATAACCACTCAGAATAAAAATAAGCTATGTCGTCTTGAACTCAAAATTAAAATATGGGTGATTAAAAATCACTTTACACAGCACAAGTCCACATGAGTAAAACAACAGGTGGTCTTCCTGTCTGTCCTTTTACAAGACTTAATTTTTTTTAAATTTATTTTTATTTTAATTCCCCCCCCCGCCTTGCACCTTTCTAAGTCATTGAAATGGAATATTTCCATTCTGGAAGAGAGCCTTCATTTAATGTCTGCCAGCCAGGACCTGAGGAGTTTTCAGGGCTTTATCAAAATTTCATCCTCTGGCTTTACCCAGACTTTTTAGCACAATTCTGCACAAATTTGAACTGTACTATCACACCAGTCAGCTGAGTTGTTGTTATCAGCTCTTCTTCGTTGCCTGAGTTTGCTCTGCAAATGGAGTCTGTGATGCATTGTACTTAAGTCTTGAAACAGTTCCACTACAATTTTTCAGGATGCAATTTTGGCATGGGACACCAAGAATGAACTTTCCTTTAAGCTGAACATTTAAGTTTTTCTGACTAAGTCCCTGGCTTCTAACCCAGAGTTTTCAGCCTGTTGCCCATGAAGGAAAAATGCCTTTGAAAAAACAATCGCATAGGAAATGGTGTGTTACAGACAGAAATACACCCTCTGCCTTTTAAAAAAGAAGAAAAAAATAATAATATTTCAGAGCTACTCCTAGAGTCTTAGATCCAAAATTTCAAAAATACTATTTTTGAAGCTCTTATTAAAAATGAAATAAAAGAGTTAATTAAAATAAAACAAAAAATGAGCCTGACGCTTCAGCAAAGCACTATAGAGCCACTGGTGGTACAATTGCTGGAAAAGTAATAATGCCTCATGATGAGATACTCGTTTTCTCCAGCTGTGATGTTTTCACTACACTGCTAGGAGTAGACACTTTGTTTCCTCTGGGGTGATATGACTTGATTTAAAACGGAAGTCATAAACTATAACGTGATACTGAGAAATGTTATTAAAGGAATTAGCAAAAATAAGTTGCTGAAGGCTGTCAGGATCTATAAAATTAGAATAGAAATGGTATTTGTTGACATTTGTTTTTTTCAATGGCTGAGGAGAGGAAATCCAAACAGACTGTAAAGCTGTAGGATTCTGGTAACATGAAAGGAAGTGTGACTGCTTCCATAAAGACTTATTTTTTGAGAAAAATGCAGAAGTGATGATAAGAATGAAGTGTTTGTAGTATATGTAAATAGCCTGCAGGTAATTAAAGTAGAAATTTTAGAAAGGCTGCCTATTAATAATCTGAGAAAAGTTAGCTCTGACCATTTCGCAAGGATTCTGGTACTTTACTGCTGCTGTTACTGTCTTCAACAGAGTCTGCTGATATCTCTTGGCTGTATTTTGGCTGAGCAGATGCACAAGAGGAAAGCTGGCACGCTGTCTGCATGCTTCATAGGTTACAGATATTCTATCATCTCTTCTCATCACTGATTTACACAGAGGGCAATAAAACACTTGCAGGATTTAGGGCTTTTGTGTTTTGATTTTTCTTTTTTTTTTTTCTTAAATTTATTTTGGTGTGAGGTTTTCTATATTGCTAAGATACTTCAATATACAAATGGATATAAAATTAAATAATTTAAACTAACCAACCCAGAAAACTGTGATTCGGAAATATTTTAAAACATTATTTTTCTCCACCCCTTTTGCCTTGGGAATCAAGGGACTGATTATACCTCATTGGTCCCTGAGCAGCATTGAACAGTTTTAGATCTGCTTCAGATTTTGCCCAGCTGTTCATGGCTCAGAGTGAGTCTCCAAAGCAACATTTCTGGTGTTCTGGACACATCTGTGCCTTCATGCCCAGTGCCCCACAGAGGCAGACTCAGAATGGCAAACTGACTAGTCTCTGCAATCCCTTAATGCTATAATGTATTCTATTTCAGTAAAAATATTGCTATTATCCAAATTGTTCATTTTGGTTTTGGAGAACAAATACCTGTCTAAAAAGACTTTTTTTTAAAAAAAAGAAATAGTTGTTTAATAAGCAGTGTGCTTCCCCTGTGGGGACACACGAGGGGATTAATGTGCTGTGTTATATATCTCTGCATAAATCTCTCTGGGAAGTCAAAATTGATTCACTACAATGTGGTTATGCCCTGAAATTTCCCTGAAAAATACTGTAGTTCCCAATCTTGCTGTCCACATTCACCGTTCTAAAAGACTGAAATAAGATCATATCATCTCATTGGGACCAATTTTCTTCTGTCATATTTAAGCACTACAGAGGTTTTAACGGTTTAATAGCTATATTTCACTGCTTAACAAGAGAAACATCATAATATTTCTCATCCTGTTACAAGTGTCCCTCTCCTGGTGCTCTGTTATGAAATATAGATTAGCTTTCCTGGGAAGAAAAATAAAAGTGCTGTCTTGTCCTGGTATTTTAGAACCTTCTTATTTCTTATTTTCTCTTAAATAGTTTGCAGAACTTCTTCTCCAATTCTAATTCTAATTCTAATTCAATTCTAATTCTATCACAGCATGATAATTTCTATTTTGAATGTTTAAATGCTCAAAAAGTTATTTAAACAGTGTTTTTGATCAAAGAAGCTAGTACTCTCTTCAAAGTTTTGTACCCATCTCCCAGTGGCGTGAGTCCAAAGGTTATGGGAGTTGGGCACCCTGCTCTTCTATGGCCATGTGGAAGTTCACATCCAGAGGAGGAACTGGATCATTCTCCTAGAACAGAGTTTGAGAAAATACTAATTCTAGCAGTTGGACTGAATTATATTGGTTACAGTGAATGATAATTTCATTTTAATGATGTTCCTTCTGTAGAACAGAAAATCACAGCTAATCGTTTTGAGCACTTTTTTTGGCCCTCAGCACTTTTACACTTCAGCTCTGTCAGGTAATGAACAGGAACGTTATTTTCCAATATAGACAGAATTTAATGAACATGTATAATTATTTGCCTATTGCAAAAGCAAACTCAATATGAGAGACAAAGAGATTTTTCCCATCTCTTTTTCAATTCATGAGTAACAATCACTTTAATCTTTAGGCTGGTCATCTGCCAATTGCTAAGCAGACTTCTCTAGTGTACCTTTGAAGGCTTGCTGCTGCTGCTTTTTGAAAGAGAGAATTGTATGTCAAGAGAAGTTATTGGCCTGAAATTCAATTAGTCTCAAACTTCTCTTGATGGACCAGAATGCTGTGTTCTTATTGAAAATACCTTGTACTTCCGAGCAAGCAACATGTGAGATCAGCTTCATGTCCTCGCCCCACTTGCAGTTTTTGTTTTATAAGGACATGCCCAGCTTTTCTGGTTATTGTGCATTGAAATTATTGTCAATAAAGGTTGTCACCATGGAATGGTGACATCACCATTCTGCAATAAGACTTCTGAAAGTTATGCACCAAGGGGCACAGAGTCCTCTGTGCCAGTGACACCTGCCAATGGCAGTACGGAAAGAAATATCCCAGAGTATTTGAAACACACACATCAGGTTTTGGTAGTCAATGATTAAAGTCTAGCTATGTAAGATAGTAATACTAATGTTGTTATGAACGATATATCAACCTTTTATTTTAGATCTAACCTTTTGATTTAATCTTTTCTACATTTGTTTCTGGATTACTTTGTTTTCATTTTGAGTATGTTTTTTCTTCCTTTTTTCTAGTAAGGTAAAAAATCTTTGTGCCTATCAAAAAATCTTTGGTTTTGTTGACCTATACAGTTTTATAGCTTTAAGCTTCAGGTAGTCTGAATGAGTAGCAGACCTTTGTGCTTCAAAGGCATCAGGATTTTTAGAATGGCTCCTTCCCCTTCCCTGTCCTCTCCCTCACAAAAAACCTCCAGAACACCACTATTTTGTTTCGTTGGGAAATGATTGTGTCATAAATCCATTAGTCAGCTGTGAAAGTGCAAACTAAAGTGTTTTTAGAAGACATAATTAATGCTTAGAAAATTGTATAGTGCACAGTTCTTTGTGTCCATCCTGGAAAGTGTGAGTGACAGGTATATTTTATACTCTGTTTCAATATCTGTACTTTCCAATAGATTGTGACTGCCAGCTGTTTCCCAATAGCATTTTCAGGAACAGGAGGACTTTTACTCTACTGTCCATAAAAATATGCCTCTGCTGTTGCCACTAAACTTTATGTAAGCCATAAAATATCTTTTGGCTCCAACTTGAAACACAAGGAGAATGTTTGCACAATGAACACCAGACATTGTCAATGTTAATGTGTAATGTCTGTTGGCAGAGTTGTCTGTAAAGATTTTTTAGCCAGCCAAATGTTACTTCTATTTCACTCAGAACTCATGTTTGTCATGGGATAGGAAGAATAACAGGTTGTATTAAAACTGGCTACCAGCAGTTTAGTTTTTTCCTGTTGCTAGCCTTTTGAGTAACTCCTGGCAGCAATTACATACAAAGCATGTTATTTTCAAGCCCTCTTCAGCTGACTGTGGATAGTGGAGTGCTCTACTGAAAATTTTAAGGCAATAAATACATTTATACACATTCACATATGTGTTTGAAATAGATATCTTAATGGGTATCCTCAAAGTTATATGCTAGGTATTTAACAAAAATGCATAAAAGTATGGTCAAGTGCTGCAATTAATTTCACCAGATTCTGACTTCTTATTAATATCCACGGTGACAGTTTTTAAATCAATTTGGACTACACTTGGAATAGATATTTCCATCTTCATAAGTGATAGTGTGATAAAACCATCTTATATATATATATATGTATAGGTATCAAATTTACATATAACAAAAGAGAAGAAACCATGTAATATTTTTTCTTTTGTCTTTTATATCATAAGGTTGTAAGGCTTCAATACTTATTGTGAATAATACAGATGTATCGATGTGCACCTGTCTGTGTGCACACATTTGTGCATAATTTCCAATATATAGATGGTACAAATACTTCATCTTTTTAATACAGAATTATAAACCAAGGCTGTAGTCCATCCTCAGGTAGTGGTACTAATTCATGTGTGGGTTTTCTTTGTTTTGCTTTAACAAGAAGTTTCAAGATTTTTTTAAATGAGAATTTTCAGTCAAGACATTCAAATGAAAGGGGAGTTCATTATTTGGATGCCCAGGTATAAAGTTAGTCATTAATCTATATGACACGGTGGAGCAGACTATTGAACAGAGAAATTTTGCAACAGACTTCTCTGAATCTAAACTATATCCAAATGTTTTTCCAGGCTGGCAGAACATTTGCATAATATATGGAAGTAATAGACTGGAAGAAATTTACTGGAATTTAGTGGAATTCATAAAGAATCAGTCTTGGGAACAATTAAAAATGTATTTTCAAGAATGATCCTTGTGTAGATGTTGTGCTGATGAAGTCTGCTGCACATAGAGATAAGAGGTATTGTCAGTACAAAGCGCCACGAAGATAATCAAAAGGCTGGAGCCCCTCTGCTGTGAAGACAGGCTGAGAGACTTGGGCTATTAAGTTTGGAGAAGAGAAGGCTCCAGGGAGACCTTACAGAACCCTGCAGTGCCTGAAGGGGCTACAGGAAAGCTGGGGAGGGGCTTTTCACCAGAAAGGGCAGGGATAGGACAAGGGGTAAAGATTTTGAACTGAAATAGGGTGGATTTAGGTTAGATATCAGGAAGAAATTTTTCACCATGAGGGTAGGAAGGCTCTGAAATAGGTTGCCTAGGGAGGTTGTGGAAGCCCCCTCTCTGCAGGTGTTCAAGGCCAGGTTGGATGACACTTTGTGCAGCCTTTGGTCTAGTGTGAAGTGTTCCTGCTCACAGCAGGCAGCTTGGAACCTGATGATATCTAAGGTCACTTCCAGCCATAACCATTCCATGACTTAGTATTAGAGTATTAGAATATCACACACATTAGAATATCATACACAAAATTAATACCCCTAAGAACTCTGAGAATAAAAGTAAATAAAAGGTACTGGTATGAAAAGCAGATCTGTGCATATGAGAAGCCCCAACAGTAACTTCTGCAAGGTGACCATTCTTCCAGTGGGAAGGCTTTCGGTCTACATGTTGATAATGACTATGGTTGCCCGAGTGACAGACCCATAAAAAGGTAAATGCAATATTTCAAAGCACTGCAAATTATTTCCAATTGAGAGGGAAGTATACTAATATTGTAATTGCACAGTGTTTTTCAGCTGTCTGCTAGAACAGCATGCACAGTTTTGGTCACTCATGCTCATTATAAAAACCAAATCAAACAAACAATACACGATACTGAACTTGGAGACAAGATGGGTTGCCAGTCAGGGCTTCAGAGCCTTCCTCATAAGAAAAAATTAAGGTAGGCTCACTTAAATCAGTCATCCAAAGCTGAGATCCTTTCATAAATATGCCACGGAGGTAAACAACATTGAGCAAGAAAAATTAGTTCAAGGAAAGTTGAATATAAGCCAAAGACTATGTGGCATTAAAATTACTCTTAATATAGTGAAAGTTCAGGCAAGGTTCTGAAATTATAGTCCAGCTTTATGTGGACTATAGTAAAAAGCTAAATCTGTATGGCTAAGAGGGAAACATGCTTGTCACATGTTGTAGCAGCTGGTAAACAGACCTGGTGTGTACTTTCAAAGTTTCAAGTTGGT
Source organism: Apus apus (assembly GCF_020740795.1). Lineage (NCBI taxonomy): Eukaryota > Metazoa > Chordata > Aves > Apodiformes > Apodidae > Apus > Apus apus. The sequence continues at coordinate 10,728,908 of NC_067293.1, read as the reverse complement.
GTTCTGAGATGGCAGTTGTATGCACTGTTTTAAAGCATGGAGAAGGTTGTATCTTTGTGCTGAGCCATGTGGGGTGCATTTTTTTCCCTTCTATCCTAGTATAACTTTCTTCTTGTTGTGAAGAATTCTGATTTTTATTTTTCCTAGTGTCCTACAAATGCATATAAATTCTTTCTATCTCACTGCTTTTCCATATGCTTTTCACTGTTGCTGTATTATAGGTCTAAGGATTATGAATGAACATACTCTTCTGTCTTCACAAGACTCCCATGCTAAGTATTTGTTCATATTTCAATTGAGGGACACAAGTGGAGGATAAATTTAATAGTTTACCTGTAGTTTTCCTCAGAGAAGTCAGGAATTTAAATCAGATTTCATAGTCTTTACTTGGTGTCCTACCTCATAGACTATTTCTTTTTTAAACGGGTGAGTGTTTACTCTGGTGGGGGAATGAACGACTGATGGACAGTACAGGTGTTATAAACGAGTTAAATTTTGTACTTCTTTTCTCATAAGAGAGGATGGATGTATCAGCCAATGTCTCCCAGGTCTACCAGAGCAGAAAGCCAGACATTTTACTATGTGGTCACTCATTGCAAATGGTGGGGAGGGAGGAAAGCAGCAAAATGTATAGACGTATCACAAATATATCTTTATATTCTTTAAAGGAACTTCAGACATAGCTTTAAATGGTGCTTTTTATACTGATTTATTTAAGGTGTTAGATGTTCTTATGTCTCTTCTCATTATTAACTGGGTTTATGATTACTGGGAAGCTGTTGAGAAGCAGACTGCAGCATTGACTGACCCTTGCCTTAACCCACAGGAATGAATCAAACCCAAGAACGCAAGAAAGAAGCGTGTTCTGAACATGCTGAATAATAAAGTTGATTTGCATAACTAATCATCACTGAAAACCCATATAAGCATTCAGCTACCACACTATTCATAAGGGAAAAATTGGGACCAAAAGCTTTGACCTGTCTTGAGCTCCTCCCCTGTAGTCAAGAAATAAGCAATTTTTTTAATGCTTTGTAACTAAGAATTCTATGACTGAATTTAAAAACAATACAAAAGTATAAGCAGGTCACATGCTAGGACTCATTACTGCACTCTTATACCTGAGCAAGTAATGAGGTTTTTCACATAATCATGTATCGTTTTATTTATTTTGTGTACTTCCATGAGTATGTGCATGGGTAGCTAATACAGATAAGGCCAAAGCCAAATCCCCGGATTCAGATACTTCTGAGCTGTGGAGTGTTCAAAATCCACATCAGAGCTTTACAGCTTGAGCCCTTCTCTAATATTTATTCAGATTTATGATAAATGTAGTACTTTAGAGCTAATTCTTGTTCTTAATGTAGCCGTAGTTTAGTCGTGACTACAGTGTATAAGTATCGCACATTCATCTTTGAGCCTCTAGACACTTAAGACTCTGTGTTCCCCAGGGCTTTATTTATTTATTTACGCCTTTGCTTTTTTGATAGATGGCAGCAGATAAATGCTTCCTAACTGGGGATGTCTCATTAGTTTTTACTTATAGTGTCATCTGTCATACGACAGAAAAAAATAGGGAATTTTTGCATATTTGTATGACCTTACTGTGTTTTCACTTTTAGCTGCTTCTGTGTTTTCACAGGTGAGGTAATCTATAAATATAACCTTATCCTTAAATATTATCTTCAAAGAAAATGCATTTATGTTATAACCAGAGCCCTATAGTCCTGTTGTTACAGCTCCTCTGTTTTCGAAGAAGCAAGCTCGTTCTGTGATATAGAAGGTGGGGACTGGGAAGCTGGCTCTGCTAAGCCTTGCCTAATGCAAACTGCTTTAGTATGCACATCACATCATGCCGGCTGTACTGCAGGGAGCAGGCAGTTATCGCACAAGCGTGCATCCTCAGAGCCAGGATAAACACTCCGTTACTCTCCCTCTAAACTGCTCTTCTGGGAAGGAGAGAAAATAAATAGGGAGCAAGAGAGACATTTGAAGTAACCTTTTTAAGGAGGAGGCAGCAGCCAATAGAACCTTTCTTCCCCCCCCCCCTTATTTTTTTTAGAGAAATTCGTGTTACCTCAGCAATTAAGGAGAAGAGCCAGCATCTAGGGTTCCAGGCTGTGAGGGGGAGTAGCAACTTGTACCAGGTAGGAAGCCCTTTCAACATCCTCTTTAATTCATGCAGCTCAGTTACTACTTGCTTTGTTACTATATGGTGGCTGACTTCTGGAGACCTTGTGTCTGCCAGCCACCCTTCCGTGAGTGAAAGAGACCTTGGGGAGATTTAATTGCCAATGACCTTCAGGGTATTTCTTGGAAAGACACTGGTACTTAGTGCTGTAAAGCAATCTATACTTTCCTCTGACTGCTCAGAGGTGTGTATTTAGCATCTGCATGCAGCTGGGGGAAGTGGCAGCTGTTACCCATCTACACAACCATGTCACAAATAAGTAAAAATTAGCCATTTTATAATATCTGAAGCAGCTGCTCTGTGTTTTTAGCTACTTGGCTGTATTACTTTCAAAAACTTATTACCATAAATTCTGTGTGTGCTGGAAAGCAAGCAGATACGTTTTAGTGTATTCAAAGTTATTTTGACAGTTATCTACTCTATTTTCATAGTCGCTTATGCATATTTTACCAAGACTTTCCTAAACTTTCCTGAAGCAGCCATGTCTTACATGGCAGATTATTATTTCTGCTAACAAATTATCAGTGTGATCATTGTAGTGAGCTGGTTACAATATTTACCTTGCAATATTGCCTACTGAGAGCCTGTGGAAATGCGGGCACATCTTGCAGGGTTGGGGTTGGGGTGGGATGGAGCCCTAGGTCATGTATGCTCATTTTGTCTGCCTTAGTACTACAGATTGACAAAGGGGAAAGTGAGGAGGAGGAGAAATCTATAATTGGGCTTTGTGATCCTCTTGTGCAGTGATGTCTTCCTAGTACTTTGTATTAGTGTTATTTCACGTGAATGAACTGGTAGGTGACATCTGTTCAACCTTTTTGTATTGTCACAGTAATGTGACTTTATTAAAAGCACGAGCAGCATTTGCATGCAATGAAGAAATAAGTTCAGAGCTTAGGAATCAGTCCTGCATGGGTCACTGTGATGTCTGTGAGACCCTCAAAGTTTCATTGTTTGATCAGTTCAAGTTGCTGTCTTTGGAGCAGTAAGAGAGTCTGAGGCAAACTTCTGCAAGCTTTAGCATTCTCTTCTGTATTCTCACCAGACCAGTGAATTCTTAAAAATACATACGTATTTTTAAAGAGTAAGCAGTGGTGTGAACAAGTATACCATGCCTAAAGATTCATTTGCTTGCAAGAAAACCTGAAAATAGTGTTCAAAACAGTCAGAGCTTAAGCACCACTGCTGTAATAAAAAAATAAATACTGATAATAGTAGAGCTCTCTCAGATGACTGTATATGCACAACCTCTTCCTGTATGTAATTGCTCTATGCAGAAATAACTCCATATATATTGTTTAAAGGTATCTTGTGACTCTTATCTGTAGGAAAAAAATATTGAGGATGTCTAAATCCATTTTTTTTTTTCTGATGAGCAAAATGAAAAAACAATTATTGGAAAATGAGTATTATATCTGATAGTAATGAAACCTAAGGAGGTAAAAAAGAAATTCAATGCTTTTGAGAATTCACACTTTAAAAGTATCTATTCAATTAGCAACTAAGATAGGAAGAAAACTGGTATGGGAAAATGATGTCTTGACTCCTTTTAATTCTCTTGATATATGAAATATGCGATGAAGGAAATAATCCCTGTGCCATTCTAGTTTTTTAACAGGTATGCATTTGATGTAAAACTGAAGTGAATTAGTACCTCAGTGAGTAAAAGGGGGTAGTAACGGTAGTAAGTTCAATACTTTAATGCATTTCACTTGAAACTCATAAAATTCAGGTTTCAGAGAAGTTTCAGGTAAAGTACAGCTAGTTGGTGTTTTGGGTCTTTTTGTATTTTGTGTTGTTTTTTTTTTAATTTGTATTTTAATTTTTGTTAAACCTCCGGTCCAAATGCTCACCCTAGGAATATGTAAAATCCTCAAATATTTTCCAAAAAAAACTGGCTTAGGCTTCAATTTTTGCCTTTAACTTCAGATTTTATTCTTTATTAATTAATTGCCACACTTAGCAGAGAAACGAATCCTCAGAGAGCTGTGCATTGGGGTATATACATTTCTTAGCTTGATGTTGCTTGGAGGTTGCTACCTTTCTATGCCTCAGTTTACTCAAAATAAATACAGGTGCTGGCAGATGCCTATTTGGATTCATATTGTGAATCTGAGTTTTTCCAGATTATCCTCATCCACACTAGTGATGCTTTATGCAGATTTGCTTTTTTGTGACTCTAGTTCACCTTGTAGTTCATGAATTTGACTTGAATAATTTTTCTTGGTATGTTACTGTTGCTGACCCTATGAAAAGCCTGCTAACACTGTTTTCTTCATGGTTAAAAATTGGTTTACATTTATAAATGTAGCAGCCATCCATTTATGCCTCAGCCCTGCCCTGGAAGAGACTCCCATCACCACAGGTAGCTTAGTGGGGTCTGTGGGATGGCCCTGTCCTACTGGGGAATGAGACCCCACAGGAGCTCGAGTAGCTGCTAGCAAACCTGTGATGTCTGCATATCTGAAGGTATAGATCAGGCTTACAGTCCCAGAAATCTTATGATTTCTCAGCAGAAATGGTGCAGTTGGTTACGATGAGATTTTCTTAAATAGAAAAACAGATCATTCTGACTACCAGAGGAATTACTAGCTGACATCCCTGTTTGTCACATTGTAATGTGCAGGTATCCCTTTTGACCAAGGCTACTTACTAGTTCTCAGACCTGCTCAGTGATGCTTCTTCCAGCATCCATGTGGTGGAGAATTGGGACTCCTAGTGTCATTGGCAACAAGGTTGTCTGTGGACATATGAAAAAATATAAAAAACAAAAACACCTCTGTAAAAGTGCAAGTAATTGACATTTCTTGATTCTTTTTGACACTTTACTGCAGTTCTGTTCTTTGTCACAAAGAAATCAGCCTGACTGGGGAGTATGTTGTTAGTATAAGGAATGCAATGTAGGAAATTCTCAGTGTTGATATAATTCTGTATTATTATGAGTCCCTGGAGTGGCCACTGTCTTTTGATCTAGCTTTAGGTAATTTTAATAAGCTCCTTGTTTTTTGGAAGGAAAATGTTAAACACACAGTCCCAGTAATGTATGATGACTCTGCAAATTCCTACATGGGGATTTCCAAGCAACCTCCCAATATGGTTTTGAGGGGCCAGGGCTGCACAACTACACTGAGCAGACATGTCCACACTCAGGCAGATACTCTTCCTGCTGTGAACATGAATGAGAGTTCAAGACTAGATTTTTCTTTTTCCACTGTGAAGACATTCAGTAACATTTTTCCAGATTAATACTTAGAGAAAATCAGGGACTTATGCACTTTGCTTTCTACTTATGCAAGGAATTAGAATTAATGGTTGAACTCAGGGGATCAGAATTAATGGTAAAGCTGACTAACATTAACTAACATGACTAACATTGAACTTCACTGCCAGAGAGAAAATAGTAAGTTACTTAACAGCACACAACTTTTGAGATTTATTTAGGCAATAATGCCCAAGAAACAAATCATTACTAGCAATTAACTGCTGGTTTGTTGGTTGCTGGACCATTCATGCTTTAGCAAACTGACTGTTAACTAAAGTCAGAGGAACAGCAAATTCTGAGGTGGATATTTGCTCTGTGTTTCACGTGTTGTAACTTCTTTATCTGTCCTACACTTTTTTAGCAGCTAGGGACTCATTAAATAATTTCTTCCCTGTTAGTGCTTGTTGATGCTATGGGGAAAGACTGAAGACTGATGTTGGACCTGGATTTGTGATACTTATGTCTGTACTTTAGACAAAATGTGGGGACTTTATTTTTTTCCCAGAAACTTTATTGCTACTTTTTTTAAAGATACCTTATGCAATAACTATTATTTATATAATATTTTATTTTAAAAATTAAAACTGTAACTTTGGATAGAAACTCACCCCTAGTCTGATTTTGTCAGTCCTAGCAGCAGTGTTTCACACAAGGAAATTCTTCTGATACAGGACATTCTTAGGATAGGCAGGATTGGAAAAAAAAAAGTTTTGGCCTTCTCATTATCCACAGCTGCATTTAGAGCTCAAACTTGAAAGTAAAACTGAATTATGAGAGACCCAGAAAATTAACTGGAAACTGAACAGCTGCTATTTTAATAACTTAAATAAAGTTCCAGATTTGGTTAATGTTGTATTTCACTGTTTTACTTCTCAGTAGCCAGGAAAAAAGAGAGGAACAAAAGCTAGATAATACTATTTCTTTTAAGGTACCACAGCTAGTTTATCTCTGTGGGCTTTGCTTGCTTGATCCAGAAATAGCTCAGGGTGCAAGTGTGGATAGGTTGACTTGTCACTAATGGAACTGAGGTGGGCAGCTCTACTGAGGCTGATTAGAACCATCACAAAATCTGCCATGCTACAATGAAATTAAGAGAGATGGATTTAGGTCAGTATCTAATGAACTCCACATACAATGCTGGCAGGAAAAAAAAAAAATCCTTCAAAAGCTAAATATGTAATCTGAGTAATTTGGAATAAAAAAAAAAAAACAAACACCAGATACTTTATATGAGACTTTAGTCCAAATCTTACCTAGTACAGAAAATGATACTATTTTTCCAAATAAAGAGGAAATATCACACAAGTATCTGTACCATATGAGGCTTCAAACCCCCTGAAAACACTAAACTTGTTAGCTTTTAGTATGTGTTTTATGAAAGCATTAATCACCCTTTGTACACTTCACAAGCTCTTATTTTTATATTTATTTTAAGCAATCAGGCAATGTCAAGGTTGATGGCTTTTCCAGAGCGGGTGAAATTTGTCAGGATTAAGCTTTCTTATTGGAGAGCTGCAAGGGAGGCGGAGAGATGGGAGAGCAATTTTTATTATATTATAGTGCATTAGTTTGGTACAATAAATGTCGCTGTGAAGTACCTCTTTGGATAAACCAATTTATTGCTCCAAGTGCAGGGGATGGAGAGGAGAAGGATCATTCTGTTCAGCTCCTATGTAGTGAGCTGTACAGCAATTTGAATTCACCAGTAAAGAAGCAAAAGTAAGCAACTGAAATTCTGAGAAATAAATTATTTCTGTGGAGTGGCCATGCCCTTGGGTGTTTCTCCTGTGCTTGTTCCTTTCCTCCGTGTCAATTAGACTGCTGCAAATCTTTTGGAGAAGATAAAGAGAAGCAGTAAAGGTAAAAAAGTTGTTCTTATAGTAAACTTCTTTATTGTTAATATTTTGTTTCTTAAAATGACCGCTATTTAAATGAAATCAGATTTCTAGTATAAAATATAACTGTCGAGCTATTGAAATTAGTGTTTTGTTGAACACAAGGCATACCCCAGTGTCACAGAGCACCTGGTACCTTTATTTACATTTGCCTACAAAACACCTGCCAGATTTAACATCAAGACACTGCAGAATGTAATGAGATCTTTAAGTCTCCAGAAATGAATGACAGGCTTCTCTTTTCTCTTGCCAGGGAAAAATAAATTCTAGTGTAAGATACTAAACCAGAAAAACCAGTTTGCATAGGACAAAACAAACTTGGCTTTATTAATACTTTATCTGTAGACCTTTTAGAAACTAGAGAAAAATAGACATTGCTCAGCATATAGAGGCAAGGGTATCAGAACCTGAGTTGCAAATGAATTGTTACCTTTAAGTACTCAAATATATGAAATTAATTGTTATTTGGTATATTAATATTGAGTTATCATTTAGGATCAACATTTTTCATAAGTGAGCATAATTCAGGCAGAATGACAGAGGAAGTACATGTTGCACTGAGAAGAAACCCAAGCCATTGAGTGTGATTTTACTGCAACAGAAACCAAAGGTCAACTGTGTGGAGAGCTGAATTATTGGCTGTTCTGACCCAGTATTCACCATTGGGTGCCTCTGTAGCCATAGAGAAGAGAAGCTGCACTTGAATCTCCCTTTTAGCCAGGAAAATTGCCCAAATATTAGTTGATTTTCCTAAAAAGCTACTTTTACGGTACCTCAACACGAGAGATTCCTAACTCTGTTTGGTCCATCTTCCCCTCCTGCCCCAGACACAGCATGCCTGTGTCATGTTTCTTTGCTGGCATGGGGTGTAATGCCAGCCTCCCATCCTGGCAGCTGTAGTTTTTGTCTGGATTCCTGACATACAACTGTCTCTAGATGCTTTTAGGACACTGTTTAAAGAAATACTTGTAATTTTCCCCACAAATGGCCCTTGAAATACACATTGTGCTTAGAATTTATAGATTTAAAGAAGAGACTGCCATTTTTTCCAGGTACTGTAGAGAGATAAGTGCAAGGTGGGAGGTAAGCAATAAATAACTGGCCAAGTGAGAATGGCATCTTCTGTGCGTGCTTCCTCCTTCACTAAGGTCAGCTCTCTGCATACCTAGGAACGTACAGAGTGTGATGTAGATCAAAGGCAGTTACCATCAGCTTTCCTGCAGAGACCGATCTTGGTGGCAAATTGCTGGTTTGGGACACTGGGATGACCTAGAGTCCACTTGGGTTTGCAATATTGGCAGCTTAGGCAGTTTGTTGCCTTAAGAAATGCATATATTATGGGAAGGATGGAATCCTTTACCTGAATTCAAGCCAACACCACTGACATCTGATATTCTACTCACTCATCTTCTGCTTCTGACTAGTGGCTGCATCACCACAATATCAATTTTGTATGGTGCTGAACTTTCCCTAATCATGCAAGAGGGATTTGGGTGTCTGTGCCAATGATAATACCATAGGAGATGTTCCCATGTTGCTTTCCAAATATGCCCTTATTCTGTTCTTCCTTTAGCTGTTTATCCACAATGCTGCTCCATGTGGCAATTTGCTTCCAAGCAGCATTAGTACGTATGGAAGGCTGGCACTGGCTAGTCATGGAGCTACTGAAGGAACATGGGTTCTTGGGGGTGCTTGTTTAGGTATGAGGAGGTAAAGAACAGTGAATGGGGTTGGGCTATGCTTATGAGAGAGGAAGAGAAGCCATATTTGAATGTAGTAAACCTGGTCAAAGAATGGTTTGAGAGGTATCGGAAGTATCATCTCTGAAATTCTGAGCATATTCTCTTTTTTTGTTGTTGTTTGTACACTTCATTCCCTGAGAGTACTTAACTAAAAAATGCAAAGAAATAATCAGCAGCTACCTTCAGAATTTCACTTTATATATAATTTGTCACTTAAAAGGTCAAAGCAAAGTCAGCAGATGTCTGAAATAACAAATGCATGGAATATTTTATTTTTTGCCCAGCATTTGTGTACAGCCTCAATGTACAATGACCCATCCCTCAAAGTTTTCTTTCGTGTCTAATAGAAGTGATAAGTAGCCAACGTTTTTATTATGAACGTGGGTTTTGTAAAGATGTCTCAGTTTATATTGACATTTGATGAACTATGCTCTTAAAAATGAAAAATTAGGAAAAAAAACAGGTGTAGGTGCCAGAATGTCCTCAGGAGAAAAAGAACAAACAGTATCTTTTAGGACACGAGTAACGATGTGTGTTGCAAAATACTCTTTTTGGTGGTTACTGAGTAGAGAATACCAAGTCTCTGTCATTTACGGTTGTGTTTGATTTTTTCCTTTTTTTTGTCTAATTCATTAAGCACATGTTGGAAAACAAGTATTCTATAGAATGATTTGACAGGAACTAGCCCAAAAACACTTTTTACACAGTAAACACAGTATATGAGAACAGGAGTCAAGTGCCATCTATTGAGGAACTGAGATTCTTAAATATCCTTTTATGTTTTAGGAAAAAAGGTGCTAAGAATTGGTGTAAAGGTCTGCATGGTGTATAGCTTATGTGTTCACTGGGTGAATCTAGACTGCAGTTTAAAGAAGATCAGTGTACGTGTGTCCTCCATCGTCCCCAGATAACGTGGTTAGAATGAGTATTGAAGGGGACATCTAAGTCCATGGTAAAAGGTTGTGTCTTCTCCACATGTTTCTAGAGGAAGAAGGATGCTGAGAGGCAGAAGGAACAAGAAAAAAACAATTTTCAGAGGGTGCTGTTTTTTCCCTATGCAGCACATGCATAATACCTGCTTCCATATTCACTGTTTTTGTACTGAGTAATAGCAGAATGACTGTTTTGCTAACATTTTCCTGCAGGATAGAAACAGATTCCTGAATTTCAAAACACTGTTTTATGACTGCTTAAATAAACCCAAGGGCAAAAGTGGCAAGTCGTTTCTGTGCTTTTGATTTCCCAGTTAAGGAGTAAAAGGACCTTTCTACACTCTTCATTCTTGCTTTCATTATTGCTGGTTGTGTGGCTAATGTTTCTGAAGTCCTGAAGTGCATTAGCTGTATTATGTTTCAAATATTTCCAGGCTGCAAAATACTATTAAAACAGTTATTCTCAAGATAGGTCATCCTTCAAGCCTTTGAACCAGAAAACTAAAGAGCAGGAGGAAAAACAAAACCCTAAGAAATAGATTTCTTTGGAACACAGAAAGATTCATCATCAGGGATAGACCAAGACTTCATTTTCATGAGGTTAGCACTGGTTTGTTCATAACTCAAATTTCTGTTTCAGTTTTCTAATGTCCTGGAGCTAGGATACCCATGCATTTTTTTCTCTAAACTTAGTTAAGAGGAGGTTTCAAATGCCATAAATTGATCAAGGTTAGGCTTGTCTTTAGAGGTATACCGTTTTCATAGGGGTAACCTGGTGATAAATGAAGAAGCTTCTCTGCAGCCGGTAAATGTGTTGTAGTCAAATCACACCTGGCCACGTTGCCAAGCAAGCGTTCATGCTACACATTGTGTGTGGGGCTACATGCCTGTCCCTCAGGACTTGCTCTGGTGTATCTTGTTTAAAAATTTCAATAATTCCCTTGAAAAAATAAATTAGCAAAAACTTTTTTTCTGATGCCCATAAAGTTTGTGGGCCTTGTCACATCGAGAGTTTAGAATACTATACAGGAAGAATAAAATGACCTTGAGGGCTACAGTAATAGTAGCTGAATGAAATTCAATAGGACAAAGTGCAAGATCATGCTCAAAAACAATACATTTCTTATATAAGCTAGGAGCTTGTTAATTGGAAATGACAGAGGAGGAGAAAGTCACAGGATGACTGCAAGCCACCAATGCAGCACATCAATGAAAAGGGCAAATGCAGTCTTAGGCTGTGCTGGATGATATATTTGCATTAGCAAAGGAAATAACAAATACTCACACTAGGTCCTGCAGTAATCATAATCTAGGATATTTTTAATAGCTCTCTTTGCTACTTTTAATTAAGGTGAATTCAAACTGAAACAGGTGGAAAGAAAGATAAGTAGCATGTTTAGGAGAAGGATAAGTCTTTCATAAGAGGATAGACTAAGAGACTTTGTTGTGTTTTGTCCATGCAGTTAAATTTATCAAAAAATGAGAAGTAAGTTAAAAGATCATATATTTAGGATGGAAATAAATGTGTCTGGCTCTCAGAAGCATGATATTCAGGAGCTGATTTTAATGGCAGTCAACAAAAAACTAACCAGCCTTTTGCACTGGAGAAATCTAGCCTGCCTGCCAGTGATTGAAGGGCGTTAGCCACTAGAGCAATAGTTTCTAGTTCTTCTGAGCATTTAAAAGCAAAGGCCAGTATTAAAATCAGTTCAATAATTCAGATACTGGTAGGTTCATGTGTGGTTCAATTTCTATTTACTTGGGTTGTAATGAAAATGGGAGAAATCGGCATAAATCATAAACTGCTAGAACAGTGTTGTCAGACTGGAAAGAGCTGCAGTGTCATAATGGCATTGACAATGCAGCTTATGGTCACTGACATAACTCATTTTTTATTCTGTCTGTAAGGGCATATCACAAAAATACCTCCCTGGATATTTGTTCAGCTGAAATATTGGATACCAACCTGCTTTTAATCTGATTTTCCTGAATCCCATGGCTTAGATCCAGGTGGGCCATATGCTAATCACAAATAGAGCAAAGACAGGCTTGAACTCCTGTCATGTAAACAATTCTTTGCTTGAGAATTTGCTTTGGTGTGTTAATAGCCTTCCATAAAATTACCACCTTGCTTGCATCCTGCCAATCTGAATTTTTAGCTTTGTAGGTGCTGGGTGGTTTGTTGTTTTTTTTTCCCCTCATAATGAACTGACACTAATTTCTTGCTGGTCTTGGTGTTAAGGCACTTTCCCCTTGCTGAGCTGAACTGCCTCTTTGCAAAATGGCATCTCTTCTCTGGTGTGTGAAATTAGTGGGCATGAAACAGGAGGGTCTGCTTTGTCTGAACAGTCCGTTCAGTACAGCAGGTGAGAGCGACTGGGAAGAAAAGTGAAAGAAGGACAACTGTGAGTGACAAATGCAAAGGAGACATTAGGATGAAGAGAGCAAAAGCATGAAGACAAAAAGGTTGACAAGGATAAGTGGGGAAAGAGGAGGGGAGGAAATAGTGAAAGAAGACAAGCACAAACATGGCAAATCACCCTTCTTAAACATTCATTTAGGCTGAAAAAAATGGCTACAGAGTAAAGCAAATTCATTTTTTTTCCCTGAACAGTTTGCGGTAGAGTTAAATATTATGTAGGCAAAACTGTATGCTAGCCTGCTCATGAAAAGTATCTAGGGATACTACCTTGAAGAAAGACTGAAATCACATGCTCTGATGTTTAAGGCTATCTTTAAATCTACCCTGATGATCTTTCAGTCTGAAGCCTTGTCTCCGCTGGCTGTTTTGCCACCTCAGATATTTGATCTTATTGTAACTATTTCCAGTTTTTCCACAATTGCTCCATACCCAGGAGTGTTCTGGGTTGGGAGTAGCCATCTCACCAAGAGAGTCTTCCAGGTTAGGAGAACCCTTCCACAATTGATACGGCATTTTTAAAAGGATTGTTGTGCTGCTGAGAAAAGGTGTATGGGAGTCCTGGCAGACTAGTGAGCCCTAAAACCCCAAATCTTCTGACTTACTTAGGTCTTGTGTTTTACTGTGATCTTGTGCCTTCCCAAGGCTTTACTTTGGGATGCACATCAATGTAAGCTCAGTAACCTTGCCAGAACCTCTCCTGTTCTTTCACTTGTACAATACTTGTGGCAGAGAGCATCTCCCTCTGATCCCCCTTCCTGCGTGTATTCAGGAAATATCAGTAGAAATTCATCCTTCTATTCTACAATGCCTGAGGGTACCCAGAGGAGTAGCTCTGAGAATAGATAACTGAAGTTCCTCAAATACTGTCAAATGGTAATTGTGGGCTTAAACTGTGGTTTTATTGTCACAGAGTAATAGGGAATTCCTAGAACCACCATGCCCAAGTACAGAACTTTTTTTTCATTCCTTCAACCTGAATTTGCACTGGATTATATTTTCTTCTCCTTCAGTATCAAGATTTGTTTATCTTCTGTTTTGCTGCTGAATTATTGGTTGTACCTAGTCAATCGACAGTATTTAAGCAGGCAACGGCGAGAAGCAAAGATGTGTTATTTTAGAGTGTGTCACTGAATGTGATAATGAAGTAACTTTTTATAAGAAATAGTCTTATACAAGAATGATGTTCCATCCTGTTTTTTTAAAAAAAATGTTCTTTTGTTGACTGCACGTGTGTTCTTCTGAAAATGGAAGCCAGAGCAGGAATAATTTCCTACACATACTTTCTTAGCCAGTCAATTCCAGTAATAAGACAATTCCTGCTTTTGTGGAAAGTAAGCTTACTCATTGTCCTCAGAAAATAAATATGCAATATGTATCTGCAGCAGAATAAAAAACTGATACAAAACCAAAGAGAACCCTCAAACCCCCCAACGGTATTCAAAATATAATTACTGCCAAGATAGACTTGATTTTGTTGACTGCTTGAATACTTAAGAAGAGGTAGACAAGTAAGGATAGTCTTGGGTTTTGGCAGAAATATTGTAAGATAATTTAAAACTTCAAATTTCAGCATCCTTCCTTGAAGCATAAAAAAATCTCCTTTTTTATAGAATAAAGCAGAGAATTACTATATCATATAGAAAAACTGAGCACTGTAATGGATTGATTAGGAGATGTATACTTCTAGCCCATTCAAGTATCAGAAAAATGCTTGCTTATAGAAGACTGAAGGATATCTCTTCATATCTGTCACCTCTTCTCACACCATTCAAAAATCTCTGCCTGTGCCTCATAAAGAGTTTCAGTTCTTCTCTATTAAGAATCTATAGCTTGAATCACACAGCTGACAAACTTTCACATAAATTTCTCACAGAGTATTGCTTGAATCGATTTAGGATCAAGTGTCTTACTTCGGAGAGACATGGGTCTTAACCTGTGCTTTTTGAAGTAATTATTTTTGTTATAGGTGTGAAGACTATGTAGTTGTGTCAAAATGTGACACAGGAAAAAAATCCAAAAACAAGGTTCAGCAGTATTGAGGGCATCCCAAGGTGTAAAGCTGGGAGAGACTGACCTTACATTAGCTTCAGGGATAGTCCTGCCGGTGCTAGAACAGACTCTTCTAAGGTAGACATTGGTCACAGCCACAGATTAATTACTGGAAAACATCTGTGTTGGGTTCACATCAGACTCGGTGAGCTGCTAGTACCAAAGAGTCATGCTATAGAAATGCAGGCAAAGAGATTACTAGAATTGCAGCCAAATGCCAATATTCCTTATAAGTACTTCTAATCTTTACCGAGACACTAAAAATACATTCCATTTCTGGCATGCTTTTAAGGTATGTTAACTTGTTAATGGGGACACAATGCAGAATGGAGATTAATACAGAAGAAGAGACAACAAAGAGGTATTTCTTGGGCTTTTCAAAGAGAACATGCCTTGACCCTCTTGAAGCACATTGTTTATTACTATAAGTATCTAAGAGATGAAAAGTGAACACTGTTCAGCAACAATGTACATCACACTACTTATTGGCAGCTTGGGGTGCTGCTCTTAGTGCTGCAACCACTTTAGTGCTCTCAGGGTTGTGAGAAGAGTGAGTTGTAGCCCAAACATTTCAAGTGATCTATTGGGTTTTCTCATCTGCACTCAGGAAAACCAAGGGGTATGGGGCTGCCCCAAAGGGGGAGAAATGAGTAGTGCCTGCTGCAGGAACTGCTATTGTACTGTTTGCTGCTGAAACCCTTTATTTACTCCTCTCCGTTGTTGCAGCAAGTGTTCCTGCTGTGCTAGCATTTGTGGCATCTGCTCCTGTCACACTGACTCATTTACCTTGGACATAAAATGAAGCAGCATTGCATGTTGGTAGTGGCAGGGAGGAGAGCAGTGATTCTCAGCTTTATTTCTCATTTGTCATTGAGCCCTTCTCCTCATTTGTTAATTCTAGTAAGCATTTTCCATATGTATTCAGTATTTTCACATATGTTTCTGTGTATATTAAATTGTCTACAGTAGGCTCTTTCCAACTTTTCTTCCTGCTTTTCGTGTCAACTATCTGTTTACATTTTGAGCTACTCAAAAAAAGTAATTTCTTTATGTGTACTTCCATGCAGCATCCAGTAAAATGGCACCCTGCAGTTAATTGGAGACACTGAATAATCTTGCCATATAAAAAGTATAATTACTGATAGTACTCAGGGTGTTTTTTTAAAAATGTCACTTTCTATTTGGGAAAGATCACAGCAAGAAACCTAGTTCTTGTCAATAACCACTGTGCTTGTGTGGATTCCTACAATGCACAGAGAAGAAATCTACCAGTAGATAACAGTGTAACTGTTGTATCTCTGTAGCTGACATTTTAACAATGCCCCAGTTTTTGTGCTAGTTGTAAAAACTCGTTGATTGTGCTATTGGGAAAATGTTTGGGCTATTCTGCATAGAGAGGTCAAGTTTTCTAAAGGTAGAAGACAAAACCAGGAATGCTTCCTTCCTGAAGCATATTCCGCAAAGATATGTCGGATGTGAAGGTTGTTGTCCAGAATGCAAAATGATTTACTGGTAAATGCTGTGTCTTTGTAGCAATACTCTAACATTTTAGAATACAGAGTTTAACCTCTGGAACCATTCATCACTTAATCCTTATTTTAGTGATATGTAATCTTAATTTTGGTGTAAAATGCTGGTACAATTAGTTTTTGTTAATTATTATTATTGTCAGCAAGTAGATTTATATAAAGTATGACTTAATCTACTAGTCTTAGATTACATTGCTACCATTTACTTTTTTAAACTTCAAAACGAAAGTACCTTTTTTTTTTAAGGATTACTTGTGATTTTAGGTCCTGTTTCTTAATATCTAGATCTTCAGTGGTTGCACTTCTGGCATTTTTAATTATAATAATAATGGAAGTAACAAAAATCGGATGGCAAATGTTGAGTTTTCTTAGTAAGTTTGTATTTAATAAAAGTCACTTATTCCACAGTTAGCACTTGTTATCTTCGAAATGTGTTAGTGCTAGACACCTTTCAGAGACCAGAAGATGTACTTTCCCTGAGAATTGCTGCTATGAAGTGTTTAAGATAAATGTGAATCTGTCTTCCTGTCCTTTTTCATGACAGCAGCAATAGGAAAGCGCCAATCAGTTGGTTAATGAATCCGTGTGATAACTTCATGACTCTTCATTTTCTCTTACTCTGTCTGTGCTTTTGGCAGTTTTAGAGATGTTAATCTCTCACCATTTGCACATGAGAGGTCTGCATTTGAGAGAGGTCTTTACATGCTCTACCTACAAAAGACCAGTGTGTCAAAAGGCACCACGTTGATCTCCTTGTGCAGATTAATTTGAGCGAGTCCACTTGCCTGTCCCAGGGAGCTGTCACTCTTGCCTTTCTGAATCTACCACTCAGATGTCACTTTGGGTGTGATAATGGCTTCATCATTCCTGCCTCTGCTGAGCTGCTCTTTGTGCATCCTCTGTGCCAGTCACAATTCAAAGCCAGGTTTTCTGAGTTGGGCTCTTGGATGGTTGGGCTTTCACTCTGGTCTGTGGGAGGCACAGGAAGGCAAGTAACTGAGGGTAAACCCCTGAGCTTGGGCAACAAAAACACCCTTGCTTCTAATTCTCTAGTTTCGTCTTCGTTTTGTTTCCAGGTTCAGATGTTCAGTTTTAATTTTAAGACGGCAATATTTTAATACAGAGCACTCTTTGGTTGTATTTTAGGATTCAAAAAGTGGTTTAATTTGGTACAAGAGCATCTGTCTCTACCATTTGTGGCATTACATCCATGGAAATGCTGTTTTGTTAGCACCCTGTCACCCAGGGTACCACATTAGACATAGTTTTTACATTTGCATGTGGTATAAAGTGATTCTTAGATTATGGAATTAAGTGGTTTAATTTTTAAATAACTCTCTCTCTGGTCTTCACTTGTGGATTGGCTGACAGTTGTTCCTTGTAAGAGTTTTGTCTGAAAAATCTATTAATGCTTAACCAACTCAATCTTCAATGACAAAGTGCATAGTGATAGTTAAGAGGGGTGGGAGGCTGGACACTGATAGTAGTAGTGAACTATTTTCTCATGTTTGTGTGTATTTTAGTTATGCATTTCCTATCTTATCCTCATGTGTATCAAAAAAACTAAACCCCAGTAATGCTGGAATGGGTAAAAAAAAGGGGCAAAGATCAAATACATGGAACAGCATGTGAATGAGACAATAGTAAGAGATGTAAAACTTGCCTCTAAAATGATGAGTAACAGAGCAAGTGACTTGAGGATAACTGTCAGGTCTTTACTAGACCATAAGAACTGACTGCAGGATGGTGGCATTTACAAATGAAAACATCAAGCAATGACATTTAAATGAGAAAAAGGGAAGTTCTTTTCTTGCCAACATTTTAAAATTCTGGTTTTCTGTACTATTTAATGTGTGAGATGCAAAAGTTTACATGGATTCAGAAGAACTTCATGAAAACCCAAGTCTGCCAAAGACTATCAAACCCAGAGGTATAATCGATGAGTTAATTTAATCAAGAATTTAAAACCTAGAAAGATACAAAGGTGCTATCATCACCAAGCATTTTTAGTGCTTTCAAGCTTTTTTTGCTTTTTGGCAAAACTTTATCTGGACAGCAATATTCCATTGCTTAGGGAATGTTGGCAATGGCTTCATAAAAAAATAAAAGGACAATTCTACTATCTTGAAATTACATACTTTAAAATAATTCTGCTTTTTCTGTCTTCATAAAAATCAATAATTTGGGATATTTCTGTATATAATTTGAACAATGGCTAATGGCATTAGGGAGAATACAAGTAATAAAGTTGGAAAACCACTCCTCACGGTAGTTTGTTGATTTTTAAAATATATTCTAATGTGTTCATGATTGCTTATACTCTTTGATTTTCCTAATAATTGCTCTGTTATTACAGTGAGTCAAACCTACCCCTAGTACATACACATGATCAAAGCATGCTCTGTAGAGAAAACAATGAAGTAAAAAATAAAGTTTCTAATGGTCTTGCTGATGTTTTCATTTTTTACATAGGTAAAATATTATATTTTTAATTTTCTGAATTAATTTGAATTAACAGCTTGGGTAATATTTCAAGCTTATAATGTTTTCACTTAAAACTAGAGCAAAACCAGTTATTCCTTTCCTACATGATATTGCCATCAATCTTACAGAAAGGAATTGTTTCTGCACTATCAGGATTTTACTTTTTAATATTATTTTTTTTCCCTAGGACATTGCTTAAATGCAAAATGTGTGACTGTTATATGACAGAGCATATTTTGATGATCAGGGTGGCATGGTTATAGCACCGTTGATCTTACTGTAGTGCTGTGAAATGAATAAGTAAGGGCTGACAACTGGCAGCGAAATCGATATGTGCTCTTTTAAGGTAGTGCTCATTATTGCTGGACACAATAGACCAGAACTCGCTGTTAGTATCAGGAGAGTATTTGAAATGCTGCCAAGGTCAAAACCAATACACTTCCTAGTATTTTAGCTTCCTTGTATGGGTGAGAAAACCCAACGCTGTGCGTTCACACTCAGGTGTGGCAGGCAATTTCAAATTCTCATGAGTGAACACTTGCAGGCATGTAAAGCTACTGGTGGGAGCACTTTTTAGAGCCAGTCCATTCCCAGGGTTGTCTTGACTGGGGGCCCAGATGGCCTCTGTGTGAGGGGGAGAGGTTGTGTTAGCAAGGCTGAGATACTTCTTCCTTTTCTTCCCCTTCTTTTGGAGGCTGGGCACATTGACCTTTTCACAGTTCAGCTGTCTCCTCTAAGTAGGTAATCTCAAATTTGTGTGACTTGAGGGTTCTCCTTGGACCCTTGCCTGCATCTCTCTTCTGGAGATGGCCAGAGACATTAGACAAGACCAGACTCCTGTGAGCAGGCAAAGCAAGGCCCACCAGGGTTAACAGCTGAAGAGTGAGGTCTCTGTGCTGGGAAGGGAGAACAGCTGTGTGAAACCCTCAGAGCATAAACTGCATGCAGGGTCCGTTTGGTCTGGTCTTGGTACATGGTTCTGCATAGCAATAGGATTGACCCTATCCTGTTTACCATGGCCAAGTAAGGAAGGCCTGGTTAAAAATATATACAATTACACAAAATGCGTATCTTCATGAAATGTTAAATGATTTATTGTCTTCAAAGGAATTTAGAGGTATACTAGAGAGGCACTACACTTAAAATAGGATCATTTTAGACTAATGTTAAGCAGCTTTGAGAAACTAAGTGTAGTATCACTTGAAGATGCACTGTAATTTTCATAGTTTATACAATAAACAGAGTATTGACTACAGCAGTGAAAGTCTAGAACAGTCAAAATGTCAGGTTCAACTTCTGCCAGCAAATGGTGTAACCAAATGTACAAACACCAAGTACTATGTCAAATAATACATAAAATAGAACCAAACAGCTTACAATTGCAAGGAGATTATGTTCTTAATGCCGTAAGAAGAGATAAATGTAATATCCTCTGCATTTGTATTCTTTGATACATGAATGAAAATAAACTTAAAGCAGTTCATGCATTAAAATTCCATTATAATTTATTAATAGTATAATGACTAAATTCAAATGCAGTATGACCTAAAATGAATCCACTTTTCTTGGTAAACATTGTAGTGCAAACCTACAACACAGTGCAATCTAGCTTCTGTTGTCTTTATTACTTTTTATTACCTATGAATTATTTGCAAGATGGCTGCAACATGATTGAATGCAGGATGCTGGTTTTATTTTGTATAGGTCAATGTTCCTGAAAATATTTCATCTTAAAGTGAAACATTAAGAATACCATGAAACACATCATGTTTTTTAAAGCTAAATGTTAGAGATACATGGATCACCTAATTGCGTTTCCTTTACAGTAATGCTCTGCTCTTTGTCAAGGGATTACCTTTTCAAGCACTAGGGAGCAATAGTTCTTCCCTCTTCTGTTATCCATGTTTTCTGTTCTTTCTGACTTCACTAAACAGCAGTTACCAAGGAACAAGTGGAACCAGTCCTGGGGTGTTCAACGGTCATTGCTTCATTTGTGGCAAATGTCCCAGATATGCTAGCCATATTTTTGTTGTTCTTCTATTTCAGCATCATCATAATTCTTTAAAAAATAATTTAAAAAACCTAAAGAAAATATTTTCTCAGAATAGCAAAAGAAAAGGTAAAACAACCAAATGATGCAAATAATGTCTCTGTATCCTTCAGCCAGGTGTTTAATGTCTTTTGTTCCTGACATCAAGTGTAAAGCTCTCACAGATGCTATTAAAGGCCAGTCTTATTCCTTCCAGCCTTCTGTTCCAACCACCCCAAGCTATTTAACTGCTATCTGCCTATTGTATGTATGTATTATTGTGAATGTAGCGATGTGGTAGAAAAAAAAATTACCATTGTAAAGCAACAATCTCAAATTTTTTTTCAAGGGAGATATGCAGAATGTGCTTCAGCTCCTCTAAATTGGCCTGAAAACTGACTGAAGTAAAGCAATAGCATTTTGAATATGAAATATTGCCAATTCTTATTCCTGCAGTGTTGTCTGTGATGAGATGGGTCTGTGATCCTCATTAGGTTAGGCTTAGAATAGCTTGATAGAGCTGTGGTGAAAATAGTTTTTTGAGACTTTTCCTGCCTGTCTCTCAAGAATTTCAGAAGCACCTCAGAATACCACCCTCAAATATGTAAGATTCTAGAATTAATTTAACACATCTGGCTCAAGACTGCTCTGAGTCCCTGCACTACCATGTGCCCTCCCTCCTTCTTCCCTATTTGCCCATACTGCTGGGCCATCAGCTTAGGGATGATTTAGATAACCTCTTCTGAGAATTCCTACCCACTGAATTGTCAACGCTGCCTAGTTTATCTTAGAGCACAAATTTCACTGCACGTTTAGTGGCCTTCTGAGCATTAAATAACCTGCAGTGAAGCAGCCTGTCAGGCCATATCATTACTGTATTTGTAACATGCTCTGCAAAGTGAGCACTGGGCCATCTCGTAGCTGCTCAAGAAAACAGTTAATAGGGTCATTGCCTCATTTACCTGGAAGGGATAGGACAATTGATGGGTAGGGCATTGACCTATTATGGAGGTTAAAAAATAAGTTGAAAAATCTGTCCATTGAAAGTGTACTAGACCCCTAGGTAATCCACAGCAATGGATAACAGATTTGTAATTATACGGAAGTATTTCACTAGAAGGGCTATATTCCTTTCAACTATTTGGCTGTTGTCTATGCGACACACATCTTGACAAAATATTCAGTCTAGAGTACTGTGTGGACAGCTTGATGTATTGCCTTCAAACTCTCACTACTTCTGGTACATTTATGCTGGCAGTGTACAATTTGGTTTCTAGATTTTCATGCCAAATAGCAGGTCTCTTTGATTCATGGCTGTCAGAAATGCACATTAGGAACTGCTTTGAGAAGTTGTATTTGGAAGTGTGAGATGACAGTGTGTTGGTTATTTTTAAGTATTCTCTCAGTTTACACATAGTGGAAGTGGTTAGGAATATTTTTACTTTTTCTTGTCTTCTGTCTTCCGTGTTCTTTTCTTATTCCAAAGTTTTGTCAGTGGTTGTCACTCAATCAGATCCTTAGTGCTTTCACTTTGTCACTCATTATTTGGTGCTGTAACCTCTAACTTGTGCATATTATTCTCAGGCGTTTTTCCTAGTTTCATCCAGAATTGCAGATGGGAAGATAGTTGCACAGAACGTTGGCTTATACTAGGATTTGGCAACTGTAAACGCACACATGCATTAAGAGCTTCTACTATAGATACAACTGCAACAAAATTGTAGATGAAGTAGGTATACTTAACTTTGACTCTTAATATAGTTTATTTCACACTTTGTATTTCGATTTAACACAGAATAAACTTAATTTATTTATTCACCTACACCCTTGGCTACTCAAACTTACTGGCATTGCTACACTAGTAAGCCTAAATCTCATTTGATTGTTATTGATATAGATTTTTGAGAATGTCTTTTCAAAACACATTAATGGTTTTAAAAAGTAGTAAGTAGAATTGATATTTTAAAATTAGGACTTCCACCTCCTCCTTTTCTTGAGTCAGAAATACAGTGAATGAAGATGAACTAACCTGACAGGTGCCCAAGTTTGCTGAAATTAGATCTAGCTTCTTAGGACTCAGTCTTCCAAAGAGTTAAGACCTTCCTTACAGGTTAACTAGGTGTTATAGTTTATTAATTCCTAATCAGCTGGACTGCCTGATTAAGAGTAAGTTTAAACATGAATTCATTTCACTGACCGAGGTTAATGGACCATAGTGGAGGTCCCAATTCTGCATGTTGTAAACTCCTTGTTGACTGCATTTCTGTTCTTATCTTTTCTAATTATTTTTGTTGGACAAATTACTCTACCATCCAAATGATGGCAATTCATCTGAAAATAGTACATGTGAATTAATTAATGCTTTACTTCTAAAGTAATCCAAGGTAAGTTAATTTATAATTACTTTGCAGTTGTATTAAAAATTCATGACCTCCATGACCTGTGCTCTTAAATCTTGTTTCTAAGAGACAGGCAGTGTTTTCCTAATAACTACTGACAGCAAAGCACATTTAGATTCTTTATCGCCAACAGGTGAGGACACGGATGCCAAAAGGGGCTGTGCTCTTATTTAAAGTATGCTAGTGGGAGTATTTTTGCACTAAATTTCCTGTTCTTTAAGAACTTCAAAGTAAATCTGTCACTTAAACATTTAAGAAATACCTGCCAGAGTAAACCAGATTCAAATGCAGCTCCAACATATTCTTCCAAAGTGTACTTCTTGTACTGCTTGACCAGTTCAATTTTGTACAGACCGATTACATTTTCAAAAAGCTTTTTACAGGTGACAGTTGCCAGAACCATTATATATTTGAAACATTATTCAAGTAAAAGAAGCAGGGAAGTAAGCAATACCATGGAGGCATGTTGTAGATACACACTTTAAGCCATGTGTCTTCCTGCATTGCCACTGGGTCTAGTAATTATTCTTTTTTTAATGTAAGAGTTTAAATTAAAAATCTGCTCAAAAGCATTGTTCTGTATTTTTATCAAAGCTTCAAAGTCTGCCTCATTATCAAGACTAGCTTCTGATGTTTTTTATCTTCTTTTATCTTCTGTCTTTGAAACAAAGGTATTTTGAAGTATAAAACAGGTAAAGTATATTTGTAACATATTCATGAGAAGGAAGCTCAGAAGAGAGATCTGTAAGGCAGATGAAATGCAGCAGAGGAGCATTTGAAAGAATGAAATGAAAAATTATAATGGAATTGTGCCAAGTTATGGGCACAAACAAATTATTTTGCTTAGTTTACATATCAGAAATCAACATCATTTATTTAAAAATAAATTTTTAACATTTGTAGGAAATATTTTGAAACACCAGTCATTCCTTCAAGAACTGTGAATGAAACTCATGCCTGACAAATACCTGTACAGACACAAAACTTCCCTTTCTGCTTCATGCAAGGCAAGAGTTTTGGACTTACATAGCATCTTTCATTGAGCGAAGACTTTAAAGAGATGGAAGTCTTCCATTAACTCTCATTAAGAGCTATTAGAACTGTTTAAAATGTCTGTATGTAAGCATGAAATCAAGATCTCTTCTTTGCCACTGCTCTACTCTTGTATGTCACCCTTGATTAGAACCTTCTGTTAGTGATGTTATCTTCAAGGATACCAAGATCCTACAGCTCTGCTGTGCACCAAAACAGGAATAATTCTGAGTTTAATTTGTAACTGATAACCCTTCCAACTGGGGACACATACATTTCACTGTTTCAGTTATTCCCAGCTTCACCTCTGCTTTAACTTGCTCTTTAGGAGACTGCTTTATACTTTATTCTGACATTTTTACTATCTGCTTTCTACTTAATCTGAGGATAGAGGAAAACTTCAATAACTTCAATTCACTAAAAACTGTGAGAAGTTAGGCTGGCTTGTTCATATTTGGAACAGACCATTTATGATATAACTATGTAATACTCAGTGGAGAATCTAAACCAAAATACATTTGAGGCAGTATTTCAGTAAAACATTTTTTTCAGAATCCACTTATTCCTTGAGCCTTGTGAAATCAAGCAGATCGGCAGAGCTTGGACTAACAGCTGTGTGTAGTTTCTGGTACAGGGGAAAGAGTATAATGGGAACTATTGCTTTAGCAGCAAAACAGATGTTAATTCCAATAGGTTTAATGGCATGCTACCACTTCAACAGTCACCTGTGAGTTAGCACTTTGTTTCATGAATGTGGTACATTAGTTTGAGAGCAGCAACAGCTTGTTGTTGGATAGTATAGGGAGGGAGTACAAAAATCTCTTGCTGAATGGATAAAAGTGTCAGAATATCTCATACATGAAATTAGGCTCAAACATGGACTTAGCGTGGTCCGGAAGTTGACTGTAAAATGAACGTTAGCCTTAATTATATTGTTAACATAATAAACATTAAGCCGTAAGGAAGATGATTATAACAAGTGTCATCTTTAAAGCAGGGTAATTGTCACTTCAGGCCCATCAGGACATAAATGAATGAATACAAACTCCCTGGGATGGCATGTAGGAATGTTTTTCATTAACTCCATTCCTCCTGGTCACTTTAACAACTCAGTGTTGGTCCCTAGAATCTTAATGATGTGGCATATGTAAAAAGGAAGTGGAAGACTGTCTCTCTGTTTAGAGTTCCACTGAGCCCAGGCCTGTCTTCCTTCTCTGCTAAGGCTGCAGCTTGGAGAGAACAGCTGTCTTTAAGTCAGGTGCTTAAGATTTGACACCTCTGTAGGCAATTGGAATTGCTGTGCTTGTTGAGGTCATTGTGCTCCTACTTTGCTAGCGCAGATGGAATTTTATAAAGGAAGCATAAGGAGGCTCTGCCTTCATGACTGGAATCAGTATTATATACACAAATGGACAGATGGAATGGGAGTATTTTGTCTTTACCTGGTTTTCATTTTAAATTGCATTATGCAGGAGACTATGAATATAAGTCTAAAAGCTATTAAAACATTTTGTAACTTACTGGCCAATAATTCAGGAATTAGACGTGTCTTTAAAATAATCCCAAGTCATGTTGGCATAGGGCTTTCAGGAAGAATTCGTATTCTGTGATCCAACCAGCATGGAGCACATGTAAACTAGCAAACCCTCTATTCAGAACTGTGCTGACGTCTTTAATTACACCATCAATTATACTAATTTTAATGCATACTTGAGAATGTGATAAAAATAAACCGAAGGAGATTATTTGTCAGCTGCAGTTTCATGGCTGAAATTGAGCTGAACTACATAATGTACCATAGGGAACAATTCTACATTGGCAGCAAGTAGAGCAAGGTGGGAACTAATAATTCTTCCATCTTCATGTTATTTTATGACTTTCTGGCAAGAAAAACAAGCTTGGATTCTTTATTTATTTATTTTTTGTTTGCTTGCTTCCCAGAGGGGCCATAAACTCTTTCCTGGACCCAGGACAAAACTGGTCATATTCTAAAGAAAAACCTCTTTGTAGTAAAAAAAGCTCATTGTATTTGGGATTACACAAAATCATATATGTGGTGTTGACAATAAGTGATTTTAATTATATCAACAACAAAAATACCAGAGATCCATCTCTTGTATCAAGTCTCGTCAAAATCTGGTTGTCTGAATCTAGTTTGCTAATACTGTAAATTATGCCTGTATTTTCATAGTTGCATTTATTTTTAATTTCTTTTGGAATACATAATGCTTCATTTCTTAATGGCCAAATTACTGAAATTAGGTGGTTTCCTTAGATGCTTACTGAAAATAGCTGAGTCTGTCTGACTTGCAAGCTCATCATCTGAAGCTACCAAAATACACAACCAGTTCCACTAGAGTAGAAATCCTCTGTATGACAGCACTCTGTTCTAGATAATTAGTTTTGCAGTGGAAAAAATGTTTCTAAAAGTAGAAATCTACACATTTTCTTCCTACCCCACCCACAACAAAACTTTTTTATTTGAAAGTTCTGGGTTAAATGTGAAGTTTTCTTAAAGCATAAAATTAAACTTATCCTAACTACTGTTGAAAGGAAACCTTTCACCAAAACTTTGTTAGCAGAATTTCAGCTATGTAGAAATGCACCTAACCTCTGCTAGCTTACTTTTACACAATATCCAGTACTGCTTGCTTTTCAATAGTCTAGTAAAGTCATTCTTACAACTAGATGTTGTAGATACATTTCCATGGTATCTGTTTATACTGACTTTGGGGAGAATTAATTCTGTCTCTAATTATGAATTCCACAGACAGTTCCTCAGTAATTCCATATATCTAAGGATTTAACTGTGTGGTTTGCTTCTGCTCCTGACCAAAACATGAAGTGCTGGTGTGCTTGCCCAGAAGCAGATCAGAAGTCAAACTGTTGCCTTATAAACAATGACATTTCTATATTCAAGAAAAATAACTTGCTACCCCCATTTAGATATTCCAGGTATATAGTATTAGTATGTTCTTCTGAAGCTTTAACAGCCTGAAGCACAGTATGAAATGAAATTGCTGGTGTCAAAGTAGAATTAAACAACTTTAGCATCTGGACTCACAGGTAATCATAAAGGGCAGAAGACCAACTATCTGTCGCTTGCCCCCCAGATGTTCCACTGCTGCTTACTTGAGGTGCATATCAAACAATGTGATGTCTCACTTCCTTAGCCTGCTGCTGAACATTTCCAGGTATTTTTATGCTTCAAGGGCTTAAGCACACATGTAAACTGCACAGCCTTAGGCAAGATACAGAGATGAGTAAAGTAAAACTTACTAAAACAGAATGGTGACTCTACTAATATCCTAATGCTTGGCC
Organism: Apus apus; assembly: GCF_020740795.1. NCBI lineage: Eukaryota > Metazoa > Chordata > Aves > Apodiformes > Apodidae > Apus > Apus apus. The sequence continues at coordinate 10,701,621 of NC_067293.1, read as the reverse complement.
CTGCAGTTTTACTTATTCCCTTGCCCAAAAAAGACACTAAACCAAACAAACTCTGAATTAAAGCGTATCTGTCAAATATCTGACTATACAGATGCCACCTGGCATTCAACAGCATGGGCTGCTAAGCATAAACAGTGGGAATATATGCTGCTGACTGGGGGCTGAGGAGGCAAGGGAAAAGAAACAGTGTGAGGAACTTGCAGGATATAAAAAGTGTGAACAGGAAGAATGAGATCATCCTGGACAAGGGGAATCTAGTGAGACAATAATGGGATGTAAGATCGGTAAGTTGATTCTTGTTTTTGCAGCCAGACCGTTTTTGGGGTTTTTTTCCCTACAATTGTTACCCCATAAATATTCCCTAGTAAGCAAAATTATAAATGCCACTGAAAGCTTTGACTATTACTGCTGATTTGTAAGTTTCTGTTAGAATTCTCTGCAGTTACTTTCCTCCCCATCTTCAAAACTGTCATAAAGGAAATTACTATGGCAAGCAGGGATGCTACAAACATGTCTCTGCAGCTTGTCTTGAAGCTTTTGAAGAGTTTTTCTCATTGAAGGAGACCACTGGTTTAGAGAGAAGATGGCTTGAAAGCAAATCTATTTCTGTGACTTGTGTGGGGTAAGAGCTAATAGGAGGTGGTAATATCAGGCTTTGTTTGTCCCGCTGTGTAAAATAAAGCTGTTCTATTTTGCATATGGCTGTAAATACTACCTGGTGGATCTACACAGAGAATAGTCATTTTTCCAAGTTTGTAAAGAATTGCTGAATCTTTTTCTGATCTAAACCAAACACAAAACCACAAAATTAATCAGGGCTTTTCAACCTACTTGTATTTTGTTTAGGCTCATCTACTGAGATTTAACTTAATTCTGGAGAAGGACTTTTTTTAACTTATTGTTTAGACTTAGTGGCAGAGTCAATTTGTTCTTGGAGTTAAGTGACTGTGTGACTTTATTCTTTGGATGCAGTGAGGAGGCAAGAGAGGGCTGATGGAAGCCAAGTTATCTTTACTATAAAAAGGTGGCTATTGATGCAAGATTTTGAGATGTTCTTAACAGGAGAGGAGATAATAAAAGAAACTGTGGAGAAGGTGAAGAACTAGTATTCTCCTCAAGTACATGCTTGACAGTATTTGTTTACATGTTAAGCATTGCCTGAAAACCTGTGGTATCTGTAAAAACCAGACTCAAGGGCTGGAGTTGTAGCTGGAAGCAAACACTAGGTAAGAGTTTGAAAATATGAAAGAGAAGAGTGAGGGGAAAAAACCAACCCGCATTTCATGGATAACTAGGAATTTCTTGACATGCCCAGGAGGAAGATGTAAAGGCAAATCTTTAGACAAGCAGTGTGACCTATCTAGGCACATGGTCTTAGTATACGGCAAAGGAAATAGAGTTAAAGAATGGCAATTTCAGTAGAGGATATGGAAAAACAAAAAGCAGTTACATCAGCTGACACAGAAGTCAGGTAGTTCTAGAAATCAAAGAAAGGGAGATAGAACACGTATCAGAGCCCAATGCCCAATCCTGTGAGAAATAAGATCATCGGAGAGATGCAGAGGTGAAAGGAGGGGAGGGGGAAGCGGGGAGCTCAGATCAGTAACAGGTCAACTTTGTGATGGGGAACCTTTTCTTCAGACGTGGAAAATTTGTCATCAGAGTATACTTTGGACCATGAGGGTAGACTCTATACCAAGACAAAGTATGTGGATTAACCTAAATATTGGAAAGAACCTAAGGTGAAAGACGAGATAACCACTGATTACTTAAATCTCTTTTTTGAAAATGTTTGGTAGTAAAAGGATGAGAAATATTTAAAAGTGTTATACCTACAAAGAAATTAGTTTCATGAAGACCAACTAAGTTATACAATCTTTTTATATAATATCCCTTATCTGTTTATTCTCCCATGTCCTTCACTCATACAGAGTTTACTTGCTGGGATTATGTTTGTCATTGAGAAGTAAAGTGTCAAATTGACCTATATTCCCAGGTCTTGGTCTGGCTAGTGATTTGTTTGTGCTGATATCAAGATGCTTAGGTGGTACTGCCATTTTTATTCTTTCTTCATTTTCCAGCACTTTTTGGTAATTATTAAGGCAAAGCTTCTGGGTTTTTGGTGGGGTTTGTTTGTTGTGTTTGTTTGTTTTTTCTCTTTTTTTTTGTTTCTTTTTTTTTGGGGGGGGGGGAGAAGGTTTTTTTGGGTTCATTTGTTTTATTTGGACATTTATTTCAGTACCTGTGATTATGCCTAAGTGTTTTGTGTGCATAATAGATATGACCATTGCATACATAAATATTCAGCACACAAAGCAGGTCATCCAAATCATATCTAAAATACAGGTTAAAAAGGTAACTTATCTATAACTGCTGTATGTGTGAAAACTAGCTCTTGCCATGAGGTTTTTGTGTGCTTCTTTGTACATGATTTGTTAGTACATGCCCTCTTTCAAAACTTGAATCTCAGTGTTTAATGCATCATAGAGGCTTTTTCCACATTTTACAAAAGGAAAAACGGAGGTTGCATTTGTATGTGTGTATATGTGGCTGGGAGATGCTATACCGTGTTTTAGAGAAATTATCAAGATTCTAGAGGTCCTAATGCAGCATTTTTACCAGTTTAGGATTAACACTGCAACTTCAAGTTTCCACAAATATCTGTCTTTCACTTTCAAAGTATTCTGCTGCAATAAGAAGGGACAAATTAAAATCATCTGGCAGTCTAAAACGACCAAGAATCAACAAGTAGTCTCTATTTGGATCCATTGGTCACAACTTTTTACAAAACTATGCAGAGGGAGCAAATGCTTTTGCTTCAATCCTAAGAACTCTGTCAAAGTCACTTGTGCTTGAAAACTGAGAAACAGAAACTGCTACTTAGTATGCTGTTTTACCAACACCCATGTCATGATTCCACATGATTTTTTCCAAGATTATTTCTGATTAATTTAAGAAATCTGATACACTCTGTAAAGGAGTTATATAGCCCACCACCAGCTATGTCTTAGAATGCCAGCAATTATTATGAGAAACAATTCCCCATAAAGGCATCCAGGATTTCCAGCCAACTCTGCTTGATGCAATTCTCTGAGAATCAGAATTTGCTTCTAGATCTCAACATGAGGCCCTTGTATGCAAATATCAGCAATAATGTTTATTCTGTGTGGTGATGAATGTGATGCAGTGTTAGGCTCATCCTGAAAAAGAGAATTATATGTTTTGTTTTGAATATATTTGAAAGATTAGCTCTTTCTTTCTCACAATAAGTCAGTATGTTTTGACAAGAAGCTTAAAAGCCAGTGGAAATAAGCACGACATTAAAAAGTCTGGTTTACTCTCATACACACACATGCACTAATGCAAAATGATAATGAAAAGGTCAGTTTTGGAAAGGTTACAGAATAGTAGCTGAAAAGACACTTAGCAGCTTGCTGAGCTTCAGACCACAATAGTAATTGGTGACAGTGTGCAAGTGGCTCTCACAGGGGAGAACTGAATGCATCCCCAGCAAGGCAGGAAAAGCTTACTGGGATACTCAGGGCTACAAGAGTCACTGAAATGTTGTTTCTTTCTGCCTATGGAGAGGTGTTTATTTTCTTCCCCCCCCCCTTTTTTTTTTTTCTTTTTTACTTTCTCCCCTTTACTCCTTCCTGTTCTTCTTGTATTTCATTCATTTCTAAAGAAATGAGATCCCACACCAGCTGTATCCAGCACTGGAGCCTACATGTATTTCTCTGAGAGACACAGCAGCATGCTAATCACTTAAGTGTCTTATTACTGAAATGGACTGACCTAATACTGAGTTCAAAAATGCTATTTTCTTTTTTTTAGAAAGTTTTGCTTTCTAGAAGGAATATACAAATCTGAGATTAAATTTATTTTACAAACCAAGAAGCCAGTAGCAAAGAGACCAAAATAGCTTTTTACCTGAAATATTACCTATTTCTATATATTTGTGTAACTTTTGTATTAATAGATTCTGTTTCCCCTGATCTGAGACCCTTCTCCCTCTCCACTATGCAAGTGTAGCCCTAGTGCTAGCTTGTGTCCCTTGTGCACCAGATGCTAAGAACGAGGGGTGGTAAAATTTACAGCAGTTTGTGCTCTTTTAGTTAACATGTCAGTGTTGTGGTGTAAATGCTAACCTCATTCATTGTGACAGTGGCAGTCGGTCCACTGTCCCATTTTCTTATTTATGGGCTTTAAAAATATATAGACCACTGAGTTGTAAAGAAACTAAAAGTTTTATATGTAGCAGTTGATGCCCATGATCCTTATGGCTGCAGAATCGAAGATGTGTTTAAGAGCACAAGATCAAGCCCAGCTCCGTAAGCACGGACTGAACTGGACTCATCAGTTGTTCTAGCCTTCTGTGTTGCAGTAAGAGAAAGTAGAGGAAGGTCAGGGAGGCTTTTTAAAAGGCATCATTCAGACTTTTTCAAGCTGTGATTTTATAGTTGCAGTAATTGTCAGAATGAAAATAAAATTATGCAAAATATGCATCCTTGCACTTCCACTTGAAACTATTTTGACTCCTTACGACTAAGATGTACAATTTGCTGTATATATATCTATACAACAATCTATACAATTTTGCTAGGCCAATTTACTCTTAATTAGATTGAGGAAACCCCCCTAGCAAAGGCTCTCGAACTGTGATGGCTCCAGGCAGCATGGGCCATACCGCACAAGGGCTATTCTCTCTGCTCTGCTGTTCCTGTCAGTTCATTCAGACCCATGGAATGTCAGCCCTGGGGAAGAAAGGGCAGTGCGAATCTTCTCACCTGCCAGTGACCTTCCATGGGTAGCGAAGAAAAGAAGCTATAGGAAAAAGTGGCTTTCACACATCATTTCCACAATATGCTCAGCTTAAAAATGAAATGAAAGAAATAGGCAGATATTTGGTGTTATTCCTGAGATCAGAACCATCTTAATTTTTTCCCTGCTAAAATATGAGGCCATGTCCTCCTGTTGACGTAGCCCTAGGACACGGTAGGAGGAATAAGAGCAGCAGGATAAAGTGAAGTATTAAGTGATCTTGAAAGTTGATTCATCATGTTAGTTTTGTTTGAAAAACTCCAGGGATTCTAGAAAACTAGAGCACAAGTGTTTAGCTTAGTGGTTGCCAAGCTTTTTCTTTTTCTGTAATCTGTTTTTGTAGAGTTAATTTGCTTCTTTAAGTGTTTTTATGTCTCAAACTCAATCTCCAATGCCATTTTTGAAAAGGTGAATAGATAAACTATTTGCCAGCATTTCAATACTTGCAAGCATTCTTTGAATAGCAAGGTATGCATGCTGCTCCTCTTAATGGGGGGAAGAAGATGTCAGGAAGGAAATACTTTTACATTTCTGTAATTATCATGGTTCATATTTTTAAAGAACAGTGTTCTAAAGCCAAGTCAGATGAAGCACATGCACAAAACAACCTCTCCAACTGATATGGAGGGTTTTTATTTTAGGGTTTTCTTTCCAAGACTTTGGTTCATTTCAAGTTTGATTTGTTTGTTGGCCTTTTGGGATTTTTTTCACTCATGAGCATTAGTGCCTTATTAAAATTATGGTTCTCATTATTGTACGTAGCACTTAAAGAAAAATGTGAATTGTCTTGAAACCTACTAAGGTTATGAAATTGAAATGTGAAATATCTTTACATAAATTAAATACTGCAAAAGACCCACAAAACTTTTAGAAAACATGAGCTGATGTACTGATGTTTTGGGGTTGTGGTGTGGGTTTGTTGTTTTGTTTTTGTTGTGTTTTGTTTGTTTTTTTTTGGGGGGGGTGTTTGTTGTTTTGTTTTGGGGGGGGGTTGTGTTGTTTTTGTTTTGGTTTTGTGTGTTGTTTTTTTTTCAAGGGGGGGATGCTTATTGGTTGTGTCCTTACTGCTTTTTCATATCATAAGGAGTTTACAAAGCCAACAGGTACCAGGGCAAACCCCATACTGGAAATCAGTACTACGCTTCTAATGTAGACAATATTTTTTCATCTGAGTCACTAGAAGACCTTATCTTTCCCGTCATTCTCCAGGCACTGATAATCCTGTGTACATACAGTAAATTTTGTCCACATATAAGTGTTCAACATAGCACGTTTTCAAATTTGAAATATTTACTGTCATTCATTATGAGGCAGAACATGTGCTGGTTATCACTGCATTATTATACATTTACTGAAATGAATACTTCATAGACTTCTTAGTAATTTGCTTCACAGTTATTACATATTTTTTAAAAAACTTATTATTTAGATAACTTTCAGACTGAACTGAGAATATTGGACTTCTATTTTCTGCAAGATGCTTTCTCTGGTCTTCCAGTATTATAATCAATTTAGTCCATTCCTGCAGTGCAGAACTTTCTCATTTCAAGCACAGTGGTTCCTGAAGATAGTTGCAGTCTACTATGTACACAGCATTCATTGTGTCAATAAATTAATATAGGTGTTGTTTTAAGTGCTTAAGAATGGTATTTCTGAATTATATGAAATACATTTATTTGATAATCTCAGCCATCATAGTCCAATTCTGCAGTTCTCTGTTTTACTTTTGAAATTAGTATTTTTTTTATAAATAACTCCTCCTGTTCCAGTTTTATAATACCAGCTACTTTATTTGATTAAATTTTCTGGTCTGATACAGTCTGAGGAAGAGCTCAGTTGTGTCACTTTGTGTCAGCTTTCTCAACCTTAAAATCTAGACTATTTTTAAATCTTATTTTTCAGCTGTGATCTCTAAATGATGTATCACGATCAAGTGGGCTATGGTCATTAATGAAATACGATTATCTGCAGTAAGGTATTACTTTTATGCTTCTCAGTTGCCCACTGAAGATAATTATCTTCATAGACTTACTTCCCTCTACCATTAATTAAATATTAGGTAAGAAAGCCAACAGTGTTTTAAAATTTCCAATACAGAGCTTTCTGGCTTCTTCAGTGCTGCAATTTTCAGTTCTTTGTAAGGTCTATCTACGTTATTGATATAGAGGCACTTGTAATCGAGACAGGACGTTGTCATTTCCAGAAGGTTTAAACATCCACAAAAATAGTTCACAAAGGAGTCAAAACTAACACAAAATGAACTTTAATGATTCAATCTGCTGCTGAGCGCTGAAAAAATAATCTTTAATATGGCTCTTGGAAATACTTTTTTTTTTTCTTTCTTTCTTTTTTTTTTCCACTGAGTTATTTGCCGTAAGAACATCATGTTCTGTAGTTTATTCTTCTTTGGAGACCATCCAAATGGGAAAGAACTTCAGGACCAGAGTGAGTGCTCTACCAAGAGCCTAAATTAGTTTTCTCCTTAATATAAAATATTTGGTTTAGAAAGTATCAGCTTTTAGTAAGGCAGCAGATTCTGAAGGCCAGAAATATGAAACAAATGTTGCAACAGTATTTATAAAAATGAAAGGTAGACAGCCCTGATAATAGTGGCAATGCCAGACTGGTGCTGGCATTGAACAACATAATGGAACAACTCAGACTTGATTAAATGAATAACTTAACAGTGGCAACATAAGCAAGCTTAGAATTTTGAGCTTACAGGAGCCTGCTGGTTTTATGACAGCAATTCTACCATCTAAATTAACAGCATAGGTGTAGTATACATAGAACCATATAAGATGTCTGACTTGCTACCGTAAAGCATTGTGTCTGAGACATTAGAGTTGTACAAACTAATGATAGCAAATGTTGAACTGATCAGAGAACATGGGTATCAGTGGACATGTATGATTAATGAGATCTCACAGGTATGTATTTTCAGCCCTCTAGGATTTGACATTTTAGTATTTGTGGCTCAGAATAAGATAAAATAATATCTGCTTTGTTTATATTAATTTCTTGTAGTTATTTTCTTTCAGCACATACATACTGCTGTCTAGAAGATTCTACCTTAAATTATAAAAAGAAAACCCCTGCCAAAGCTTGCCTGTGTAAGATACATTCAAGAAAATACCAACTACTTCAGCAGGACGTTGAAAAGTTCTAATAGTGGTTTTGTTGTGTTTTTCTGGCCTTTAGCTTCCTAGATTCCCTTAATAACCTTTTTATCTGGTACTATAACAAAGTTCCCTCATTTTCACAAAGACACAATGCAGAATTATAGCTTACAACAACTCATTTTGTTCTATGTAACAATTCAGCTTGGATTAGTCTACTGTATTGAAGTGCTTGTGAACTTCATGTAGGTAGGGTATTTCATCAGTGCGTGTCCGGAAAAACTATGTTCATTAGCTTTGTGTTCTTTGCAGTTTAAATAGAATTACCATTTGATTTCTGCTAGATGTAAATTTCAAAAGTAGTCTGTGGGTTGGGTTCCTGTCATCTGTTTTGGGGCAAACCAACTAACCACTTTGTTACATTACACCTTTGGAAGCATTTTCTTAACTCTTGCATCCCGCTTAGGAAGTCACACTGCCCATGGAGTTACTTGCACACACAGTATCTGGAGTGTGGCATTTGGAGAACTTCCTCAATCAGTCTGTTTTTGCAGTGTTCAGCACTCCAGTCATGGCTGGTACTGAGCCAACAAATATGCCAATGAGTTAAAAAAATAAGCATCACCATTGCTTGTGTTTGCTCTCGCTGGTCTCTGCTCAGGAAAATGACCTTCACTTAAGAACACATTTTCTTTGTGTAACCTTGCAGTTATCTGGCTTTTTCAGATTAAAAATTCATGTTATAACATTCACGGGGCGGAGAAAGAAAAGCCTTAGGCCAGATAGAATAAAACCCATTTCAATCCATTTCATAGAATGGAGAAAGAAAGCTCCTTATCTTTGCCCTGGTTGAACAGCAAAAAGGAATTTTCTTTCTTTTCTTTTTTCTTCTTCCCCCCACCCTCACCCCCCTACCCCACCCCCCTTTCCCCAACAGCATATACAATATATGCTTTCAAAATTCTAGACACTTTCTCCATTTTTCTCTTTCTCTGTTGATTGTGTGTTCTTTTTGCTTTTATTGGCAGCCCTATAAATGTATAAGGTGAAAGGATTTTCTGGGTCAAGTCACAGTCTCCTTTCAGACAGCAGCATCATGTATCTTTCCTTCTAAAATTAGTGAGGTGTCTTCCCTTTGCTCATCTCTCCTTTGGAGGGCTACTTCAAACTCTTGAATGTGGGACTTAGAAACTACCTTCTCTTTTCTTAGAGAATTTTTTTTGTACTCATTTGATTTTGTGCCAAAATTATCCTTTATCTTAAATACCTCTTCTTCTGTTCTGATCTTTATGTCATGTAAGAGTATTCTAGTAGAGCAGTCCATCCAATCTCCACTTAACCTTTAGAAAAGGTTATCAAGTATTCTGGGACAGGCACTACGATTCCCGATCCATCTTTCTAGCCCTCCTCTAACCATGGTAATCTGTGCCTTTTTTGTCTAGACAAATGACCAAAATTGTCCACCTCCTCTTCCCACGTGCCTCTGTAAAACAGGTATGAGGCTCTGGATGTGGAAGGTCAGGTAATGGATGATGTGAATGATGGTCCATCTACACCAGATGTGTTGCCATGGTAGGAGAGGCCTAACCCCAGTATCGTGACTGCCTCCACAAGGAAGATGGGTTATAGCTGTAGGTGTCTCTCTTCTGAGGGGACCACAGGGTTTAATATGCCAGACAGATCCTCCTCTTAGGAAAGACTGCTGCCTCCCTTGGAAGGGCCTCTTGCAACAGGACAAGGGGTAATGGTTTTAAACTAAAAGAGGATGGATTCAGACTAGAAATAAGGTCTTATCCCAACTCATATGTATCAGTTTTTGCACAGTAAATAAAATGACCCTTATAGTGAAGGCAAAGCAGTTCCACAAATGCAGATTTTGCAATACCAGTTTCTTGGGTTTAATGCATTTAGTTAACAAGCATGACAGCAGTCAGCCCAAAGTGTAAAATTGCCATGTTTTTTTTTTTTATTCAGGAGATTGCTGATCATGTGATAAATAAAATAACACACTTGGATTCTGCTGCATGCTGCACTGGACACCTGTACAGCATTTGACAGTCTTAATACGTATTTAAAAAGACAAAACTACAAAAATGAATGATTAATTAACCTCATACATGTGTTGAGAAAGAGAATTTCCAGTAAAGACAGCTGATGCAGTGGGTCCACACACGTGCAGACAGTTCTTCTGCAGCTACCTATGAGACAGTATAGTCTCTTGGGTGATTTTTCCCATGGTAACTTCAGCACATTGCATAAATATCCCTTTGGTAGAAGGAAATGTATTTGATTATGCTTGGTTACTTCACCATTTATTTGCTACTAAATTGCTGAATTTTTTTTTGTTTGTTTGGCTTGGTTTTGGCACTTGCTTGCTACATGCCCCTAATGCCACTTCGCTTCTTAGAAGCCATAGTATAAAGACTGAAATGCCATTCTTCTGCTTTTTGAAATATTATCAAAGTACTTCAGCAGTTTTGTTCTTCACAACTATTCTTCTTTTCAGGCAAAGTTCATGTCTTTATAGGGCAAAAATTATTGATCAGTTGAGTAATATTTCTAAGAAATTGTGGTTCATCATTAGTGTATTTTTTCCTCCCACATTCTAGTACAACTTCTTTCCTTTTGTACTGTACGTTTGGATGGGATGTATATGAGAAAGTCCTGAAATACTGAGTTAAATTGAGTGTTATCATCTAGTTACCTAAATTGAGGACTGCACAGAGATCCACCAGCCCAGCAGTTCTGTTGATATCTTGATGCAGACTTTCCCTGCTGTCTCATACAAGCCAGTTAAGTTCTCTCACAACAATTTTTGACATGAGAAAACTAAGACAATATGGTATTATTGACAAAATGAGTCCCAGTTTAAAAAGTCAAAAATTAGGAATTAAAGAATACTAATCATTGGTAAATCTGGAATTTGCAGTTTAATATGTGCACTCAGTCGTACCCTTTGCTTTCAAGATGGTCTGCGTATTTGCCTATAGCAGTATGATGGAGCTGCCCAGACATCCAGAGCCCTTAGGTGGAGCTTCAAGAGCTTTCTTTGAAGTGAACATGTCAAACCACCAGAAGGCTTCTGGCCTTTGAAGCTGTATTTTAGTAGAACATAAAATAAGCTGGTTAGAGGTAGCTTTTTTAAAAAACCGAAAAAACCCTCTGATCTTCTGGACAGGACAGACGAAGTGAGAAGACTTGAAAACAACCTCTTTCCCATTGCAATATCTACTACAGGCTGATTAGTTCAAGGGAATTGGAAGGACTTTGTACAACTCTTGCTCATCAAACTGTTTTAGTCAGGCATAGCTGAGTCTCCTGTGGCTCAGGAGAGCTAAAAATCTTTAAACATGGCTTGCATGTATCACATCTTTACATTTGTACATATTTAATATCAAATTTTGGTAGGAAGAGGAGTGACTGCTTGTGTCAAGTAGGTGAAAATCTCGTTTTGAAGGCATTAAGCATCCATTTTTAGCAACACAGAACCATTAGATATCAACCTCAGTGTTTGCATAATGTACATATTATGCAAAAGTGGCTTCAGGCAAGTGATTTTTTTAATTTTTTTTTTTTTTTAAGAAGGAATTCCATCTATTGACAAATGTTAAACATACCTCTGACAAAACAATTTCTTTTTTTTTAAGGTATGCTCTGTGATTTGGAAGATTAGAATGAATCTTCAGGGAGATAGATCAGCAGTCAGACAATGGAATGAGAGTAGGTGCTGAATCTATTATGATATGCAATTCAGTACATAGATTTGTATCTTCTCCACATATGGGGGGAAGGTTGTTCTGGTAAATACTGGTGATATTAAGCACATGATTTTTCTCTCCCTGAAATCATTGCCCTTGTATTGTTGAATAATTTCACAGAAAGAAACCACCACAGTGTAGTTGTACATGTATTTTTAGAGCATAATCCTACAGACAGCTGAAGGGTTTCTTTCAAGACTACTTTCCAATACGAAAGAAATGTCTTTAAAACTGAGAGAAGCAGTTAGATGTCAAACCATTTTTTTGTGCATAACCTTCAGTTTTTATTAAAGCCTTTTTTTTTTTTTTTTTTTTTTTTTTTGCTGCGTTTACAAGCTAAACCAGCTGTGAAAGGTGCAAGCATATAGTTTGTATTCAGCAAAGATCTGTCATTTTGTGCTTACTGCAAGGCAAATGGCTCTGCCAGTTGGGACTACAATTTATCAAGCTGGCAGAGTGACAATTTTCATTGCTCTTGAAAATTTATCACGGATAGTCATTTTTGAAGGGTTGACTCTTTTGTGTTAGCAGGCTTTTTACATTGAGACTTATCAAAATGGCAATTATTAATGCCATTAACCCACAAGGCAAAGATCAGTTTTGTCCCTGGAACCTCGAGAATGTCTTCTTGACAAAGAGATTCATCTGCTTGGGCAGCTTCCAGGCTTTGAGGGTTTAAAGAACAGATGTAATATAACAAAATGCTGTTTCCCTGAAGAACAATGAAAGTAATTTTCATCCCAGCTGTTTTAGCAGGAAAGCAGGGTAAAGGGGGGAGAAAAAGGTAAAATATTAAATATTAATGGTCAAAATTATTTTTGTTCTTTGTTCTGACTTCCTCTCTTGTCCTCAGAGGCTTAGAGACTGACTCACTTTGAGAGGGTTAGTAACATCTCTATAACCACAGCTCATCAATAAGGCTCTTTCTTCCACATTGTACTGTAGACAATAATTCCGTAGTACCAGCAATGAGTGGATTTAGACATAGTTCTGTGAAGTATTAAGAAGCTCCTTGGAGACACCAGGCATCCTTAGCTTTCATTGATCTGAGTGGAAAGAGAAAGTACTGTGTCCTGCAGGCTCATGACCACTGTGAGACTTTTCTGGTGGAGCAGACTATCTAAAATCTGGTTTCAAAATCAGAATTGTCTGATGTGATATCATTTGTTAGAAGTAGTAGTTGTCACTGTATGTATCTGCATTTCTACTTCCCCAGATCAGATAGAAAAGAATGCTCTGTGAGTTAAAGGCACCTCGTTCTACAGTTAAAATGTGGTATGTACATATGCATTTTCACCAGTATTAGGAAGAAATACCGAGTTGTTTTAACTCGGAGCAGAAATTACCCCTTGGTCCCACTTTACTTAAAATTCTCTTTGCATTATTAAAATATGACATTTTAATTCAATGCAGAGTCAATATTAACTCCTACAATACTTTTCCACGGAGGCAGGTGGGCTATGTCCTCACAGGACAGTTACGTGCATTTGCAGGAAGCAAGGCCTCGCAAGGGCCAACGTGCCCCAGAGAATCCAACTTGCTCCGTCTTCCACTGCCTCCAAGCTACAGGGAAACGATTCATTTCCACAAATAATTTTCCCCAACTTTTTGTTGTTGTTGTTTCTTTCTTAAAACTCGAGTTTTTTAAACTCCCGAACAGTTCTACTTAGAACATAAATCACAGAACAGCTGAGAAACGTGTGCGCGCCGCTGCTGTGCGCTGGGGAAAACACCAAGGCGGCCGCTCCCTGCCCAGCTGGCCTCACACCGAGCAGCTGCAGCTGGCAGCAGCCTTCGCCCCGGCCTTTGCCTGATCTGGTTTTTTTCCTTCTTTTCTTTTTATTTTTCCTTTTCCCCCCCTTTTTTCCTTTTTTCCCCCTTTTTTCCTTTTTTCCCCTTTTTTTCCTTTTTTTTCCTTTTTTCCTTTTTTCCCCTTTTTTTCCCTTTTTTTTCCTCTTTTTTCCTTTTTTCCCCTTTTTTTCCCTCTTTTTTCCTTTTTTTTTCCTTTTTTTTTTTTTTTTTCCTCCCTTCCCTAAGGTTCTATTCACGTTTTCGTCAGTACCTCCACACCTCTCTAAAACACACCCTCCCCCCTCGCTTCCTCGGATCTAACGCTACGTGAGAGATCTTCCCGCGCAGCTTCTTGCGGGGAGGCTGGCTCCGAGGCCTCCCGAGCGTACACCGAAGGGGCCAATACCCTCCGGGCTTAGGGGGAGCACAGCGTCAGCCGCCCCGCAATCCCGGGCAGCAATGGCAGCGGCGCTGGGGAGCGGGGGGCGGGGCGGGCGAGGGCGGCGCCGCCGCTGACAGGCCCGGGGGGACGCGCGGGAAGCGGCGGGGGACGAGGCCGGGGGGGCAATGCAGCACACCCTGACAGTGGTGGTTTCATGCTAAATAAGTAGGAAATAACTTTAGAAAGTCAGAATGCCTAAATGTAGCATTAGGATTGAAGGCAGGGCTTACCTCATGCGAAGGTCCAGCAGTAGCTGATAGTAAAAAAAATGAAAATTGGTCACAACACCCATCTGTATCTGGAAAGTAAACCTAGAAATAATTTTTAAAAGCTTATTTTTTTTTTCTTAAAGGCAAAATAAATTAAAAATGCTAGTGTCAATTGTCTTTGAAAGCACAGTTTAAAAATGAGCCCCTTTCTTTGTTCAGCCCTGCTCCCAGCAGCCAGCCCGGTGTCCGTCTATCCTGGTGTAGCAAGCACACCCAGCTCTCACTAAAGCCCAGTCAACAGCAGTGAGTTTTAAGAAAGTTTCATGGCAGGAGTAGGCTGGCTTAGCTATCAAATCCGGGAAACTTTGAAAAGTTCATGCTAAGTTACGTGGGAAGTCCAGGGGTTGCCGCTTGCAGCGGTGAAAGATGTGCCAGTGGGGTAGAGCCGTCTTCACCCAGAGCACCGAGACCCTGCACACCTGCAGTGTGCACACATCTTTAGGCCTCCCAGTAACAGGCACTGGGTATGAAATCATTGTGTGTTGCTGCCATGGGGCTAGGTTTTCTCCAAGCAGTATGAAGACAGGTCTGCAGCAGGTTAAAACTCCCCAAGGTAGTTTACCAAGGACACTGCTCTTGAAGCAAAGGAAATTGGCCTGAGATGAGCTCCGTGCTGCTATGGCTACTTTAGGTACCTAAGTATCTAGTTTGAAAGCTTAATAACTTTTCAGTGTGTGACAGGTGTATTGCAGGTTTCCTCCCCATCATGAGTTTACAGTCTGAACTGATATGTGCAGTAAGCAGTTGAAAACAAATGGGATGAATCTTGTGTCCCGTGGATTGGCTTTATTTCCATTTGTTTAGATGAGTATTTTCTGTTCTGCAGGCAGTGTGTCTGAGAGGATAGAGCGAGGAGAGGGAAGGAGTGTTTACTGATCTTTTCTGTTATTCACAGTAGTAATTTAGTAATTTTTTGGTGACTATTTGAAAATATTGATGTTATAACCACAGATGATCTTCTGAGTTGTAGCAGGAGAGTAATTATTTGCATACAATCATACTTGTATAAGAAATGCCAAATGGACAGATTTTTTCTGGATTGTATTAATACATTATAATTATAATTTCAGCTTTGACAGGAAAAATAGAAATAAATTACTTTACAGGACTGTTGCTCCTGAGACCTTTGCAATTGATTCCCTTTTCTCTCAAAGTAGCAGTGATCTGGAGAGATTGTACTAAAGATAACTTCCATAAAATCAGTGTTAAGAAAGAATAGAATCAAGCTTATTATCTTGGCAGGAGGAGGAATAATATTTGGCTGATATTTTGCTCTTTTAGTGTTTGACATAGAAACTTTACACAGCTTGGTACTTCTCTGAATGATGTAAGTGCCTTTGGTTAATCTGACCTGTATAAATCTTCTATTTTGTACAAGGTAGCAGCATTGGAATAATTGCAGAAGTATTCATGTGACACTTTGCTGGCCTTTGAAGAGGGTACCTGATGGGAGGCAGAGGCAAGTTATCTGGCACAATGGAACAGATGCTAGTGTTAAAAGCCATTCCCAAAGGAACTGATAAAGTTTTAGTGTGATAAGAGGGCAAATGCACTTGATTTTTCATAATAATCTTGTCGTAGTAAAACCCCACATTTTTTCCGCTTTAGATTTTGAAAATTACATTTTTAATCGGTGTCAAAAAATGTCTGTTTTAATAAAGTGGTTTTACCTCAGTAAGAATATAATCCCTGTAAATAAAAACTTTGTTTTCAGAATTTTGCATGTAACTAACTTAATCATAAGTTCGAAAACTATTAATATTAATTTGAAATTAGGAGAGTTACAACACAGTATGTTTTTATATCTCCTGCATCAAGTAGTTAATATTTTTAAAAGAAATGCTCATATTCCCTCAATACCTAGAAAAGTCCACATGTTGGTAAACCAAGAAATCACAGAAAAGAAATATCTAAGGAACAAAACTGAGCTTTTCCTTGTGGGATTTGTAGGTGGCATTATTACTCAGTCCAGCCAGCAAGCCTCTCTGGAGCTTCTAATGCTGCATTCTCACTCTTCAGCCAAACAGAATTTTACCTCTCCAAAGTCACCAGTGACTTCTGTTCATTTACTTATAAAGTGTCTTCTCCATGCTTATCTCCTTCATTTCTCTATAAATAATAGCCTGGTTTCTGACATAAAGTTGCTTGGACACAATAGTGTCCACATAAGACACTGTATTCAAGGAACACACTAGCTGTGCATTACAGTGTCATGATTCAGCCTTTCATCAGTGTCTTGTTTAATTTTGTGTATGAATAGTTTAAACAGCTTTTCTGGTACTCAGTCTCCTTTATTCTTTTCTGTCCGAAGTGCTCTTTTTCTCTCAGAGGATCGTATTTGGAATGCTGGTGTTTTGTTTTCTCGTGTTTTCCATTGCTGTATGTACCCTGCAGTCAGTGAGCTCTACACCAGTTCATGAGTCTCACAATTTGTATGAATAAAGCTAACAAAGTTCTAGCTTGCAATGTCAGATCATAAGCAAAACACTGGTAATTCATAGAACTGAGGCCTGCAAGAAAAGGGAGTTTGTAACATCCAAAGAGACTTATCAGGTATGTCTAACCTTGCATTTCTGAGAATGTCATCTGAGAATAATGCTCATCTAAACTAGAATTTGAACAAAAGTTAACAATCAATCGAAATAAGTGGCACAGATTCAAAGAGAAGATCTTATCCTTTGCAAAAGATACGACAGTATTGCCCTTGATGGTCTCTGAAAAGCTTTAACATTCCTAATGATAAGGACTTGTTAGGAACTCCTTTCTCTAAATGCTATTGAATTATAGTACCAAAAAGTGAATACTTGGGAATAGTTCTGTATTCAGCATCTATTTCTGTGGCGTAGGCCTGTTTTTACTAAAAGCTGACATGAACACAACAGTCATAAACCTATGCTGAAATGAGGTTCTGAGAAATCTTTCAGTAGTAGCAGTGTAATCCAATACAGAGTCAAGTCCTGACACAATGGGTAGGAGTTGCACCCTGTTTAATGCTTTGGGATTTAGAGCTAAATAATAATTACTTTCTGTCCTGTGTCTTTTCTAGAAGTAATGATAGGGAGTATCTATTTTGATGAAAAAACATTATCAAACTGTTCAGTGTGGTATTGTGGATTGTGGCTTTTTTTTGGTGTTTATCACAGAATCTTAGGGGTTGGAAGGGACCTCCAAAGATCATCTAGTTCAACCCCCCTGCCAGAGCAGGATCCCCTAGAGCACATCACACAGGAACGTGTCCAGGTGGGTTTTGAATGTCTCCAGTGAAGGAGACTCCACAACCTCTCTGGGCAGCCTGTTCCCGTGCTCTGTCATTCTCACAGTAAAGAAGTTTTTTCTGATCTTTACATGGAACCTCCTATTTCCAGTTTGCACCCATTGCCCCTTGTCCTATCACTAGACATCACTGAAAAAAGCCTGGCTCTATCCTCCTGACACTCGCCCTGTAACATATTTGTAAACATTGATGAGCTGCTCCAAATAGCAGCACAGACATAGCAGCACAGTTAGAACCAGCACCATTTATTTGTACAACTATTACCAACAGTTTAGACATAATTACATTACTTCAGCTCCTCTTCTCCAAGTTAAAGATACCCAGCTCCCTCAGCCTTTCCTCATAAGGGAGATGTTCCACTCCCTTAATCATCTTTGTGGCTCTGCGCTGGACTTTTTCAAGCAGTTCCCTCTCCTTCTGGAACTGAGGGGTCCAGAACTGGACACAATATTCCAGATGTGGCCTCACCAAGGCAGAATAGAGGGGGAGGAGAACCTCCCTTGACCTACTAACCACACCCTTTCTAATACACCCCAGGATGCCATTGGCCTTCTTAGCCACAAGGGCACACTGCTGGCTCATGGTCATCCTCCTGTCTACCAGGACCCCCAGATCCCTTTCACCTACACTGCTCTCCAGCAGGTCAGCCCCCAACCTGTACTGGTACATGGGGTTGCTCGTCCCCAAATGCAAGACTCTACACTTGCCCTTGTTGAATTTCATCAAGTTTCTCCCCGCCCAACTCTCCAGCCTGTCTAGGTCTCCCTGGATGGTAGCACAGCCTTCTGGTGTGTCAGCCACTCCTCCCAGTTTAGTGTCATCCCAGTTTAGTGTTGGAGGTACCAACCCCTGAGGGACTCCACTAGTCACAGACCTCCAACTAGATTTTGTCCCATGTTTTATGTTTGCTTTGGTTTTTTATTATTTATTTTTTTATAAACAAGTTTTTTCTTCATATTAATTTTAATTGTGAGTCCTCATATAGCTTTAAAGTCTCATATTTACAAGGAAAGATTTTTTAATACTCAGGACAGCAAATGTCAAATTGACTTAAGGGTTGTTCTTTAATACATTTCCTTTGGGCTCTCCTTTAAGTAGGATAGATGTGAATTGTTTCAAATGTTATTAGATATTTATAAATCATATTCCACCTTTTTTCCTTGTCAAAAGCAACATGCTATCAGTCCTCAATGGGAGATTCCCAATTTGGAATTAGAATTTACCCTTAAGAGAGAGTGTGCATCTAACAAGAAAAAGGTTCAGGTATGGCTGCAACATGCAATGTAGAAGTGAACATTGGAAGTCCTAGAACTGACTTACCTTTTTGTGCAAAGTATATGGCTGTTATTTACATCTCTTTAAATCATCACAACAAGAATATTTGCTAATACCTTTGATTTACCATAGTATTCCTTCAGGTACTTTTTCTTACTAGCTAGTCATCCATGAATATATGTTGGCCATACATTGTCCCTAAATCATCCACGGTTGCTGGTTTGAAAACCAAATTCCAATCTCTTAGTTCAATCTCAAAATCTTGCTGAATTTGGAAGTCTGTAATTTGGTTCACTGTCTAGAAACACATGATATGGCATATTGCTTTCCAAGTGGAGGAATGTCTTTTATTGCAGACAGCAAGTACTGATCAGAAGTGTTGCTGTATTGTACAGATATGGTGTGTTGGAGGACCAGACATCAGCATGGTTTTCCTCTTCTTGATGCTACACATATAGGAAGGCACTGTATATATAATTTTAGGGGTTGATTTCCAGGGATCATTTCACATTCCTTGTTGTGGGAGTGGATGGAACAGAATTTCAGTTTGTGAAAAGAAGAATGTGCTTGAGAGTTTCAATTGTTATAAGGAGAACTGTAAATCTGGAGAAAATCCCAGGGGATGACTTGGTTATATCAGTGGCCTTGGGGCATTTGACTGTCAAAGGAGGAAAGCAATACTAGAAATGTTTCACTCAGTTTTGTATATTTGCTTCTGCTTGTTAACATGCACATAGTAATGCCTTCCTCTTTTAGATGGTATTTTAAGGAGGCTGTGACTTGCTAGTGGTAGTAAAACTGTGATCACAAAATATACTAATATATCTATATAAATGCTAGGTGAAATCCAGGCACCTGAATTGTCAAAAGGGGGCAATTGTTTCTCATTTTTTTTACTGTGGCCGTGATTTTGCTTGTGCTTTACTAAAAAATAAATTTCAGAAGAAACATACAGAGTATGAAGAGACCTAAGACATTATGCCTTTATATTAAATAATCCTCTGTATTCCAAATGAGAAAGATGAAGCTTTGCATCACACATTGATTTACGTGTGCTTTAACTGTAGTCTGATCACGCCAGTAAATTTTGCAGGAAAACTGATAGAAATGGGTAGATCAATTTTTTGTGAATAAAAAGCATATTGATTTATTCTTTAAAATGTAAATCTTGTTTATGTTTTCCCTTAAGATTGCAAAGAGTAACATGGTGAGTCAAGTACAACACTTTTTTTTTCCCCTAGCAAATTAATTAGTAGTTATTAATTGGCAAAATTATAAGGGCATTAGTGTCTAACTATTTGAACTAAATGTTATAGAAACTGCAGAGTTCATTGAGGAACAGATTTTTCAGTCTTGCAGAACTGCAATAAATGATTTTGTATGAAACATTTTTAACAAGCAGGAGAGTTTAAAGTATGGCTTTTTATTTGAAGTTTATAGGTGTACAGTTTTACCTGTGGGCATACAGTTTTAATGAATACATCAATTAGCTCTGGATATCTACAGGTTGTGGTTTTTTTGTTTTGTTTTTTTTTTAAACATCTACAAATGGTCAACAAATGAAATACCAATTTCATAAATTAAAATGAAAATGCTCTGTAGACTTATCCAGCACTCATTAAATTTAGGATAATTCCTCTGTGGTCTTTAGAGAGCGTTCAGGATGATCAGTATTTCTCAAATGACCATTTTGATTAACAAAGAAATAAAATTAAGTTCAATGTTCAGACAGTTATTGCAAAGGGATTTGAGCTACTAATGTTTGAGTCTGGGCTGGGGAAAAAAAAAAACAACACCTAGATGTAAAATAGTATTTATGTGAAAAGTAGAGGCCAGCATGATAAACCTTGACAGCACCACTTAGTTGCCACTCAACATGCTGCCTATCCTTTTTGCTTAAAATCTCCCCATGTAGAGTTTTCTCTGGGCAAATGATCTGATTATGTGAATTAAATACTATTATCTGACTGCCCTTAATTCGAATAGCAATCTTTTAAAAGAAAAGTGCCAGTCTGTTTGGCCCTTCAAAAGAGAGAGTATGGGTACCACTCTTCAACAGTTGCAGCTATTGCCAAGCAGACAGAAGTATCCTAAATGCAGCTCTTAGTAAAATATCTAATAGGTAATTTTAAGATTTTTGTTTTCTGTAGAGTAACATCTGGTAAGAGGGAGCTTTGTCTCCATTTTGAAGGGTCTCTGCTCTCGTGTGTTGCACTGGATGCTTGTGCACATACCAGGGATATGGGCTGATGCTAGAGGGCAGGAAATCTGAAGCTTTGGTGTCTCAGTGCTAAACCTCTTTTATTAGACCCAGCTCTAGAAGCCAACCATAACTAACATTATTAAATGTATTAAACTTGGTGAGCTTTTTAAACAAGGGTGTATAAATGTTCCTGTTTAGCTTTAATCAAATGACCTCTTAGGTTCCATAATGAAGGGTCTGAAAAGCTGAGTCTGCTTTGTAATATATTATTTCGATTTTGCTTGTTAACAGAGATATCTTTATTTAACTTTTCTCATTGACTAGTCACATTTACCATGAAAAATCTTGATCGTTATCTAGCAGGCCAGTCCCAAAGCCAAATAAATAGTGTGGTTCAATTGGGCTTGTCACTGCATTCACTTAGAATTGAATATACTTGAACACAAATGTCTGATCTGAGAAGCAGAATGGCTCTGTATATTTGTTTAGAACCCAAGGGGAACAGGGGAAAAATAATAGCCAGTCACATAATGGTTTTCTTAGCTCTGATGGAGAAAGAAGGGCTATGATTATATCCCCACTTACAGTGAATTGGAGTAATAAATCCTGCTTGATTGCTGTGCCATCAGGTCTAATAGTTGGCTAGTTTTGTGTGACCGTCACAACAGATGTGTTTCCTCTGGTTAGTTACAAAAGTAAGACAATACAGGTCAGTTTAGGGGGAAAGGTTTTGTGTGGAATGAACACAGGCCTGCTTGTGAGAATAATCAGAAAAGGCTTTCAAAACTGGAATAATTTTTGATGAGAAGGTGATAGAGTAGTTCCTTCATTTAAATTAGTAGGTAAAGGCTATATAGTGACAAGATGTAATTTTGTACATTTGACTTGGCTGTGTTTTCTTCTTTCCTTTCCCCAGACCTTTCCATTGAATACTTTGTATAATTTTGTTCTTATCTCTCTCTGATACTGTCGTCAGGTGCAAAATTCCTCAGTATATTGCTTAGAAACACTTTAATATTTCTTAAACCAATTAGGACTTTGTTCTTGGGGCATCTGAGCTGTGCTGTATTCCAGGGAGCAGAGCAGTAACGTACTACTCAGCTTTAATGCAAGTGTTATCTGGCACTAGGAATTTAACTAGACTTCTTTTTCAATCGAAATGTAAAGACATGCTTGCGGGTTTTTTCTGTTGGATTGATTATATATATATTTAATATTTTTTGGTTTATGTTGAGTTGGCTGCAATTTACTTGATTAACATGGCAACTTAAAACTCAGAACAAGTTGAAAACAGGTTTGGCAAACTAAAAGGTTCCTGTTACATATGCTTTGTGCTCTTCCTTTCCCTTACTCTTGTGCCTGGATACGCTTTTTTGTCGAGAATGTCAGTACTGTTGCATGAACATGTAAACTGTTATTAAAGGTATCCTTTCTGCTCGTGTATCAGAGCCACGACAGAACCCCTCTGCTAAATCTTGCTGGTTTAACTGCCTCAGTTCACCTAGGATGTTAACTCTCAGTACCTGCCACTTTTTGGTAATAACTACTTTCCTAATAAACATTGCAAAGCAACTTGTGTGTCTCTGATGTCACTCACAGGCCTGATATTCTGGTGCAAATTCACCTGTATCAGCACTTTAAGCTGATATGCCAGAATGTGATTTGGGACTGCTGAGTTGTGCAAAGACTTCCTGTTAGCAGTCTTGCATAGATTTCATGGGGAAATACCAGTTACATGCATTATCAGCAAAGTAAATAATACTACTTGATATGATCAACCAATAGCAAAAAAAGCTATTGAAATTTTTTGTATGGCTATAAGAAAGTAGGAAATAAATGAAAATCAAGTAAAAATTCCCAGATTAAAATTGAGAGGGTTTTTGAGAAAGCGGGTACTTGTTACTGCAGTGGAAAATAATGTAAATGATTGGTTATAAATATTTGTTGTAAGTTATTCAGTGTGGTTTTCTGATTATATTTTGTGGAGCCAAAACACTGCTTCTAGTAAAATCTGTCATTTCTTGGAAGAAAAATCGAACTTGGAGAACCATAGTTCTGTTCTAACCATGTCTTGACATGTCACAAGGTAATGCTGAATCAGTCAGGAGTTTGAGGTTGCTGTACCTGGACATGTTTCTTATAATGCGCTCTCCTGCAAGACTGAAATTTTTTAAAACTGACAGTGTGTTTAATAGACATGATACAAGATGATCTGCTCAGAATGCACAGGGGATGTGAACTGTTCTCCCCATAACTGATTTGTCTTTTCATGTGAGTCCTTCATTCCAGGTTTGAGTTCCATGAGCTTGGTTAATTTCTTAGTTGTGGCAAACTCAGCTACATCCCCTCTGGTATCTAGTAGGTATTTTCATCACTTATAGGGCATGAATGTCACTTGAAGGCTTCCTGGTTCTGCTTTGAATGTCTTCTTTCATTTCTCTGACAAACCCTGTGAGGAAGACTGTTGATCTTCCTCAGGTATATCAGTAGCTCAGGAACAGTCTCCATGTCTTTCCAGGGAACTGCTCTGACCCAGCTGTGTTTAAAAAATGTGACACAGAAACTGAGAGCATGCAAAATCATTTGGAGTCCATGCTTTTTATTCCATGATAATTTCACTTTTAGTATATAATTGATAAAATTGATGCTTTATTTTTCCTATTTGGAGTTGAAAATTTCAGGTAGAAGCTATGCCAGCTTGTTGGAAAGTATGTGCTATTTTGATACTTCTCAGCATGTCAAGTTTTAGAAGGGTAGATCAAACAATTGCTTCTTTCTCAAAGAGATTTTGAAAAAATAAAATGGCTGCCCTTCAGATCTTTTTCCCAAAGTTGCTCCCTATTCTTTCTGTCTTCCTAACAAATTTTAATCTCTTTCAACGTATTAATCTCATTTGGTCTCCCCTAGGATACTGAAACATTCCCTCTCAATTTGATGTGAGGAAGCTCCTAAATCGCTAGCTATTGCAAGCCTGCCAAGTCTAATTTAATTTTTGTTCTGTTTAATTTATTAATTCCCGAGATGGAAAATATAATACAAAGAACCAGCCAGGGCTGCAGTTAAGTAATAGAGAACCAGAGTGAAAGCAAAACAGTATGAGCTATTCTTTTATGGTGACGAGACAAATCATTTAATCTATTTTCTGACATAAAAGACAAGAGAGGAAAAGGAGAGTCTAACAAATAGTGCAAAGATGAGAAGGAGCAGAATGGAGTGAAAAATTTCCAAATGTCAGAGGAAATTAAATAGTGAACTTTAAAGGAAGCAGCACCCATATTTCTCAGTAGAGCCTTCTTAAAGCTGTCATGTTGGAGAAAATGGAAATCTCAGAAATGCATTTTAAACCTGTTTGTGTTAAAGTTTGAATTTTTTAGACTTGTTGGCAGCAGGTGTCTACTTTTCTTAGTATTCATTATTCATGTAGCCTCACAATGCAATTCAGTCTTTAAATGAAGAGGTATGCAAGCCCTTATCCTCTGCATTAAATAGATGAAATATATTGCTGCCTTTGAGCTCGTAATGCCATAGCTGTAAAGTTATTTGCTTGCTACAGCTGATAGACATATGAGTTACAAATAAGTTTTATTTTGATGAATACACAGACGAACAGAGTTCTTCCACATGTCTTCATATTTTGCTGGATTACAATGTATTTCTATGTTATTCTAAAATAGTCGGTCTCTTCTTCATATCTCTAACTAATCAGTCAAATAGAATTATGTTTCATTTTCTCTCAACGTCATTTTCCACTTAAAATAAGGTGTACATGCCTAATTCTGTTAGTTACTGAGAGATCCAGATCAGGCTTGGCTGGGTCTTGAGGTCCTTAATTTTTGTTCAAGCCATTACTATCAGTGGGATTGGAAGGTACAGCAACTTGTGGTATTTGTTGTTAAAAACCAGAGCCCAAACCAGGAAGTCATTTCTCAGTGTGAAGTGTTGCATTTTGAAGGAGCAAACTCCTCCTGGACCTGAAGCTGCTGTAGCTCACATGCTGAGAGATGAATAAGGATAGCTCAAAAGATGAAAGGTTGAAGGATTAAAATCCTAAAGCATTACCAGGGGAGTTTTTTCTATACAGATTTATGTCTCTGTTTTGTAACAATCTGATAATGAATACTAATGGGAGAAAAAAGAGGATGTAGACTTTTAAAGATGTTCAGTTCTTGGCGATTCCTGTTGTCTTTGAGCAAAGGGAAACAGAACATCTTGAACCCTGAGTTTCACATGGTTAGGTTCATGTAACCTTCTCCATGAGGCATATTCTGAGAGCTGCTGTAGTCATTCTGAGTACTGGGCTAGGTCCTATTTAGTTTTTCCTCCCGCTAATTAGCATGGGAGTTTGGTAACATAAGGAACAGGCTTCTTTTATAATCCTCAAGGCTTCAGTGAAAATAATAGGTTAAAAGAGAGCTGGGTCAGACTGTGTTATTGGAATAGGCATAAGAAACTATTGTGCTGCTTCATGATAACTTTATGGCAATGTGAGGTTGCACTGGATGTTTTTCTTCAGCTATGTGTTCTTACTGCCTCCATGAACAGTTGTGAGGTTACATGTTGAGTCAAGTTGGCTCATTGAGCCAATTGGACCATGACCCTACTAAAAATGTGATGAATTTTTGTCCACAGACTTTCCTCTCATTGGACAGATAAATACTTGTATTGCCAAAAGAAAGGTGTCAAAGACGTGGCATGTTGGTCCATTCTTTTTCTGCTACTTGAAAATGAACAAACCTAGACAAAGCTTCCAATCTGTCAGTTGAATTTTCACTGTTCCTTTCCTAAAAATACCTCAGCAGAATGTATAAGAATCTTTAACTGTCCCCAAACACAAGCTGCAGAGTATATAATTCCTCTCCTGTTATCTTTCCATGACTGAATATGTACAATACTTATACATTCGTGGGCACACTGCACGGAAGTGCAGAGCAACTGTACATTGCATTCATACTCACTTTGGATCCAGGGACTGACACCCTGCATATAGACATCAGAATATTACATAGGGGTACTCAAACTTGTTAGAGCTTGGCTTATTCAGCCACGTAGGTCCAGTTCTTAAGGTCTGCTGAATGTCCGTGAAGCAGCTCAGTAAGTACAGTCTGTGGGCTGCTTAGTTTCAAAGTGGGATGCCAGCGCAGAGCCAGACATAGATTCAAGTATGGACCAGGTGAAGATTGAGTGAACCCTTGAACACACAGTAACATTGCTTTCATATATACCACCCTTCATCCTGGAGGTTTAGTCCCGGGAGCCAAATTGCCTGTGTTCAAGTGGTTGCAAGATGTAAGCCTTTAAATGAGACAATTTTCTATGAGAGTATGTAGCTGTGATTAATGACTACTTAAGAGATTTTTACAGTTCTTACAAAGATGTCTATTAGGCAAGGTTAGACTTACCTATCATTTCAGTGCAATTTATGTATTCTGAAATGCTTAAAAGACTTCTGAAGGTGGCTGGATCAGAAATATACATATTGCAAGAGGTAATAAAATAATAATAAAATATACTGTAATGAAACAATTGTTTATTTTAAGTCCGCTGAATTAGGGATTTTGAAACTTTGAGAAAACTGAAAGTTTGTTTAATTTAAACTACTTGAAATAGCCCTAAATCTTTCTGAGCTTGCTAGACCATGCTGCCTTTGAACCCTGAGAGTGCTAGCCATTACTGCTGGTAGACTGTTGCAGAACTGAATACATTTGCGTACTTGAACTACATGAACTTTGCAGACAGGAGGCAAGTTTCTGTTGGCATTAATAAAAATAGTTGCATTCCTATAGCAATTTCCATTGCATTAAAATAATACTGATTTTCAGTTCTGATTTTGAGATTGCTGAAATTACACCAGTGCTAGCTGAAGTCACTATGGTAAGCGTAAGTCTTGCTACTGAACCACAATGGAGTCTATTTTTTAACACATTTTCTTTGCCCAGTGTGATTGCACTGTTTCAACCAGAGAAATAGGGTTTTTTTCCCCCCCATTCAGAACAACTTATATGGTTTCCCTGAATTAGAACTGGAAGTGACAGTGTCATCTCACAAGTTCACTTGGTTTGGTTACAATAAATGAGTTGTAACATAGATGGTATTATTCTATATGTGAGATTAAGATTTCAATGGAAAGACTTGCAAGGCTGTTCAGTAAAGTGCAATACAGAGTGCATTTTGTAATAAAATTCTGCTTACAGTAGATTTCATTAATATCTTTGTAAAATTTAATTACTTTTTAATCTTCCAATTCTACAGGCATATTGCAAATATTTTACTCTATTTTTTATCACAAAGCCCACAGTTTTAAGTGTTGGGGGGTTTTTTGCTTGTGTATCAAATGGCAGGTTTTCTACCTTGTAAATACAGAAGCAGCTGTTACCAAATCACATGATTCAGTTAGCAGTGGTTACATTTAGAATTGTGTTTGATATTCACCCTTGAGGCAAATATTGAACAAAAACTTGTGGGATCTGATGATGAATTTTTATGACTCAGGAAACAATGTCAGTGTTATCTATAAGGACATGACTCTACTGCAGCATGAGTGAAATCTTTTGAGCTAGAGTACAAGTGACCTCTGTGATTCTACAAATCTTTTGCATCTCAAAACCAAGAGGCCAAGTGTGGACCTGGTAAGGGTGCTTATTTATTAATGGTGATGAAGGAGAAGTTAAAGCATAAATAGATGCGGATGTGAGATTCCCTTGCAGTGCCATTTTGGATCGATTAGAGACATTTAAGGATCTCTTTGTATTTTCTGTTTGTATGGATTTTTTTGAAATGAACCTTTTATTTTAAAACTATTGGTTTATGTCGGTATATAGCCTTTCTAGTAGCCTTTAAAAAACATTGGATATTATTATTTACAGACAGTTTCTATAAATGGAAGAGTTGAAACAACAGAGTAAAGTGCTAAACCTCATTCATAACGCTTTGAAGAAAAAATAATTAGCTCTTAGTTAGAAGGCAGAAGAAGATTAATTAGTGTGTGAAGGCATGATTTTGGAGAACAAATTACCATGGAGAGTGAGTTTGCAACCATTCAGTTCAGGAAGACACAGTTTATATATTGTGCCTGTGAAACTAGTAAATAAATGTGTCTCCTTAGGTGTCTTAAAACAAGCAGAGAACTCAGTGAGCCATAGTCTGCGCAGATATCATCTGTCTGCTGTGAAGTGATTCTGCTTTCAAAGGCACAATACAAGTATAGTTAAGAGCTTTGCATTGGAATTGCTTAAGGGTAAGTGCAGAGGGTGGAGAACTTTGTTGGAGCTCCTGGCTGGTGTAGCACAGACTTTTGTGATTAATCTCTTGATCAGGACTAGGAATTTCTGCTGCTAGGAATTTCTACTGCTACATCAAAGCAAACAAAAATAGTACTTACCCTTCACCAGAAAAATTAGAAAGTGTCTGATGTAGCTTGTTTCAGATGAAATTAGTATTAAAAATGAGGTTAGATTTTTCTACAAGACCTTTTATGAAATACTGTTTATCAGCAATAAAATAAACATGAACTAAAGGACTCCAGGAGTAAAGAATTACTCTAAACTGTAGGATTTTACTTAAGCCATGCCATTCTGACTAGATGAAGTAATGTTGTGATACAGCTACTCCAGGGCACAGCCTGATCTGGGTTTATTGAGCTCTAGATGGCTGACATTTGTTTAATCAGCTTGCTTCCTTTTTGACTCATTTGAAAAATTAGCTCTTTAGCTTGGCCTGTATTTAAAACAAAAATATTAATTATTTTTTTTTAAGTTTTTCTCAAACATTTAATGGGACAGAGGGAAAGAGTATTTACTTCTGCCTCGACAGAGCTCCTTTGATGGTCACTTCTCAATTTAATTTTTCAAAATAACATTGATTTTGTCTGTGTGCCAGGTTTCTTGCTTGTTTTCACTGCAGTTACTGATGTCCCCTGGTATAGACATGTGGTAATGTCAGGAACAGGAAAGGGAAAAGGCACAGACATCCTGAAACAAGGGGTTCCTTTGATAGATCAAGCTATATACCTAAACCAAAAATCTGACATATCTTCTCTTTATTTTTAACAAGTCCCTTGATAAAAAATGGGGAAGCTTAAGAGTGAAATATCTGAAATAGCATCCTGAACACTTCATCACTTTTAAAAATATAATAGTCCCTGCAGGATAGGATAAGTAAAAGAAGGCTCTCCATTGCCAGTGGTTTGCCCTATAAGAAGTAAAGAGCTAACCCAATTAAAGCTAGGTATACATTATACAGCATGTTTACTAATTTATCCCATTAATGACTGTGTGGCAATCTTCTGTTGGTGAATGAGGGGTAATCCCTAGTAACTGAGTCTTGATTCTTCAGCTGTGGGCATTGCCCTTCTTTTCAGATGCAGCAGTTCTTCACTTCCTTCGTGATAAAGCTGTCAGTAGTGGACTCTGTTTAGAGGGGAAGACTGTCAGACTGGACTACTAAAAAAGACTATGGTAATACTGGGGTTAAAGGCACAAAATATTTCATCGGTAACTCCCATGATGAAGAAAGACACAAAAGAACATCCGTTTCTTTGAAAACTTTTTTCTTACACTTCTCAAAGAGGATTAAAAAGAGAGCAACAAAAATAGTAGGAATTAATTTTTTGCACTGTACACAGATCGGTCTGTTGAGCAGTATTTGTCACAAGGCAATAGAAGGGTCCTTCCTGGTCCTTCATCTAGTTTCCTGCACTGCTGCAGCACCAGACATTGGGCTGGCCCAGCCAGAACCTGAGTAGAAAAGAGGTGCTTTTTTCTCATTCATCACTTCCACAGCCCAAATGGAAGCAGGACTTGCTCAGCTCTCTGAGTATCTATTCAGCTAGATGCAAAGTCCTGTTTTCAAAATGGATTTAGGTTTCTAAATCCCTTAAATTTAAACACAGCTAATTTCCCCAAGTATAAATCTCACCTTTGCTGATTACCCTTGGCCTCCTAAGTCACTTGAAGTATTTACTTCTAATGTCTGTAATTTTAACAACACTGATGTATATTTTAGCAGGAGGTATTAACATATAGTTATGCTAATGTAGTACATGTTTTTGTTGAATGTTCTTTAACTTTGGTGTCATTAGTCAAGCACAACTGCTGTCTTGGGCTAGATGTGAAAATGAGCATCTCTGCCCTTTACATTGGAAAATAAAGAGAATGGGAAGGGGGAATGATGTGCTCAAGCATTTATATTGGTAGTGATGAAAAAAGATAGAATGCTTCAGTGGTTTCCTGCTCCCTGAAGACCTTCCCATGTATGAGTTTGTTCATGTGGTTTCAAGGCGATGATCAGGTGGGTAAACACTTAGTAAAGACCAGCAGCAGCCGAATGAATCCTTTTTCACAGTAAGATAATTAAAAGAAAAGCAACTAGTGATAGAGTGTGCCTGTTTAATCTAGTTCTCCAGAGGTAACCAGTCACACAGCTTGGACACACAGAGAAGAGAGTAATTAGAACCTAAGGCTTGAAAAACAGCATGGGAAGAGAGAGCAGTGGAAACACTGAAGTAGCAATTCAGTCTACACATGAAGGACCAACCTGAGCAATTTAGTATTTTAGTCCCTTTGGGGATGTCTTGTCAACTGGGAGAAACACATAATAGAGTCTGATGTTCCCTTTCCCAGCATTGTTACTGGGTTGTACATCAATTAATTAGAAGAGGAGGGAGCAGAGCATGGGATGACCTCTTCCTACCTTGTCCTGGGGAGTTTTTCTGATAGTCTTTTGGTTCTACAAGTATCATATTCCTTTGGATTCAGTGTTATAACCTTAATAGGAGTTGTAAGTAAACAGTGTGTGGTTACCTGCAGCCCCAGAAAATCTTACAGTCTAATGTTTAGGATATTCTTCTGAAGGTAAGAGAGAAGGACTGGAGTTGCCATGGGCTAGGAGGAAAGATTTGAATTAAGGTCTGTGACTTCTTTTGTGAATTCTCCAGTTGTTAGGCTGTGATAGAAGTGCCATTACTTCAATTCCTTGCAGTCTCCAGGTAGGAGCCTGAGTTCTGGAGATGGGTGAGCATGTGTGGCTCAAGGATGCCCTGTTCTTGGCACACAGGGTTTTCCAGGAGAATATAATTTTGGTCTTTGCATTCTAATCCTGGGATCAATAAATTAACATCCAGAGATTACAACACCTATTGTACTGGAGGCTGTGAGGTTTTTCTTTTTTTTCTTTTTTTTCTTTCTTTTTTTTTGTTGTTGTTGTTGTTAGCCTTTTTTAATTGTTAGTAAAAGGGCCTTGTAGTAGAGAGGTGTGGATCGAAGACACTGGTCTTTTTGAAATAAATTTTTTTGAAAGAAAGAAATTTTATCAACTCATTAGAGGGATGTAATTTGAAATCAGGAGAACATGCTTGGCAGAAGGGCTCTGTTGTTAGAAAGAGTTTGATTTTTGTGAGGCAAAGCAGAAGTTTTAAGTAAGGGAGGATTCTTAGAGCAAACTGAAAGCTGTAGGGATGATAAACATCTCACTGGGGCTTCATGAAGGTGACAATTACAGGAAGAACATCTGTTTAAAAGCATGCACCAGAGACCCTTGTGAGCAAAGAACAGAAGTTTCTGTGCTAGGAAGGTAAGGAGCAACACAGACTAAAATAAATAGCAGGACAGATGTGCCTGAGAGAACCCTTTGAGAAATTATTTTTTCTATCTGTCAATTCTTATTTGATACGTTCTAGAAATTCTGATATGTCAACTATGTAAAACAGGCAAGTGAGGTCACTTCGTAGGGAGATGGAGTTTAACTCTGAGTCCTCCAGAAAACAACATGACATACAGACTAAGATAAAGTTGTCTAAGATGCAGGTTGGATAAAAGTGGTATGTTGAAATATGGGTAAGCAAGGAAGGTGGGAAAAGCATTTCAAATCTAGACTCTGGGTAGGGAAAGGGACCGCAAATGAGTATTGGTACCAGATATAAAGCACATCAGTCATTGTACAAAGAACACAGGGTGAGGGCCACTTGTCTGTTCTTAAGTCTTTAGTAGGGCCAGCTGGCCTCCAGCTCCCTTTCCAGAAGGGCACAGATCACTAGCTAATCTGGTTTTGGCTTATTTTAGTGAACGTAATTTGGGAACTTTGCATCTGGCTCCTCTTATCTCAGTGTGTGGCCAAGCAGCAGCTGGGATTTATGCCATGTTTTTGTCAGTGCTCATCCACAGATAGAGTCAGAATCCTTTTTCTTGCTCCTGTCAGAGTCTGCAGCAAACAGACAGGAAAATAAGTTTCTACTGTGTACCATCTTAAGGTAGTTTTCATAACACTGCATTTATATTTCAGTTTGGAGGATTGTATCTAAAGAATCCTTATGCTGAATTTTATTTGCCACCTTTTGAAACCGTGTTTCACTGGTGATATAAAATATTAAACAATTATTCTCAAAAGAAAAATGGCAGAGGAGCTCCAAAGATTGGATTAAATTAAGTCACATTTTTGTCATTTGCACTGTCTTCATCCAATTACTTTCTTAATATTTTATATCTTTTAGTGTCATCATTTTTATTTTATTTTTAATATAAAGCCAGAAGGTAGAATGTAGCTATACTTTGTGTTTAATCTGGCAAAATGTTTTATTTGTTTCATATGGTAAGTATATGACAAATAAGAACTGCAATAATTACTTCCCCCCCACGCACACTATTTTTACAAAACAAAGTCATACCCTATTCTAGGTCAAAACTGTCAGCTCTTGTTCAGGAGTCACTTGTGTCTACAACACAAACCTCTGCTGCCATTTCAGAAGCTTACTGCAATGTTAATTGTTAAGTGAAAGTTAACCTACGAGATCCCCCTAAATACTGAAAGAAGTTATGCATCCCCACTTCAGTGTCTGAATCTGAATGTCAGAGAAATTATAGCATACTAAGATCCTGGGGTTTTGTTTGGGAACAAGCTATTTTGAACCCTGTAATACACACACTGAATGTTAATGAAGTGTTGTTTAAAAGTTGCAGTGAAGAAAGACTAGCAGATGAACTGGCAGCAAGTGCAATGTTTTTTAAGATTAGATCCATAAAATATGGCAGCTAGAGATTAAAAATATTGGAAAATATGAAGAACTAGTGCACAGATTGTCTAATGATAATGTTTTAGATAAATTTAAAAAACAGCATATGGGGTAGAAGGAGATGAAGCAATGAAGGTGAGTTCAGCTACCAGCCTACAGCACACTCTCTGTGGCCAAGGGAAGCTGTTCTTCACTGTGCCAAAAAGGGACATTGGCTGTTTTTTTGTCAGTCCTCAGAACCAATTACTCCTGTGATTTGGTTTGTAATAACTTTTCCAGATTACTACAATAAATACCTGCTGAACTCCCAAGTATATGGCAGTTATGCTCCAGAATCAGGGAGAAAGAGAACCGAGTGCCCTTTATAGTGTGCAAGGATTCAAAGGGATTTAATAAACCATACTGTAAGGGACAGTCATCATTGAAATGTGAGCTGCTTTACTGGTCTTCCTTATGATACCTTTCTTTGTGTGAAAGTATTTTGCTCATTTTGAGGAAGGGTTTTAGTTTAGTGTTTTAAGTGTCTGACTGCACTCTATACCCTTGAACATATACTTGTCTTCTATTGTTTGACTGTTAACAGGTGTGGTTTTTCCCCCCACAAAATGTAGACGCTAAGGCCTTGATGCATTGTGTCTCTTGTACAATTACTTCAAAATATTAATTAAGTTTCATATAGTTATTATTTTGCAATTTCATAACTAATTTGGAGCATCCATATGTTTCTCCCCCTGCTTTGTAGTAAAAACAACAGTGATTCGTTAGCACTCAAAGTCTGGGAGCTTCTGTAGGAAATTTAAAATTAAATTATGAAATTATTCTTCTTTAAGATATTAGATTTATTCACTCCTTTTCCCTTGGGAGGCAGGTGGAGAAGGTTCTTTTTCATGACAGAATTTCTCAGGTGAGCTCAATAGCCTCCTCATCATTTTACATTCTATGTAAATCTTTAAACATCATTGTATGTACAATCCAACAAATTATTCAGTTATTTCTTGCATCACTCACAATGTCCCATCTGCTTAGTTTGCTCTTCGAGTCTTCTGGCTTTGACTTTAAAAGGGAAAGCAGATAGATACTTCAGTGGATATTTTTAAATCCCAGGAGATTGGAAATATTTTCTTTGATTGGCATTCCTATGTAACTTCTTTAAGAATACATACTGACCATGGAGACCTACCCTCTTCAACATGCCAGTCAACTCAATGTTTACTCTCCCTCTGTCTCTTCCAGCAACATTAGTATATTTATCCCATTCTGTTTCACTAACAACGTATTATTCTTCAATTAGTTCAGCTTTGATTTAATGCTTTCCAGGCATGAGCTCTTCTAGCTCACCTTTTCCTTTGTGACACTTGCATACCAGAGAAACTGAGAGACTTTTAACTACAATTTTACTGTTCAGCAACCACTACAGCATGAGACAGGTGTTCTCTTAGAACTCAACAAGAACATTCCATTCTTGAAGGGCTGCATTTTGCAGCCATAATCTTATTAGAGGAGACGTTACTGTACATTTTAAATGAGAAAGTGACATTTCAGCATGCTTAGTTTAATTCCCTCTTGGGTTGATTGCAATGGAGTGATCCACTCTTGTACTTGCCATCAGCAAATCCATGAACTTGCTAATTAAGAGAAGATTTACAGGTAGGGGTAACATCTTTAATTAGGCCAAGTAGAGTTGGAAAAAGATAAGCTCTCAGGCACATAAGTAGTTCTTTAGGTCTGAAAAAGAAGCAGGAAACTTCAAAGAAAAATTGAAGTTGGAAACAACTGCTCTGACTTAATTAAAAAATGACCCACAAAATACTGTTGAAAGATAATTCTGGAAACTCAAATTGATAACTTGGTAAATACCAAAAACTCTATACTCACTGAGATACTCTTTTTCTGGTCAGTTA
The DNA here is from genome assembly GCF_020740795.1 of Apus apus. Classification (NCBI taxonomy): domain Eukaryota; kingdom Metazoa; phylum Chordata; class Aves; order Apodiformes; family Apodidae; genus Apus; species Apus apus. Next base: position 10,666,767 of record NC_067293.1, on the reverse strand, counting down.
TAACCTGCAAGTCATGTTCTACTCCCACCACAAGTTGTAAATTACATGTAGCCCTTTCCCTGGAAGGCAACCACCCCTCACCTCTCCTCTTTACTGAGTCTCTTTGACTCCCCAGATATACCTTCCTCTTCTCCTAGATAGTCTAATACATATCTAATAAAATCCCAAGGAATTATTCTTAATGTCGTAATTACGGGGGAGAGGGGGGGGGGTGTTAATTTTTTTTCTTTTGTTTCAGATTTAAAAAGGGACTTGTGTGCCAGAAATTTAGTCTGCTTTTTCTGAACCTGCTGGTCTAATAAAAAAGTATCACCTTTGTCTAAAGAATACTTTTTACTATAATTTTGGACCATACATTTATAATGACTGTCCTTACATCCCCCTCCCTGCAAAAACAGATTAGTGGTACCCAATCATAAGCATTACTGTGCACATTAAATGTAACTTTAGTGTAATATGAACAACTATTGGATCAAACAGTTGTTTCACTTCTTTCTGAAATGTAGTATGATGAACGAAAACACATTTCAAGGGTAGAGAAGGGTTTCAGTTTTATGATATTACTTCATAAATCTATATACCTGTAAATGACAGACTCAATATATTGAGGTCATCTTATTTGTGATATTCAGTTTCTTTCTGTCATGAAGTGATGGAAAAAGAGAGGCAGAATCATAATCACATTCATTATGATGAGACTTCTGACAGTCTTGTGCATCTACAAGTAGCTTTCAAAATCCTGAGAAACTATTTCTCATTTCTCTGCATAAACTGTTTTGATGTAGGGTACAGAGCTCCTGATTTGTGTAACTGAGCGCAGTAAAAGCCCATAGTGCAGCAATGGATACAACAGGGGAAAACACATCCCAGCATTGTCTTACATGGAAGAGTACACTGATTTGAAATCACATTAATCAAATCAGTCTAATTTCTAATAGGAATGTGATATGAAGGTGCCTGTTATGTTATGAATACGAAATTTCTCCAGATTAAAAAAATAAGAAGGCAAACCCCTGCAAGGGTTGTAAGGAATGTAAGACATTTTATTTTAATGTTTTTGTTTGGATTTTTAATACCTGAAAACACACACTTAAAGTAAAACAGTTTTCTAAACTGTTTACCAGCAACAGCTGGAAAACAATACTGTAAGTATAGAGTGTGATTTTTTGACAGTGTTATTAACTGTCTTTCAAAGAGCAGATCCAGTGACATATTTAGAATGAGGCTCTAAATATGTTCATCCCAAGTGTGATTGGTTCCATTTTTCAGTATCAGTTATGAAAAGGATACAATAGCTACACTTACTGTGAATAAAATTTACCATCAAATCTTGAGGCATTATGTATCAGGCGACAATTTATTCTTGTAAAACAACCTGATATTTCCTTAGTTCTGGTTTGTGTCCCAATCAAAATAATTGTTGCAAAGTCTAAGTGAATCAGCTAAATTGAATACCATTTTGGGAATCAGATATTTGGGCTCTTGCATCTAGTAGTGAGCTGAAGTGATGAGTCTCTCCTTGTTTCTTTTACTACTAATCTTTGGTAAGAATAGTACTGAAAAAAGTCTATTAGAAAATACTTGAAACTTATATATTTACATGCTTATGTTCTTGTTGTTTTCAGACAGATTTAAAAAAAAAATTAAAATAAATAAATTGGCACATAATCTACAAAAATTCAATTGGATTATTTTTGATCTGCAGCATGCTACAAAATAGAAAAAAAATGTAATTGTGTGCATAAATATATGTATTCCACTGTCAAGGCACAAGCTTACGTGCCTACAGCAGGACAAGTTTTTCAGCCAATAATTTCTGTAGATTATTTGTGCAGTGAAAATAAGAGAAGTTCATCAGCAATCACTACAAAAGTTAAAGTTGAAATAAATAATTAATTTAAAAAATAAAGCTGGCTGATTTCTAAAACTTCTGATACAACAGACATAAAGTCCAGCAGTCTGCCTGTTTCTCATCTCTTCCCAAGCTCCCTGAATGGTACTTTCTGACACATTCTTACCAAGGTAAAAAATTCTATTAATAATGAATGTCTCCTTACTTTCAAAACCCTAGAGGGATATTTCTCTCTAATTCTTTGTCAAAAGTAATAACTGTCTAGGAATCAGAAGGAAAGAAGAAAATAGCTTGTGGTGCTTTGAACATTTTGATGCTTGCTCAGTTCTCTAATCATGATTCAGTGCCTAAGGTCCACTATAAAAATGCATTTTTTGACCAATATCTTAAAGGGGGAAAATCTAAAGGTTTAAGGTTTTTATGAAATTCATTTGCTTAATCAAAACCTAAAGGCAATGATCATTCAACCGTGGCTATTTAGCTTCTGGGGATTTTTTGAACAATTGTGCATCCTATGATTATTGCCAGGTACAGAAAATACAAAGCAGAGCACTTTTTGTATGCAATTGCGCTAAGGTGTAGCCTATCCTTTTAAAAAAAGGTATAAATATTTTCCAAAGTACTACTTTAAACCTAATACATTGGTACTGAGACCAAGGGTATTGTTGAAATAAGTATTCTGTGTTCTGTACTTGTCTTTTTTTTTTTTTTTTTTTCTTTTTTTAAGCATTTGAGGTGTCAGTTTAGGTGCTGAATGAGCTATATTTTTTCCCCACCCAGAGTTTTTCTTAATGCAAAATTTGTGTCAAGATGAGCCACCGAGCTGTTCTTTAATTCATGTTTCTTTTCAATAAAATGATCAGGGTAAATATCTCACAGGTTTTGGAGGTTTAACTTTTGATTTTGGTAAAACAGAATGAACCAATAGATGTTCTTATGGAAAATTAGTATAAAATAGTGTGTGCATTTTGGCATAAACTTCATATGCCACATTGTTTGTGACGTTCAGACTCCTGACTTCTGTAAAGCTTCGGATTACAATTTGCATGCAACATCTAAATAGGCATTAGAATGCCACATAGTCTGGAAGCTTCTCAGGTACTAGAGAAACTGGCATACAAGCTTTACTGGCAGGGGTTTAGATTTGGTCAGTGGTACAGCTTTCAAATACCCACAGCTGGTCCATCCACCAGCACTTGCCTGCTGCTGATGACAGGCCATGTGAACCCTTCCCCAGCCCGTTTATAAGCAGTTATTTCAGCTGTAGTGATTTCTCTACATATACTCATGAGCATGTTTTTGGCATTCTTCTTTTCATACACTCACTCTGCTGACTTCTGTGGGATGAAAAGTCTAAGGAAACACTGGTTGCAGTGTTAGGACTTCCTTTTGAAGCAGTATCCTACTGTCCTCCATCACAAATATCTGCTTATTTGTTAAGAGGAGATACGTGAGAAGTGCTGTGAATGTTTTGCTGGAAAACATATAATCGTATGTTTTGTTTTCAATATTATTTATGAAGTTGATGAGATGCTTTTTTTTTCCTGCTGTAAAAAAGAAAAATATGTTTTTTAAAATTATCATGGCTTCCCAAAAAACAGGGCTTTTCAAACACTCTGTATGTATTTGGTTCTTTGACCAATTAGCTGACTTTTTATATATGACAGAGGCTTGGAAGTATCAAAGTGTTAAGTTCAGAATACAGGTTTTTGGGAGGAGGAGAAAGACCATATGAATATTCTCACTTATTAACCCCAAAGCTAATTAGTTTTCTTTTTATTAAACATCAGATACCTCACATGGAGATTTGGAAACCAGACTTCGTTAGTTCTGCTGCTTATAACTCTGCTTGTTTACTTCTGGAAACAGGGACAAGAACCTTCTTCAGGATTGCAAAACACACTCAATAACTTGCTGATAAAACAGGCAGAAAATGATTTGAACTAATGATAAGAAATGAATGAGAGGTTTTTTGTCTCTGTATCAGGATAGTGTTCTGCTTAAAGTAATTCAAATTTAGACAGCTTTGAAATCGGTAGGATGCTTGTGGTAGTGGTTTGGGTATCTTTGTATTAGTAGGCTAAGTAAATAATTGGAGCACAGAAATAGTGAAGAGCCTAAGGAATTCCACTGACAACTCTATCCATTTTTTAATAACCACCTACTTATGAAGAAGTTTGAAAAATACGTCACTAGTCAATAATGTCCAATGTATCAACTTAATCTGAGTGTAGTTTTCTTCTTTTACAGCATATCTCCTCTAGCCTGAAGCCTCCCTTTATAGTCCCAGTTTCTTTTGTCAGTCACCATAATGTGAGTATCATTTTTTGAGCCTCAAGGTTTTCAGGTTGTCCCTGTTTTAGATGCTTTTGGAGGCTTATAAATACATCTCAGATAATGCAGAACAAACTTTGCTCAAACCTTCTACTTGTAAGGAAGGATTACATTTCAGGTTCTTCACTCCATAAAATACCATTTTTTTCAAAGGAACCCAACTAAGTGCTTGTCAGCACACAATATTTTGGATCCCATTTTACACTAGCCCTGTTGTTTACTGGGCAAAAAGGATCTGAAATGCTTCCAGAAGCATGAGAATACATTTGCATAAAACAGGTGAAGTTATCACACAAGATAAAAAATATCTTGTGAAGAACCTAAAGCAGACTGATAAATTTGAGATTAAGAAGAAATGGAGTTATTCAAGTATAGTTGAAAGCTTATAACTAAATTATTTTTGAACCTTAAAGTGTAAAAAATTGCTGTTGGATTTAGGTAGAAGCATAGTCCATATATTAATTCAAAAGACTTGCTGCAATTCCCATTGAAACTGCTTAGCAGCCATTCTATGAAGCGTTGTACCAAGTAAAACGGTTTCTAACTTCTGAGTGATGAGGATAATTCACTGAACAGGAATATTTCCTCACTGGGCTTCATACAGCAAACACCTGGCACACTGAGAAACCAAGCAGGCATATTGAGCCTGACTGTTCTCTCTGGGTGTGGGGAGGTCTAGGGGTGTTTTGTTGTTTGTTTATTTTTATTATATATATATATATATTTAATTTTAGTCCTTTTCCTTTCTTTTCAGCATGCTTATTGCTACAATGAGATTTTTTTATATATACTTGATGTTTCTTACTTTCATTGTTACAGTGACACTAAAGTAGATACTATATTTATGTGTGTGAACAGCCTAATTTATCTGCCTGCATAGGCTGTATGTACTTAGCTTTATAAAATGTTTCTACTTATTTTTTTTTCCCTGGATTGTGAAACTAGCACTTCTGAAAAGCTTCTTAGTGTAATTTCATTGCGTAGTGTTAGGATGGGCTTTATGACTATTGATAGCTTGGAATTGTAGCACAAAAACAGAAGTTGACCTATGGTTCAGAGACATGAGACAGTCTTTCCTTCTCAAATTTCACTTCCATCAAATCGTTCCTTTGTCAGAAATATTGTAATGCCTAGAATTTTCCTGTCTTCCTTCTAGGAAATACTAAGATTATATTTTATTCTGTAAGAGGCATTTGTAGCACTGTTTCATTATTGGAAGGAGATGTAAACAGTTTCAGAATGTGAAAAAAAAGTGTCTTTTGTTCCCATAGACAATAGTATGTATTTCAGCATACGTGAATATCTGGCCATTCAGGTATTCTTTAAGATGCATATTATCTGCATTGCTGTTCTGGCAGAGTGAAAAAAAAGTTTGATGTAGGTTTTTCAAGGCATGAAAACAGTTTGGAATTTGCTTTCCTGTGAAGGTGTCCTTGAAGAGACAGTTTAATAAAACAGTGAAATACTTCATTTCTCCTGAAAGCTTTTTTACTTTTTCTTGCCAGTTAAAATGAAATTTTGAAGTTGTAACTTGTATTTTACTATTGGACGTCTGTACCAGGCTGTCTGACAAAAAAAAAAAAAAAAAAAGAGGTGAGCTCTGTCAGTTTTTAAGGATTCTTTCTGAATCCCTACTGAACTTGTGCTTGGGGAATGCAACACTTAGGTCGATACCAGCTTTTGCAGGGTGCAGGCTAAGGAGCTTTTCATTCTCAGCAGTTCTGATTTTACCTAAGCTTTTCCTTAGTGGGTACTGGAGTAATCAGAAGCAGCTTGTTGGAATTGGTCTTGTGTAATAATTTTAGTGTGTGTTTGAATATTTCATTTTGTTCTGCTTTATGATGACTTTATTTACTTGAGCAATTTCAATCATTTGGGGGCTGTGGTTTTAACAACTCTTACAGTGAAGTGGAACATGGAATATAACAGAGGATAGAGAGGGAAGCCTTTGTGCTTTGTCATATACAAATATCCAATAGTTACTTGCAATGAAATGTTCATCCAATATTTCATTAGTGAAAGATAGGCTCTAGCAATATGTATTTTGTGGATTGACATTTTACATTTTACAGTGCTTATATTTATAGGATTTGTCATAATGAGTTTACTGTTATTTTAATAGTATTAGCTTATGCTTGGCCAGTATAAGTTGAAAATATGTGGCGTTAGTTCTTTGTCTACTTGCTGCTTGAAAGTGTTCTCTGTTAACATCTTAGGACTTACACTGATAATCACTTGTGGTTAATATAGGATTAATTTTCTGTTCTTATTTACTTTAATCTTGTGTTATCCACATTCATGGGATTTCCCAACCACCACCACACTGCAGATACATTTGTTTCCGTCTTGCCAAGTGAATCTTTTTCCCATGTCTGAAAGATGAAGCATAATTAAAGGATATAAGCCAGCAATTTTACAAGTTGTTTTTGTAATCACACTTTCTTTTGCAGAGATCACCTCATTTTTTTATTTTAAAATGGTCTGCTGTCTTGTTCATATTGTCAAAGAGCATTGAACAGTATTAGAACTGTGAGTTAATATAGCACTGAATTTAGTCATCTGGGGTGTTTGCATTTTCTAATCCTGTATTTGCAAATATGGAGTATTATATCATCAGATGGTCCTTGAAAATTCATTGAATTAGTGCATTTAAAACATCACATTTTATGATGTAAATCATGTCTTATTCCACGTATTTGCACCCTGAATATATTTGCTCTTATGCCTCACAACAGTCATATGCACTATTAGTAAGTATCTCACGAAATATATGGCAGGGACCATAATGGGGTGAGTGGCCCTGAGATTGAAGTGTGTCTCTGTTGAAGTCAGTAGAAATTGTCATTGTATTCACTGGGTCTAGAATTTCATCTAATGTGCTACGAGTGGTTTTTTGTTTTTTTTTTTGAAGAAAACATTGAGTCAGAACATATATTTTGAGCTTCTTTGGATTTGTTCCATAAGGCAGGGTTTTATGGATATTTTGCTCATTCCTGAACATTTGTAAATCAGGAAATCCAAACTCATGTTTGCTACTGTGGAGAGACAATGGCTTTTCTAAGCTTTCTCACATTTCATTGCATTCACTGTTTCTCAAAACTTTTCCATGTCTGTTGTTACAAAAGGCACCTGCTGTGTGATTACCATTTTGCATCTGGCTATAGCCAGTATTTATCTGTACCAGGAAAACTGGAAACTGCAGTCACCACAGGTGTGTATCACATGATACTATTGATGGAAATTATAGCATAGGCCGGACTTGAGTCTGAACATTTTTGAAGCAGGACTGCTAATGGAACCATAAATCATTTCACTGGATATAAAATCCTGCTCATGAGTTTGATTATTGGAAACATCCTACTAATGTGGCTATTTAGTGAGGTTGGATGCAGTTGTCTGCTTCTGATCTTGCAATAACTTCAAATATGTTGCATAGCATTAAGTTTTTTATTTGATGGTACAGAAGATTTCTACAATTGTTTTGTTCAAGCATTGAGAATTGTCTTAAATATAAATGGTTGGGTCTTATTATGTCTTGATAACGGAATGGTAGCAAGTAAAGGTGTAATTGGTCTCTGTGAGTTTATTCTCCATCCTGTGTTTGTAGATATGTGAAGTAGCAGTGAGATACAAATATTAAATCATATGAAATTTGAGTAGGCAATCTAGATTTCTGCCCAGTACAGTTATTATGAGGTGTATGTATTAACAAATGAGCCAATTAACTATTGGAATTTCCATCCCAGAGAACAGCAGATTGTCTAGTAGTTAATAGTTTGTTGTCTTCCAGATCAATATGGGAATTCAAAATAACAAAAGCTTAATAGTAAATGCCAGGTTTCAAAGACCTTTTATAAAGAAATTGAAACACTGTATCTGCTTCTAAAGTGTTCTATTTTAATGTCTTTCTGCCAGTGGCTTAACACTTTATCCCCTCTAAATTGCACAATAATTACGCTTTTAATAACTTTTACTATTTTATGAAGTTCAAAACTGTAAAGCTCAATGTTGGCATTCACACAGGCAGAGGATGAAGAAAACTTGTTTTTCATAGGCCTGTCAGATACATTCAGCAGGACTGTTGCACATCTGACTGTGCTCCTGTTACCTGGCATCCTACTTGCATTTCATCAGCTTACAGGGCAGTCCTGCAACCTCCCTCTTGTGCATTGGCCTGTGCTGATAAACCTCACCTGTGCTACCTACTGGGACCTTGAAAAGAACAGTCTGTTAGCTACCACCTCATCTCCTCTTCCTGTCTCTCTTGTCATTCCCCATCACATATACCTATGTGCACCTGCCCCTCTCGTGTGACCCCAGTTTGTAGGGGGTTGGGAAGTAAATTCTGAGGATTTTTTCCTTCCTAACCTCATTCATTATTACACTGAGTGAATTAATCCTTGATGTATCTTCTCATCTAGTCTTGCTAGAGGAAAGGAGAAAAAGCCAAATTGGCAAATGGCAGAACTGGTGCAGAATGCACAGTTCCCAGATGAGTGGCACTGTTTGGCCTGCTCATGTTGGCAGTGTTTATACTGATAAACTCATTTTTTTTACATCATTGTCTGTGTGTGTAAAATGTATATTTATAGTAGAGAAATTTCCTATTGCATAATATTTCAATAGGAAGTATCAGAATTTCCTAGGTAAGTTTTGAGGTATTTTTGAGCTAAAAGTAAAAGTTATTTGATTTTCAGGCCTCCAACACCTGTTGCAATCAAACATGTTTAGAAGCCAGCCACTGGAATCTGCTCCTTGAATTGGTTCCACACCAGCTCTCCGAGCACACACTTGTCTGTATCAGTGCTGTGACACAACCTCTCAGCTTCTGAATTCCTCACCTGCCACTTTCCAAATGGAAATAAACCCTCTTGAGCTCCTGTTCCATCTCACCTCCCCAAGGCTCCTGTTCCATGTGAAGGGCACAATGTGTTGTCAAGTGTACCAGTAAGGAAACAACAACAAGAAAAGACTTTCAGACAAGTTTCACATTTGGTTACTGGTAACTACAAGAAGTTAAAAGAATTTAAAGTGTATGTGGGTTTTGGGTGATTTCATACCTGTTTATTCAAACCTATATGTATTTTTGAAATATTTAAAAGGACAGAATGATGATGTTTTTATTTCATGGCCAAACATGAAAAATTACTAGATAGTAAGTGGAAAATCTACTTATTTGCAAAAAAAAAAAATAATACAAAAAATAATCTGCATAATATGTAGAGTAGTCTTGAAGATGTGATCTTACTGAAATGGAAAGTTTATTCAATAGAAGTTTTCACAGCCCCCTACCGTGATCCAGAGGCAGAAGGTCATGTGAAAACTATGGTGATGTTTGGCACCCAGAGAAAAAGGCTGAGCTTTCTACTGGTCAAACTAAAGAGAGCAGCCATGAAACTGAGGAGTGGCAGCAGGTGGGGCCTGCAACACCAACAGACCTTTCAAGAGATTAACCTTGGAATTTGGGGTGCTTTCAACTGGCTAGATATTTTGCTTATTTTGTAGTTAAATTAGGATTACTTCTGCATTACCAAGAAATTATGGTTTTATTGAAATTAGTGGTAAATTTCCCATGTACCCAAATTGAGACAAGATTTTAACAATTATGTTTAAAGCAAATTAGATTTAAATTATCTAATGCTTTCAGTCATAGTATGTTGCACAATTGACAGTTTCTTATAATTGATCTATGGGTAGTTTTCTAGTTCAAATGTTCTGTGAAATGCCATTTTATGCAGAGGTGGTTGAAGCAGGTGAAATTGCTTCACTTGGTCTTGTTTTCTTCATGTATTTCAGTGACTAGTACGTATTGACAGACTTAATTGCGATTGCTTCAAAAGCTAGTGGCTACTTATTTTGCCAAAGACTTTCCATATATACATGACATTAATAATGTGTATTTTAATTAAGTTGCAGATAGCTTTTTACTAGGCTATTTGCTGAACCTGACAAGAAGAAAACAGTAATGGTTGAGCTGACAGAATTTGTGAAAAGAATGAAGTGTTTATACCATGTTTTATTTAACACAAATAATAACATGGAAGAGCATTTTGGACCCTGATAATAGCAATGTGTCAGTGAAGCATGTAGAATAAGTCTTTCAAAAACAGACCTTACAGACCTTGGTTCTAAGTTCTTTATGGTGGCCAAAAACAGTGAGTTGCTGATCCCAGTTCCATCCTGGAAAAGCTTTCTTTTTGTGCATGAAGTGGGCCTTCAGTCCTCCTTCTTAATATGTGGCTAGTGATTTTCCTATCTTGTGAAGCAATATGCGCAGTCATAGGTTGTCTTGATGTAACAATTATGTTTCATTTCCAAGCTATATCTTGCTCATTATTACAACAAATAATGTTAGTAGTTGCCAGTGCACTGCTCGTATACCTCCCTATATACCACAAAAGAGTAGCTGGGCTGACTACATTGTGTTTTTTATTCTCTCTACAGTAAAACACAGGATATTTGTAATGCTGTAGGTCTCTCTGTTCTCATTGTGGCAGACTGAATTTGTGGGTTTAATTTTCCATGTCAGTTCTAAGTTGGTTATCAGCATTGGAAATGTTTTAAGGAGACTTATGGACCTTTCTGATCTAAAAATCTATTGTAAGATTGGCAGTTCAAAATTCACCACGCCAGGGACAGGCAGTAGCTAAGCACACAATGCGATCACTTAATGAATGGTTCCAGAACTAATCACTCCTCAGTTTAGGTAGATAGAGGAAAAAAAAATATACTAATAATTTGTAGTATCCTTCAGGCTCTGGATCAGTGTCCTGCCAGGGCTGAAAGCTCCTTTACTTAAATATTTCTCCTTCAAATCATGGTCTACTCAGTCTAATCAGGTTCCTTGAGTTTAATTACTCTCTGTTGAAAAATCAACAGAGAACAAAATAAAAATGCTCTGCATTCAGAAATCATCAATTTCTACTTTCAAAGCTCTTTTTAACACAAATTGTGTAATGCTGTGAGAGCCCTCACACCATCTTTCTTCAATTAGATGATGACAAGGCACTTTAAAAATATTTTTTTGTCCTTTTTTATTATTATTTGTTGGAGATAAAGCTACATATAGAGGAGGGAGTGTGGAGTTATCTCCACACTTCTTGAGGACTTCAAAAGCAGTGAGGAAAGAATAGACAAGGACTTGCATATCTACTTTTTTTAGCATTACATTCTGCTAAATACTCATTTAAGTAATAAAGAATAAAATGAGCTTGTAAGTATATATGTTCAAAGGTTTGAAGAACTTTTGTGTGATCATTAAGCTTCTGTCTCTCAATATAATTTACATATGCAAGTATATACATTATGAAAGTTAAGCAAAGTATAAAAAGTCAAAGACTTGAATTAAATAAATACCCTATTTTTTTCCTTTGGTGAGGTAATTCATGTAATTGACATTTTTTTCTGTAAAAATTATAATTCTTTATCATGGGGAATAAAAGATGCTCTCAAAGACTCTAGTATGGAAGGTCTAAATAATACAATAGAGAAGCTAAACTTCTAGTTTATTTTATTTTAATTAAACATAAAGGGTAATTTGTTTCCATCAGAAGATAATATTATCTACCCTTCAAGGCTGAGTGGATATAATTGCCCATCATATAAATCTCTTCTCAAATAGTGCCCTTAGGCAGTCTGACACTAATAATTGTTGCATTACTGACTTCTAGCATTTCAAATGGCCAGAGTCGTTATGCACCTCGTTAAGAGAAATAAAGGCATAGTGTAAATGCATCGGGGAAAATATTATTCTTTTGAAGATTAGTTCATCTTTACTTCTAATGTCTCTTTTAGTTTCCTGTCATCATTTTTAATAATCAGTATTTAATTTCCTTTAATAATAATTGCACTCTAACCTGATTGTTTGCTGAAAAAAGGAAGGAATTTAATATTTGAACATTTCAATATCAAATAATTATTTAGTGTTGTTCCTCTTCTAGTATAACACAAAGTTGTGAGGGGAAAGAAATCTAGAACTCTCTCACTATGAGAAGATTAATTTACAAAGCCCTGAGACTCATTGATACCCAGATTGTCAACCACAGTCAAATGGCACCTAAAATATTTCACTCCTTGAAAATACCAGTCATCCTGAATGTCATTCGTGCTTTTTCACTCAGTTAATTATAATGTGCTGCTGTGTTCAGATCACCATAAATAGTTAGAGTATGTATGGTCGAATGAAAGGAAGTGTTCTACCCCCCAAAAGAGTTGGAGTTTGATTTCTTCTTTAAATATAAGCTGCTTGTCCTCCTGCATGCTCTCTCAGATTTTCCATATTTAATAGCACCTAGGCACAAGGCAAAATAGCACTTTTTTGTATGAGTAAACTGGAGTCACAATGTTCTGTTTGGCATTATCACTGCTGAAAAAAGTTTATCTTATGTATTTAAAATCAAAGTATGATTGATTTCTGAAAGGTCCAGCATGGACAACTGGGAACAAGGTTAGACAAATTTTATCTTACATTTAGGCCTAGATTGGCATTTTTCTTGTGAGAATTATTGCATTTCTGTATATTTATTTGTTTAATGTATCTCTGACTTTGGACTTGTTACAGTTCTTCACTGTCTAGGTACATTTTGGAAGATTTAGAGCACTTGCAATTGAACCTTTTTAATTCCTGTGAGAAACTGAGGGCTCAGGTTGGGAACACCATAGTACAGAAAATTACATTCTTCTGCCTAGTCAATACCCATGGAGTATTTTACAATAATAGTCAAAAGAAACAAAGATGTTGGTATTATTGCGTTTATGCTCTTGTTTCACTTGGAAATTCTCACTTTTATTCTATTTCTGACTCTATTGATTCAAAATTCCTGTGATGATCATACATCTTTAACGTAGGTATAAGCATAGGAACTAGAGTTTATTATATGCTTCAATTGAAAACTAGGTACTTACTATGTTTGCTTCTCTTTGGATCTCACTGAAAATCTAAAATATAGGATTGGTCTGTCGCAAGACTTACTAAAGCTTAGTTGTATGTGAACCTGAATGAAACTGATTTTTTAAAATTAGATTTGCATAAGATTTGAGCCCGATACAGAGAATTCATTTACATAGACAGAAACTAAAACAAAACATTGGCATGTACCTTTGAAAAAGCTCATACTCTGGGTTTAAGAGAATGCCCCCTTTTCAGCATCCATGCATTAGAAACAAAATAACAATATTGGGTGAAAACTCGTTACTGAGGCTGTGCTTACATTTCATAATGAACTGATCTAGAAAGCATCCAAAAGAACATGGTCATAAAGTAAACTGGCTGGAGTTGGTAACGTAGGACTTTATTCCCACTTTCAAAACCAAGCAATCAGGCAAGTTGAGGGTTAAGAATAAGTCTGCTGGGAGGTGGAAATGCAGCACTGGGAGCTTGCTTAAAAAGATTTGAGATCTACTTCAAAACAGTGTGATATTTCTGTGTAATTTACTAACCTTTTCAAAATCAATACAGCCATCTCCGCTTCATCTAACTTTCAAATTTTTGCATTTTTGACATATTTTCAAAATTATCTCCTAACTTTTGTAATAATTCACATTGATTGCATGGACTTGATCAGAGTCAAAGCAATAAAATGCAGACTTCATTGCTGCTACAGTCAGCATATACAGTAGTTATAGTTTCATCTGGTCTTTTTGCTTTTAAGATACATTTTACGTTTGAAATTAGAATTTCTGTGACCTGTCTTTGAGAACTCCTTAGCAGGCAATAAACAGAAAGAGGGCTGAAGACTTCCACACTAGCAACATTACCTGAGATGCTACAAAAAAGGTGTTACATGTATGTATGTTTGTGTCCCAACACCTTGCCAAAGTGTGTACAGTTATGCTTGCCTGTTTTAGTTTTGAAAGTAGGACTTGATTCCAATTTTCCCATATTTAAGATGTATTTCATGAGAAGGTAGTTTCTGTCTTTATACTCAGGACATAGTGCCGGCTTTATCAACAAATATTTGTCTATATTGTTTGGTGAGAAGAATAAAATTGAATTAATATCTTGTCCAGAGCCTTTGAATGTGACTGTGTCTTTGCAGAGCCCAAGGATAAAGACTATGGCCAGCCCTTCTGAGAAACACGGGAAAATCGGGAGAAGCTGGTTGGCTATTGCTGTTCCTAGGCTCTTACCCATCCATGTAATTGCCCCAAATCTGCCTGGAAATGCATTTGTGTGTGTGCCCTGTCAGTGACAACAAAAGCATTAGTTTAGTTTGTTAAATATAAAGGAGTACTCTCAGGTTTTTATATTACCTGTCTCAAATTTCTCCCTGGTACTGCATCAGTTTTATTTCTCTTGTTTATAAATGAGCCTAAACCTCACCCATTTCTGTTTCCTCTCAAGCTCAATTGATATTTACAAAAATTTTCATGTACATAACTGATTCTGAATGTAATTAAATTTCAGTAAAGAGTTCAGTTAATCTTTCTAGAGGTTGTTTTTTGTTGTGGTTTGTTTGTTTGTTTAGGGATTTTGTTGTTTTGTTTGGTTGGTTTTTCCCCCTGTGTACATCAACAGGAAGGTAAAAAACCATGTTTACATACACAGCATGGCTATTCCATGGTAGAATTCAGACACTGGCATCCTTTATTCTTTGCAGATACTAGTGGGATGTTTCCTGATGCTAATGTAGCTGACTTTAGGTCCTTAGTGTGGTAAAATCAGCTGTGAACTGAAACTGATTATTTGAATGCTTTGCCTTTGACATATACTTTGTTATGAGAAATTTGTACATCTGTGTATATCTGCTGAGTCTGAGAATCACTACAGCTTGGCACTTGTGTTCCTCAGGAGGTCTGAGCCTCGATGCCCCCATAGACAATGTTGCCACTACAAAAGACACGTTGTCCTTTCATGCCACCTGATCCTCTTTGTCAATTATTTGTGCCTCGAGGGTGATTTTGTGCATTGTAGTATTGGAGCTGGCCCCATAGTATCTTTCCCTGTAAAGTAAATTTCTCATTACAGGAATAACCGTACCATGTGCGTTTTTAGGGCAGAAAGAGGTATCAGAACGCCATTTAAAATGGTAGCTGCTTCTGACATCATTAGGACACTTACGTAATTATGCAGTGTTTTTTTTTAAGCTGGGAGATTGTTAGTAATTGTGAAGAAAGAAGAAGGAGTGAAATGTTAGGTGCTTACTCTGTAATCAACACAGATTAAAAAGAACAAAAGAAGGTAAATACAGCTGTTCTCTTGGAGCTGCTGACTTGAAAAAACAATGGCAAGTGTTAGTAGTAGTTAACAGCTGCTGGAAGAGTTGTAAGAGTATGAAAAGAAACCAAACAAGTGTAGCAGACTGAGAAAGTAGGGATGGGATTGAAAAGGAGTATCATATGGCATTTAGCTGTTCCTAAATTTCAGAGTCTACCAATGTGCCTGCAAACATCGTAGTTCTGGAACTGAAGCTTCATTGGTTCCGAAAATTGTTTCTAAATACTGTTATTATTTCAAATGTAACTATCTCATTTGGTACACACTAATAATGGTCAGCATTTTAAATAATGCATTCTATGGTTATCATGTTTAGATCATATATTAAGTATCAACATTCAAAATCACTTAAGAATATGATTGTTTTATTCTACTACAAACTTTCCAGTCCTCCGGGCTTACCTGAAGGCAACTTTGTAGGACATGTTAAGCTGTTATAATAGAAAGCATTATTGCATTATTCAGAATTAGCTTCAGAGAAACACTTCTGCGTCATCACATCTGAGTTCTGTGGTAGAAGTGTATTGGAGAACAGTCCAGTGGTTTGAGCTGATGATCTTAAAGGTCTTTTCCAACCAGAATAATTCTGTGATTCTGTGAGCAGAGAACCAGCAAGACTGCCTGACCCTCATTACTTTGAATGAGATAGGGGCTTAAAACAGAGCAGTCCTTCCTAGGTAGAACAAGAGCTGTTAGTGCTTGTTGGAGTAGCTGTATCTGTGGTGGCACTACAGTGCAATCATATTATTTTTCTCTTTCCTACTCGTTCAATCTTAGTTAATCCTTCAGTATGAGGACGATGCTGTGCAAATGTATACATGCTCCCCCTAAGGAAGCCTGGTGAACCACTGTAAGCTTGACATCTCATAGTAGCTTGTTCAGGCAAGATGCAGTGTGGACTCCTCTGTGCTGGATGCTCTTCGAAGCCTGCTGTACTCATGGCTCTTTGCACTTTCCTTAGAAGCAAAAGAGAGTCAAGTTCCTGAATTACCAAGTTTAGAGCTGAATAAAGGTGAATCTGGGAAACACCTCACAGTAAATATGAACACATAATGCAGTGGAAAAGTAGTTTATTTGATCTCCTGCTATTGCCCTAGTCATTGTTTTATACTATTGAGTCTATCTTTTGTCATATTTAAAGCATATTCCTACACAGATGTCACTTTCTTACTGTCCTTTCTACAACTCATGCTAAAATGTCTCTTTAAGACGTCAGAGAATTTTGTTCCAAAGAGCAAAAATGACACAATGAAGGCTTCTTGTTTGAACAGATGTTGGTGCCTCATTCTGAAATGTGATGCTCATTGAAAATTCTCAGCACTTGCTTCCTTCTGTCCTGCACAGTGATGTTTTATAGAGCTAATTGTCATTCTACAATGTTCCTTTTTATTCCAATATGCTGTCGAGTTGCTCTATGCAAGTGATGCATCTCATTTTTACTTGTTTGTTTTTTTTTTTTCTCCACAAAATATTCTGTTATCCATGAGCTTGTTGCAGTCCTCTTTTGAAGTTCATTGTATAATAGAATCTGTTTCATTGTTTTTCAAGATTGAAAAGTACAACAGGTTTGCTTCACATGGCTCCTTGCACTGAACTATGTGCAAGTAAGGGAAGCAGAGTTTGAACTTAGATTAGAATAGCCAGTGTGACACATACACCATTGGGGTTTATATATAGCTGTGTTTTCCATGGCAGGTTTCCACACAGTATATACTTTTAAATGCTAGAATGCAGAGTATGAAGACAGGTAAAGAATTGGATTTTAAATAGTAGCAACAGAGTACCTGTGAACAGACTCATCCAGTCTAAGTGCAGAAGAAATTATATTCTCCTAGGATTTACTTGTTAGCCCTATTTCTAACCTATTTAAATAGCTCAAGTAGTGGAGTCAGAAGGTGAAGCAGCAAATCTGCTAATTATTCCAAGTTTGAGGTAGTAATGAATGCAAAGTTTATCAAAGGTGAAATGCAAAGGAACTGTGAATTGCTTTTTAATTAGGCTTGTAAGGTTTCAAAATACTACCACTGGTTAGTGAGAAGTAATATACCCTGTGACAATGGCAAACACTCCAACAATGGCAAAATAAATCATAAAATCATAGTAGTTCAACTTAAAAAGCCTCCCTGACTGATTTGAACCAACACAGTTGACCAATGTCCTATAGTACATGGTTTGTTCTGCTAACTCTATTGTGTAGAATAATTACTTCTCCAACAGACCAACAGTAGTCACAAAAAATAATTAACTTCTTACACTACCCCCCTACCTCCTTCCAAATTAATAGGAAAATACACTTATGTGTAGGTTTAAGTAATTTACACTATATTAAATATCTTCTGTGTCATTGCATAAAAAATAAAGCAAAGGGCAACATAAATGCCCCTTGGCTAAATATCTGCAATGCCAAAAAATAAGCTAGTTAAATATTTCATGATCCGTTTGAAACCTTGAACAGGCACATGAAAAAAATATTTTTTTTATAGTTTTGAATGTTTTCACAGTAAAAACAACCTAGATATAATTTGATGCTCTGTGAGTTAAATCAAATAGTCAAACAAAGCAGTTTCATACGCTCATCAGTTCTTTGGCTTTTGATGAATAAGATTAAAAGGAATTTTATTTTCAGAAAAGACCTTTCAAACTAACTCTCTTGAATGTATCTTTTCACCCTTTAAGGTCTTCCAGTTACATGCTCAAATATCTGACAACGTATACTTAGGAAACCTTATTCTGCTACTCAGCGCTACATTCACATTACAAGGATATTAAAAACAGCATGAAGCCGCATGAAGCCATATGCATCGTTTTAAAAACTTTATCTTGGAAGCATCTTAAAAACTCAACTTTAATACTGAGTGACTCCAAAAATATCTTATCAGAACACTTGAAGTTCAAATATCCTCGTTACCTCAGATACAAAGCTAGCAAATTAATACTCTACACTATTAATTACTTTAAATATGCTGTTAGAAAACACATGCTATCATTTTGTTAAATGTTGTGCCATTCCAACTTTCTATACATTTATGTCTGGTATAGAAATGATAGGGTTTTTTTAGATAGACCTGTCAAGATTTATGTACCCATGCACAAACATCACAAGAGAAAAATTAATTCTAAAACCTATACAAATAGAAATATGGAGAGCTGGCTGAAGACCTTGATTTTTTTTTTTTCTCCTGATTCACACAAACTCCCCAAGGTTATAAGAATTGATAAAAGGTTAGATAATTAGATGGTGTTTCACTCCAGGATGTGCAAAAACTCTTTGCTATGGTGTTAAGATTAAGGTTAGATAAGTGTTAAAGTTTAGAGTTGGAAACTACAGGGTGACAATAGATATATTTGCTTCTGGATTTTGTAGTATTTAATGTGAAGGAGATGGTTCAGGTGGGAATTAAAGGCTTGTGGTGAGAGTGAGTGAGGAACAGAAATATATATATATATTTTTTTAGGGTGCATTTAGAGTCAATGATAAAATATTTATTTGAGAAAGCAGTGTTCCAGCAGTGAAATGTATTCCTGGATTTCAGAAGTATAGAAGCATGCAATACATTGAGATCCTCAACCTCTGTTTCCCAAATCACCTTTAATTCTACATATAACCACAGTCCAGTGGGTATATGTCTGCTTGAAGCTAAGTATAAATTGGATGGCCCACCTTGCACCAGCATTCATTCTAGTTCTGCCTGCCTTTTGAGAGACAGCAATAAAGGTTTGTCCTCCATAGTGAATTCAAACCTATTTCAATCTCTAGCCATAAACATTGCTCAGCCTTCTGAGAAATAACAATAATGTGTTTTTTCCTGCTGCCCCACAGTCCATGTTAGTCCTGCAGCCTTGTCAGATCAAGTAATAAATCCAGATCTGCAGTTTCTTTCCTGTGCCCTTTATCAAAGCCTAGTTCTAAGAACACCTTGTGGAATCCTTTGAAAGGGAAGATCAGGTAATCTCTGATCTGGCCTACATTTTAACAGGAAATGCTACCATTCATAGTGCATAAGAGATATTTTAGAGATAGCCAAAACTTTTCATGGAAGATCCCTTGTTAAGAAGCACTCTAGTTTTGCTATAAAGTAGGAAATTTCAAAATGTATGTTACCAAAAATCAGTATAAGTTATTTTAACTAATATTTAGGGGACTGTGTAGACACACATTTTTTAGTCATTATCATCAGTTAGATTTTGTATTCCAATTCAGATTTATTCATTTTATGTTTACATGTATATTATTAAATTAAGGTTTCATCTACCACCCAAGCAGCATACTGCTATAACACCCTTTTTTATTGTCTGGGAAATATATCTTACTACTTCATAGAAATATTTGAAAACTGTGGCTACTGTAGTTTATACCGTAATGATAAAATATTTATTATGCTGTGTATTGATAAACAAATGCTTTGCTATAATTGAAATAATACAGTATAATAAAGAAAATGTTGATGTTTTGTTGTCCTAATGCAAGGCTCTCCAGACTAATGATATAGTCCTTGTTTACAGGTGTCTGTAACAACAGTAGTGATAATGATAATATAAGCCTGAGTGTATTCTTTAGCAGATTATTTAATCATAAACTTACATCTCAGATGAAGACTGTGGAGAATCCAATACCTGTGTAGCAGCATGTATTTAATGGTATTTTAAATCAGAGCCTTTATGTATTGCTCTGTTGAAGCTGTTGAAAGTACATCTGCAGTAAATGCATGCAAGAGGCTGACAGTATAATATTAACTAGTGGAAGATTTTCCCTGGAGTTGTAAAGCTCAGCATTTCAGAAAAAGCTAGGCTGTGATTTAGGAGCTAAGTGTTTGTGTGGTGTGCAGGTCACATTAGAAGTGCAGCAAGAATAAGTAACACAAGCAAGCATGAACTACCTGTAATTGGCATATTCAGTTGTGAATCATACTCAGCTGAGAGAAACTGACTGCGAAAGATATCAAACAGTTGTAAAGTAATTTTTAACATTCCAAAGAAGTAACATTAATCCCAAAACAGTGTAGAGAGGATTCCCATATGACTGCTTTGCATATAGCTCATCAAGTGATAGCCATATCTTCCCATAAAGTGATAGTTTGTTCAGCCTCATATGTGATTTTTCTTTCAGCTGTGTCTAACAAGCTATTACTAAATACATTTAACATGTAATGATTTGTGCAAGGGAGTGGGAATGATTTTCCAATCAGTTGAGGGAAAAAGTTTTTGAAAACTATAGTGTGTTGAATTGAGAAGTTGTTTTTTTTATTATTATTATTCAGCCCTTGTCATCAGCAGATGCAGCTGTTATGTGATTGCACTGCCTGGACTCTTCTTAAAGCAGCACCTAAAGATTTTGCCTACAAAACAGAAGCAGCCTCTTTTACTTACTTATGCAAATGGCAAAAAAAGAGAATCCTGGGGCATATTTGGCTTTAGAAATTAAAAATGCTTATTTCAAACAGCATTTTCTTGAGTGTTATAGCAAAATCCTTTTGCATTTTACTGTGCAATTTATAGATGAGGAAATGGAGACACAGAGGTGGTGAGTAACATCTGTGGAATCAAGCAGCACTGAGTACAAGAGTCACAAAAAGAACCTGGTAGTTTGCTTGCAACAAATACTGAGTGATAATGTCTCATGCAACAGTGTGTGCTGTCTTATGGTATTCCTATTTCTTAGCTCCATTTGTTGTGTTTTCATCCTTTACAAGTAGCTTTAAAAAAAATAAAAGGAAAGGTCCCATTCTTTAATGTCTTACCTTTAATAGCTAAAGGTATTGAATTATTCTTTTTTGCTATGCTGCGACTGAGAGGATGAGACACCAAACTGGAGTTCAGGATGCTGGGCTCTCTCTCTCGCTCACCTCGAGGTCTGCAGAGTAGCCTTTGACAAGCATCTTTCCCACTTTGGGTTTCACGTTTTCAGTCTAATTTATTTTTTTCTTTCTTAAAAACACACACAATTTTTTTCTTTCCTTCTTTCTTCCTTGCCATTACTTTCTTACTGGCCACTGCAGGAGCAGGGATGTGTAACTGTACAAATAACTCTACAACTCATTAAAAGAAAGCCTAGGATTTCATGCTTTCATTGTAAACGAAACCTCGGAAACATTTGTCATGCTTATGAGATCAATAGCCATGATCTGTTTGCTTTTGATAGCTGTTAATTCACTTTATTTGGATTTTCATTGTTTCTCACTTCTTTTATATGTCTAGTTAGCCACAAGTGTAGTAGTAGCTTGTATTCCTTTTTAGTTCTATTTCTGAAGTAACTTACTTAACCAGTGTAGCTTAATCTATTAGTTAATGACGGTGCCATAAAAAACTTTGTGATGTATCACTCTAGGGTTTTTGTTTGGTTTTTTTTTTTTTTAGTGGTTCTTGTGTTTTGGTTTGGTTTTGTGTGGGGTTGTGTTTGTTTGCTTGGTTTTAAATTGCACATTGTTCATATTACCAGGGGTTTTTTTGTTCTCATCTGTAAATCATACTTAGATGACCTGTCACTTTAATTACTGCAGCTTCTTATATCATGAACAGCCGCAGTATTACCTAGAAAGAACAGTACAAAGATACAACGTATCTTCAAAGTGACACCGCTGTTAAAACAGCCCTCTGCAGCTACATTGTGTATTGTCCACCACTGTCTGCTGTGCACTCACTGTTTCCATCTACTGTTTGAAGTGTTTTTCCAGACAAGTGCTAGTGAAAAACAAATAAAATAATAGGAGAAAAGGAATGAAACTCTTGAGCAGCAGGGAACTTTTATAATGCATTTCCTGAGAGGAGGACATAGTTTGTAAAAGGTACTCCCACAAAATAAGAATAACCTCGTGTGTCCTTAGAAGCAAGGCTAGCTAGAAAACCGACTTTTCTGCAGTTGTGTGGTCTTGTTCTGCTGCTCATCGTTAACCCCCTGCGAGGGATTCAGCAGAAGGGCCTCATGTGCCAACCCCACAGCCCGTTTCACTCCAAGCGGTTTCCAATCAGCCGGTCTTTACATGTCTATGCAAACTCAGGTCTTGAGGTCTCTTAAGAACAGGCAGATCAAACCAGGGATGTTAAGTAGGGCTGCAGCAGAGACTGTAATCTCTTCTGCCTCATGAAGGGGAGGCTGATAAGCAAGCTCTGTTTTCCCACAAAATGCTAAAGGTAATTTGCTATAAAGTTTTATCAGTAAATCTGATGTATAGCAGTTAACCAGAATCTCTAAGCTTTGGTTTACCTATAGCTGTTTAATTTTTTTCTTTATGATTTTGCTGTTTCATGGTTGAAAAACTATATCTAATGTCTAAAAAAATCAGGACCTCATTATCAAGAAAGAAATAAAATACTGACAAAGCATGTTTTGGGTCACAGAATTGAAAGGAAGAATGAGGAGCAAATTGTGGAAGGACATCTGTTTCTGCAGCTGATTTACCTGTGCATATCTCTGTAGTGGTAGGTGCATGTTTGAGAAGTGTTCAGATTCACCTTTTGGTATAATGTAGTTAACAAACGTAGCTCACTGCTTAGCAGAAAACAGATTGTCAGCTCCAAAAAATAAATGGATAAAAAATTAATTAGGTCACTTGAGAAAAAGGGAGCATACTGATATGGCAACAGTTAGCAAGAAGTCTTCCATAAGTCATACTTTGAACATATTAGGTATGGATTTTTAACATAGCAAAGGTAGTAGTCCCCCCTTCGTGTCAAATGTCATTCACTTAATTGATAGCCGTGGTGGGGGTGAGGAAAGAGAATAGAATAGAATCAAAAAGCCTTTAGGAACATCTTTTTGCAATGTATGCTCAGGACTGCCTTGCTCCTCATCTTAAGGTTCAGAACAGAATCTGCTAGAGATCCTTCTCTGCAGTGTAAGCAAGTGTTGAGAAATCATGTGTTGAAAGCAACCAGTTATCTCCAGCCCCCCTCTATCCCGCCCAAGCCTCATCTAAATTTATTTTACTGAAAGGAGCTGGTTATTGTTTATGCTATTTAAACATATAATGAGTTTAAAGCTGTCAGATTTTTAGACTTGAAGAGCATTCCTGAATCCTGTTGTAATCTGGATCAAATTTAGGAATTTTTAAGGGTCTGTCACTCATAGCATTGCACTCTAGTGCTCCACTTACAATGTCTGCACCATCTAGTCGTCTGCCTAAATCCTCACTGCCCAGGGACTGTAGCAGAGCAGAACAAGCTGTACCACCTCTCTATAGCGTTTAGCCATACAAAGACATGATACACTGCTTCAATCAGGTGATGAGGACCTAAATGAAGTAATTATGCTTACAGGTAGTTGCCTTCTTGATGGATCATAGTCAACATTGAGAAACAATTTTATAAACATTTGAGTATGGTATCAGCCTAATAATAAAACTTTAGACTTCAAATAAAGAGAACAGTAAGATAAGTAGATAAATGGCCTGATAACTATGAAGGAGAATAAGAAAGCAAGCAAGTTTATATTTTTATTTTCTTCAGGCTTTTCAGTGCTAATGGATAATATACACTGTGGTATTAATGAAAACTAACAGTATTTAAAAGGAAACCTTTTTAATATATTGTGATCTTAGCATAGTTTTCCTGCACAGTTCAATGGGGTATGAAAAGACATATTGCATCCTTTCTTGTAGGAAGTTGGTCTTCAATATGTGGTTTGTGTTAATCCTTACCTATCATTGGCTATTTCACAGTTCATTTTCTATGTATTTAGTAAAATCACTGTTAGCACATTTATGAAACAGTTGGAGGATTGTTTTATCTGTATATATACATAAATCTCACCCCCAATAATACTAGCTGCCCAAACCCAAATTCTTTTAGCTTTCATGCCACAAAGAGATTTAAAAGCTTGATAGATGATGGATAACTCCCCTCATCTCTAATATGTGGACAACATGTATAGTTAACACTGCTTTGCAAGAGTTCCTGTTTTCCCAGGAACATAGCTTGCTGGAACAAAAAATATTTTCAGGAATTAATGCGTAGTGTCCAGAGGCTAATTTGTGCTCTCACAGTCTGGGAAATTTAGAATGAAATATTTATATTGTTGTTCTTTTATAAGAAAGAGCAATTTAAAAAAAAAAAAAAAAAGTTCCTGAGGAGGAGGAGAGTGTCTGCAGATAAGCTTGGGGAGGCAGTCGAAGCTTGACTGAAGAGCAACTGAGCTAGTAGCCTCAAGGAAGGCTTTTGTAGCTCGCTGGACTGCCATTGATTATGCACTCATCTGAAGCTGACTTTCAGTTTTACTGCACTGTCCTACAGCCTGTGGAGCAGAAGCCTGTATCTTTCCATGGCCCTATTTTAAAGCATTTTTCTTAAGGCTTAAAAATTCTCTCAGCTGTGACAATATTTTTATTCTGTTGGAAGTGCTTAATTTACTTTATTGAACCCCTGGTGTACAACTCCACTGAATCTGGTAGTTTCTGAGTCTTTTCCTCTGGTTTGGGAAGAGTGTTCTTAGCAGAACCAAACTGTAAAATCCATAAAAAATTCTGTTTGATGGAAAGAAGTGTACTATGGGGTATAACCACTCCAAATAACAGTCTGGAAGGTGACCCTGAAGAACCTTATAACCTTCTTCAGCACTTATCAAGCAGTCAACGAAACCAGCTGCTCTGGGAGATGACAGCCTGAGGAAAATGGGAGCAGTAGGGGGAGACAGTTGGGGGATACAGGTTGGAATAACCAATAGAAAAACAGCTGCATTGTAAAGTGGCAGCAGAAAGGAACAATTTCTGTCATAGGAACAGTGGAGATCTTGGAAGAAACCCATCCTCTGTGTAGCCAACAATGCTCATGACTGCTGGAAGAACTGTGAAGTCTGGCAAAGATCAGAGATGGCAGATCTATCCCTGTAGGAAAGATTTTTTTGTTGGAATGAGAAAGTTTGAAACTGTAAGATAGCAAAATGATAAATTAAATTGAAATTTAGGCCCTAATGTTTATGCTAAATTCAAATGCTGTTTTCATCATTTCATGAGTCTGTAACTCTTCTCTTTAATCCAACATAACATGCTTTGGTGTAGTATAGAAGAAAAGGGAAGGGAGATCTCCACTGAAGGACAGATGATACATTTCTTAAATAAAGAGAACTCAATTACTGTCAGAAAGAAGCCACATCCTAATAACTTGCTAATACATCATGGGACATTATTTACTTGTGATTTATTCACAAGTGTATTTTATTTTAATATGGCTATGAAGTCTAAATCCTTTCCACAATCAACTGATAGTTGAATATTGAGAAAACATAAGCAGTAATGAACAGTTATATTGCAGTTTATTCTTTTAGTCTACATTTTCTTCTGGTTCTCTGTCTTCTACAACAGCGAATCTGTCACTGCCAACAGATATTTTCTGGCTTTTACTGAAGAAGAAGAAGAAAAAAAAAAAAAAGGTACAGCTCTTACTGCTTGGTTGATACAAGCTACTTTCTATAGGTTTCTTTTGTACTTTACAGAAACATGGTACTTTCCTCTTTATTTCCTAGCTAATTTCTATATATTTATCCATGAATAGAAGGTGCTATATACAAAACATCTTTTGCTAAGGTGAATAACAGTAAATGTTTGGCTGTATGTAAAAATTGCTTGGTAATGCTCTATGCAATACCAGAATATGGCAAAGGTTTATAGTTACTGGAAAAGCTAAGGTTAACAGAAAAAAAAATAATTAAAAAAGGTATGTGCATGTGTCAGTGGAAACTTCAAGCAGAGCAGCTGAATGGTGTTTGATTTTATTGATGTTTGTGACAAATTTCAGATTCTTAATGTTATTCAACTTTATATATTAAGTTTTCATGTATTTTTACATTCATATGATGACTTCCATTGGAAATATCCCTATTTCAGGGTAAGAACCAGTTTATTTTTCATCCCTTTTTTATGTGAAGTGAGAACTTCCAAATTATACATTCAAAAAAAGAAAATAAAATTAACTAGGTCAATTAAAAATAATACATACAGATTTTTCTGAGTAATTTCTTTATTGCTGAACTCCAACAAGAGTCCTTTACAGATGAACGTAACCTTGGCCCTTCTGTGCTGACCTTTTAATCTGTGCAAGATGTTAAAAAACTGTCATTTCTCTTGTGCTGCTGTGCCTAAACACAGTATTGTCTTTCGTTGTAGCCAGGACTGGACAGTGACTGAATGTCACCTAGAGCTTATTAATATGAATGTTGTCATTTGTCATCCCAGTCATCACTGTCACTTTGTCATTCTAGTTTGTGTTATATTGACTCAGTGTTGCTACCTTTCTGTCCTTCATCTCACATGTAGGCTCATGATAAGTCAACATACCTGAAAAACTAGTCCCGAGGAAAAAAGATCCACATCTAAAAATGACATTCACTCTGTGTACACCCTCATGCAAGTGGTGCATGCTTTTAAGGGGAGAAGCGTATCTGTTTTATCTTTGACCATGGGATATGCTGTGTTTCTATTTCCCTTTGTGTTCCATAAGAGAATGAAAGCTACACAATGTCATTCCATGAAGAAGAAAAAACCTTTGGTCTTCCTATTTGATGGGGTTTTTTTGGTGTAGTCAGGAGAATATGGTCTTTCTGAATAATATTCAATATTTTTACTCTTATCTTCAGAAAGCTAAAGGCTGATACTAATAACAAAACTAATCTCATGCTCCCATTACCTGGAACGAAGGTAAATTAGGGTCACAAAAAATCAGTATTTTATTCCATGGCTGAAATAAACTGGAATATCTGTTTGAATAAGAGAGAGGGCTGGTGAGAGAATAGCACATCACTGACAAACAAGTATTCAAAAAATAAAAAGCACTAACGTTGTTGGGTTTTCTTGCCATACTGGTGGGCACTGGTTTTTAGAAATGAGATACCCTGATATTGCTCGAAATAGTTGATGTTTTTAAAATCAGAACTTCATTTATATCTGTCACATCGTCAACTGTGTTGAGTATATGCCAGATGAATACTGGATCTATATTTAGCAAGGAATAAGAGCAGTGTATTGTAGACATTTCCATGCTGCTTGCACAGTGACACCTGGCTCTGTACAGAGGATACACATGCCTTCTATTGTCACGGGCTGCTCCCCTGGGATTTCACTGTACTTACAGTGAAGGAGCCTCACCTGTCTTCTTGGTCTGTTCTCCAGTTTGCTCAGACATTCCAAAGAGAACCAAAACCATCTGCGTATACGGCAGGGAAATCAAATTGGTAAGGTCTTAATTAAAGAGAAGAAATTAGCTGATTAACTAAGTAAAATACAGAAAGAGATTTACAGGGAACAGCTGCTGACTTCTTCAGGAATTTCAGAAAGCAAATTTGTGCCCAGAGAATGATCCCATTTTATAGCTGGAAGCATTAGATTCTAATGCAATAGCCCAAACCCCCTGTCTAGTGAAAAAACAACAGGCCACTGAAATTGAGGCAGAGTCAGTGTGAAGTACATGAGCTCAGAAAAAGACATTAAAACTCTGAGCACTGTGGTAACGTAGCTTTCCCAGTTACAGGAAATCCAGGACAGCTGTCTTGTAAAATGCAGTATTAATATTACAGATATGAAACATACAAAAGTGATTGTGAAGCTGAAAAATCTCCTCATCTGTACATAAATGGAAAGCTGTATAAATGTTATGCATGCGTTAATATTTTCAGACCATATAGGTGTTATGTATTCTGGGTTTCAGGGGTTTTTCATCATCATCATCACTTGTGGGTTTTGTGAGTATCTCTCTTGTGGAATAAAGGCTTGAAGAAATGCTGATGGGGAAGGAATCTGCTGGAATGTTAATTTTAATTTTCTTCCCAGAACTGCCTTATAATATGCAGTAATCCATATTCAGCAGAGGAAAAATATTGTCTGTTTTTTCTTTCCCTTTTTTTGCTTCACAGGAAGAAATTACTAGAATGCTTTCCTAATTTCTTTCATGCAGGAAGGAACTGTCTTTTATGCTGTTGTCAAGTAAACTCTCTTGTTTTAGCATCTTCAAAACCATCTTCCCATAACTTAATTAAAATTCAGCTTTCTTGCTAATCTCCTTAATTTTATTGCTGTGCTTTTGTGCGTTGCTATTTTGTTTACTAAATAATGCAATAAAGAAGTGGAATTTCATTACAGTATCCAATAAATAATCAGGTAAAGTGTAAAAGGCAGCAATAAAAATTATCAATAGAAAAATAATTAAATTATTATCACTAGCATATAAATATAGCTATCTAAAGTTAGTTTTTCTTCAAAATTCAGCATCTGAATAGTTTGACAAAGGTTTCAGAGAGTATAAATTCATGGTTTTGGCTGCAGATATGCATACAAATCTAGAGAAAAGGAACAATAAGATCTGATTTACTCCCCATTTTAAAAATGAAAAAAAACACCAACAAAATCTGCTTGTGTTGTCTGATTTATTTTGGCAACTCTGGGCACTCAGTTAAATACACAGCATGAAATTTTACTTTTTCCTAATAAAAGAAAAAAAAAGCACTTGGTATTTGAAAAAAGTCTTGTCAATGTTCTACCTACATCAAGGCTTTGATCAGAGTTTGCAACATAACAGCCAACAAACACCTAATCCATGAATCCTGAATGGAGTAGGGGATTCTGTAGTATCTAGCAAGGCACAAACTTGGAAAAGTTACTTTTGGGACATTCTTTCCTTGACTTCTCATGAAAGAAATACTAGTGCTGCAGACCTGCTACAATTCTGGACACAGATCAGTCCATGATTAGGTAAAAATCAGTAAGAAATATGGAAAAATCCCCCCTCCCCTGTACTACCCATGCAAATATTTATGTCTTCAGTGGAGCTGAGATTGCTGGCTGTTTTAACTTTATCGACTTTCAATCTGACTGCCTTGCAGTGGTTGTTCCCCTGGGTTTGTGTAGCCATAGCTACACACCACAGTAGGTGGCCAAGACAGTTCTAATAAAGCCATAGTTAGTGCCATTACAGATGTTGCAATCCACATGTAGCAACAACGTAACTGCAAACTCACTGCTGAAATGCGTTAGACAACTTTCCTTCCTTAGGGAGATGCGCCAAAACTAAGAAATGGTAATTTAGAAATCCCAACTGTATTAAACTTGACTTGAGAAGTAAACTCGCTTCTTTTAACTTCCAGAGAAGCAGGAGGAGAGGAAGTATTGCTCATTCTTATTTATATGAATTTTATATTCTTACATTGTATGAAAAATCTTACTATGGTTTTGGCTTAGACTTTAATTTAGGTTAGCCTAAGTGTAAGATCTATATTATTCAAGACAGATAATGCTTTAAATAAAGCATTTGGCAATAATGTTTTCTATATAAAAATTAAGTTTCATTTAGATACTGTTACTGTTTTAATATGACAAACCATCGGCAGTTTTGAGTTATTTAAAATTCACTGGCAAACATTTTAACTGAATGAAGTTTGTGTGGGCACATTTCTTGTCTGATAATAAAACTGACACGAGTGAAATTTTAAGTATTAAGAAATGAAATGTTAATTCTCCTGGGTCAGAACCAGCTAGCACAAGTAATAGGTAATGAGCATATGGAGGTAGCTGTGAAGTACCAATACAAAGGGACTGCCTGTTGACAGAGTTGTAGTTACTATGTATGTATAAAGTGTTGGGCCAAGTCCCATGTTCTTACTTCCCTCTGCTCAAAAGGAGGTGCTACGTATGGCCCCATCAGGAGTATTTCAGATCTGCCCTTGGCAGACTGTGTCAGCAGCAAGGGCAGCTTTGTGGTAGTTGTTAGCAGTTATGTTGCTGTGAGTGCAGCTCTCAGAGTAACTAAAAATTGAACAGCAATGTAGCACCATATACTTAAAAGAGAAGACTTTTAGAAAAGGACAATAGGCTTGTAAAGTTTGGCAAATGCTAAATTATATTTGTGGGGTAGGATTTTAGTACTTTTCAAAAGCAGATGTGCGACTCTGTCTGTGTGTTAACATCTCTTGGTGGTAGAAACCTGAGACAGAATTAAGAAATATAGTCACGAAACTGTACTTGAATTTGTATAAACTTGATGTTTTGGAAGGAATTAAGATCTTCCCTGGCAACTCTAACTCTACATTGATGGTGAAGTTATTGAGTTCTCCAAGGACTTTTTTAGAGAAGAAGATACATGTCCACAGAAATTTCCAGGTTTACTGTGTAAAGATGTTCTTTGAAGGTGGAAGAAATTCTTCTCCTGTCGTCACAGGAATTGTTAGGGTTTGAACTGTCCGGAGTTGCTAACAGGGTTGGTGAGAGAAATCATCAGACTGGGACTTAGTGTCCCAGTAACTTAGTTTTATTACACGATGGTTACAGTAACCTTTAAGCACATGAAAGAGGACTGATGTGTGATATACGGGGTATCTCAATCATGCAGCTGAAAATATGGGCCTCTTTTTTCATATCCAGTTCTCCCTTCTTCTCATTTAATTGAGCTATTAACATTTTAGAAACCATTAGTGCTTAAAAAGTATTGCATTTTTGACTGCCAATAGGAGCGTGTATATCTGAATGAAAGGTGCATTTCTTTCAGGAAAACTTTCCTAAAAACTTATCTTTTCATGGATTTGCATGAAAAGATTCAAGAGCTGTTTGCTCATGCAGAGGAGACAGAAATCTCTCCAAATAGGCACTTTGGTAATAGCAGAAACTCCTCCTCACTGCTGCAGAGAATGTACCTAGATCTGTGCGGTGGTTGCTGATATTGACAGCATTTAGTGCCTTTTTCAATAACTTGCTGAATGTTAGTCTATAAATGGAATTTTTGTTGCTTGAACTTGATGAGGCAAAGGGTTTCTGACTAAACCCCTGTTGAGACTAGAAAGAGCTATTTTGGGCTTTAACATGCCCTACATAGAACTCTGTCCTAAAATATATATTTTTAAAAAAATGGTAGACACACTGTCTCAGGAATTAATGGCTTATATAACTCTGATATTAAAATCCAACCCTCACACAATAGATCAAATATAAAGGAAATCTGAATAATCCTGTAAATTTCAGATTATTTAGAAGACATTTTAAGAGGAGCAGCCTCTTCCTCTCAATTGTAAATTCTTAGCTGAAAGAAACAAACAAGTTTAAGTGAGACATTTTAAATAGGAAGAGCTGTTCCATTCAGCTGTGTGTGTTCTCCAGATGCCCCAGGTTCTGTCAGGGTATAAAAAGACTCACCACCCTGGTCTTGCTGTTAGGTGCCTGCAGCATGTAGTAATGTTCCCTTGCTCTTCTTTTGGCTCTTCTAAAGCATCATCTCCTGGGAAGTATTTTGAGTGCAATTTGTTTTTCATAGTTAGAACACTTTATTTTTCTTGCAGTTCCTAAAAATAAAGTCTACTTAATGGAGCCTTTCTATTTCAATCATTCTGGTCAAGTATTTTTTATATAGGAGATCAATACAGAGGAAACCAGAGTAAAATGCTGGATGTGCATATTCTTCCCATCCCAAATGAAACAAAATTTGTCAAATCACAAATGTCTGATATGCTTATAACTTTAGCCTTAGAAGTACAAACAAGGGAGAAGGATTCTTCACGGGATTTTAACATTGAATGTCTGTTGTGATTTCTTAAAACAAAAAATTAAATTCCTTAGAAGACATATTAGGGCTTTTATGTGTGAATGTATTAGCATCTCAAATTTTGTGTTATTTTACTTTCTCTGGGATGTTATTGCTCAAACCAAGAAAGAGATCCTTTTCATTAAACCAATGAAATTATGAAAAAGGCAAGAAACTTGAACATGAGCCTAATATTGAAAACTGAGAGAAACCTGAAAGTAAAAATGTCATTTTATACAGTTGCGATCAGTTTGTGTTCTGTGAACAATGTTTTTTCTCCCAATGCAAGTTAATTAAATCAGCACGGAGTTGTGTGTTTTAAATATGTAAGGTGTACAAGGGGGAGTGAAAAAATAATCAGAGGGAAAGTAAGAAAACTTGCTTGATTCTGCAGCTGTCATCTATGTCATATTTCTCCCAAGTCCACTTAGGAAAAAATTAAGATTTGCGTTGAGGAGCAAGGACGTAAATGTTTTCATCTTTGTCCCTATTCAGAACAAAACTCCAGTGTGTTTCTGGTCCTTACCTGATGTGACCTTTTCCTCATTCATTATTTGTACTTTCATAAGTCCAGTGTAAAGTACATAGTTGGAATATTGGAAAAAAATACTATGAAATGACTTATGACTGGGAAATAAAATGCTGCAAATACTAACTGAATATCTCGTGTCTTTAGGGAGTTGTTAACACTTTGGAAAATTTGGCAAGCTCAAATACATAATTAACACCATTAAAAAATAAAATAAAATTCAAGATTTCAAGCCCCAAACAATAGAAAAAGTATATAGCTTATTTTTTAAATATATGATGCTATAGCTAACATTTTAAACTGTATAATCTTTAATCAATCTTGAAAGCTGCACTTTTATAATGCAATTTATTGAAATAAAATATTTTTTTCTGTTTAAAATTAGAAGTTTTTTGCTAGTTCTTGAAGCAATGTTTTAATTAGTTCATTCATCTTTAATGATTTTTAGGTTATTTCTTCTTTACAGTGATATCTAACATTGGTATCAAGTACTACTATCTAACCTCTGTACTTGCTTAACAGTTGGTTTACAGTCTGCCTGTGGAAGTACTATGTTAATGTGTGAAATAATTAGGCACTTGTAGTAACTAAGAACATCATACAAGCATTATGTATAAGGGGTTACTTCATAGCTAATTATCAAAAAGTTGATGTAAGTAGGGTATTAAAGCAAACAACCTTTGAATATTTGTCCACTTCCTGTGGATTGAAGCAATTAGTAAAAATGTTACTATCAGCAAATGGTTTCCATCCTTATTTCCCGTGTGTATCCTTTACAATTGTGATGTTCTTCTAATGATATGTTAGAATAAATCCTCTTTCTCATTTGGAAAAAAATAAAAAATAAAAAATTGTCTTACTAATACCAGTATGAGCAATATAATTTTTCATAAAAGCCAGAAGTTATGTCTTCATATCTTGATAAAGTATTCAAGGTTATCTGAGGTCCCGTAGGACAACAAAAAAGGCTTCTCCTTTAACAGTTGGATAAAGAACCTTTAGAAATCCCTGAGTTCCTGTAATGAAGTAGAGCAGTGGTGTGTTGAATCTGGTGTGTTGTCTCTGATGTGGATCACTCTAAAATAGTCTGTTGAATAATCTGCAAAGAACAGTGTAAATTCATCAGCAAAATATCTACTCCTATGCTGAAAAAGGTGGATTTATATTCCTAGCATTTTAATAATTTATTTTTTATTGCTGAGATAACCTAATGATAAAATGGTTGCTATATATTATATCAAACTATCTGTTAATTAAATGCACTCTTATCCCATGGTGCATTCTGGTTCATATCAGTCAAATTGTGGTTAGTTATGGCCTTAAATCTTGCAAATAGTTTTTTAAACAGGGCACAGTGATGTACCTTCTTGCTCTGTAAATAAGCTCTTTGAGCTGATTTTCTTTTTTTTCTTGGTAATGTGTAGGAGTTTTTGTAGAAATAAGAAGCTCAGCTTTCTTTTAGAGAGCCGTGCTAGTTTCTCTTACACATCTAAGCATTGTATGCCAAAAGAAGTGAAATTGTGTTTTGGGTGTGACCTTGTCAGTTAGGATAATGTCTTAACTGGGGTGAGTAGAGTATGTGGAGAGTGTGATTCCTCAGAGCCTGGGGCCAACTGACACCAATATTGTCTACAGTTTTACTTCCAGCCTGCTCCTTTTGCATTCTTACTCATATCTATACCAAAAATGGAGAAGCTGTCCTATTGAAAATTTGGTGTTTTTGTTCCACTTCATGTACAATTACAGAGTAGTTGTTTTGTATGTGGAAAACAGGTATTTTTGGCTTCTAAAGTACTTTGTGAAGGCAAACAGAGCACAGCTTAGACTGTGTGTAGCTATTTAATAATAGTTGTTCCTAGATTCCTATGTGGGCATGTTTCTATAAAATTACAGTTTCTTTCAATCTAGAAAAATATTTCAAAGCATTTTATGTCTCTCACTCGAACATATAATTGTTAATATGTGGAGTTTATTGTAATACACATGCTATTTTTTTTAACAAGAAAGCTGTATTTCTGTTGGAATTCAAATTTTAAAAAGTGGAATAGAATGCAGCATTTTAGGTGTGTTTGTGTCTGGTTATTGGGAATGCATGTTAAAAAAGGAAAAGTAAGTTTTTACAGGTCACTTCTATCTATCTTAATGACCCATTATATGGGGTGCTTATGCATGATACACATCTGCATCTGTGTATATGTGTGTACAGAAATATTTTGTGATATTTATGAAAATAGTTCCTGGAATAAGGGACTGTTTTCTTATGCTAGCAGTATAGGAAGGGCAAGCCAGTGCTTGTGCCCTTCAGAAGAACTGACACAATGAGTCTGAAATAAAAGATGACAAAAGCCAGAGAGTTGTAAACATAAAAATGCATGTGATGCATAAACTTTATAGTACACAATTTACTCTGAATTTGCTTATGTCTATATAATTTCAGGGCTGTGGAAATCTCTCCAGTCTCATAGTAGTTTCTACATTAATAGCCATTTTCTGTCTTAAGTAGGTATATAGGTTATATTAAATACTTCCATCTTCTGCCTGTTCCCAAACCATTTATATTTCATTTATATTTCAAAGAATATATGTTCTATTATGTTAATAATATGGATTTTCCTCTTCATGAATAAGTTTATGCAATAGACCTTGGTAACTTTTGGAAAACTGTCAGCAATCTTGATGACAATTAGTCACAGTCAAACTTCAGTAGATTTAAAGACTCAGTTAAGCTTTGAATAAATACTTGAAAAATAACATATGCATGAGACTCTTCTCTGAGGAATCCAAATGTGAATTTTGATTTAACATCTCTTTTCTCTCTTCTTGGAACTTTGAAATTTATAGTAGTGGTTTATTTTAGCATTTTGGATGTATGGTTTGGTACAGCCTATTTACAAGGAATGAGTATAGATGGTACTCCAGTATATGATACAGTGAAATAGGGTCTTATCTCAAAGCCTAGTCTGATTCTTAGTTGCCTTATTCATCAGTGGCAAAAATCCTGACTCAAATAGTATGTTTTTTGAAAGTTAAACATAGTGGAAAGGTTTTAATTTCCACTGCTGAACCTCTGACAACACTTAAGCTCTTAAGGGAGTAGTTTGAGCGTAATAGAAGCAAATTTCTTCTGATGGAGATACTTGAGGTTTTTTGAATTTTAGTGAGAAACTTAGCACAGAATAAATAAATAATTAAATAAATATAGATATATCTCTATATCTCATAGACATATAGAGAAATCTGTGTGTCTGGATAACCCCAGCATTTTATGTCAAACTGAACAGTTTCTTGGAAACAATTCAGGATATAGCTGAATGATTGCATGTATATTTAGGGCCATACAAAATGCTGGATCATTGTTACTCGTTTTGCTTCCGCAGTACTGAGTTTGTAATCACTTCATTGATTAATTGCTGAAATAGAGCACATTCTTCTATTATATGCCATTATTAATCAGATGGTACAACTGGACTGTTGATAAACCTTCCTTAATTTATCATAGAATCATAGAACTATTCAGGTTGGAAAAACCACTTGGGATCACCAAGTCCAACCATCATCCCTACTCTACAAAGTTCTCCCCTAAACCATATCTACCAACACCACATCCAAACAACCCTTAAACACATCCAGGGATGGTGACTCAACCACCTCCCTGGGCAGCCTATTCCAGTGTCTAACCACTCTTTCTGTGAAGAAATGTTTCCTAATGTCCAGTCTAATCTCCCCTGTTGCAGCTTGAAGCCATTTCCTCTTGTTCTGTCACTAATTACCTGTGAGAAGAGACCAGCGCCAACCTCTCTACAATGAGCTTTCAGGTAGTTGTAGAGACTGATGAAGTCTCCCCTCAGGCTCCTCTTCCTCAAACTAAACATTCCCAGCTCCTTCAAGTATTCTTCATTAAAAATTTTCTCTAAGCCCTTCACCAGCTTCGTTGCCCTCCTCTGTACTCGCTCCAGCACTTCAATATCTCTCTTGAGTTGAGGTGCCCAAAACTGGACACAATACTCCAGGTGTGGCCTCACCAGTGCTGAGTACAGGGAACAATCATCTCTCTACTTCTGCTGGTCACACTATTTCTAATACAAGCCAGGATGCCATTGGCTTTCTTGGCCACCTGGGCACACTGCTGGCTCATATTCAGCCGCTTGTCTGTTAGAACTCCTAGGTCTTTTTCTGCCAGACACTTTCCAGCCACGCTTCCCCAAGCCTGTAGCATTGTGTGGGGTTGTTGTGGCCCACGTGTAGGACCCAGCACTTGGCCTTGTTGAAGCCCATATCACTCACATTAGCCCAATGATCTAATCTATCCAAGTCTTTCTGTAGAACCTCCCTATCCTCATGCAGATCAACACTCCTGCCTAGCTTGGTGTCATCTGCAAACTTACTGATAATACACTCTATATCCTTATCAAGATCATCACTAAAGATGTTAAAAAGAAACTGTTCCAGCACTGAGCCCTGAGGAACACCACTTGTGACTGGCCCAAGCTGGACTGGACTCCATTGACCACCACTCTTTGGGCCCGACTGTCCAGCCAGCGCTTGATCCAACAGATTGTGTGCTCATCCAGGCCACGAGCAGCCAGTTTTGGTTTTTTTTATGAGGGTTTTATGAGGAACCGTGTCAAATGCTTTTTGGAGGTCCAGACAGACAATATCCACAGTCTTTCCCTCATCCAATAGTCAGGTCATCAGGTCATACAAGGAGATCAGGTTCATCAGGCAGGACCTGCCTTTCATAAACCCATGCTGACTGGGCCTGATGCCCTGCTTATTCTCTGTATGTCTTCTAATAACACTCAAGATGACCTGCTCCATGACCTTCGCTGGTACCAAGGTCAGACTGACAGGTCTATATTTTCCTGGATCCTCCTTTCTGCCTTTCTTATAGATGGGTGTTACCTTTGCTAACCTCCAGTCCATTGAGACCTCCCCAGTTAGCCAGGACTTCAGGTAAATAATGGAAAGTGGCCTGGTGATCAGGTCTGCCAACTCTTTCAGCACCCTTGGATGTAGCCCATCCAGTCCCATAGACTTGTGTGTGTCTAAGTGGTGTTGTAGGTCTCTGACCACTTCCTCTTTGATTGTGATGGCCTCATTCTGCATCCTCTCCCTGTCTCCTAGCTCACCTGGCTGTGTATCAATGGAACAGCTAGTTTCACTGCTAAACACTGAGGCAAAGTAGGTTTTGAGCACCTCAGCCTTTTCCTCATCCTTTGTTAATAAGATTCATTTTGGAGTTACATTGATGTGAAGATGCATTAGTATTTCAGTGTGGTATCAGGATGAAATATTTTATTCTGCTTGTGTAAGGTGGCTTTTCAGGGGGAAATCTTTTTACATCTCTGAAATGTTCCATTTAATACTGCACTAACCTCTCTTGGTATGAAGCAACATTTTGATGCATATGAAAAGACATTCTTGATGACAAACAGTTTGTGTAAATTACATTTTAAGTGCATAAGATGGAATTTCTAGTGAGCTTTTCCTGATGCCCTCGATGGGTTTCTGACGTGACTCTCCATGAAGTGTTGAGATTAAAGCTAGATACATACTCACCAGTACCTGAGAAGAATAATTTATTTAAAATGTAAAGGTTTTCTTTTTCAATGTGTTAATCAGCTCTGTATACCTTCCAATTATATTTACCATCTCTGTTAAAGAATTTTCCTATATTTATTTTTTTTGGTTTAGGATCTGATGCAATATTTAGAATACAATTACGTTTTGGTTTGCTGTTCTCTTCTTGCCAATTTCTTTTGTTTTGAAATCTCTCACTGATTGCCTCTCATTTTTCATTACTGATAGCTCCTTCAGACAGGCAGGCTCCGAGCTAATTAGCAAAGCTTTGTTCATGAATGCTTGTTTCCTCCAAAAACTCTGCAGGAAGGAAACTCATGAACATGAGTACACAATATGCAGTTTCAGAGGCTATAATGTTAACAGTAATGTGCTGCAACGTTTAAATTAAAATTCACCACTTTAGAAATTATTAATTCATGCTCAGTGATGGGGAAGTTTATAGTCCAAGGGATATCAGAATAGGAGCATACCCTGCTGCAGCTTTATGAGAATCAAAGTCCGGCATGCAAGAATGGGGTCAGTGTCAAAACCACCTTTTGAAATACCTCTTAATTTTTGTGGTTAGGCCCTCAAACGGGGCTATTTTTCAGTCATCGTTTCAGTCATGCAACAAGCACCAAGCTTGTTTTGTTTTCTTTTGTCTTGCGTTGTTCATCTTTTGATTCTGAGTGTGCCTAATTGCAGCTTAAATAAGTTGTGCCTGGTAATGATGAAAGGCTGTACTGTCTTCTGTCAAGGTTGAAAGTGGCAATGCGAGGATCCTGGGCAGTAAGTGAGGTGAGGGACAGGTCTAAGGATGGCAAAAAGAGGAGCTGGGCTTTTTGGGATGGTAAAGCAATAAAATCCGATACTTCTGGGATGTAAGAAACTCAGTGACGTTAACTCCTGGTCATCACTGGGTGCTTCTGATTAAGGGTGCTAATAAGGAAGCAGGGATAGGCATTTTTTCCCCTTCACCTCTCCTTGTCTTACATTCACGGCATCACCTTTTTCTGTTTGAGGCATTACAGTCCTAGTTGAGTTAGAGCACCTCTGCTTAGGAGAACCTTACTTTAGGGATAGTATTCCATACTATGGTTGCTTATTGCATATGATCCAGAATTTGTGCTGCTGCATTAGGATAGAGTTTCTTTTTCTGACTGGATAATTTTTAAGTTTTTAATGCTAAATGATCATTAAACTGCTTTAATTGCTGTCGCCCATCTGCAGAGGGAAGCGTTGACAGCACCACTGCAGGTGTGCAGCATCCTTCTGACAGGTACTGCTTAATCTTCTCTTAAGTAAGGGTATATCCCTTGGGTCTGCTCATACTATCACCATGTAAGGAAATGCATGAAATAAAGTATGAATCTAGTCAAAGTAATTCTGTGCATCAGTCTTTCTTAATGACTAGATGAAGATTTCTATGTATGTGTGTAAATTAAATGTTGCTTGGAGTTACCCAGGTGAGGGTTTTAGAAGGGAGTCTAGCATGTTACCTGCTGTACAGTAGGTGAAGAATAAGTGTTCCTGCTGCTTCAAAACAAGACAACCCGAATATTGATTAAGAGTTGGCTTCTTAAAAGATGTGTATTAATCCTTTTGAAGTGAATGTTTATTCAAGGACATTTCTGCATAGATTGCCCATAAATTTGATGTTGCTTTAAGCGATGCATTCGTATTTCCTTGAAGTAAATATAGCATATTGGTTCCATTAAAAAATGAATGTACATTTTGTTAGCTTGTCATGTCATAGCTTAAACTTCTCATAACTAGATGTTGCCATGTGCTTTACACTTTGAGATACATCC
Source organism: Apus apus (assembly GCF_020740795.1). Classification (NCBI taxonomy): domain Eukaryota; kingdom Metazoa; phylum Chordata; class Aves; order Apodiformes; family Apodidae; genus Apus; species Apus apus. Next base: position 10,626,979 of record NC_067293.1, on the reverse strand, counting down.
TAACACAGAGTAAAATTTGGGGGTCTGGTGGTTTTGATTAAAATCACCGTAGGGAATGACAGTTAGTAAAATACAGATAAAAGCTAGTACAAAGAATTACCAAAGGACACTGAGAATAGAATGGCTACCGCTTAATATTTTATGTACATTCATAAAACATCTTTCAAATTTTGAATCAACAGCTGGTAAAAAATGCAATAATAATGAGCTCATCTGTATGTAAATTAATGCCGTTCTATTTTAGGTTACCCATGCTTTATGGTATTCTGCTAGATATCACTAAGTATGGTCATAAAAATAGCCCTTTTCGGGAAACCCTTCAAAAAATATCCATTTAAATGCAAAGTCTTTGCCTGGCGTTTAAGTTTTCAAAAGTCATTCATAAGGTTCTATCAGTTTATAAGTTCTGTATATTTGTATTTAAAATAATAATTCAGTGCATTATCAGGAGGTGAATATCATATAAATTAGGAACTCTAGGGCAATTCTGACAATACCAGAAGGAAATTTCTTTACATGTTCCAAGTCACTTGGAAGAACTGGCCAAAAACCTTTGTACCCAGAGACAGGAAGTAAAAATAGAAAAGAATCCACATTGTGTGAATGCCTTTGTATCACTTAGACTTACTGTTCACTAAAGCACCATATTTTCTTCAAATATGCAGATTTAAAGGTAGAAAAATTGAATCTATAATAAGTTTTTACATTAAAATCTTGCCATAGTGAGTTTTCCATAGTACATATAGTGCAGAAGCGTTATGGACAATGAACAGCTTGTGTTTTGAGTTTAATATCCTCAGTGAACACCTGTGAGTAAGCCAAAGATTGATGCAGTTTGTGCTCAGGCATTCTTAATAGCCAAACACGAGTATTTGAAATTTAGTTTTCTTAAATAGAGAGAGAATATTCACTTAGTTATCCTCCTCCTCTAGAGCATTCTTGACATTCCTGACATGAGGAATGCTCTGTAGGAGCTGGATGGTGCAAGAACTGCAAGAACAGGCCCAAATGTTATTATCTGTCTACCCCACACTGCACCACTTCTTTTTTTACAGCTACTGCTGCAGCCGTCCTGAAAAGTCCGAAGTCTTGTGTTTGGGGAACGTCTTTTGGAATGATAGGGTCTGGTGTGCTCAAATTGTGAGCACTTACAGAAATAGACTAGTGGGACTAAAAAAACCCACCCCAAAAACCAGGCAACCACACCCCAATCAAACTTCCAGAAAGTAGAAATTCATTGAGTGCAACGTGTGTGTTTTAAACCCTATAGGAAATAGAAACTATAATATCTATTAGCTTTTTTCCACTTCTAAAGGATGGTCATAAAGATGAATGAACTTTAATGTGGCATGGAAATCTGGAGGATCTACAGCTCAAGCTTTATGAGTTAAAAAATTATTTAAAGGAAACTACAGAACTGAACATTTGTTCATAACATAATGCTATATACAAAACAGTAGTCCTTGCTGGAAAAATAAATTTTCAAATGTATGGAGCAATTTTGACTTAAATAAAGCTTCAATTCAGTTAAACCCTAAAGGAAAGGATTAGGTTTTTTCCAGGAACAAAAATTCTCCTGTAGTCAATTCATTATTTCTCTGTTTCTTGGTCTTAATAATATCTTTAAGTGTTGTTGAATTAGGTACTAAGTGCACATATATTGGAGATTAGAAGTGGGCATTAACATGAAAACCAAGAAGAAATGTTTTGATTGATAGCTCAGAAGGAAATGCCAAGGATAAATATAAATACTGTTGATTGCAGCTGATGTGGGCAAGTGGTAATCAGTTGCTAATCTAAACAAACAAGACTCCAGCAGATATTTCAACTCTTCACCTTTCTACTTGTCTTTGATTTGCCTTTTCTAATCCCATTTACAAAAAAAAATTTCTACTTAAAAAAATAAAATTGCTAGTACATTTCTTATTGCTGTGGGACAGTAATGAAAAATACCCTTAAAAAAAAAAAAAAAGAAAAAAGTGTCAGCAGCCTTAACCTTCAGGTTGCTGAAGGTGATGTAGACTGACTGAAGTGGACTGGAAAATTCAAGGATCATGTCATTAATTGTGGTGGTGCCTATATGCCCTGAATGATGTGGGGGGCTGTCCATTTTTTATTAGATCATTCATTTACACAGAGCAGTTTTGAGCTGTTTAGATGGATGTGTCAGCACCTGATTAGGTGATTGGGTATTAAATATTAAGGGTGTTTTAAAATACATTTGCCTTTTATCAGTCCTCCATTTTGTTTTCCTTGAGGGCTGCCTAGGCTACTCCATATATATTAATAATAAAATGTAAAACATCATACTTGGTTTGTGACATCTTTTTAAGAAATCTTTTTGTCAAAGTGCAAATTACAGAAATGACTTCAGGTTGCTATTATTACCTCCAGTTTTAATCTGTGTATGTTTACATCGTAAAATAAGAAACAAAGAATGACTTATCCTAGGTAAGACTATAAGTGTGGGAAAGCAAGTGTAAAAGCTGAAGAAAAGTAAACTAGAAAATTGTAAGCAAATACTAAAAAAAGGTAAAATCACCTGTGTTAAATGTAGGTATTTGTGCATTGAATTCAAGAATTACATTAATCCAGCTTTGGAAGGGAAATAATATCATGTGAGCTGAATGTCTAATTGCAATGAGCTCTTGAGTTTTCAGTAGTTAAACTAAAAAATTCTTCCAGTGAAGTTATTAGCTATGAAGAAAGATGAGATATGAATATACTCAAGAAAATAAACAGCAGCTCGTTGGTTGCTTATGGGTAGAGGTAAAAATTGGAAGCCCACAGTCATAGTCATGGAGGAGTTTCAAAAGAGCATTTGGTTGTTTTCTCTCTTGTTATTGTATATTCTGAAAGATACGCAGCTGGAAATTCGACTGAAACAGAGGTGATATGAGTTAAAGCAATTACAAGAAGTTTCAAAGCTGTTCCCAAAAGGCCACACTTACCCTGTTTACACAGCTTTTTTGCTAACTCTGAATTTTAGCAAGGTTTAGAAAAAAAGAAACACCTGATGGAATTTCAGGCTGTAGTAAAGAATTAACAACAAACTCTACTGAAGCATAGATTACTACATTGGAAAGTCTCTAAAGGCTCCTTTGTCAAGGGTAGTTTATAGTACATATAGCTTGTTAAAAGGCTTTTAGAGTCACCGTGGTCAATTGGATCAGTGTGGCTATTGTAAATGTGCAGTAAGTCAACATCAAAGTTCTTATGAAATTTTAATGCCAAAAAATTAAAAGCACAAGTGCTGTAATCAGTTCATAAAGCAAAATATTTGAGTCTCTGACCCTGTGCTACAAGCTGAGGATCAATGAATGCCCTATGGTTCTCTTTTCTTCCTCTCCAGGAGATCTGTGTATTTGTAATTGTTCCTCTGTGCACGTAGTGCAGTGCTTTGCATCTACCCATGTATTTCTGCATTACAGACAACCATAATGTGCAACTCTAATGTTTTCTACTGACAAGCAATGTGTTTTGTATAAAAAACAGTGAGACAGTAGACAGCTGCATGGTTGTCACTGGACAGCTTACTGGTGACTGCACTGATGTGCCTTCCACAAAGTTTTTGTTGAGTTTGTGCTCAGTCCTCTGTTTCCTGGTGTATTTTTCAGAATTTTTTTTTTTTTTTTTCAGTTTTAAGTTCAGCAGTGAATGAAATAAATTTAGGGTGATGTGTTTATTCTCAAGAAAGTTTGTTTCTGAGTTTTCTGTAAAAGTTATGATATCAAGTATGGGCCTGGAGTCAGAATGTTTCTCATTGACTTGACCTTTAGCAAACCAAGTTCGGTTTTGTTTTTTCTCAAGCTTCTTGTATTCACCTGTTCTGTGTCTTTCCCCCCACTCTCCTCCCCTGTGGATTTATAAAATCTGGGTTTTTTTGGTTTTGTTTTGTTGGGTATTTTTACCCCCAATTAATCTCGATCTCTGTCAATTCTCCAGTAAGTCATAGAACGTTTTAAACTTGAACTTTATTCTTTCAGCTGTTTGTACCAGCATAATATCATGGAGTTTTGTACCATGTTTACAAGCTTTTAAAGTGGAAAATAACAATATAAATCAAAACTGAATGTGGTGAAATATGTGGCTACTACTTAAAATACACTGTCTTTCCACAATGCTGAAATGATATAAAAGGCTTAAAGATGATGCATATGTTTACTGAGTGTACACAGAGAGTACAAAGCAAATGTCAAGACCCCCTAAGGACTATAACAGGAAAGAAATTGTATGCCTTCTTTTAAAATACAGAGATTTAAAAATGTAAACAGTTAATAAACTGCATTGCCTGTGTGCAGAATGCAATCAATTAACTAAAATGCAAAGTTAATTTAGAAATATAATTAGGTATCTTCAAAATGGAATCAGGCAAAAAACTGGCACAGGAAATCTGCTTTCTAGCAATATATTTTTCCATGGCTGGGAAGAATTATTAGTACATTTAAATATATGAAATATTTCTGAAAAAATGAGGACTATTATGATTTATATCATCTTGAAGCAACAATGGCATGTAACCTTGTTAGCCTTAAAGAAGGAAATTACTGTATTCCTGAAAGTCATCTGTAGTGCAGAATTTTCATGGTGTAACTAAACAATAATTACTAGAACAACTTTAGCAGAAATGAAACTTTCAGACTGTAAGCAATGACAGTTTGTTCCAAGGAGTAGAAAAAAACCCCAAACCACCATGGCCTCCTGAGTAATATATTTTTGGGAAAAAAACCCTCACAAACATGGAAGTATGTGGTTCTGTGTTTTTTCTTACCAGTTGCTTCAAGAAGTATTGAGTGTTTGCTGTTAATATTACTCAGTGAACAAAAGTTGTTTTCATTTAAACAATGACCTGAATCCCTTTACTTCAGTCTGGCAGGACTGGACATTGTAATTAAGGCAAATAAGTTGTAGTTTCTATTTCACAATAAATTGTCACAGCAGTTACTGTATCTGGGATGGACCTCAGTAGAGTTTGCTCATATCTGTTGACTGATTTGTTTTTTTTTAAATTCTTTAATTATTTTTTTTTAAATAAACACTGAGATTGGTAAAATCCTCTAGAGTGATTCTTTGCAAACTATGTACTAGTGAGTGTTATCAAGTTATTTCTATCTCAATCTTAAAGTATCTTAGATTGTGTTTTACCATAGTGGAAGTGTTCCTACACCTCTACACTACTGTTTGTTGTCCTTTCTCTGTGAAACACCCTATAAGGGTGTTCTAAGATATTTGAAGCTTAGAAGAAAGAATATGCCTGTTGAATAAATGGATGCACCTTTCTGTTCTAAACTTTAGATCAAATGAAACGTTCACTGGTTGAAGTATTTTTATTTCTGTGATTTTTTTATTTATGTCTTAAAAATGTAACTATATTTTTTACCAGAAATTCAGGATTACCCTTTTTGTTGCTACGCTTTGCAACTCTCCTGAAGCAGGATGATCCTACACTGGAATAGGTTGTGACTGTGTATTTGCATCAATGACTGTCTGAGTGTTCACTGGTAAAAAGCACAAGTATTTGCCTTTAAATGGACACATAGAAAGCTGAAATAGTAGGGAGGTTTTTCTGTTGAGAAACTAATACTTTTTGTTTTTTCAGTAGGATTTTTTCTTGGGTAAGGTGCACAAGTCTTTAAGGAAAACATATTAATAAAGGCATATTTTTACAGAGATTAAAACGCTCTTGCATTATAACTTGAATATTGTAGCTATAAACATGATGTTTTTATCAGAAAGACTATTCTTTCAATGTATTTGATCTTCAGTGAACATTTATGTAAGCAATTACAAGAAAAAAAAAAAAAAAGAAGAAGTTAGTTTTAATTAAAATTTTCTGGGTAGTAGGTTTTGTCCCAACCAGACCTGAACATACAGTTTTCTTGAACATACACAGGGAGATGATACTGAACTGCAGCCTAATTGTCCTTGTGCTTTTCATAAAGTTTAAGCTTGACAATAAGATGACTAGTAATAACTCATTTTCAGTTGTTTCTCTTTTGAAAATAGCTTCCTAAAGGTTTAATAAGATTACTGAAAGATGTGTAAGAAATAACTGAGCAGTAATGTGGCATCCTTGGATGTTTTAGGAAGCAAATATTTGTATTTGCAAGAAATAATAATCTAAATATCATTCTCAACAGGGTGTCATGAGATTTTCAGCCAGAACTCTTTGGGAGTGCATCATTTTAGGCTATTTGTTCAAGAAGTGAGAATAGATGCAATTGTCCAATGGGATTGAAAAAGTTGCATAATGACACTGTAAGACATTAACTTAGCAGTTGGAAATAACACTTATGAACCACTGGAAGATAAGTTCTCATGGGTTTAATATTTTATATAGCCTCATAAATTCAATAGATACAACATCTCTTTATTTCAGAAATTCTATTTGTTTTTGGAAGTTATCAACAATTCAGCCCTGAAATAAATTCGTTTCTCATGGTAAACAAATTTGTACAAAGGAGATACTACACTTAGAGAATCCTCTACAGGTAAACAATCAAATATTAGTCTCTCCTTGAAATTCTGTATAAAAAGGAACAAATACAACTTCATAAGATGTACAATAGCCTATGTTAGTATTAATCATATGTGTTAAGTCCTGGGGATTTCAGTTCTTCCT